>NC_090661.1:66619935-67245545 GCF_013368605.1 Nyctibius grandis
AGTCGTACAGAAAGCAAAGTCAGCTCAGGTCTCTAGCAAAGGAAACCTTGTTTTAATTCCTCCAGCATGTACACACTTCTTTCACCCCTGTCAGAAACGTATGGGGGAAGATGCATCTTCATCTGACCCAAAAGCACCGATCTTAGTTTCTTGCTCTCTGCAATGCAAACCATGGTTTTGGCCTAAATATTCAAGAAGATAAAGTATATTTCTCTATAGTTCCTGGAGCTTTTCTTTGGGAATAAGATGATGAAGGAAGTAAAATGTTCACTTTGGTTCCCACTTTCCTCCTCCCACACCTCCCTCCTTCCTCCTTCCCACCTGGGAAGCAAAATTGCTGTGTATTGTGCATAAACCCAATGGCTGGAGAGGATAAAGCCTCAGCAGAGCCTGCTTTCCTTCTTGTGCTGCAGAGCAGTAAAACAATACAAGCCCATAAGGGACATGTTTTGTGCTTGCTAGTGCTCCAGTGTCACCACCCCGAGCCCAGTTCAGCATAAACCAGCCAGAAAGACAACCCTGGCAGGCAGAAGTGGGGGTCATTGCAATTTTCTCCCATATAGAGTTGCAGTGACAGGGAGGTGCACTGAGGAATGCGTTCTCACCCTTGTCCAGTCCTTCCTCAGTAGAATCGGTTTGAATCCCTCCATGAAGGAGGACAGCAACCCTGAAATAAATAGCATATGAACTTGATCTGAACAACCCCAGTCCAAACCCTATCCAGATCCTCACAGTATGAAGAACATCTCCTGCAGGACCTCTTTGTATAAACGTTTTGAGGAACAAAGTTCAGAGCTCCAGCCATAGTGTGCAAGACACTTTTAGACTCCAAAATAGCTCATTTCAGGTAGGAGCAGACACTGGTGGTGCTTGCTCTGCACTGTCCTCCTGAGTGCCTCCTCAGAAACATCAACAGGCTATTTGATTATTATAAACAAAATTTGTTTCCAATATCAGTGGTGATGCCAAGCTCCCACACAGCCTTGTCTCATTTATGAAAAAATATTGTTTTGATTTGGTTTTATGATTCTTTTCCTGTGAGTCATATATTTGGGGCATGAGTAAGAGCAAAGCTTTCCTAAAGCAGGAAGAGCAGAGCAACTGAAGCACAAAGCTGTAGACTGGAGACAATTTTGATATGGTGCTTTATTGAACAAGGCCTAAGGAAACACATTTTTTAAAAATAATACCCGAGCACTTTCACGACAGAAGCAATAAGTGCGTGAAGATAAAACATGCACAAACATCTCTCTCACGCACTTGTGAGTATATCAGAGCTCCCGGGGGGAAACTGTTACTGACCCAGTGACCTTTCTCCAAAAACAGCCGAAGTTATTTGCATTATGACAGCGTGGTGATTAAAACAGAGATGAGGGCAGGCTCCTTGAAACTACCTGTTATGCAAGGCTAAACACTCAAACCCCATTTTGTAGGTCAGCTGGCATAGCTGGGGGGAGGAGGAACAAACTTCTGAGCCCTGAGACTTTTCTCTGAAACAAGTAGTGGGAAGCACTAAAACACAAGATGGAGAATTTTCTCTTTTAGTATGACACGAAGTAACTTTAGCCAGATTAAGAGACAAAAAAGTTTGGGCAAGAAGCACTCTTCATCCAGCATTATATTCACAGTCGGCATCCCAAAGGAAAAAACACAAGTCTGCTCCATGACTATAAGAGATTAGTAATATCCATAAGTTCAACTACTAAGCACTGCTGGTATTTTGCCAGCCTTGCTGCCTCCTCTCCAACCTGTGGGCATGTTAACAGCTGCTTTCTGATTTCAAAGTGCTGGTGGTGGCAGGAAGGACAACTGGCAGAGCTTTTCCTTGGTGAGAAAGGTTGGGTGTTGGTAAAGCTCTAACTCTTCTGTTTGCATAGCCATGGTTGGATGTTTTTATTGGCAACGTTCAACCACTCATTAATATTTTAGCTAAAAGCTGCACAGCAATCTTTTCTTAGCGTGCAAGCAGGCATTTGACAGCTTGCAAAATAGCAGGTGAGCTTTCAAGATGGGCTGAGCACCAAATGTTGCAGAGAGCTGGCTGGCAATGCCCTCTACTTTCCTGGCAAGTGCCAGCAGCCTAAGCAACCTCAGAAGGAGGTTATGGAAACCCTATGGCCAGGTCAAGTGCATTTTCATGGTTTGCAGACACAAGAAAACTCTTCCCTCTCCATGTTGACCTGAGAGAAATTTGTAATTAGCAGGGCCTGAATTTGAGCATCTATCATAAAGTTTCAGGTCCTGAGAGTCCTGACAGAAAATACATGAAGGCTTGACACAACGGCTCCATTTTGGGCTCAATATGCACTATAAACACACACACCCTCTCTAGCTTGTCTAGTCCTGACTAATTCTGGAAAACTGAGGTGTTTAGGTTTAGTTTTAGGTAACAGGGGGAGTGGGGAAAAAAGGAGAGATTTTTTCCTCGAACACTACTTGCCACCAGTCTGGTACTTCTGCCACAGCCAAGTCCTATTACTTTAAAGGAGTAGTCCGTGCAAAACAAGACAAGCAAAGCCAAGCTAAGCAAAGCAAATGGAGCTGGCAGCGCTGCTGACAGAGGCAGGTGAACCCCAGCACTGTCAGCACTGTACTGTGCTGCAGTCCTTGCTTCAAGAGCAAGCGCTAAGCTTGCACTAATTTTTACACTCTCATTTTCCTTCCCGACTTCTCGCCTGGCGTGATTTGTTAAGCAGTGTCCTGCCCAGAAGGAAGGGAATTAATGAGGTTTCAGCTTTTCAGGAGTCCTTTTCTGAGATGGTCTAAATTGCAGAGCTCAGCAGACGCCCTCCTTCCTACCCATCTCTCCCCTTGCCCAGATGACCCAGCTTAAGAGAGCAGAGATGCGTGCTGTCAGCCATTATGCTGTTAAAAGCCTGAGACCAACACTATAAATATCCAGTATTCAAACACTACCATTGAGCTCCCAGAGAATAAACTACCTTGATTGAAGAACGGGCTCATTAAGGTAACAAAGTGACAGCTTTGAGCAAGCTCTTTTTGCAGTTTCTAAATGCATCTGCTCTGATGGGATTAGAGATGCATTCCCAACTGGGAGGAAAGAATGGCCTTAATGTCAGGTCTGCCTCTGGCTACATCATTAAGCAATAAGACATGACAGGCAGTACACTTCCAGGGGATTTTTTGCATGTTTAGATATGCAGTGAGGTATAATGGTCAGAGCAAAGCAGTCTTAAACTCCGAGAGCTGTGATCATTGCACCAGTATGTATTATACACACCTCTCAGCCAGCCAAACCCTATGTATTTCCAATGAGATAACACTAGGAACCAATCAGAGAGCACCATTTTTTGCATCCCAAACCATTTTGGGTGTAATTCATCTCTGCTGCCTAAACCCCAAGTAATTAGGCTTTAGATTAAACACACACAAGTCTCTGTATCTATTAAAAAGGATTAGTGAGCAATCATCGGTTTAGAACTGCTAATAACAGGCCTAATCTTGGAGAATTCCCTGAGCAAGTGCTGTGACAAAATATTCACAGATGGACATAGAGAGCCAGCATCAATCCCTCAGGTTTTTGACACATCATTGAGTGCAACTGCAGCAAACCAAGCTGTGTCCCCTTGTGCACACTCTTTAAAAGGCCTGGTAGAGTGGTACATACATTAACAGGTGACTCTACATCATCTACTGCCACCTTGATGTAGGTTTGCTCTCACCTAACACCTCTTCTGTGTAGGAGTCCTGCCTACCGTCACTGAAGCAAATAAAATGGTATTAGAGCTGTTCACCTTCTACTACTGGATACATGGAGGAAAACGTTATTTTGACAATTCAGGAGGTACAAGTGCCATGCCTAGTCACTCCTGAGGATAGTAAGCAACGCCTACACCCAGGGAGACCTACATCTGACACAGCCATGATTGCCAAATGGAGTAAATCAGATCCTGATGACTGGCTTAAGGGTGATAAATCCATCTTAAAAAGAGTAGGGTGTCTTGCGCCTCGCAGATCCCAAATGATGGTGGAGGAATTAATGTAGCAGGCTCCACATATTACTGCTTCCAATGTGTCAGTCCTTCTCCGTACACCGGGTCTTGTAGCTCTCCTTGCCTCTGGCCTCAGAATTGCTGAAGTCACTACTGACTGCAGTTGCCTGAATTTACCCGTATCCTGTTGCTCACTCAAATACATTTTTCAGGGCAGAAATTCTTTAAAAAGCTCTCAAGCCAGACATCTAAAAATGAAGACGCTGAAAGAAACCTTCAGGGTGCTTTCCAGAAGCATACACTCTTTCTTTCAGACTGCTATGAATGCAAAATACAGGCTACACATTTCATATCTTCAGAAACCAAAAAGCAAGTCTGCTCTATATGCAGTTTGGTTGTGTGATTTATACACACTATGCAAGCAATATAGGAAAGAAAAACTACACAAAAATACAGTCAATGTGGAAATTATTCCTTGGCTCACAAAAGGCTAAATATATGATCAAACAGCATACACTGAAAAAGCCAGGTGCTCACAAGTGCTAACACAATCTGACCACAGCAAATGTTCTACATCGAGCAAGCATCCTTACTTCAAATTGTAAGGGTTTATACCATCCCAGTAAAGCTATAAATTATGTAGGGCTTCTCTTACAAGTCAAGGAATTTGTCTAAGTTGCTTAAATGAATGAATGTGAATGGCTTAGGGCTGGCCAGCCCAGCACAACTAGCAATTGGCAGTGTTAGACTCACTTAATACAGCAAGAGGCCACCTGCCCTATCTGGGGGCTTAGGGCTCCGTTCCTGAGAGAGGCTTAGCCAGAACAAACAAAGGCTATTTCTCTGCTGTGTCTGAGATTTGTAACCAAAGTGTTTCCTGTCAATAAGCTATCACATAAAAGGGGAAAGGAGAACAAATATGACCCATTAGCCCTTTTTTTTTGGATGGAGCAAGAAAAGGGTCTCAGACCGTTATCATAATCTCTCACTGCTCTGCTCAAAAAAGAAAAGTTTCACTCCCATGTTTTAGTCAAGAGGTTTCTGTTTCTACTTTCTTACCCAGAAAGCACATTTCCAGCCATGCAGCTGATGAACTCAAATTATACTCTAGGAAGCCACCTCCCTTATCCCGTCTGGATGTTTTTATCCATTACCAAGGCTGGTGTTCAAGTTCCCAGCCTAATCCTCCCCTGCAGTGCAGCCACAGCCACACATTAAAGCATGAAAATTTAAACTCATCATGTTTTGCAATATTTACAAATCAATGAAAGTAATGCAACCAAATGGCAGTTGTCTATGGCTGAGAAAAGCTGCTGAGCCAGGGTGCTTTCCACCAGTAAATCTGTTCCCATCTTTTATTTACAGGAATTTAAGAGAATTCATTAGTCTCAGAACAATTCAGAGTTGAAGACAGGTGAGAGCCACACAAGTGTATTATATCCAGTATCGCCCCCAAAACAGTATGTGCTCCCACGTTTTTGTAGGAGATGCAGATGCTGAAACATTTCAGGCTAGAGAGCACCAGTGAAGAAACCTAACAACTAACTCCACTGCAGAGGGTCCCATCCAGGCTGTGCTGTGCAAACCTCTGCCAAGTGGAAAGTGGCCTGGTGTAGAGCCAGGAGCTGGCCCTGAAAAGGAATCTGCCCCTGCGCTGTCATCCTCTGAAAACTTTGACAGTCCCTTCTCTACTGCATATTTCCTACTGGCCTATTCCCAGCCTGGCAAGGGAACCACCTTGCTAAATCTGTATCTGTCCAAATTTTTCAAGCCTACGCAATATTGGATTATCTTGCAGCTTTAACTTGAGGTGGGTTTTTAAAAAGCTGTTTAAGTTCTGTGCCACGCAAACTCTTTTTACACATTTGCAGCAATGTTCCCAGAAACAGAAGGGCCACGTTACAAGAATTTTCCCATTTCCTGTATTCACAGGTGACTTTGCTACAGGTTCCTTTGGCAAGAAATACCAGTAATAGGCTGGGACAAATCCTCTACCACCAAATTGAAAGGGTGGTAGAGATTTCCCTGGTAGCAATCACAACCCATCCCACCATTATCTTTTCTCTCTGTACCCTTTAAGAACCAGGCAATGGAGAGAACCTGACTCGTCCCGCAGGCAAACTGCCTTACTCCTCTGGATGTCTGTTTACCATTAGATAGGATTAAGTACTCTTTCCGAAGAGGACGCTGATGAAGAGAGCACGGATGAGAGCTACATAAGAAGCTAAATAAGTGTGTATTTACTGATAGCATATGATTATTCTAAAATGAGAATTCTCTTGTCCAAGGATCTTCAATAAAATGAAGCTGAGAAACATTCAAAGCTTTCAAATTATGGAAAACAAAGGGATTCATACCATTTGAAATGGATCATTTTTAACAAAAACATTTGTAAATGCAGGATATATAGACAAGGCAGACAACGGGAACTCAGGAAACACCCTTAACTTCAATTGACTTTAGCTTTCTTTTTAGAGTTACCAAGGCTACTCTTTTTTCCTCCTTGTCTCCTACATCCTTTCTTTCCCTGACAGCTCCCACCCCATGTCTCCTGCATAGAGAGCTCTTCAGAACCACCTCGAGATCCTAACAGCACATGACACAGTGAGTCCTGTTCTTGATTCAACTATAGGTGTTACTGGAAAGAAACAAAATACAGCATCCTTGTTAGCATATGAGTTATTCCTGGAAGGCTCAAAGATTTTCCCATCAAGCTGGGATTGTTTTGTTTTTAAAGGCTTCAGAAACGTTCTTCTGCCAGCTTTTCCCCAGCCCAGTCGTAACTTATTAAATGAGACTGCAAATTTGCTTTAATCACTGTTCCTTCCCCTCACCTCCTCCTCTTTATGGGGTTTCAGAAGAATCATAAATTCACTTTATTCCTGTCTAAAGGCTTAATGCTATTCTCTCCTTTCCTGACATCAGAAATCCAGGTAAGCACAGTTTGCCTTCTGGAAACCATCTGAGATGGACACAACTCTCTTGGGTCATCTTGAGTCTGTAGGGAACAGTGCAGACACACCGCCTGCACAGGATAAGAAACACTCTTGGTATTCAGCCTACATGTCCTTGGCATGTTAACCTGAACAGATGCCAAGTACTATCCTCTGGCTACACCTTTACAAAAATACTACCTAGTTGATCAAGGAGATACCTTGAAGGCCCTGTCATATAGAACACAGCTGGCTGAAACTTCCCCCTCTCCTCAAATAAAAATCAGTCCTGCAACATGATGTACGCAGGCCATAGGTCTGTAGAGAGTCACATAATAGGACTAGGAAAACAGTATCTTCCAAGAGGAAATATTTGACTTACTCTAAGCGTATCTGGCAGTTGCAAATAAGGCAGCAGTTCTAAAAGTCTGGTAAAGTGCTGTCATCGTTGCCTATCTCAGTGTTCCTAAAGACTTTCTGCCAGAATGCAATCTAGTTGTTGCATTTGGTGTGAGTGGACATCCAAGCACACAGCTGATTGTGACTATCACTACCATTACATCAGGGACGTATCAGGCTCAAAATCAGGCTGGAAATTTCAGAAGATGGGACTATTTTGAGATTTGCAATGTGTCTGGACTCTGCTAGAAGGCAGCGTTCTCCCTTCACTCCTGTGTGTGCTGGGGAACTTTCATGTGAAGGTCTCGTTCCATCTTTGGATTTCCTGTGCTCAGGAAAATTCAGGCTTTCTGCAGCGGGAGCTGATCTGGAGCTCAGTTGGCTCTAGATAAGTCTGGTAGTCAGAAGCCACATAAAGAGGAGTTTTGGTCAGTGCCACTGTGCTTGAAAATATACACACACAGAGAACCAAAGTCTGGCACTCACACAAGTTTTGCAGTATAGAAGACTGGCAAATCTGGACTTGTAAAAATAATACTGAGGTGAGGAGTCATTTCTGTTGGGTGCCTTATCCCTTCCTCCACACAAATTTTTTCCACAATATTGGTTGTAAAAGAAAAAAATCATTCCTTTTCTCTCAGTTTACAATTAATTCAGTTTGTTTACAAGCCAGCAAGTGGATGACTTTTTCTATGAGGAGTTAAAATGCTTGCAGTTCAAAGGATGCATCATGTAAATACATTGGGGAGAATTACTATTTCTCATCAGTGGGATAATAGCAGGCAATCCACCTGAAGGTTAGAACACAATATTTGGAAGAAGTTATTGCTTTTACATTTCTTTATAGTCTGACATGAAATATCTGAAACTTCTCCTGCATGTGACTCAAATATGAATAAAGCTCAAAACAAAACATAATAGAAGAAAATGAAAAACTCCTGTCTGATATAGAGGCACCTGCATAGTGGCTAAATTATATTTTATTTTTCAGTTCTTTTGCTCATTCCTCCTGACAGCTACTGACCATGTTCTAGAGGATCTTAACTTTGTTGAGGACACCTTGACTTTGATGACTTTAAATCATGCATCAGGGAGACTTTAAATAAATCAGGCAGTGCTATTGGCTAATAATAAAAGAACAGAAGATACAAGCAGCATCTACAAATTGCCATGGATATATACAGAGAGCTATATTCCCTATCCATGGTACAGGCAGTTCATCTGCAGAGCTATGGGCTTTGACTGCTTAAATCAAGCTTGCCAGAAACTCTCGCAACTTTATATGGGAGTTCTTGTGGCAACTGAACCAACAGTAACATGAGCAGAATGTTCTTTTGCCAAACTCATCATAACAGAGGACCACAAACAGAACCTAGCTGGGAAGAAGAGTTAGAAAGCATTTCCTTCTCATGTCAAGACCTTATGCCTTATAGTTCAGGACTAAAAGTCCCTAATCACACACACAATCACTGGAATCCATTAAAAACAATTCTGGCACTCATATAAGTTTTGCATGCTTCCCACTTCAAGCACATGTAAGAGGTCTCTTCATCTTAAAGATCAGAATGGTCTCTTTGCTCAGACCCAGTCTCCTGGGTCCTCTTATAGTTTGGTGTGTCTAGGAGTCAAAATGCCAGGCAATAGAGAAGGGCCTAAATGAGCTCTGTTTCACTGCCTGATGTCATGCTAAAGCTGGAGTGGTAAAGGTCAGACAATCATCTCAGAGATGCTGACCAGTAATCCAGGGACCTCAAGAAATGCTTGTCCAACAAAACTATATTGGAATAGATGTAAGCAATCTGACATCCTCTCCAATCTTTACTTTTCGGCATGTATTACTTGTAATTGGTACAGATTCTCAACAATTTCTCAACAAAGCAATGAACTAAAGGCACCAACTTCCACCATGTTGTGGGAGCACAGCACAGCCTTGGGCATTAAAGCTTCCCAAGAACATACCCTAGTAGATGGCATAAATTTAGTGAACCTTAGATGGGAAAGGGAATCCCCAAGAGATGCAATGACACCAGAGACACTGCAAAGTAGGTATTATTTCTGTGTCCTCACAATCCATTTCCATACAGCGCTAGACTTTTCTCCCCATAGTATTCAGGACTTGAGCATTTTTAATCAATCACATTTCTCTGAGACAGGGATAAGGAAGGGAGGAATAAACAGCACTTCCTAATTTTGCAGAGAGATCACTAAGACACCAAAGGCCTATCCCTAACATGCGGGATGTGAGATGAATAGAGCTAGTTCCAGATCAGCATTTAGATGCACCAGCACAATTATGCTAGCAGCAGCAAATAAATGCCCTAGCAGACTTTTGCTGCCTCCAGGCCTCAGTTGTTTCCTTGCCCAGCTCCAAGCTCTGCAACATAGATGTACCAGCTGTCTCTGAAGTCCCATGGGCTCTGTACACTGTGATGCACCAAGACCTGAGACGTCTGAAGTAATAAAGTCATAAAGTACATCTCAAGTACAAGATCATAGAGCAGGATCACAGCCATGGAAGAAAAAAGTTTTCTGGGCCCAGGAAAGAACAAGTGGACTACATCAAACAACCTAGCTACATTTAATACGTGTTTGTTGCCCCTTTCCTCAAAGCCACCTTCTCATACCTCCAGGCACATAGGCACAAAAACCTCCAGGACATGAGATTTGCAAGTCACCTGCTGGACATCAGAGTTGGGCTGGCTCCAGTGCCTTCAAGGAGTTCACAGCTCTGCCCATCTTGGCCATCTGCACAGCACAAACACACATCGGGTTATTGTGTAACACACCTAGTCAGACGTGACAAAGTAGGAGGCAATCTAATAGAAAACAACACAACTCTCGGGACCAAGAGGAGTCGTCCTTTCTCATGTTAGAAATGCCTGTGGTGTGGTTACTAGACCAGCTTGGTGAGTCATGCCTTTAAGGAGGCTTTCACTGTAACCAAATGCTTAAGCATCCCACAGCATCAATAACCCCATCCAAAGTGAGACCTGGATAAATGAGCAAAAAGTGCTGACATTAAAAATGATACACTGCAGTGAGCCACTCAATTAGCAGCCTCTGTGCAATGTTTAGTAGTCAGAGTAGGGCTGTCCTACCTGGTAAGTGACTCACAACATGAAAGAACATAATACAGTTGTGATCAATCACAAAGGTGAATAAGTAGCAGCAGTTTTGTCCAGAGGCTGAGCAACATGTGCAGCTACACATCAATGTGATCCATGCTCCTACTTCTTTCCACTTAGTTAAATGAGCACTAGCAAGCCTAAGCCGATTGTATCATGCCGTGTCTTATCTAAAGGGTGGAGATCAAAGAGCATCAGAAGGAGAGGTTTTCAGACACTCCACATAACTTTGCTATCACTAAACCCCTATTGCAACAGTTGTATGACTCCAGATAACTCTTCCGAAGATCACAGGAAAGGAATTGTACAAATTCTACCTGAACAGAGACTTGAATCTACTGGGAAAGCCAACAAAATTTAATTTTAATCCAAAGTAGGAGTTTCTATCACCTTTTCTAGAGATAAAGCCTATCCTTTCTCCTACTCCTGGATGCTCAATCCTATACCTGTAAGTTTATCATTCCCTCAGTTGTGTTGAAATGTGGTTGAAAAGTTCACTGTGCAGAGACTTTTTCTGTTCAGGGATCCTTTTATTCCCCAGCTTCCTTCCCTCCCCATCCCAGCTGTACTAGCAGGGTAACTCTGTGACTGACAGCAGGGCCAAGTCAATTTTGCCACCATAGAAAATTAATATACTCTGCTGGGAAAGGACTCTGCCTTCACCTGTTTCAAAGTGGATGGGAAAGATGCAGTCAAAATTGAAATGACAATAAATAAAATCTAGTGATTGTGGCCGTTAGCAAGCACAGAAGGTGAAACATAGTCAAGAAGTCAACACTGATGGACACCCTGCAAAGGAACCCATTGTTTGGATCCCCACAAGCCATGTTCCTGGCTGCCCTGGTACCTGCTCTGCAAATACCCTCCAGCCCTCCCAGTCCCCATGGGCAAGTAGCAGCAGGCAAAGGCAGGACGCAAGAGCAGAATGTCTGTTTCATCATCGGTCTTGTGTTCCCCTCCCATACACACGTGCTTCAGGAGCCATTCTGCTCTCGCACAGCACTCAGTCGACCTCCCAGAGACAAGACCTGAAGAAGGGCAGAAACTTCTTTCACATAAGGAACAAGCCCTGCAATTTTTAGTGGTAAAGTTGATTCTAACATGTAATAGCCTGATGAACTTGCCTTGCAGTAGTGCAAGGGGCGTACATGGACATGACAGGTCAGCTTGCCTTTCCTAATACCTGCTCACAGAGTCTGAGCAACGGTCAAGGGCATTTTCCTCGCTTTCACTGCAAATTGAAGACAACAGATTTGCACAGAGGGCAAAGCAAATGGGTTGCTTGAAGTCAATATTGGGAGAGTGTGGGCCAGGAAATCCACTGAGAGGGCAAGCATGGGTGAAACAGGGTGACTACACATTACAGGGAGGATGTCAAAAGGAGACAAGCTTACAGGGGATGCGCATGAAGGCTTGGGGCTTCTTCTTCCTCCCCCTGGAGCACAGCCCTGAGTCCCCCTGTCTCTCCCATCCACAGGCATTTGAAAGTACGAGGGGGCAGCTGAGAAGGTATGGCTCATCTCCCTTCAGTCTTTGCCCACAGTGAGTGACAACCTGCCTCTGCTGCCACTTACTCTAACTCAAGACCTGAACAGCAACATGAACTTCAGAACAGCATAATCAGGGTGAGAAGCGAAGGTAGCAGAGATTTCTCACTTAAAAAGAGAAAGCTGTCACACACCCTCCCACACTGCAGTTTCTCAGTGGTCCTGAAAGCTGAGGACAGCTGGCGGCTACTTGGGAAGAGCTGGGTTTGCTCAGCATCAGACAGGAATTCACCAGGCAGACAGAAAGTCCTTGCCACCAAGGAACCCTCCAACTGTGTTAAGCCATGAAATCATCCTCTTTTTGTCTTTGTGAAGAGCGGAAAGACTTTAAGGAACACACAGCATAACTGGAAAGGAGAGAAGTGTCTGGGCAGATGGGCACTGCCTTGAGTAGATACAAGTCCCTTTCATGGTGCTCATATACTATGAGTGTTTAATGGCTCCATGCAACATAGGAAGACTCATCCACAGAAGAGATATGGAGTCAGTGTAACATTATCCAATCTCTTTGCTGTCTTCTTAAAGGAAAACTCAGCATTTCATACCACAGGCAAGTAACAATCAAACAAACAAACAAAAAAAAAAAAAAAGACAGGAATGTAGAACCTAGAGCAAACTTCTTTAGCACTGAAAGTTTGACTCTGCAACCCTAGTAGCTTTTTTTCCTCCTTTTAAGACATGCAAATACAGATAAAAATATTCTGATGATGCTTATAAAACCTTTACAGTGCTGTGTCTGAGGTGATCATGTTATTCATATGTTAGCAAGCCCTACGTGAATAGTGCAGCTCAGTTGATTTCATATTCAACTTTTACACAGCAGTACATAATGGCACAGTGTGTCATAAACCCTCTAGAATATTATTTTAATGTCTTCCCCAAATATTTTTAACTTAGCATTAGAACAGTTGCTTACAACTCCAGAGCCAAATTCTTTGGAATGCATGAATGCAAATGGGCAGAACTCAGAAACAGCCTGAAGATAACCTAAGAAGCAAGAAAAAGCCTTTTCCACACTTAAAGACTTTGTATTCACTCAGAATTTCCAAGGATAATGATGGTTTTTCCCCCTTCAATAGAACACAATGGCCAGATCCAGCTGCAGAGATGGTATAAACCAAAATGGCTGACATTGCGGTGAGGAGATCTGGGGGAGACACTTCCAAGTCTCTTTTTCTCTCCCCCTTCTCCATGCTGCAAATCCGTTCTGGTGTGGAGATGCAAGATAAGGGCTTATTAAGCTTTTTTACCAACACTAGAGGCAAAGGAGAGTCTGTAAATCCCATCATTTCATTATTAATGCAGAAGTATTTTCACATACAGCAATATATTAGCTTGGAAGTTAGCCCAAGCTCTTCCATTCCACATCAGTGCCTTCAATCTGTTAATTAGACAGGAAAAACCCTAACTACTCTCCTTTACCCAGAGAAGCTCTCACTTTGATAAATTTCTGAGCTAACTTTAACGAGTTGCACAAAAGACTGTTCTAAGTGAGGCTTCCTGTCTATCTCAAGAGCAGTCCCTGATACACACTCCAGACAACATCTCGGACAAAGATGCGGGCAAAAGGCTGAATTCCAAAAGAGCTGCCATAGAATCATAGAATGGTTTGGGTTGGAAGGGACCTTAAAGATCATCTAGTTCCAACCCCCTGACACAGGCAGGGACACCTTTCCACTAGACCCGGTTGCTCAAAGCCCCATCCAGCCTGGCCTTGAACACTGCCAGGGAGGGGGCAGCCACAGCTTCTCTGGGAAACCTGTGCCAGTGTCCCACTACCCTCACAGTAAAGAATTTCTTCCTAATATCTAATCTAAATCTACCCTCTTTCAGTTTAAAACCATTCCCCCTCGTCCTGTCACTACTTGCTCTTGTAAAAAGCCCCTCTCCCGCTTTCCTGTAGGCCCCTTCAGGTACTAGAAGGCTGCTATGAGGTCTCCCCAGAGCCTTCTCTTCTCCAGGCTGAACAGCCCCAACTGTCTCAGCCTGTCTCCATAGCAGAGGTGCTCCAGCCCTCTGATCATCTTTGTGGCCCTCCTCTGGACTTGTTCCAACAGCTCCATGTCCTTCTTATGTTGGGGTCCCCAGAGCTGAATGCAGTACTGCAGGTGGGGTCTCATGAGAGTGGAGTAAAGGGGCAGAATTTTACTTCAACCTTGAGGAAATCCCAGCATGTGCATTATTTCTACAGTCTAACTTAATTTGGAGAAATCCAACACTTCCTTTCCAACCCAAGCTTAGATGCCAGGGCAGTTTTAGGTTACCAGCCCCACTCTAGAGGGTACTAAGATATAATCTCCCTTTCAAGTGATGAGTTGAGTTCAAAAGACATGGGCTTTAGGGCAGTCTTTCCTTTGGCTGAGTGCAGAAAGAACCACATCTATAATAGTCCAAACTCTTCTGGGCCTGTTCTGCTCAAACTCAGATTACATCTAGCCTTTGGAAAAATCAAGCTATATCTACTGACGTTTCTCAGCATAATGGAATCAAGCCCCAGAGATTTTCAGCAGACCATGCCTGAAGAACACCTATGTCAGGTTAGGATCTCCAGAGTTAAACTATTCAAGCAGTGTTTGGTCAGTTCTTATGTAGTAGCAGTGTGTCAGCTCTTCTCCATCACAAAACCCAAGAGAACCATTCAGTCAATTATTTCATGATACTAAAGCAGGTCAAGAGAATGTATATGTAAGCAGATAATTCTCAGATAGGAACAGTTCCATTGTATTCAGGTTTTGTTGGCGAAAGCAACACTCTGTAGAGTTAGTTATAAAGCACGCCCTTCCAATTTTTTCAATTAGAAAAAGGATCATTTGGATGCTGTATGCCATTAGTCTGAGTAGCAACAATCCCAAATGAAGTCAAAGGGAGTATAATATTTGTGAAACAGAAGTCAGACCCATAATGTATCAACTATTCATGCAGCATGAGACTAAAGTATTTAGGTCTTTACTGCTTTGGTTATGTCAATTCTGCCTTCAAAAGATCATTAATCTACAAGGAAGAACACAGGGTGCTCGAGCATAACGTTGTAGCTGGAATCTTTTCATCGCTTACTTAACAGAGGCAACATAATCACCAAAATGTAGAGACATGCCAAAAGAAAATATTTAGAGAAAAACTTTTCCAGAAAATGTTAGTGACCCATCACAAGCATATGCAATTTATAGGAAAAGGTTTGATTAAATAAATTTTTCCTTAGCCAGTCCCAAAAGATCCCAAGTTTACATCCACACCAACTTAAACAACTACTTAGGTTCTTATACCTCAGATCTAACAATAAATTTCTATAATTGCTTTTCCTTTTTTTAAAGAATTGAATGGAGAAAATAAGCATCAAAGTCTGAAGAATCATCTGAATGTATTTCAGTAGTTAAGTACACACTAAAAGAGGATCAAGTACAGAGAGGTCCATGCATTTGTGCATCTCAAAAATAACCCCCACATTTACAAGCCATCATTACCTTGGCCTCAGATTTCAAAGGGACTTCTGGGGTTTTCACCATATTTTGAATTGTTCCTTTGCCCATGTTCTTTGGGTAGGATGAGATCTCTGAGTCAGCTAAGAAAGAACAAGGAAAGAAAATGTGAGTTTCAGCTCTCTGCAAATCTGATTGTTGAACATTTTCAGCTGATTGCATTTCCCCCTGGCCTAAGCTGACTAATTGCTTTGACTCAATTGAACAGTAATTGGATTGTTCCCTATAGCTGTGGATCAATGCCACAGCATTGTGCTATTGATAATGCAGTAAAAGCCTATTAAATCCATGGCCTTGTTGTGGAGAACAGTACCTTTAAAACAGATATTTGCTTCTATTGTGAATATTAATGCTAGTTTTCTTCTTACTTAAATCATTATACAGGCATTAAAAATATTTACCAAGCCTCAGCAGAGTGAAAGAGTAGAAACTGGGCAACGGTTTCCTTCCAGGGAACGATTTTAGAAGACACTTTTCTAAGGTTTATCTACTGAGGAGTTTCAAAAACATATTTTAGGTCCTTTGCCTGGAAAACTTATATTTAAGGAATTGTTTCACAAAATTTTTTTAGTTTCTTAAAACCATAGTCAAAATTACAAAAGACAGAACAGATCTCCACAGCTTTAACCCCAGTTCTCTCTTTGTTGTTTACCAAGAAAACAGGAGCTTCCCTGAGAAGTCCACAGCATGCAGCCACATCTAGAGGCAAAACTGTATTCCAGGTGCTACTGGAGAGCACCTATTGAGATGATGAGCTGGAGCTCAAGCCAAAGAACCAAAACTCTTGGTGACATTTCAGAGCCCACGTTCAGCAGACAACCCAGAGGAGAAATCTCTCATGGCCTTACCACCCTTAACCCGCACGCTGCTTCTCCTTAGCAAGATGCAAAAGTGCACAAAAATGGGGCTGAAGCACATGTTCAGCTCACAGCTGTACTTGATTGTGAGAAGGCAATATTAATTCTGACAAAAGAGTTCTCAAATACAGATAATTTGAATCAGAAAGAGTTATAGATATCTGTAAGACCACAGGTGGCCTGCCATAGCCTTTGTCATAAAGTTTTGTGCAAGTTAACCTCAAAAAAGTTTCTACTGCTTTATAATTTTCAGGAGTCATCTCAAGGCAAATGTGCCTGGGTTCATTTCATGGTTCAGAAGAGTTTGCCTCTGTAATAAATGAGAACATCAAACCCTCCTGCACCACCTGAGATGAAAACTACCTCCTCTGTGAACTTCTCTTGACTCCTGTTAGCTTGCTGTGGCAGTACTGTGCACAGACGATGGGAAACCAGGATTTATCCCTCCAGACACTGCCACCCTCTCTGCACAGGACAGCAACAGAAAGCATGGGGAAAATGCTTTATTCCTGGCTTGTGGTGATGGGTTTTGCATTTCACAGTGCCAGGAAGACATGGTCTGAGCAGACAGATCTGGAGTTGGCAGTGAACTATATAATGAAACTTTGGCATAGCTTGTTTAAACCTTAGACCTGCTCCAAGAGTAGGGACTGTAGATATCTAAAACCCCTGCTTGAAGTGATTAATTAGGTGGTTATTCACACACAGAGCTTAATCCCAATCCCATGGAGACCTGTGGGAGTTTACTGACTAACGACCTGCAAGTTGCTACCTGGAGACTCCCCAAAGATTAATTATGTGCCAGACCTGCTCAGATTATAGGCCTGATTAACAACAGGGCTTGCTATTAAGCTTGCCCAACTCTTTCTATTATTCAGTTTAACATTAAGTGTTTGTGCTGAAGTGTTCATATAGTTGCTTTAGGGAGCATTTTTGGAGAGCATTTAGAGCCAAACAGGTTAGTGGCTTGAAAGGGAAAAAAAAAAAAGAAAATAACAGAAAGATATTGACTTTGTCAGATCTGGGAGAGAAGAAGGGATCTTTAAGCTTTTATTTGAAAACCTCTAGTACACCAATGCTGTGGGCTGTCAGCAAGTAGAAAGGGGCTAGCATTCACTAACAGCCTGTTGTTTCCTTCACCACATGAAGATCCACATTTGTGATTTTTGGTATTTCAACTTCTAAAACGCGCAAGGACCCTGTTCTCAGCTCCCATGGAAGACGAGACTTTCCCTGCCATTTCAACAGGTCATCACTGTGAGCAGTTCCAGGTCTGTATGGGAGCGATGGACCTCTCATTGGTAACATGTCCTGCTGGACCTTGACAGGCTGGAGGAAGAGGAAGCACCTCATCCTCTTTCAAATGCAGAAGTGGCAAGAGGTGGGTGGGAAAAAGTGAGGGGTTAACACGGAAAGGGACAAATTACAGACAGGGATATGAACTCATTAGGAAATAGGAAGACTGAAATCAGGAGGCAGAGAAGATGAGGAATGAACTGGAGAGAGAGGTGGGAGATCAAGTGGGGCTATAAGGGAACTGATATTTAAAACAGAAAAACAAATAACTCCCACCATTTTGCTGTTTGGTATTATACATGAATGTGCAAAATAGTTAGCTTCAATATTTGCCTTGTAGTCCCTTCTTCCCATCTCTCTATTCAGAAAAAGTCTTATTTTGTCAGCTGTTGTCCTCTTCCACCTACAGAAGAATAGTGAGGATCTTCAACAGAAGACAGACAAGCAGATGGTTCATGCTTGCATTCATGATCCACATCAGTACTGTTCTTCTGCCTACATGGTTTGGCAGGAAAGGAGGAAAAGTTGCCCATGAAGGCCAAGGTAACCCATCAGGTCAGTGCCACCTGGTGTCACACAGACATGGAAGGAATGAACGCAGGGAGATGATCTGGAGCAGTGAGCCTCCTCTACACTACCTCTGGGTACATAAACCACTGGAAGAGCCTTCATTAGATACTTTTTGAGGGAGTTTAACTTCCTGATTAGCCTTAATTGGGTCAATACACCAGGAGCAGGATCAAGGCATTTGCTGGTTTGTAACAGATATTTGGGCATGGCAAAATGGGTCCATGGCCCAGTGGTTTCTGTTTCAGGTTGTGCTTGACTTAGGTCCCCCAGTTGGTGCGTAAGATACTTGCACAGGGAGAACAGTCCAAGCTGTTACAGCGATCCATTAGGCTGGAACTTGTGAGTGTTGCCATGAGACTATTTGGAAAGGTAAGATAACATCTCTAGAACAGAGCCTGTTTCACTGATAACGTGGATTAAAGAGTGTTGCAGTCATCTGTCACTTAGAAGCTATGAGTGTGCCGTAGGGCGCAGTCTGAAAAGCCAGACATATACATCAGGGATTTCCCCAATAATAGGGTTACTCACCAAAACAGCACAAATAAAACGAGCTGAATATCTTCTCCCAGGCAGGAAAAAAAGAAAAAGTGACAAAGAAGTAGTGAGCATGCATAGGTGCAAAACTGTGTCTTCATCAAAGCTGCTCTTTCCAGTTTCTGGGGGATCTGGATTTCACCAGGCCTCTGCTTGCCCCCTTTAACCACAGCTTCCACCTCTGAAGAGCTAAGGGAGGTGGAGGGAGGACATTCAGGAGACAGACCAGTGTCTTATTCCCAAACAAGTCATCATCCATCTACAGTGCAAGGCAGAGGTAAAGATCTTGCTATAGAACACCATTTATTCTGTGAACAGGATTCCTTCAGCTGTATGGGTTGGTCGTATTGAGTCAACATCTTGTCACCAGCCCCAGCAGGCACAAGCCAAATACTGACATGAATAAATAGAAGATGTTAGCTCTGTACAGAGCTGTAGTTATTCCTGCAGTCCACATCAGAGAGAGCAAGCAAATATAAGGACCCTAAATTCCTCTTATCTTCAGCCTAAGTTGATCACAAACTCCTTTGGCCAGGAAGGACTCTTTCAGGAACATGCTGCAGCATCACTCACTCAAGTGTTTTACGTTTTCTGACATGAATTTTTGACCTCTGTAAAGGGCAGGTCACAGGACTGAGCAGACTGTCCTTCTCATCCAGCAACAGGATCCTGCACAGGCATCAAGTCAGCAAGTCAGAAATTGGACTGGGGGGGAACTGGCTCTGCTGGATTGTCTTGCTGATAATCTCCCTGACTTCAAAGCTCACATCTGTCTCATGAGGTGGGGGATGGTTTCTAACTTTAGTTGACCCAAATTACTTCCAGCCTTCCTCTGCAGCACACAGAAACACTGAATCTTTGTATCGTGTCTTTGATCATTGCATCTCTGAAATAAACTGGCCTGCGTGTCTCTGCAAAGAAAGCTTTACAGGCGAAGGCATTTAGATGAAGCCCGTTGGTGATTCAGCTCTCCTTAACGCAATTATTCTCTGATTTGGAGTGGCAGCAGGGGGGACCTGAGCACAAAACAGGCTTTATCTGCAAGGTGCTGAGTTTTTGTGCACTCCTATCACATCGAAGAGCAGTTCCTCACCTAAGGGGAAGAGTCATGCTCTGGTTTTCCATAAGGTGGTCCTGTAGGTAGAAGAAACAAGCTTTCCTGAAGTCTTAGTTAAGAAAAGACCTACTTCCTGCCTCAGCCCCTGACTAACCTTTAACTTCATCAGGCCATTCTGCCTTTGTATCCTAAAATCTTTCCCATCCCTCCTTGTCTCTTATCCCTTCAACAAACATACACACTCTATAAAGGTCGAATTAACATGAAGTTACATGTGAAAAAGATGCTTAGAGAATTTATGTCAGGATTTTCATGACTCATTTTTCTCTCAAATTGATTCCTCATATATACTGTAGTTGTACTCCTACTGGGCAAGGTGAATGTAGTTCTTGTCCTTTAGTACTGGAATGATTTTTGGTCGTCGCTGATACTGCACTGACTTAGCTGCAATGGTAGGAAAATAACTGTCGAATTCTCAGGGAGATTTGGGACTTTCACTTCTGTTATTTCAAAGAAAAGTGAAACTCAAGCAAAAAAATACAGAATCCCAGAAAAGGTAAGGCCATTTTTAAACACCACAAATTAACAGAATATAACAAAACTCAGGCTTCTGCCTATTCATAATGTGACCCTCCTAAAAAGTGAGAAAAGGGAGAAGAGGTGGTTTTTTGTTTAAAAAAAGTTTAAAAACTCTTAAACAGCAGGATATTATGTACCTGCTGTTAAACTCCATCTGGCACTAACCCTGCGAGCAAGTAACAAGCCAAGACAACATTTTTTTGGGCAAAAAAAATAAGACTGATTTTAGCAGAAGCTGTAAAAGCAAATTTTGTTTGAACTGTTTCTGCACATTGTTTCATCATGCCCTTGCAGTTTTTAAAACTATTTTAAAACAGGGAGGTAAATGTGTTAAATAGGTCACTCTCTGTGTCCAGCACAGAGATAAGAGGCTGTTTATAACTCCAACTGCAGAACTTTGGCTCTTGAGCTCAACTGGTAGCTGCTTACACAGCAGGTCCCCAGTGCTTGCCCAGAAGGCAAATGTTACAGTCAGAGAAAATAAATAAATGTGATTGCTTTCATGTTTAGCCTTGCTCCAGCGCACCAATACTTCTATATATGGCAGCCCTGGAGCTCTGGTACACAGACATCACAGAGGAACGCATGATGAGTTGGAGAAGCAGTCCAAAAAAGTTAAAACATGAGACAAGGAGGCAAATGGGATGGGCTTTGCAAGATTAAGCTGGGAGAAAGTAGGTGACATTTCTGCCAAAGAGGACTTGGGTCCTGCAGCTGCTCACAGAAGTGACACACTGTCTGTTTGACTCAAAAAGAAGAAGCTACAGGAGGGGTCTGCAGGAGAGAGACATCCAAGAGACACGTGAAGCAATGTCAGCATTGATCCAGCACTGCCTAGGCCAGGACAAAACTGAAGACAAGATCTGTGTAACATGTAGCATGGGACCATATTGGGCTAGGCACAGCCTTGGTATCCACCAAGGGAAATATTCTGGCCTATGCACATGATGGAGGAGCTGGCAGAGTGTGAGCAAACACAACCTGAGTCTGCCTCCCCTTTTCCTTGAGGAGAGGGACCTTCATGGCTGGTATCACAGCCTGGGTTGTAGTACGAGTGAAGACTCCAGGTGTCCCAAGGTTCCAGGATTTTTTGTATTCTTTAAGGTTTGTTAATATAGAGAAGGGAGAAAGATGAATCAAAATGTGTTCTGACCCTTTTTTTGCAGGGCAGCTGCACTGTGGCTCCTTGGGGAGCCACGGGAGCTCATGACAGGAGCTGCATGGAGAAAACCCGAGGAATTGGGTCTCTACCTGTAGGAGACAAGGGACTGCTCCAGGGTGGATCAGCCTCTCCAGGTGTCAGAGAGCCACGAGGTAAAACACTGGCCCCTAGACAAGTGGGCAACGTGCCCAGTCTAATCTGTCCAGGCACTTGTATGCTTCTGCCAGTGTCCCTACAAGTGGCAGCGGCACCAGAGCAGAGATGGCTAGTGCTTTAGCACGCTGTGGAGATGCCAAAAAGTAGTGCTGGAGCTTCTCCAGTGCAAGTGGTAATTCAATCCAATTAAAAGTAGGTAAATGCCAGTTAGCCTGCCTTTTCCCCAGAGCCGAGGCTCTGTGTGAGCCAGAGAGAGCAAAGGATGTCTTTCCAAGAGCCGTGGCCAGCCTGCTGAGAAACAGATTTTTTTACGGCTGCAGTTTCTGCAGTCTAGAGAGGATAAGGAGAGATGGGGAGGGAAGAGGCTGCCAACATGTAAAAGATAATACATAAATAAAGGTTGTAAAACTCTTCTGTCTACCAGGGATGGACCAATAGGCTTAAAATGCAGTAAGGTCTAATTCAGATTTCCCTTAGGGACAGCTTTCAAATGCTATGGAGAATGAAATGCTGGAATACACCACCTGGAGAAGGTGGTGGAGCCTCCATCTTCTGCAGAACACCAGAAGCAAGGAGTCAAATAGTGTCAAACCCAAGATAAGGGATTAAATTAGATATGTTGAGTGCCATACAGCCCTTTCAAGAGCCATATTTCACAACAGCCCAGAGCCACATTTCAGAATCGTCTACTAACCTGCATAAGTGTTTTTAAATCCCTTTGGGACTGCTCCTATCTTTGAGTTGTACTAAAGCCTCAAGAAGACTGTAACTGAGACCTGCAAAGAGAGGATTATAAAACAAGGTCTCTGCTTTCTCTTCCCTTGTGCCTCCCAGAGGCACTATTTAAAACCAGAACCCTAAGTCCAGGTCCAGCCATGAAGAATCCATTACTCCCAAGGCTTTGCAAACTTCTAAGACTTTATTGGAATTGGTACCATTTTATACTAGACCAGTAGGGCATCAGCCCATCTGTGGCCTACACTGCACCTTCTTTGCCATTCAAGAGGCCGTTCTTCATTAGCATGTATTCCAGGAGGGATTTAAACACCTCTCTGATGGCACAGGAATTAGCTAAACTTCTTCCTACCTCCTTTGTAGGCCGTTTGTACCTAGGGGAAGGAAGGAGTCCAGGAAGCTGTGTTGCACCAAAGCTCTGAAAACAACAAGGTGTCTGGTCCAGAAATACTGCTTTTTATGGATAAATGCTGTTAGAGATATGGAAGTTATCAGGGAGCACGGGCAGAAATACTTCAGACACAGAAACTGAAAAGTTCCAGCTGATGGCTGAAATAAGCTTGTGAGACATGTTTTGGAGAAGCAGGAGACCAAAGGATGCAGTGATCAAGTGTCACAGAATCAATCAGGTTGGAAGAGACCTCTGGGATCATTGAGTCCAACCATTGCCCTGACATCACCATGTCAACTAGACCATGGTACTAAGTGCCATGTCCAGTCTTTTCTTAAACACATCCAGAGATGGTGACTCCACCACCTCCCTGGGCAGCCCCTTCCAATGGCTAATGACCCTTTCTGAGAAGAAATGCTTCCTCACGTCTAACCTGAACCTCCCCTGGTGAAGCTTGAGACTGTGTCCTCTTGTCCTATCGCTAGTTGCGCGGGAGAAGAGGCCGACTCCCACTTCACTAGAACCTCCCTTCAGGTAGTTGTAGACTGCAATAAGGTCACCTCGGAGCCTTCTCTTCTTCAGGCTAAACAACCCCAGCTCCCTCAGCCGTTCCTCGTAGGTCAGACCCTCCAGAGCCTTCACCAGCTTGGTCGCCCTCCTCTGGACTCGCTCCAACACCTCAACATCTTTCTTGAAGTGCGGGGCCCAGAACTGGACACAGTATTCAAGGTGCGGCCTCACCAGTGCCGAGTACAGAGGGACGATCACTTCCCTAGACCGGCTGGCTACACTATTCCTAATAGAGGCCAGGATACCATTGGCCTTCTTGGCCACCTGGGCACACTGCTGGCTCATGTTTAGCCGGCTGTCGATCAGCACCCCCAGGTCTCTTTCCGCCAGGCCACTTTCTAACCACTCTTCTTGTAGGAACGAGGAATTAGATCAATGAATGCTGTCATCACATGCAGCCCTGCCCAGCATAAAAATATTACCAAAAAAACAAAAGTAAGCCCTGTGGGTGGTGAATGCTGTTCTTTGTCTCCACATTTCTGCTGTTCCTCTGCCCTTTCATTCCTGCTTTTGGGCACAGCAAGAAAAGTGTGGAAACAAATCAAGAATCAGTCGTACACAGGAGGAGCAAAATCTCAGACAGCAGCTAACGGGAAGCAGAACATATGTTTACTGTCATCTTCCTCCCCTCCTTTGAAAAGCCACCTCACTTCCAAGTGGGAGAAAAATCCTTTTGCAAGTCTCTTGGAAGAGAGGAGAGCACCTCATCAGCTGGGTGCTGGCTCAGCTCTCAGCAGTGTTCCATTTTCCTTCATCTGTGCCACCCTCCCCAGCGCACTGATGGAGCCTGTGATTAATTCATCTCTTTACTCGAGTTTAATGCTGCTCCACAGTCATTTTGTGGAAGTCGTTTTTTCTCCCATGGCAAAAAGCATCATATTTTGCACGCATGTCTGTGGGCTGTTGTTTCAGATTGATGGCTCATACCACTGCTACTCACATGAACGTCCCTTCCATGATCCACATCCTGCTGCTGGGCAGGGGACAGGTCAGTCCCCATTGCACAGAAAGGCCAAGAGCCCATCAGAGGGACAGGACTGACCCAGGCTGGCACAGGGATGCAGGGCAGCAGAGCGCCCTGAACCCAGACCACACGAACCGAAGCATGGCTTGAAAATACAAACCAACCTGCACATTGTTGCCCAGGGAGAGAGAGGGGAGCAAAAGGAGGAATGAAGAAGAGAGGTAATGAATTTTGCTTCTGACACCCTTATTTGAGCACAAAGATGGCTATATAATCTCTTTATTCCACAATCAAACCTTCATCAATAACCCTCAATTTAGCCCGCAGGGTTTATTTCTCCTACCCAAATGCAGTTTGTGCATCTAGTAGTTTGCGCAACCAGCTTACCGGGAGACCGTAGGGTTGTTCATATCTGGAACTGGACCCAACTGGAATTCATTACAGGCTTGCAGGACAAGGAGGATTAAAACTGGACCATGCACAGACTATGAGAAAATGACAAATTGCAGTTCTAGGGCTCCTGTGTATAACACAGCACTAGACACATCCCAAAGGAAGGAGCACTTTTATGCACTTAATTCCTTCACCAAAAATATACTAAACAGACCCTGTAAGTTTCTTCCACTTAATTTTCTGTTTTGTTTCATTTTTTCCCAAAAAGTTTACTTGGCCTCAAGCCGAAGTTATCTGTGGAATTTATTACCACAGTGGTTCCTCGGGTCTGACAGCAGCACTGAGAAACAGAACTGTACAGTCATAAAGTGCTTCAGAAATAGGCAAGTATTAAATCAATTTTAAAATTATCGAACTTGTAATATTGCATATTAAGATGAGGGCTACCCTGTTCATTGCCACACACCAGTCACCTTGGAGAAGAATTTACTCCCATGAATGACAGGAGCCAATCCTTCCCAAATGTAGTCCCTCTATGTTTTCTCCTGTCTTCTCCAAAGAGGATGAAGGTTTCTCTTTTCAGACGAGTGGTTTTTACTTTGTGTCCTGGATATTGTTGGCTCCTGGACAGTCCCCCTTAGCAGCTCCACAGCACGGGCACTGCCACAGTCGTGTCCGTGTGAGAACAGAGCAGAAATTACCAGGTGCATTCAGCATCATCAGAATAAAACAAACTTTCACACTGGGAAATTTAGCTCCAGTGATGATTTCAGCTGGGATATGAGCAACCAGGTCATCCAGTCATCCTTTCACTGTTGCAGGAAGATTTCACGGCACAACTTTCTGACAGTTTCTTTTCTACTGACTGAGATTGGACAGGTAGTTAAAAGATTCTCA
Organism: Nyctibius grandis; assembly: GCF_013368605.1. Taxonomy (NCBI): domain Eukaryota; kingdom Metazoa; phylum Chordata; class Aves; order Nyctibiiformes; family Nyctibiidae; genus Nyctibius; species Nyctibius grandis. Next base: position 66,645,530 of record NC_090661.1, read on the forward strand.
GAGAGAGCAGGAATATAAAATTAAAAGAAAAAAAAAAAAGCCTTCAGCTGACAAATTAATGAGAATGTATGAGACAAAGAAAAAAAATATTTAATGAGTTGTTAGGGGACATTTTGTTATGCAAAATGTTCATGGCCACATGCTAACTGTGACATGTCACAGCCAACACATTTGCTTGTTATGAATGTTTGACTTCGGTTGCTCATCAGGAAGATGGAAGGTACTCTCATTAGGACTGTTGCTAGGAAATCAAAGCTTGCTAATTAATATTACTCACCAAAACAGACAATGAGTTAGTAGTGTACAGTGATATTTATACATGAATTTCTGAAGTGCTCTCTTTCATCTCATAATTTGTATTATTTCTATGGTCTCCAGAAAGAAAACTCTCTATTTTATTGATCCTTTCAGAGAGGTGAAGCGTACTTGACTTCCTACCACTAAATCAGCAACTGTATGCGCTTCCTTTCCCCTCAAAAAGCATTCACAGTGGCCAGACCCACAGCTCTACCCTTGGCTTCATTTCTAGTCTTCATATTTCTGGGTTTTGTTATTCAGTACTTGACCTCTCCTTAATTTGGACCTTGAAAAGTACGTTGGCAGCCACAAATTGTTTGATGGCTTTTCTCTCCCACACAAGGAAAGTTTGAGAGTTTATCTTCTTTTTTTTTTCCAGTGGAAGGCAGAGGAGCTACTAGGAAAAAAGAGGTTTTGCCTGTTGTGTTCTGGATATAGTTATTAAAAATCTTGGAGCCTTATTCTTACTATGTTTGATACAAGATAAACAGGAATATACACCAGTAACTAACTGGGATGAAAAAAAATCTACTGGTAATAAGAGGGTATGTGTTATGCTTCCTTGCATTCTTAGATACTGTCAAGAGCATAACTAGACATACACCATATGAGTACGTATGCTATGAACCACCATAATTCTTACCGCACAGGGCAATATTTTGGGTTTGCTTCCTCCCTGCATTTCTCCTTCATCCCCAGGAACGAGTCAGCCAGTAGCAAAACCATCTGCACAAACTCACCCGTGTGACAAGTCACCATTAAACCAGTTTCTGCTCTTCCTGCATTCCCCACCACCAGTCCCAATCCCCACCCCACCACATGCACTTTTAAGCCTGCATTGCATCAGTAGAAGTTTGCTCCAAAAGAAGGAGCCAACAAGCCTTAATGGCTGCTTGAAGTCATCTGAGTTTTACACACGGAAGGTTTACAATGTGGGGATTTTCTAACGTGGGCATGTTCTGGACAGCATTAGGGTAACACAGAGCATTGCAGTGGGAGCAGATCCAGCTCCTGCAACAGGGATCAGGATAGATTTTAAGTATCAGTGTGAAGGCAGATTGTCTCCTCATCAGTCATTGCACTATAAATATTAATCTAATGTTGATTTAACAGATATTTTTCCTGTCCTTGCTCTACAGTAACAGCTTTCAGCACTGATGACAGAAACATTCAGAGTTTCTGAAGTTCATATTACAGCGACAGGGTAAGATTTTCCAGGCTTGGGGTTTCCTGATTAGCACTGATCCCTAACACTTCGGCTGTCTCAGAGAGCCCGGCGCTGGCTGCAAGAACCGAGGCATCTGGGACTTGCATGATCCGCTGAGCTCCAGCGCTCTCAAGACACAGGGGAGTGCATTACAGACAACAGCTTGAGCAACGCTCAAGGGGACAATGCGGGCTATTTCTCCTGCCTGTTTTCTTTCCTGAACTGTCCACCTTTCTTCCTTTTTTTTTCCTCTTTTTTTTCTTTTTTTTTTTTAATATGCAGTATTTTTGGGATGGAGGGAAAAAGCAGATATCTTACCTGTGGAGAATTTCATGTCAAAGTTCAGGATACTGTTTCCTAGCACAGGTAAGGCAATGAGAAACCATCACTATCCCCAATAGGGAACCAATATAACCTTCTGGCTAATACCTTCTGCCCTGTATCTATCACACTGGCACCTGCAGCAGACAGACTGAGCATTAGACTCTCCTGAGTTCAAAGCCGAACTTGCAGTCTCCCTGGCCCCTGCCAGCAGGCATGTCTGTCTTCATCTTCTTTCTCCAGTGTGACCTGAAATTAATGAGAACGGTTAATATTCTGTTCTTGACAAAGGGATCTGCACCCCCAGACAACACACGTCTCTTCTGGTGTTGTAGGGTGATACATCCAGAATCAATTTTGCACCTTAGTGTCCAAGCCACTGAAACAAACATAAAAAGACAAGAGTCAAGAAACTGGATAAAAAAAGACTTCACTCTGTATTGGCCAAGAAATCTTTAATGCTTCATGTCATGCTTTAGAAAATCACTTTAGCTTAAGACTCACTTAGTGATTACGGTCCCATTTCAGCCTCAGATATCCAAGTGAAGCTCTGATGGAATGTTTAGAAAAGTCCTTTTAGCCACAGACCAGGAGATCAATCTGTTTAGTCTCAAAAGAGAGAGAGTGGGAGGCAACTTGATTACACTGTCTTCACATGGGAAAGATAACGGGCACTTAAAAGGGATTCTTAATCTAGGAGAGAGGCTTAACAAAACGCTCATGGCTAGAAGCTGAGTCCAGAGCAGTTCCAATTAGAAATTAGACACTTTAAAAAAAAAAAAGGAATTTTAAAAGAAAAGCCACCTATTTAAGTGGTTGTGACTACTGGGACAGTCTACTTGGAAAGGACAGCCTCCACACCAAGACTGGATGCTTTCTGGGAGGTCTCCTGCCTTACAGAGCCCAAGAGGGAAACCCAGCTGGAATTTACCAAAATCTCACCCAGCAGCTACTTCTGAGCTTAGCTAAGCCCCCAAAATAATTCCATTGAAAAGATGAACTATCCCTTCCTAGCAAAGACAGTACAGTGCTATTTTGGTTCAAATCTACCTGGGCTTTAGCAGAGCTTGTGCATTGAACCACCCTATCAAAACTATCCTTGAAATGAAGAGACCACCCAAAACAGCCAGTCCAATGCCTGTTTCACTGTGTTAATTCCCTACCCCAGCTGGGTCTTGTCTGCTGTCATCCTTCTATGTGTAAGCTGGAACAGAAGCTGCCTTGCGTAGGAAAGTAATACATTTACAGACATCTATAGTACAGCCTTCCGTAATACTCTCCCACACTCGCTATCCCATAGGCAGGAAAAGCGAAAGTGGATTGACTGGAAGCACACACAATGGACAGGCCTATATTTCACTCCATTTATGCACATTCATTCCTACTGTGTTAGATAGCAAGCACTACTGGCCTTCCCCATACCTGCATCCATCATTACTCAGTATACAGAGAGATGCTACCACCCGTTACAGGGCTACAAAAGCTATAGGTGATCCAGAAGTGGTTCAACCAGAACCAACAGGGCTGCACGGCTGTTTCTCCTGGCACATTTGTACCCAGCTTCTGCAAATCAAAAAAGAAAATAATACCATGAGTTCCCAGAAACATGAAACATCTTGCTCCAAAACTACAAATGCCACGAGGACATAAGATATATAATACAACTGGTTCCTTCTCTGCAAGGGTTTCAAAGGGAACAGTTTGCTCACTGGCCAGCATCAGATTCCATTAGTGATTCTGAAGTACAATGCTGTTTGATTTATTTATCAAAGCCAATATTTTCAAAGGAGTTTAAAGGAAATATGGTCATCTGGGAGGGGAGGGGGAGAGAGACAGAGAGGTGCAGCACAAAAAGCACTCATCTAGAATGGCCTTTTCAATAAGTTGAAGTTCCCTGAAAAACTTATTTAAGAAGTCCTCAAAAGGTTTTATCGAAACAGTTACACACTTCCCTACCCAACACCTAGCCAGGAGCACCAAACACATTGTATGCACATGCAACCCCCTGCGAGCAATGCAGAAGACTTTATCCATGGAGATCTTGCCTGTGGCTGTAACCTGGCAGCCCTTCCTTGCTTGTTCCTCTCTCTTTTCAGGAGAAAGCACATACCTCTGTGGGTAAAAAAATACTTTAAATATCACATCATAGCCTGGAAAAGACAAAGCACAACTTTACATCCCAGGTAGTTTCTAACTGACACATGAGCTGTCAAACTCATTTCATGAAGAAGAGTAACATGATGCACCAGCCACCAGCAGTGAGCAGGGCGGACCTGCCTGTTCTGCCCACACTGGCTGGCGCTTAGTCTTTGCGCTCGAGCCCCATTGCTCTTCTCAGCTGCAGTGAACTTCTCCAACATAGCTGCAGCTGCTAAAATTAGCATGGGAAGTCTACTGTATTCTGAACAATTTGCTTCCCTCTGTAGTCCAAGCAGAGCTTTATTCAGTCCATGGCAGGAACATCACTGCTTTTAACTGAATCCCTCCATGGACCCTTACAAGTGTGGGCCCAAGACAGCACAAGAAAAAAGGTAGTGATGACAGGTCCAACTGGGCAAGCAAAAAGTCATCCTACCAAGTGTCATCACTGGGGAGTCATCCCAAGGGTTTCCCATCGCCGAGGAAGCACTCCCCAAGAGTAAATCATAAAACTTTACAGGAGCCACCCTGCAGTTAAAAAGGGGACAAACATAGTTTGGGGCTATACCTGCTCATGTTTCTAGCGACCATGCTGTGTCTGTAAGCTATAGGAATTCAAAGCTGGCATAGAAATCTGCAAAGTCTGTGTGAAGCTGAAAAAAAAACACAACAGCCTGAGCAGAGACCCCCAGAGAGGTACCAACTCTTCAGCGTACTTTAACACATCTGCAGATATGACATTTCCTTTGCCAAGCTCGAGCTGCTCGCCTGCCGCGTTTCCCTCCGGTGAGTTAACCAGAAAACGGGAGCTCAGCCCATCGGCCAAGCTCTGCAGAAACCCGCCGAGTCCATGGGGGCTGAGGAGGGCTGAGGTTTGGAGATCAGACGGGCTGAGCCGCAGGGTCCCACCGGCCAACACAGGCATGACACATGAATAAATAGCTGACAGTATGTTCAGGAGATCAAGGACCTCCTTGCTTCCAATGGCACATGGCCCTAGTACTTAGATTATTCATGAAAGAGGGAACACAGCTCAGAACAAGGTAAAGCTCCTATTTTCACAGCCCTGCTCCTGAAGCAATTTCCCCCCTTCCCTCCCCTCTTAACCCACCACCTTTATTAAAACTAACCACAAAGCTTCCAACAGGGAAAGAAAGCTGTTTCACTGCAAACCGATGAAGTTTACAGCCAGGTTTTTCCCCAAAGAAAACCTTTTCTGCCTTCCAGCCTTCCCCAATTATGTCGGTACAACACATTTCTCAAGGTGACAGGTGCTCTGGGTTCAATGCAACTTCAATAAAGTCTGCAGGTAGATGTGGCCCTCCAGTGGTGAAAATAAAGACACACAGCTATGCATTTTTTCTTCGTGTGTGCATAGTAGACAGAATTATAGTAATGGGCAATGATCGTTTCTTCTTCTCTCTCTTGATGGCATTTAGGGGTGCCAATGCACACCAGACATTAAATCCAAACCCAGCTCAGAGTGGGCACATGGTCTCCATCCCACGAGGACCATGGCTCAGGGGCTGAGGACAGACAGAAGTAAGCACAAAGCTGAGCCACATGAAGCTTTCAGAGGAGCAAAACTTCTCTGTTTGCTGCCACATCTGACCTGGAATGGTGTCTTTCTGCCAAGGAACCCTTCAAACCAGATGCAGGGTGTGCCATACACTGGCAATCAGGGCACCCTCCCATCCTAATTCATGCCCAGTCCTGCCTGCTTGGTCTCTTGGTGTACAGGTAATGCCCAAACCACCAAGCTCAGGTTGGACACTGCCTTTGGGCTACTTCATGCTCAGTCCTGATCGCTAGAAGACATCTCTGCCATTTCACCATAATTGCAGTCGGTCTCCCATTACCTTTGCATTGAAACAGAGCCAATACTGATGCTCAGAGAACAGTCCTGGGGGATCTTGGTCATTCAGGGGCATTTCCCGTACTATATGGATTAATTCTCACCTGCACAGTGTAGGGATTATTTGCTGCTACTTCAGGTCCTTCAAGAAGAGAAAGGTGTGGGGGAAGCAGGACATGAGCCCAGGAAAGACAACTTCATTCACACCTTGTAGCTCTGACCACCACTGTTTTGCTTGATGTGAGCACCTGGGCAGAGCCTGGGTCACACTCTCACCCACTCTCTTGCGACCAGGACAAGAAGGGGGTTTCTTGTGAATAAGTCGGAGCAGCTCCTTGCATTTTGTTATGCTCACATCAGACCTCTGCAGAGCTCAGCAACCAGCACACACCGTACTGCTTCTTCAGAGAGCAGAGGACAAAGAGTTTACACCAAACTAGCAAGATTTGGACACTGTCTGCATCCAAACGATAAGGAGAAACTCAAAATGATATTGCAAAACAGGTATGGAGGGAGTCTTGGTTTGGGGCTGCCTGTCCGTGGGAAACGGGGTCCTTCGATCCCCCACCCAGCCAGCACCCATCACTGCACCCATACCTGAGCTCACATCATCAGCTCTCCTGGCCTAGTTTTACACATCTATCACAGCAATTTTCCAGCAATCCTTCTATATAGCAGTGCCATCTTCAGGCAAACACCCTGCCCTGCACGTCTCTGCTGAGGGTAGGAACCTGCTGGGGAGCAAGGACAAGGAGTGCTGCAGTGCAGGCTCGAGTCCCCAGAGGTATCAGCATTAAATTTACTATTTCCCCATGTTAGCTGCAGCTTGCCCTCACTTTCAAGGTGATCTCCAGCCTTGAGAACTGCAAATACTGGATCCATGTGAGCTTTTTTAGCCTCGCAACAAGTCTCCCTCCCAATGGTCGCAACATTGATTTTTTTTTTTTTATCCAAACTGGAACCAGAGCAGACACCACTGAGTCGGTCCATCAGCCCCTGGTCACTACTTCACTCAGACCCACGTCCCAAGACACAAATTACCAGGTAAAACAAACACATGTGAAGAGTAACAACTTGGTAGTAAGTGCAAGGCTCCTGGGAGATGAAACCTTCCACCTCTTCCAGTCCAGATTTTTGTCCTAATTCAGGTACTCCCACAAAAACCTTTCCATGCTGTAGCCCACGTGTCTGAGCAACAACCAGAGATGGGCTCTGGCTCTCCTCCAGAGCAGACACGTCTTCACCTCAGTTATCTGCAAATGGACCTGGGCCCCCAAAGGGAATCGAGATGCCCATCAGCCTTAGACACGAAATTTTGCAGAAAAACAGCTATTTACACTAATGCTGTAAGCAGGGGGCCCATCTCTTTGGGATCATCAATAATGGTGCTCTGATTCCATGATGCAAAAGCTGCGGATGCAGGGGGGTATCACCCTCTAGACCTGGCCATGCAGGGCTTGGATTAATACAAGCTATTGCGATGTCGGATGTTTAAGTTCTTATGGCACTGTCACGGCAGGCGCATTTGCACAGTCCCACCCTGTGGCTCCATGCACCTACCAAATCCCAGGGTTTCCCTGGATGACACCACCTCGAGCTGCAGACCCTGCCTGCACTGCAGAGCTTTGGGAGAGACTCTGTCTGCCCAGGGCACCGTGTGACCGACCTTTGGGAATTCTCTCTGGGTATGGGACCCATGATCCTGGCTGTGTATGGGGACATGCTGCAGAACTCCCATGACTGCCCCCAGCATCCCAGCGAGGGCCATGGGCTTGCCAGATGCCCAGACTGTGCTGCAAGCACTGGACTGGGCATTCACGTTGGAAGGCACCATAGAGGATGGTGTAACAGGATGGTCACAGCACAGCTGAAATGTCTGCATGGTCCTGAGCCTCAAAGGATAACGTGGAAGAGCAATATCAGCTCTCCCCTATGAACAGGAGATTCTGGCACCTTACAGGGAGAAAGATCTTTACCTTCCCAGGCACCCTTCCTCTTACCTGACAGCAGATGTTACCCGCAACCCTTCTTGCTGCAAATTGACAACAATTCCCACTAAGCAGTTAGTTTAAGGAAAAGCCACCTTCCACCGGTGAAAGATACAAATTGGCACTATTCAGGCCAGCTGAGGATAATTTACCATCAGCAGCACATCAGCCTGCGGGCAGCAAGGCAGCGTACTGTCCCGCTGTGCTAGAAAAGCCGGGAGGTTGCAGTGCTCTGCAGCACACTTCAGCCAGGAGCTCAAAGCTGCTTATCTCAGGGCCTGAATTAATTAAGCCCTGAAACGCATCATGTGTGGGATGTAATGGTGAATTACAGCTTTCAGCTGAATTCCCTGGGTCCTGCGCCAGCTGCTCCACAAGTCTGGGCTGGCAGCGCTGGGGTAGGGCAGCCCAGCAGCTGCTTCCATTCAAACTGGCTGCAAGTGGCCAAAAAGAGCAAAACAGCAAATACATCTGAGAAGAAAGCAAGCCCACGATGGTCTGGCCACGATGCTTTCACCAACATCTTTAGCAGCAGAGGAATTGGCATAGAGGATCCCACCTTCAGTCTGCAGCAGAATTTGCGTTGTGGCAGGATGATTCCCACAGCTCTGAAAATACCCACGGTGGGAAAGTATTCTCATGGGTTGGACAACATAGTGTGGCTGCGCTGGGAGCTGGGAAGCTGCTGCACTGCTGTTTATTTCCACACTAAAGCAGTTGTCTCCACAATTGGACCAAGCCCAAGGTTCAGTATCTCTGACCACTGTGGTGTACCCTCAGAGGCAGCAGCTCCCACCCAGGATCTAGGAGGAATTTTGGCCATCTGAATACATCTCGCTGTGCCAGGGATATGCCACCCCAGATGTCCTTGGCCATTCACACATAATATGGGGAGCAAACAGGCGAAACCTGCAGCACGCAACCTACCTGTTTTAAGCAGCCCATTCCTCTAAGTCACCACATACCTATGCCAAGGTCTAGGTATTGCTTTTTGGTTAAAAAAAGGAGTGGTTCAGAGATGCTCCAATAGCTAATTATTTTATCTTTGACCCTTCTGCAGCATCTGGAAGGTGCCCTGCAGAACATCATTAGAAAAATGGTTCCTCGCAGATTTTTAAGTAAAGTAAATAACCAAGGAAAAGGAGAAGGGCCTTGCAAGCCCATAGGTGAGTTGGGATGCAAATGATGGGACCTGGGCAGGACAAGTGAATGCCAGAGTTTGCACGGCATGCAGAAGAGTTGCCTCAGCTCTGCACATCAGATATGTCAGATGGGTCCAGGTTCGCCCCCAGGATCCAGGTCCCTCAAAGAACCTGTGGTTTATAAATTTTTCAGGTGATTGATGGTGTTAGAAACCTTTCTTTAGCAACATTACGTGTTCACTTGTAAGCCAAACAGCATATATTCAATGAGAGTCCATCTGGTTCAATAGAAATAGACCTTTATTGATAACATGCACATCATATGTATATTTAAAATACATATACATTTTTCTACTATTCACTTTAGAAAACAATTTCATAAAAATCTTTAATCAGGTCCCAAGTAATCTGAAACATTAAAAAGCCATTTTTTATTATAGAACTAGTAGGTATTACTCCAATTAAGTGGTGTATAATCACCATGTATTTAACATAATGCAGGCTCATGCATTTCAGTAGAAATAGGTGTTCCCTTTTCTGCTTTGTTAATCATGTCAAATATATGATGATATACTTGACAACACCTGCCACAGTTGTTATATGCAATTGTGATTCCCTGCTGAGAGCGCGCTGTACAGATGGCGTTTAAAAGCTGGAGACAACTTTTTTACAACTTTCTGAGTTCCTGTGAGGGGCACCTGACGTTGGAGGTAACCCAGAACCCAGCTATGACAGAAACCAGAAAAACAGAATTTCATGAACAGCGAAGAGGAAAGCAATCTAAAAAAGAAGAGAAGAGGGAATTGCCGTATCCCCTCTGAGTTCATGGCAAACTGAGGTCAGGGTCGTGTTTCCCAAGGCCCTGCCGAGTACCGAATGGGATCTGTATAGAGTGCACAGAGTTACCAGCTATAGACGGTTTGCAGATTTACAGAACATACACAAAGGCTCATATGAGGATGGGACTTTAAGGCACGATAGTCCATATACTCAACACATTCATTGAAAACAAAAGTTCAATTTACAGTGCAATATAAACGTATTCAAGAACTCAAGCGGCAGCTCGATAATCACTTTCACCAATAATTAGGCAATTGAGGAGTACCTCTGCGGTGCACAGCAGCCCCAGCCCTGCACACACTCACACATGTGCTGAGCGTCAAGTACACGAGGAGCCTCTCTGGCTTCGGCGAGAGGCTCTGTGCAAAGAAACTTAGATGGCAACTGAAGCGTTTACAGGATCAGGGCCCTAACGCATTGGGGTGTCCGCCCCAAGTTGTACAGGCAGAGATGCTGCCCCACTGAGCCAGGCTGCCTCCCGGCATCTGTACCCCTCTTGCCTTCAGCCACAGCTCGTGCAGCTCCAGGAGGTGACCCCACGCATGCACCCACGCCGTGCCTCCCACGGAGCCACACCACCCCTTCTGCATCCAGGATCAGGCCCAGCATTTACAGCCAATTAGGGAAAAGCAGCACAAAGAAAACTTTAACTAATTCAAACACTAATTACAGCCAAGTGTGCTGCTATTCCAAGACGAAATGAATTGTCCTAAGCCAGCCATTTTCAAAATGCTCAGCTGTCATTACCAAGTCTGTCCTTGTCACCCAGCTCGTCTATATTCTCTCTGATGAATATACTATCTCCAAGGCAACTGAGTCAAAGGGAAGGAAGGACTTTCTTTACATCCAGTGCAAGCATAGCCCATCTGTGGGAGTTCCTACTGCAGCCATAATAGAATACATATATATATATATCTCTATCACTGAAAGTTGGCCACCTACAGACAGATTCACACATCAGAAGCCAGAAGAGCTGAATGGTAGCTACAAACCCAAAAAAAGAAAAATCACTGTATGTAGCCATATTAAAATGCTGGTACCCAGTAACTTGGTAACTAAATGTTGAAATCAGTATATAATTCAAAAAGTGTCAAATTAAATATTTCAGGAGTAACTTGCAACATTATTGCACCTTTGTACTTTATCACCCCATAAACTATGGTTTTTAAGCACTAAAGTAGAATATTTCAGACTCACTTTTCAACAGCACAAATCACTGTGCAAAGCAGAAGGCAGTAAAAACTTGAGAAGAGGTAAAATATTTAGAATTGTGGACCTTTGATTTAATTTCATATCAAAAATTCAATCATAAAAAAACAACAATTTGTTTTCTAGAAAGAAATAATCCATTTTAACAGCTCGTAGAGCAAATAGAAATAAAAAAATCAGGCAATGTTTTTTGTTCAAGAAAACAACACATGAGAAAAAGATGAGTAAAATATCGTCCTCTTTCACAGGTAGACCAAGGAGTTTTGTTATCTGATCCAGATTTTTGTCTGTTATATCTGTTCAGTTATCATAATGCCTTATCAGAACAGCTTTCAATGGGCAAGAAAGTATCTGCCTCTTCCAGCCCGCAAAGAAGTTACTCTTCAAAGATGAATCTGACAGGGGCAATGGGTTTTTTCAGGTGAGGTTAAAGGCTTTAATCCTACTGAGCTTTTTTTCATTCCATTGAAGCATTATTAATTTTATGTAAAAAGTTTTGTTTATTCAGGCCAGAACCATCCTATGAATATCATAAAGTAGGTCAGTGAGAGGAGGAAAAAAAAAGCATTTTAGCATTTCACGTAGCTGCTAGATCATTACGAATTCAGGCGAAAATGGACATGAAGAAAAAAATATGCATAAATCAGATCACTTCAGAGTGGAAAATTACATAGTTTGAAAAATCAGAAGACAGAGAAGTATTTTTCCTTTACCACCTAGCAATGTTCTAATGTCCCTACAGGCCCTAAGATGGCATGAGGCGTGCAAGGTGCCGGCAGAGGCCAGAGAGCTCTGTGGGGGATGATGGCACCCCTCACCACAGCCATCGCATCGTCAGCCCACACCCCACGCAGCAGAGGGGTCTCGCTGCCAGCTTTTACTGGCGGTATTAGGGCTGTTCCACACCCCTGACAATCAGTCTGGCCCTTCTCAGCCGGCCCCCGTCAAGATGGGCACAGCCACTTTTAGCTGGAGATTTCTCAAACTATGGAAAATGCAGCTTAATCGTGCAAATGATTGTGGACTGGTGCAAGCCCAGGGGCAGCAGGAATATAACTACACATAGCCAAGCAGCTCTGACACTGAATTACACTGACCGAGGGTTTAAAGACACCCGTTTGTAAGAGACAAGTAAATATGCCTTGTCTCAAAATAAAAAAAAAAACCCGGACATTCATCACAACTAATCACACCTCCCAAGCAGCACTGCCCTGTTTTTCCAGCCTTCCCACAATGTCTGTGCTGTTTATGTTCTCCAGTTTGCAGGTTATCCTTGTTTTGAATTAGACTGTTGCCTTTTTTTTTTCATTTAAAAAAAATATGTGGGTTTCACTGTTTCCTTCTGTCTCCTAAACCTGTACTGGCTTCTAACTACTGATATCAGAGTTAACTTTGCTCTTCACACCTCCTGCTTTGCCTTTCTGTCTTTTCTCCTGCACTAACATGTGCCCGAGAGCTGCAATGACATGCGCAACACACATGACTTAGGATGCTCTGAGCAGGGTTACAGGAGGAATCCTACGTGAAGCACGTCGCCATCAAGCAACAGTATTTGTTCGTACTGTATAAGGCTTCGGAAATAGCATCAGCCACATCTGCATGAGCAAAGCCTTTCAACATAAAAATTAGGTTCTTAGATAGATACATATCTGCCTCCAGCTGAGTGTGCGCTATTATTTACTTTGCTTTAAAGCGGTGATAGCCAGTGAGGCAAAGACAGTTTCTTCACTGTAAGCCAACAGACCTGTAGGACTTTGACAGGCTTTGGATCATCTCGTATATTTGTTCAGCAAGTCTGGGATGCAAGCCACCCGCAGGTGAACCGCAGGTGTATCGGTAACGGTAGTTTACAGGCTCATTTATCACATTTCCCCAGGTTATAGTGCAATCTTTGCTTTTGACCCCATGGCTGGAGCATCATCTTTTCCCTTATATTACTCTTTGGTATTTTCACGACATAGCTTTGGCAGCTATAAAACTTTCCACTTGTAGTCATCAATTTGCTGAACGTCTCTCGTGTCATAGCTCGTGAAATATATATATTTACGTATTCTAAGGTTAATTCTGAGATTGAAATTAGACATTTCACTTAACCTGAAATGTTATTACTAATGCTGAGCAGTTTCAACAAGAAAACCTCTGAGGTTTTACTATCATCTGTCAGATACATTCATTCTCTACCTATGAGAGTTGCCATTGTTTTTCTGCCTTTTATATTCCACATAAAAAGAAATTACCATCTATTCCCTAGCACCAACGTGAACCTCTGGCCAAACAGCAAATTAGCATGCAAAGAAGTATCAGGGAAACAGCCAGGGAAAGAATCAAATGAAGTTAAGGAAACACTGATGAAGGGCTGAAGAAACAATCTTCCCTCTGAGTCATTCTGGTTTGTATTAAAATAGCAAAGTAGATACCAGCTAAGAGATAATATAAGTAAAAGGTGAATGCAATTATTAAAAAAAAAAACAAACCCTTGCAAATCTCAGTATAGAGTGTCTTGTAAGTAGCAAGCGAGTTAAGTCTCTGAAAATCCTAAGCAAAAGGCTGTTTCCTTTGGCACTGATTCCTTCATGGTCAAAGCATTTCTCAAAGAAACTTTCTATCTATACCTTTACAGTAAATAACTTGCATTTTACTCCTCATTGTTAGACTACTCCACTGCTTTGGGGGCTCCCCTTCCACCGGGGATGGCATAATTTAACTGCAAAGTGATTTTGAATGTCTGTATCTACACACAGATAGATTAAATGCAGCTTTTTTTCTACAAAACACATTGCACGCAGTCTCTGTGGGTAAGGACCTCCGTATTGCACCAGCTCTGTGTGTATGTCAAGGTACTTCATAACCAGGGGGTTAACAGCGGGGACTGCAGAGCATTATTCAAAGTACCTTCCACTCAGCTCTGAACTCATCCGCCTTTGATCACAAGTATACCTGCAATTAGTGCCTCATCTTAACATCTCAGTGAGCAGTTCAAGCATTCAGAAACAGACATCAGTGGGTCTAACAGCTACTTTAATTCATTTTATAAATAAGCAATTGAGAATTTTGCTCCAACTGGCTGCTCGTGTAGCCCATTCCGTAAACGGCATTCTCTTCAGAGTAAGGCACGATGCGATACGAATGCAGCTCTTCATAATAGAGCGACTGGGAACAGCACTCTTCTACCATAAACTTCAGCCGTTTTCGTGCATCAGAGTAAGCGGTCCTATAACAAGGAGCCTCCTTAAAGTATTCATAGCTCTCCCTCTCTGTCTCTAGGTGAATCTTCCTCAACAGATTGTTAATTAATACAGACCTACGGAGATAGGCTTCAGGGTCATCCAGGAATTGGAGTTTCTGGAGAGAAAGTTTTAGAATACAAGTCCGGTCCTCAGGGAGTATCAGGTGCTGGGGAGTAAAGAAGCAAACAAATAGGTCATTAGCATCAAGGAATGAAACCAGAGGAGGATGGGGTCTGGAATGAGAGAGCTACTCACTTTTGGACAATACTCATGGTAATCTTGATGTAAATGTTCTTCTTCTGCATATTTTCTCTTAAAGTAGGCTACTTTCGACGTCGTTAGTGTCTTTGGTAGGCCCCGATCAGATCAGCTCTGCACAAAACAAGAAGAAAAAGAAGCTCGGTAATACTTGCTGCCATGGTGGCTGTAATGTCACGGTCTAGGGTGTGTAGGGGAAGGAGGGATCCAGGGGCAGGATGCAGCCAGGATGACACTCAGCCTCCACCTGAAGCCCTCTACCCACTGGAAAAACAACTGAGAGGATGGCAAATGTGAAGGCATTTCTGAGCCACCACCCTGAGGCTTGCTAGCACAGCAAGCCCTGCTCTGGAGTGATGAACACAGCACTGGACACACGCTGCCACTGCCAGGCAGGGTCTCCAGGTCCTACAAACCAAGCGGGGTACCCCTGGCCAGCCACAGCCTTGTGGAGCACAGCAAGAGATGCCCAAGCCAGGAAGGTCTCCATGCACTGCAGGAGGGACCGGGATGGGCTGTCTGTCTGCAGAACAGGGGTCTCTGCACCACGCTGGGGTGTGTGAGGGACAAGGGGTGGGTATTAATTTCCACATACCATGCACAGAGCTCCGCGGCTTCCCTGGAAAACCAATACAGAGCGTATTCACTAGATGGTAGTGTCGTCCTGGAGAAGCAGGAGAGCCCCAGCTCAGTGGGAGGGTAATGGAGCTGGTTTCATCTCCGGATTGCTTCAGTTTTTCAGAGTGCACAGGATGGAGGCTCAGCTTTTGGGCTAAGAGAAGGGACTATTGGGTTTTTGTCCTGTGACAAGAACCCAGTGGAGGTCTGTTTCCCCAGAGCAGAGCCCTGCAGAGGACCAGGGCTCTCTGCACACCCGCAGCCGGGTCTGGCTGGCTGCTTCGATCCTGCTCATCTCTATAGAAAGGTGACATGGTGCTAATTCAGCATCTTAACAAGATCCGTAACTTTGGTGGTATTCAGCCAAAACACAGACCTCATGTCACTGGAAGGATTCTGCTATGGGACATGGGCGCTCCTTGAGTCTTAGCTGCAGGCGGGAGTGAAAAGGTACCCACACAACCATTTCAAGGACTGGTGGCATCTCTCCTTCACTGGCAAGAAGGAGTAACGTGCTCTCCCTTCCTTCCTCTACATCAAAACCCCACAAGAAGGGGCTGAAGAAGAATTCCCCTCATAAAAGAGTCTTCTTGTGTTTCCTCCCTGAATTTCAAGTCTGTGAGGATGGAGCTTCCCCATAAAGGACGTTACAAATCCGGGTAGAAAACTCTTGACTGGTGGACTAACACCTCGTTTGGAGCCAAGACCCCCAGCCCTGCTCTGGGACCTGGCCCCATACAGATCGCATGCACCAGCAGCGTTTCCCCGGGAGGGCTCAAAGAGGGACCGTCGCTCTTGCAGTGGGACAGTGCTACATTTAAATCAACGTGGATGGCTGCATGCACTGGAGATGCTCCCTGCACCAACCTCAGCTCTCGAGGGCAAGGGTACGGCTGCGGTCTTCACAGCTCTGTTAGCACTGAGTAGCTGCAAACACCAGTTTAAATTTATATGCAGCAACCTACATTGCTAGCAGGTTTCATCCTAGTATTTGAATTACAACAGAGCCTGGACATCCGGGAGATTTAATTACTCTGATATTAGGTTCTCCTAATAAAAAAAAAAAAAACAAACTACTGCTGTGTTATCTGAGCACAATCACAAATGTATTTATCCTCCCAGTGCCATGGGAGGGGAGAACGTTACCGTTGTTTTCCTCACAGTACTCTGAGGAAGACAAATGTACAGAAAGATGAAGTGATGTTCCCATGGCCACACAGGCTGTCAGAAATGGGAAAGGAGCCAAACCCAGTGTACGGGTTGGTGAGCCAACCATGGGCCCATCCTTCCCCTTCAAGCCAAGCCTCTAAACGCTAAAACTCACTCCCTGGTGGTTTTTCAGTGAGAAGGCTGGAAGCACAGACCTGGCACTGCCCACGTGCAGAAAATCAGCTGAGCGCAGGGGCACAACAGCCAACCACAGCGTGCGGAGCATCACAGCCCAGACCTTCAGCTCCGCCGGCTCCGCGCAAACGGAGCCCTTTGGTGCTCCTTTGCTTCTCCTAGCCTCAGAAATCCCTCTCCCTGCCACAGAGGTGGAGTGTGACAGTGGGACATTCAGCATCCCCTGAGCACGGGTGGCCCTGGAGACACCAGCAAAGAGCAGGGAGCCAGGACAAGGCAAGGAGCTGCTGAAGCTCTGGCACTCTGGCCCTGGGAGGGAAGGCGGGCTGTTGTTTAGCACGTACCTCAGCCTGGGGGCTGATGCTGGCTGGCAGAACCAGACAGAAAGAATTGTATTTTGCAGAGGGACATATATGACCATCCTGGCAGTGGGTTCATCAAGCACCCAACTGGCACCCCCTTTCTGAGGTTACGTTCAGCACCAGCCTGGGACGTACCCCTTGGGTGCAAAATGGTCGGCTGTATCTAAATTCCTAAAGACCTTACATCAGACAAAGTGACAAAGTTGTAACATCCCCCCGTAATTTGGTTCAGTAGCAAGGAAGGGAAACCACCAGCAAACGAACACCAAGAGCACCTCTGGGCTGTAAGGTTGGTTTTAAACGTGTTCCCACTTGTAAAGGAAAGGCTACACTCTAAGAGCAAAGTAGCCACAGGCTGCTCGATGCCACACTAGCTGTTAGCAAATTCCAACAGTTCCAAATCTGCAGGGCTTGGGGCGCCCACATCCCCAGCCCAGAAGCTCCCACGGGTTGTCACGGGTGGTTCAACTTCTACCTCCTTGCTCCAGGAGGGAAGGGGCACTGCCCGCTCACCTGCAGATGAGAAAGTGAACCAAAGGCAAGCAGGTCCCATCATAGGGCTGCTCCACAAGAAGCTCAAGGTCTGCTCTTGCGCTCAGTGTAGCTGCCACCCCGCCACCACCCGTCACATTGTCACCGTCATCTTTTGTGGCTGTTGCTGATGTCCACACATCTACCTGCAGGTGCAGGGGAATGAAAGCGTGAACCACGCCCTCGCACTGTGCCCTCAACACCAGCACCGACGCTAAAGCCTACGAGGGGCAACTCTCCTTGCAAGGACCAAGCCTTTCTCTAATACTCATCTTGAAGTCAGAGCGGACTGGCTCCACGCGTGCCTGAGGGCTGCAGTGAATCAGACCCTTAGTGTTTTGTTTAAATATAAACATATTGAATCAGTGCTTTTTGTGGCGAGGGCTGTTCTCGCGAGCCAAGTGTTTTGACAGCTACAGCAAGGTGGTGTGAGTCACTGCCTCTGCCTCAGCCGAGCTCAGAGACGTCTTCATCACATTACCTTTTTTTCAGCGCTACACCACGAGTCAAGGCACAGGGCCAAATTTCCCCACGGGTACTAACCAGCGTAGCGCTGAGTCCTGAGTGCGAGGTTTGTCCTTCCAGCCTGGATGAACCTCGGAAAAGTGCACTCAGCATCCCGCCAGCATTCAGCTGCGAGCCCTCCGCTAGTCCCCAAGGGCTCAGTAAAATCTGCGACAGCGGGCAGCGCTGCCAGGGCTGGGGAGCCACAGGGCAGGGGCTGCCTGCTCACACTGCTCAGTGTTTACACCCCGCCAGTGCGTGCCTGCTCTGAATGCATGGCACATCGGAGCACGGCGGCTGTAGCTGCCATTAACGCTAATGGAAGTTGGAAGCATAAATCCCACACGAGGCAGTGAGGGAATAGACACCTCTGTCTCAAGCCTGGATCTCTCAAACGCAGCTTCACAAGGGCTTTAATTGTACTTTCAAAAGAGCAAAATGTGCCTGTTCCTATTTATTTCTCCAGGAATAATTACGGTGCTCTGTGGCGTGGTACTCAGAGAGTTATTAGGCATGTTTGGACAGAGGGTTATCTTATCTAAATTGGATTGGAAATAGATTTATAACACAGCAACTTCACAGCTGAACTGCAAACAGCAAGAAATTCTCTTCATCTGGCCCCTGCACTCCCGCATCACCCCAGCTACAGAAGCCCCCCTTCAGCATGAATTAATGCCGGGTGATTTCCACAGGGCTGCAGGCTGGCCCAGACAGCAGGTGAGATGGGGTTTAACAACTGATTGAACAGCCAGGGAAAAAAAAAGCCCAGAGCTTGTGCTTTTCCATCTCAGGCAACAGAGAGGGATCTACAAGCCCCGGGTCTGCACAGCAGCCCTGTCCCAGAGCTCATACGTGAGACCTCGGGAGCATTCCCACACCTGCCTGTGCCTCCACCTCTGCTACCTTTCCTGGGGAAGAAAATTCATCCCTTCCTGCTTGGTGCTGCAGTGAAAGGGGTTGTACGAGCAGGTACTACTGGCTTGTCGATGCAGACGTCTGCAGGGGGTAAAGCACAGCGGCTCGCTGGCCAAGCCAGCCCTGCCGACGCCGTGCGGAAGGTGGCGAGTCAAATGTGCCAGTGCCCTTCAGGGTTTCCTCTCGCAGAGTAAGGGAGAATAATCAATATTCAAGCTACAGCTGGCTGAGACAGAAACCATTTCTGAGCATCTCTTGCATGCACAAATAGAAAACCTGAGGCTTCTGAGCACACAGAAATTGGCATTTATTATCAGCAGGAGACGTGACTTTGACATGGCTGGAAATATCATCACGTCCTTGCGACTGCTGTCAAACTGCAGTGACAAATTCCCCCGTCTCTAACCTCAGCAGCACTCGCAATTAGGGTGTGCTCAGCTGAAACCCTCCCCTGATTTCACATGCTACGCTGCTGCATTTCCCCTCTTCCAGGGGCACGAAAAGCAGCTGGTCCCACTGTGGGATTCCCAGTTGATAATGCAAACCTACCAGACCGCAGGCAGATGAACATGTGGATCGAAAACACATACCAGCCCCAGGATTTCACACAGACTGCCGATCGATTGCAGTCCTTCCAGAGCATTGGGTCTTATTCCTCAAGCCCCCTTTAACTGACCTGTGGAAAAGTGGGGACCCACAGCCGTGCTGGTGTCTGCTGGCTGGAGCTGCTGGCTTTGCACTTTAAAACTGCCTTTCTTTTCGTTTGCTAATTGCTTTGCAGATCTCCCTAATTGCATATTCTCCCTGGGCACACGTGTGTGCAAGGCACAAGCATCTGAACAGCTCTCATGAGTGCACAAAGACACGAGACTTAATGATGGAGTGACTATTCCTGTCTTGCTCCTTGTAGTCCCACTGCTTTTATCAATAGAATAGAATTGTCTTTCCAGCTTCGCCCCCTTCCAACACTAATCCAAGTAATTTCCCTCACTCTGAACCCAAGCCCGACCAGTTGAAGTCTGCAAACTAGTTAGTTACTTGAGGATGCGGAGTCAATTTGCAAAGGGTCTTTCTGGGATAATCTCAGCAGTTCCGGTAAGATTTCCTCCTCGCACGAGCTCAGCGAGCGTTTCTGGCAGCACAGCACTGCTGAACGGTTACCTGCCGTGGTGGACCAAGGAGAAACACACATGGTTCGGGTGGCAAAGTCAGAACATACAGGGCAAGTAGCTGGACTGCAAGAGAGGGGAGTACTGCTTCAGCAGCCCCACGGGGCTTAGTAACAGGAAAAATAACAGTTCTGCTGTTGCACCCAATTCTCTAACTTTGACCTTGCTTCCTGGACTCCCTTTCAAACATCAGGAAAGTAAAATAAAGCATTAAGAAAGATCGTTTCAGTCTCTCGGTGGTATAGCTGTAATCCTCTCAGAGCAAATGCTGCAAAAATACAGCTCTCTCCTCTAAATATCCGGAAGCTTCCTGAGCTAGAACATGATTACTGCCCTCAACACCACCTCTTAAAATGGCACATCATTTTCTCCATTAATTCTTGTCAGCCTCGGAGGAAAGCTAAAGGAGTACTATTAAAACCACACCATTATTTCGAGTAGTAGCATTGATTTCCTACCACCCCCCCCCCACACACACACACACTGCCGGCAGAGTAATACAGGTCTGGGGGAGGTCATATTCTCGTTTTTATTTAACAGAATTATTGCAGCGTGCATGTTCCAGTGTTTGCCTTGCATACGGTACAGTTTCTAGGCTGCAAGTAGATGCAGCAATATCCAGCTGATGCTTTGCCTTCCGGGGGGAGTATTTAGCATGCTGTAGTAAGAATATTTCCCACTCCAGGGAAAAAGGGATCACAGATATGCATGTGCATACCCAAACTGTGCACTTTTACATGTGTGTGCAGAGACACTCACACTTTTTATGCACATGCATGAAAATAAACAGGTCTAAATCCTGCAAGAGAGAAACAGAGCATGTGTGTGTGCATATTCATAACTCGCAGCTATAAGACGTCTATATTTAGATAGTTGTCTCATCACAGAGGATGATACTTCGCTAACAGGCAATGAAAGAGTAGCTATGGTTACTTTTCAGAGTTCAGCTTTCACCGTAAAAAGATGACTTTAATTAAAATGACCTTTCACAGAGCATGCTAGAGTCCGGCAGAGCAGCAGGCACCTCTGCCCACAGCCCGTAGCACTGCAGGGTGAGTGGCGAGCCTCCCTCTCCGCTCTTTGCCCTCTTCTCCCTCTTCTGCAGCAAAGCCGAGAGCTCACAAACAAACACAAAACTTACTCCACGCCAACAACCACCTGCTAAAGCCGTTTGGGCAGATCCCGTCGGCAAAGCCCCACGCCGGCTCGTTGCCACGGACAACCCCACGGCTCGCTGTCCCCGGCCACCGCCACCTCAACGGCACTTACCCAGCGAGCCCCGGCTCTGGAGGGAGGGCTGCACCCCGGCTGCCCACAGCCTCCCGCTGCTCCTGGAGGTGGTGGTGGCGGTGATGGGGGTGATGGAGGTGCTGGTGGCGGTGGCAGCTCCTGAGAGTCCCTGCAGGCACTGAGGAGCGCTTCACCTGCCGGCCGAAACCCGCGGAGGTGCGTTCCCAGATGTTCCCGGCGCGGATTGGTCCAGCGGGAGCAGCTGTTGCCCGGTTGCTAGGAGCGTTCCTAGGAGCGTTCCTAGGAGACGGTGACGCTCTGCCCGTTACTGGCGCGACTCGAGGCCGCGGGGAGGGAGGGAGGGAGGGAGGGAGAGAGGGAGGGGGAGGTCCTGCCACCGGGATGCTCACCGGGCCGGTGAGCCGGGGATGGAGCAGATGCGGCGGCCCAGAGCTGGAAGGGCAGTGAGGAGCTGCCTCGGGTGTCGCAGCAGGGCAGGGGATGGGGATGTGAAACGCCCGAGCTAGGAGGGGGCAGCCCTGCTCTGAGCCTCGGGGCTTGGGGGGGGCATAAAACCTGCCGTCAGGGCAGGCTGAAGGATGTGCGGAGCGGCCGGGCAGCCGCAGGGGTGCCGGGTGCCCGCTGCAGCACGGGGAGAGGGCGAGAGCTCTGGCCACTTCAGGGCAACACTGGGAGAAACATAACCCGGTGCCTGGAAAGGCTGGAGGGTGAGTCCAATTTGGGACTGCTGGCAGTTAAGAGCTGAGACCCGAGCTCTTCTTCTCTCTCTCTGGTTCACAATCCTCTTCTCTCCCAGTTTATGTTTCTGCCTCCTTCCCCCATGCCCACCACCACATATTGGCACACTGGCTTTTCCCTGAGCCTTTGGGATGCCCCACCATGGCACCCTGGGTCTCTGGCTGTGGTACATACACCCGCAACCCCAGAGAGGCACCACAGCACTCCAAAATCCCATGGGCAGAAACTGGGATTGCTGCAGGAATAGAACCACACAGCAAAACAACCCAAACCTCCTCCCAAACAAACCAGTGGGTCACTGTGCGGTGGGGCAGCTCCAGCATCTCAGCCAGACAGGGGGATTTGATTGCTGAGCACCCTTCTTATGGCCACAGGAGGGATATAAGACTGAGCCTACCCTCCCTACCAAGGGTCCAGCCAGCAAGAGTCGGCAAAAGTTTAAAAGAAGTAAAATCTTACCTGCATAAGGCAGTGTACACAAAGAGGGGGAATCCCTTTCCCAAAGATCCTAACTCCGTAGGTAGATAGTGGCAGATAGGAGATAAAAAAAAAAAAAAAAAAAGTTTTTAAAAACCAGTTTCTCCAGCCAGCTATGTGTAGGGCTCTTCCCTGGAAGCAGTATGCCACTCCCAGACTTGGGAAAAGAGGCCATATGAGATGAGCTTTTCTGGCAAGCCACATGGGTACCAATGGCTGCACTGAAGTTACCAGCACAACACTGGCTTAGATCAGCCCCAGCACCCAGCCTGGGCTCTGCTCAGCACCTTTCTCCAAGAGAAAAACTCCTCAGACAATAAATTTTCTTCTGTGCCTCCCAGTTGTGTCTATGTCCACACAACTCAACTACCACGGATGCCACCTGTGCTCCTGAAGCCTCATGCTCGGGCCATGGCCACCCCTGTCTGAGCAGTCATTCACTCCAGCCCATGCCCCATCCTGCCACTGAAGGTTACCGAAAGGCTCAGCCAGTGCCAAAACCAAGGCAAGGTGCTATGGGAACACGTTCCTTTTGGCAGAATCTGAAGCTCCTGGGCCATCCTCTGTTCTCTAGTGATTTGGAAGATGGGTGCCCTACACACATCGTATCTGGGCATGTCACTGCTGGTAGGACACATGGAGTTCTGGTTGCTCCAGGGTCTCCGTGAAGGTCCTGCAGAGCAGCATGCACCAGACTTAGTCCTCCTCTCACATGGTGAGAATGGAGGCACACTTTATTTGCCGTTCACCTGATCAGTATTTCATCCAAATTTTAACAAACTGAGTCTTGGCAGGCCCGAGTCCCAGCTGACATACGCCAACACAGCAGCCTCAAACCAGTCACTCCACTGACTTTGAATATCTGGTTGTATTTGGTACTCAGTATGCACTGACATGCACGTGCACGCACACAGCTCCTCTGGTCTTTGCAGTTTGAGAAAAGATCAGTCACGGCCATATACTTATTTCAAATTATCTCTGAAGCTCTGCTTCTTTTATTGAGAAGTCAAATGAACTCAAACTAATTTCAAATTTGAATTTTCTAGGACAATAGGAAGGCACTGGAATTTAATTGATTTTGATTACTTGCCTTATTATTATGCTGCCAGTAGTGATAGTTCAGGTTGGTGTAATTTTAAACTTACTGTGAGATGAATCTGACATTTCTCTGCTGCTGAATAGAGGACTTAAGCGATTCTTCAGCTCTTCACAATGATGTCATAATTAATTCAGTAATATCACTGCTGTAAGTGGAGATAGAAAAGGAAGACACAGAAGCACCTACTCTGCTTCTAAGAGCTCAATAAACGACAGGCTTAGTTACTCCAGTCTTCCTGAAACTGATTGTATTTCTTTTTTTAACATTCAACACAATTTCTGCTGCAAAGACACATCTTCCCCTCTCCTGTCAGCACACAAGCAGGACTCATTAGCTGGCAATAATTTACAGCCAAAAGGTCAGCTAATGTTTCTCCAGCTGGCTACAACAAGCATTTCCACCCCCCCAAAAGCCCAGAGAAAATTCTTCTGCAATCCAAGTCTAGCTGTTTTTCTTTGTCCCCTTTCTGCGGGGGCAGAAAGCACAGGGAAACAGATCCCCTGTCAGTGTAAACCAGCATTGCTCCACTGGCTGAAAGGGACCTCCATCAAGCTGAACTGCAGATGCCCCATCCCACCCCCTTTCTCTTGCCATGGGAGCACAAGAGATCACCTCCTCTCCCCTCTGAAGAGGAGCTTTCCCCTCTGCCAGGGATGCCTGGTCAGGAGTCGCTGCCCAGCTGAAGTGCGTGATGTTTTAATGCAATGGAAATTAAACAGAACCGTGAACTGGGACCAAAGTCTCTATTGACAGTGATATTATTTGAAAAGATAAGACTTCAAACGGTGTACTGCACAAGATAAAGCCTGGACAGGCAGACAATAGAAGAGTAGGGTTTTTTTCTTTGGGTTTCTTTTAGGCTTCTGAAAGCAAGATTGCCTAGCATAGTCAGTGCTATAATAAATATGTGTTTTTAAATGGTTTAGAGCAATTGGGAATATAAAACCCAGAACATTAGCATTTACTTTACTTCAACTGCCTCACAGAACTAGAAAAAATCAGTTCCTTCATTTCAAAACAGTTACATCTCCTCAAGCCAACTGTTAAAGAAAAATGAGTTAATGTGCGCTTTTGAATTTAAGCACCAAACATTCATAAGATGTGTGTATAAAAGCACCAGCCCTCCCAGGCGGCATATACCTACGCGTGTGCTGTATTTCTAACACAGCATGCAGAAGGTATTTTCAAAAGATAAAACACACCCAAAATGTTTATCATTTGTACCTGAAACACTGAGCAGTTTCAGATGTAAGGTGTTACATCCCAGATCAATTTTTATCCCTGTCCTGGCCCACTCAGTTGCCTCTGGCAGCAAAGACCCTCAAAGGCTTTCCCAGCCATTGGCTTGTCACAGCAAATTGAGATGAGTAGCTCCAGTTTCTGGACCCTGTTCATGCCTCCCAAGGGTTGGCCAACCTCGGAGGGAATGGATGACTTGGGAGGGTAATCCTGCCTGCGTCTAAAATGCAGCCTTTGCATTTCACCCTAAAAGACCAGTTCTTTCTCCTGTTTTTCCTGTACTAGAACTCTACTTTTCTGCTCTATCTTCCAATTCATCATATAAGAAAATTTGTCGGTGTTCTAAAATTTGTTAATTTTTTGACATTTTTACATTTAAAAAACCTTCAAAAAACTTCAGAAACAAGCTGGGGAAGAGCAGAACTAATGACGCCCATTTTCCTACATATTTGTGCTCTTCATCACCTACATCCTCCCCACCAGCACCAACTAAATTCCACCATGTCCCCTTGGACACCTTCAGCTCAACCAGAAAGAGCACAAGAGACAACACATGCTGTAGCTGGTCCAGAGCTGCACGCCATCATGATGGACCATCTGACCGACCCTTGGCCATCAAACCTACTTCTTTCTGCTTCTCTGTAAATGATCCTCTGCCAGGTGACAAAATTTGTAGAAGCATAATTGTCTTTGAGACAGTTACCCTTCTTTCAAATGTGATTGAAATTGGCCAACCTGTTCAAAAATGATGATGGTGGGGGGAGAGATTGGCGAGGAGACAGATGGCAGACAGCTCAGCTCCTTTAGCCTCAACTGAGCTGATTGAGAAGTGGGAATGCTTTCACCTTCTCATGAAAAATGATATCATTCTTTCGTTGAAATTCAAAACTTAGTTTCCCGACATTAAAAAAGTGACTTTTCCAACTGGTCAAAACAGGATGACATCAGGGATGTCTTGGCCAAACCATACTTGGTGATTTGCCAAGGAATGAAGCTGCTCTGAGCAAGGAATTAAAATGCAGCTAGAGGGAGAACACGATAATCAGAACAATAAACCGAAACACAGCCAAGAGCCCCTGGGGAGCCCAGCAAGACCCACACACACTCGTGCTGAACAGTGGGTGTCTCAGCAAGAGCAGCAACAAGTGGATTGCTAAGCCCACTGTCGTATTTGCACAGTGGTGTTGTACACCAAGCACATAGAAAGCCTGAGTACTTTACTACTGAGCTTATGGGTAGCCTCAGACCAATCATTTAAGCCAAGCTGCCCAAATCTTGGCACCCAGACACAGTTTCACTGTAGCTTGTGCCAAGCTTGCATGGGGACACAGGCAAGTCTGCCCAGATGAATAAACCAATCCCCATTCAGTTTGCCCCATGTTTGTGATCAGTTTGAGAAAACCCCCGCACTGTGACACCACCACCAGCTCCTCTGTCACCATGTGGCGGCTGAGGACATCCCCACACGGACATCGTGAGGCTGTGGGAACAGTGAAGCAAGTGTGGTGTCCCCAGCGGTGCCCAAATCTTTTAGAGTAATTGCCGGTAGCCCTTGGCATTGGGTTTACACTGGAGAAATAGGGTGGAGTTGGCAGGGGAATTGAGACTGGGAGATGGGCAGGGTGAATTTCAAGTGGTTTTCAGAAAAATGCATGGAGACAAAAGGCATTGTGAATAATCAGGCTGGGAAAGCACTGCCCCGGTACCGAATCATGCCCTAGCACTGCCTTGGCAGCAGCGCCCACCCAAGCTCCCAAACCCCAGAGCAACTCACAGATGCCATCTGGTTCTGCAGATCCCTTTCTGTGCCCAGAGGAGCTGCCAGGGGGGCTGACTGCAGCCCAGAGCGAACCCCCAGCCTCCCCTCTGCAGCCAGCCCTGCTGCCGAGGTCTCCAAAAATGTAAAACTTCACCAGCACTTTCCCACCCCCGTCCCTCTCAGCTGAGCCGGGTCATCCCACCAACGTTAGTCCTTAGCAAAGCACATATTTCATCTCCAATTTCCACCAAGTAGGGTGAGTTTTTCCAAACTCCCTCATGCCTCTCTGAGCCTCCCAGTGTACCCCATTTCTCCACCGTCTTTCAGATGAGGAGCTCTGGGCTGGGTTTTCCATGTACTCAGACATGCCTCATACCTGCCACCGCTGCTGAGGCTTCCAGAGACTGAAGCTACCGTCGCCAGAAAAAGAAACTATTTCAGGGCTGGTCCTGGATAGCCAGCCCTGCGGGTGCCAGCAGGGATTCAGAAATTGTGGTTTCTCATGCATCCCTCAAAGACAGCAGTGCTATTCTGCAAGGAACAAACTACCCCCAGTTCAAAATCACCGATTTGGAAATTTTTTAAGCTTCTGTTTTTCTCTGTCTTAAAGTAGGCATGGATTACAACTGCGGCCTGGCAGAAGTATACCACACACATGAATGCATCACGACCAAAGGTATGTGCAAGCATAAGTGGCCACCAGATAAAGACATACCCCTCACTGCTGGGGTGATGTGCCTGGCCTCCTGTCATCCCAATTTCAGCTCTCCAGCCCAATGCTTGAGCTCTTACCTCTGTTTCCAAAGCAAGACACATCCACCCCATGGCCATCCCAACTGCTACGGCGGCATCCCTCAGTGTTCCATACACCATGGCCAGGATGTCAACACAGCTGGTATCTACACACAGAAGTGACACTGGTGACACTGACCCCCACGTGCCCTGGTGCAGGTACCAACACGTCCATGGGCATACAGGAGAAATGATGGCTGGGGACCACCACCGAGTTGGGTGCAAGGGGCTGCTCGCCCAACTCCTGCCAGGGGCTGGATGAGAGATGGGGGAACACCAGCCATCAAACGCATAGCCAGCACTTTTCCTGCCCCACACAGGGCTGGCTGGAAGGCAGTATACTGAGGGAGGAGGCAGAGACACAGCGGGATGTAGGAACCTCTTCAGTTCCCTAAAGCCCCCCACCAGCCTCCGCCTGCTGCTGCAGGGCCCCTCTGTCCATGCGGACAGACAGAGGGACCAAGGCGGGGGATATTTCCCATTCCTCCCAGTTATGCATTATGCACTGGACACCTGCATCTTTGTTCTGAACAAAACACGTCCACCTCTCCTAGATGCATATTCACTCGGTTCTGCCACAATACGAACAAAAAGGAAGATATGCCGGTTTTGCATGTCTACATGAGCCATCTGCTTCTATTTTATTGATAAAAACCTGTAACAGCGTTCACCACAACAAAATAAGACTGTTTCTAAGGTGTGGATGGTTGTATGTGTGTGTGTGGATAATTTCAGCCCAGAATTCTGCAGAAACTGGGTTTAATGCTTTTTTTTTTTCCAGTCAGATATCATCTAGACATTAGTATTCCTAACGCAGCATATAATTAGCGAGAGGCAATATATTGTATGATCATGCACGTTAGCACTTAAGTGGAATAAAAATGTTTCACTGTCAAGTACATGAAAAACTAAGAATAAACCCGTACCACTCTTCCTGTTGAATATCCAAACATCTTTTCATCATATTTTTCATCTTTTTTATCACAGTTTTGCACTTCAGATATCTTTTTCAATCACACACACAGCAAGTGAAATGATGCTCACACCATTCTGGTGGCCTCACCAGTCAATACCAGCCATTTATTAAGCAGATTGAAGGTACAATTTTCAGTGCAAATCTTTGAACTTTACAAAAGTGAGAAGGGTATGTGAATTTGGTTTTTATAACCTTCACAGGATGAACAATTCTCCTTTTATAGATGTATTTATCACAAAAATAATTCAGCTATAAATTCAAGATCTAGACTTGTTTTTGCAACAACAGAAGTTAGGGACCTGGCATTTTTATTAATTTGTCTGCATTGTTATTAAAGTGATCAATTTATAGATAAATTTTGTGCTTGTACATCTCAGGCTGGGAAAGGAGAGCTGAGATCTCTGCTACTCTTGATGCACCCTCAGCCACAGGGCTGAATTACTCAGAACACCAACCGGCTCGCTACCTGCCCGTGGTCTGTGCTGAGGATACAACAGCAAAGACAGAAAAAAGCCTTAAGGGCGGATTATTCTACTACACAACAGGAGGAAGATGCAGTAAGTGGGCTTACAACTCTGTCCTGCGGCAATGCACCCCAACAGCGATGGATGTCCACCTGCAAAGCCGGTGGAGAAGAAGCACTACCATGTCAAAGGGCACATGGAGGGAAGAGGAGAAGGACACACACACCTCAGCCACTGCACCTCCAGTGTCCAGCTGCGAGTGCAGCAGTGAGACAACAAAAACCTGTACCTACCAGAAATGGTATATCGTTCCAATACAGAAAGAAGCCAACACACACTAAAAACAACTTATTATATACAGTATATTTAAATCAACAGTCAAATATACATTGAGACGTGCCGCATGCAAATGCCTGGGGGCACTCTACCACAAAAAACATTTTATACATACACATATAAATGCCACACAGTATTTAAATGCTAAGTTCACCAAATGATTACTTCACTTACTCTTCTTGACAAACAAAACTCTCTGCTGGGAAAAAGTCAATGAAGTTACAGCTGACAATACAGCCCAGCAAGACAAAAACCACAGCAGTTCCAGCAGAGGACTATGGGAGAGATGTGGTACTGGTTTAATTGGAAAACTTGTGCTCGAGGTGCCAAATAGGGACAGCAAGAGATTGGAGGATAGGTTTTATCCTGAGCACCACGAACATAAAATATTGCTACCAGGCACAGACCTGACTTGGAGCAGATCTCTACTGATATTGAGAGGATGAGAGATGCGATGATAGAGACAGCATGAAGGAAAAGCACCTGGAAAGTGTTAACAAGACACAACAGGGATGAGGAAAGCTGGCAAAATTACATGATTTTTCCCAGCTGCTAATGAGGAGAGAAATTTGTGATGTTCTCCTAAGTCTGAGAAATTAAGGGAGAGAGAAGTATTTGGCACAATAAAATGCCTTCCCTGGAGGCCAAGGCTAATTAATTGTTGTGGGATTCAGGAAAAAATTCAGCTTTTGTCTGAATCCTGAATTCTTCTCGTTCTTCGCCCATGGCCAAGATCAGCTTTTCGTCTCTCATTACTCAACGAGATCAGCCCACGCTGGGTATGACGTTACAGGGGACAGACACCTCCAGAGTATTTGGTATCTATTTGATGGTCCCCCATTACAGCCAGAAGGAAACTCAAGAGCTAGGAGGTGATGTCCTCACTTCCTCGCACCTGCAGCTGCTCCAGGAGCAGCGATTTCTGTTAAACCACTTTTGTTAAGTGAAACCCAACAATCTGCTTTCCAACTTTCTAAAGAGATGAGCAACTACAGGTCTGAATGGAGCTTCCCATCTGGCTTTTAGGTTTCTTCTTCAACTTCTTCCAACCTGAGCTCCCTAATGCTCACTGGATGCAACATGGTGCCTGTACAGTTTTCTGTTGTGCAAGATCATATGGACTACCACAGCCCACCTGCATCACTGTCAAGCAGCACAGACTTCCTTCATCAGTGGTACCTTGTAGAGTTCAAGTTTTATGTTCCTGTGATGGGCAATACCCAAACGCCATGCAGGTTCCCAAATTAGGATTGAAAATGCTTCAACACTGGACTTAAATTTGCCTTACACAAGCATTGGGTTTTCCCTGCTCTGTGTGTAAAGACCTGTCTGGTGACAGAGCTTTGCTCAGCCTGTTCAGCTCTGCAGCGAAATCTCAAAATTTATCTGCCCATGAGAAACTCAGGAGCAGAGTTGAGGTGGGGGGAAATCTCACCTTCAGCCTTCTGTTTTGGGGGAGCAGCACAGGAAGAGCCCAGCCCGCAGCTCTCCTCTTACACCCTTGTTTGTACAGATGGCTTGTGGCGAGAAGAGAGAGATTGTAACATTGGAAGAGATGAATGGTATCTACCAAGTTCTTTATCCAGGCTACAGTATTGACCTATATCTGCTTCATAAAGGTGAAAAAACATGGATAGCTGTGTGGGTTGAGCGGGAACATCTTCCTGCTGCCAGCTGGCAAACAGCTTGGGGATTACAGCATGAGGATTAATAGCCTTTGTCATTTGTAAGTGCAGATGCTAACCTTACTCACATGACAGACTGATCTTCTTTGGATTCTGTGCCTGTTTGCTGTTCCAGAAAGATGACCTTGGGCTGCTGTGAGGGACAAAATATTTACACGTTCATTTCTTAAGGCCTACAGTGTAGGCTGCAGGAAGACACAAGCTCACTCTGAACTGGAGAAAAAAAAAAAAAAGATTAAAAAAAAAGCTGTATGCCTTCAGCAGATTCAGAGCTAAGGAATCGTGCTGAGAAACTGGATTTCAGTTCAGGCCTGATGCCACTGCAGCCCGGCTGTGCTGCTTTCTGGAGTGCAGAGTGAGCAAACTCCAAGCTCTTCAGCAGCACAAGCACACCCAGAGCCTTCCCTCCCCACCACCTTCCCAGCCACTGCGTCGGGTTTTCATTTCTTGCACAGCAGCTTGTTAAATCTGCACCAGATTCCAAATAAACACCCAAACCAGCTATGCTGAATTATCCTGTATGTCTTTCCAAGCTTCAGGATCTGTCAGCTTCTGGCTGCTTTTATCACAAAAGCAGATCAGCTGGGAGCCAGCACCATTGACTGGGGTATGAGAATGTATTTGCTGGGGTAGCTCATGCTGAAGGGAAAACCTGCCTCATTCAAAGTGTGAGCTCTTCTACAAACCCTGGCTGCTGCTTTTTTTTTTTCCCTATAACCGTAGTTGCAAACATCACACTTAGTACATTTTAAATGTAAAGTAGATGCTCCTGCATACTAATTCCTTCTGGCTCTGTTGTCCTTTTACAGAACAGGATGCTTACGCAAAAAAAAAAGAAGAAAGCAAATACAGAACAAGTTGTTTTCTCTGTCATTAACTCGGCCCACATTGAGGTGAATGGGTGTCACTACTTCACAATTATTAAAGCACCATAGCCCAGCCAACAAGGTCCAAACTCCACAAGCAGACTAGAGAGCAGGGAGGCAAGGTCTTGATAATGAGCATCATAACTTTAAGACGACCCCTCCAAGAGTCAGCGCCCCTTGAGCTGGGGGATAATGTGATAGGAAAGGCCATATTCTTAGCTCAGGCTTTCTGTCCACCTTTTGTGCCAAAGGGCAGAAGGCAGCTGAGAGACAGAGAGATGAAGTGCAATGATCATACAGATTAAAGACGATGATAAATACGGGAGTGGAAAGCAAGCTCCACAGGCATGCTAGCTCCAAGGTCATCGCCAGCTTCAACTGAAGGAGCAAATGAACTTCCACCAGAGGAAACACGTGCTCCTCTGCCAAGCTGCCACCTTAGGCTTTATGCTGGAGAAATGATCAATAGCAGCTGGCAGCCTTTGGTTCTGTGCGTTCGAGAACATCTAAAGACATTTATGACTGAAGATCAGTCAACTATGTAAAGCACCAAATAACTTCTCGGGATCTGCACACGCTAAAAATATATCCAAGTATTGTCCGTGTGCCACAGGAGCTACACACCCCACATTACCCTGCAAGGGAAACGCAGACAAGCCAGAGCGACAGAAGCGAGCGGGTCACAGCAGGGTCCAGGTAATTACAGACACTGGTAAAAAGAAAGCCCAAATAAATCAAAGGCCGTAGCAGATCATCCAGATAAAGCCTTTAGAAATGAGCACTTCAGTAAGTTATATCTGTAGCTCAGTGGGCTAAAAGAGGTACTCATTTCTGTGGGCATCAGTTGAAAGTCAGCATTTACAGGGAATATAAACTTGATGAGATCATCCTGTTCTGTTGTCGATATATATTAAAAATAAAAAAATAAAATAACAGCACAGAGCCTAGCAGGACAGGGGCGTGCTGGCTGGAGAGAGACCAAGGAAGGAACAGACTGCAACTAGCTGAACGACGCTGTTCGGGATAGATAGATGTCTCCAGAGCACTTGCCCACAATATTCTGGGCTTATGCCAGTGCACTCAGCTCCTTCCCACACAATGGTTTTGTGGGTTTTCAGGCTTTTTTTTTTTTTTTCTAAAATGAAGAAAATTCAAATAAGCTACAAGGGGATTCCAGACAGTGGTGTCAAAAGGGGATGAATTATCTTAGAAAACATGAGTGCATTAGGAAACCTCCAAGCATTAGGACTTGAAAGCACCCAAGTGTTCCCAGAACCACGTCAGCCGTTGCTTTCCCACTCGCTGAACTCCTCATGGCCCTCCCACGACTCTTCTCCCCTCCTGGAGCCCCACAGAAGCAGAGATTGGCATCAGCATCAGCATCCATGTGGATGGAGGCCGGCAGAGCACAGGGCCCCAGGTCTACTGACCACCACCGAGAGCCAAGTGCGAGACAAGATTCCCAAGGAATGGAAATCTTTCCAGAAATTTAGTCTTGTCAGTCACTTCCAAAGGAAACAAGGGGTTAAAGCAGTGACTGAAAGGGCAGTGGTATTTACACAAGAAAGACCACGAGCACAACCCCAGCCTGTATCAATATTAGCAATGACTAATTCACTCTGTCAATGGGAAGAATTATGGGAGCTCTGGAATACAGGGGAGCTGCTGCAAAGCCTTCACTTCACGGACAGTCGATACCGAAACAAAAAATAAACCACAAAAGCAAGAAAAATCCTGAAGCACCACCAGCAAGCACAAGCAACCCCAGCACCGTGTTCATTCTAAGGTTCCTAAATTCCTCCATTGCTTCAACAGGAACTTAAAGAACCCCACAAATGCACTGCTCAAGGCATGGATGTGCCAACAAGTTTAGCAGCAGCTCCAAAAACCCAGTGCTCCCCTTGCCTCATCCTTTTTCCCTTCCCTCCAAATTTCTCTGGTAAAACATCAGGTCAAACTGTTGTTGCAAGGATGCAGCAACCTGCTTCCATCGGAAAGCAAAGTTTTAACATGTGCTCAGCTACTAACTTACTCTAAGTAAGCTATATTCACTTGCTTTCCTCTGACTCCCAATACTCTACACTGAAATGATATATTAAAATTCAATTACCTTAATGCTGTATCTTCAGAAAAGATCTTGATGTGAAAATGGCATGGAAGTCCAAAACCAGTTTACTTCATTGCTTTTTAAAATGATCTTTTCCAAGATTTTTTTTTTAATCACGTTATTATAAATCTGGGTTATCTCCAGTTCACTGCTGAAACATATTATCAACTTACACTTTTCTCTTCGCTAATCATTAAGCATAAGCAACACTCACTTTGCAGGTTCAAGAAGTTATGAAGAGAATCTCAATGAGTTTATTATACATACACATCCCACATAATAAAATTACTTATAAACACTTGTATACACATTTTACGCAGTTCAGGAAAAAAAGATGCACAGACTGGAAAACAACTGAAATCAGCCAATGCACCTTTTGAATTGGGCTGTTTCCTCCACTTTTTTCAGGAAAAGTACATGATAAAAAAATCATTTCTGTTCTGCTGGTTACCATTCAAATGCTCATTTTCTCTCACATTGGTAATACAGCAGCATTAACAGTCAAAAATGTATTTGCTTGCCGAGCTGTATTTGGGTTAGATCCTGTTTTGTGATACAAAGCCCCAGTACTGCAAAGCAGATATTACGCCAGCTTATCTAGGCAATGGAGGATGACCCCCCTGCATAGGATACCCACCACTCTCATCGGTAAAATGACGCTCAGACACGTAAGTGATAAGAATATATAAAACCATGGCCTGTAGGATAATTTGTCTCACCTATACCAGAAGTCCTTCTACACACAGATTATTCTGTCTGCCTCATGAGGACATACGAAGCCTGCATGTATCACACCAAGTGACAATCTGTGTGTATCACACCACTGCCCCGCAGGCTCTGGCTAGCCTGGAGGTCATGCAAACCAGCACCGAGGCTCAATTTTGGTCCAACAGCCAGTGCCAAAATTTGCACTAGTTAGATTTGCACAGCACTGTTGACAGGAAGGAGATGGTTGTGGCGCAGTAGGAGGCAGAATTTGGTGCCAGGTCTCAGTAAATGACAAAAACAAAACATGAAGTGATTCACTACAACAAACATCAGTAAAATATTCCCTGTGTCTTGCTGTCATCAGCAGGAATGGAGAAATGCCAGTCCTCTCCTAGAGAGCGCAGAGAACGAGAGACTGGGCAGCTGGTAGTATTTGAAGATCTCAGCACCTTACTGCCTACATACCATCACTACACCAGAGGATGAACATCCTCTGCTGTGTCGCACAGAGCTAACAACCGCCAAACTTTCAATAGTCAGGTGGCAGACTAAGACTCATCCCTTATCCAGCGTCTCCATGACTTCAGCTTGCAGAGACAGGAAAAAAGATTAGAATGGAAAATGACAATATAGTCCGAAAAGTAACTACATAAGAGTGTCATCACCTCATCCAGCAAGCCTGCTCCTTGCACTGCTTTCAGTTAGAGGCAGGAAGCGTAATACTTTTCTCCGGTGTTAGTTCAGCAGAGCCAGCAGCCCCTCTACAGGGGTCCCCTGGATCCTATTCCTCGCCTGCAGGAGAGCTTGCCCCGAAGATGAGGTGACATGCTCTGGCATCCTCTACTGCTCAGCGTGCCAAAAACGGTCCCCTTTCAGACCCCGAGAAGATATTACAGGACAGCACATAGGAAGAAGAGCCCTCAGCAAACTGAGTTGTGCCTAACTGAACTGCAGAGAAATCACAGATCTAAAGCCTTCCTGTGTAATGCTCACAGAAATGCTTTTCTGAATGAATCTCACTTTTAAAAAACAAAGTAACACCCAGGCAAAACAATGATGCAGAAAAGGGAGATTCAGGCACGAAGGTGGATGCGCAGCTTGTTCTGGTCTTTTTTGGTATTCGTGAAGACAGAAGCCATGAACTTCAAGTAAGCATCTAAACATGCATTGTATAATTGCAATATAAAACTGATGCTAGTTATCTCTTGTGCAAACCTATGGCAATGCTGGATAACAAGTGCACAGGATGCCTAATTAAAAATACTGGTAGGTTTAGTCCTAATATCCATTGTTAGTACAGGAGAACAGTAGTAATGTCGAGGCACTTAAAAGTTGACAGAGAATTCAAGAGTGCTTGAACTGCCTGAAAAATATATCATCCAGTTTACAGTGGTATCAAATGCTTATTTCTAGGACTTAGAAACACTATAATAAAAGGGAGAGAACGTGACCTGCATGCAGGTTAGCCTTTCTGTGAGTTATCTGCATGTCAAGAATATTTGAAAACTTCATTAACATAAATAAGGGGAGGGAGGGAAGAGAAAGTTTATCCCAGAGGAAAACAGCATCTAAATCAGTCTGTGACGATTAAGCCTATGACAAAATGAGCGAGACAATGACCAAGGAAAGCATTTTGTAGGTATTCCCATTGCTTCTCCCTAGGGTTAGTTACTTGGATGTAGAAAATGCAGGACAACCTGGAAAGACAAGAACTAAACTTGCTTCCCAGGCCTTGCCACCTTTAATACCCATGACTGCTGACACTGAGAAGTCAGGTTGAAGTGTACGTGACCTGTTAGAGCACGGTGCTTTCCATGGGATAGCTATTTTCTGCTGAATGAGAACAAGGGAAGATAGCCCGTAGTCCCAGGACACACAGGTTGCCCTGGTAACCACTAGGACTCCAGTAGCGTGTGCCACCTGCAGATCTGTGTCCCCTTCGACTCCTTCATTTCCTGCCAATGACTTTGCTCTTCCTCTCCGCTGCTGTTCTGACCCATAGAAATCCAGCCGATCATCTCTTTGCGCTTCATGCTGCGTCTGTTGTATATGGAGATCATCAGTGTGACATCAGAGAGCTGGAAGAGGGCAACCTGGAAGATGAAAGTTTCCTTGTAGACGGGGTTGGGCTGGCCTCGACGGATGGAGGTCTTGCAGCGAGATATCTCCTGGCCCACAGAGTTGAGCAGGCAGAGCTTTCCATACGTGTCTAGGACAAAAAAGAGGAAATAACGTGTTTGGCAGAGGTGACAGACTAAATGAAAGCCCCAAAACAAGGTCAAAAAACACCCAAAAAAACCTCCAAGTAGAGCAGCTTTGCCTGCAGTGAAAAACAGATGAGGGCTGGACTGCTCTCCCTAGTAAAATCCATGGGATGAGAAGCAGCAGGTGAAAGCACCTCTTGGATTTCCTCATATTCAGCTGTGGAGAAGAAAGGAAGGAAACTGATGTGTGTTTCAGCCCTGCTCTCTTGGAAAGAGCAGGAAATCTGCTTCTCAAGCCTAGCAAGCCTGACTAAGACTAACAGAAACTATAAGCATCTCTATGGATTCTCCACATCAAATGGTATGTCCGCACCTTCCCTTCCTCTCCCTCACAAGCAAGCTTTGTTGGAGCTGTCTTACCAGGACCTCCCTTGGCTGCACTTGTCTCTCCACCACTTTCCTTTGGAATAATGCCTCTATGACCTATTACTTGAGATAGCAAACAAAAAAGGTCCTGAAAAAGAGGGAAAGGAAACCTGCATACACAGTGAAAAGATTTGTTCTCGCATGATAGTTTCAAGGCTTTTTCCAAATTCTCATCTTACTTTGTTGATAGACTCAAGGTGAATTTTATTTACTATTTAGGTCAATACAAGGAGTAAAAATGCCTAGTAGATACAGGGAAAGGATGGTCCAAGCCAGTGTTTCTGTAAACTCACCCTTAAAACTCTTGCTGCCTCCTGTATTAATCAGTTCACTTCTGTTATGTGGTCGCTAATACTGTGGTCTCAGGCAGAGCTCTGTGGTCCCAATGCTCCATAGACCCAGCTCAGTGTAGCTTTTCACCTCGCTCTGCATGTGATGGTAACAGATCACCTGCCTAGAAAAGTCCCCTCCTAACCCCTTCATAATCTGTGCCTGGGTTTCTGCAAGTGAGTAGTATTTCAGAGTGTGATGAAGATAGGAAATAAATAACAAGCCTCCGTCCCTTGTCTACAGCATGTCTATCCTCTTCTGTTCCCATTTGATGTGCTATTTTACGCGCTTATCTACTGAGCAACACAAGGTGTGAAATTACACTTCAGGTGTGAAAACACTTCTGTGTCTCCAAAGCAAGGCTCTCCGCTCCTCTCAAACTGTTCCAACTGAAAAAGCTGTCAGGAGACTGACAATCGAGGAGCAAATTGTGAGCCTGCACAGCTGTACAGCTATCGAGTTACTGCAGGGAAAGTTCAGCCCAATCATTAGCTGGGGGTGCCAGTTTGGCTCCCAGCATAACACTGGAGATGACGTAGATCTTGCCAACAAAGACCTACTTGTTAGACAGAAAAGCAGAGCTCTGACATGAAATCGTTTCCTGATTGTATCTGTGTCCTGGTTTGGCCTAAACCAGGCCGATTTTCCTTTCAGTGATTTTTACTTTCAGCTAAGTCTCCTTTAAGTAACTGCATTTTCTGAAACTAACTGCATGTTTTTGCAGACAGTGTCTGCTTCCAGGACTGATAACGCTCGAAGTTTGTAGTTATCACTGAGGCACCGGTAGGGATGTTGTGCAGAAAGGCTCTTGCTGTACTTATTCTTGAGAGAAACCAAGGTCACTGCTGAATTCCTCATTGCTTACGAGTGAAGAGCCGAAGGGGGGTCGCAGCTGCAGTGGGGAGCAGACAGGGCAGGTGACCCAAAATTGACCAACGAGGGTATTCCATCCCATACACGTCATTCTCGGTATAAAGTGGGGGGATCACGAGGGTCTCGCTCTCTTTCTGCTATGGCCGGTGTCCAGGGAGGACTCCGTCTGTTTTCCTGCTGCCCCCGATCCCGATCCGTGCGTTCCTGAATCCAGCTCTCGACCATCGCTAGGCCCAGGCTGGGCCTTCCCGGAGCCTGCCCTGCAGTGCCGGTGGTGACGTGGCTGACTTCAGGGGAGCTCAATCTTGGTTTTGTATATATATTTGTATATATTTGATTATTTTTATTATTATTATTATACCTTTTTTTTTTCATTATTATAGTTTATTAAAACTGTTTTAATTTTCCAACCCAGAAGTCTCTCTCCCTTTTCCCTTTCCCTTTCCCTCTGGGGGGAGGGGGGGGGATAACAGAGGGCATCTGCCGCAGGTTTAATTGCCAGCCCAGCTTTAAACCTTCCTGGGAAGGAAAGAACTGCTTTATCAAGACATAGACTAATTCCCATAGTAATATTCAAGGTTGGTGGTGCTGAGAGACTGAAATCTGTAACAACTTCAGACCCATCAGAAATACAAAGCCCAAGAGAGGACTCTCTCTTCTAGCTTGACTCAATGTGAAACCATGCAAGATAAATACCAGACACAATCTCTTGCAGTACTTGTAGAGATGTCACTTTGCTTTGCAGTGACAAACCATAACATGCACTGAAGTATTCCTCGTGTAGAAGTCCTGGTTGCTGGTCTGAGGCTGCAGGGAACTCCCTGGAAATAAAAATAAGTGGGGGGTAGGGGTTTTATTGATTTTTTTTTTTTTTTTAATGTATTCACCCTTTTGTTTTTTTGAGGAGGGGTTTTAAAACAGTTGAAAATCTCTGTATTTAAAAATCAGCCTGGCAAATAAGTAGCTAGTTTGTACAATTCTCTGTTCAAATTTTAAAATTTTTCTTTCTTTCAAATTGAAAGCTTACATTTTCTACAAAATTTCAGTGAGTTTTCCAAACTAATCCCATTTACAGGCAGAAAGCTGAAGGGGCTTGTTTCTGCTGACACGCAAGACAGATGAGTGCTGAGACCCAGGAATTCATGGAGATGAGACTCTCTATTTGCTCCTGGCCCAATACCTCCACTAAAGCAAGCGCCACAGCTAAAACACCTCAAAGGATGCTGTTTCAGGATGTCCCAGTTAACCTCCCAGGCAATGAATGGATTAGTTTCTTGCAGTCATAAACTCTAGGATGTCACATCCCTGACTGAGGCCTCAGCTTTTGCACCTAAGGAGTAATATAGCTGGCTTTAAAGAAAACGGAGCATCGTACCACCAGTGACAAACCCAACAGAGATCAATGTCAGAAAATTAGACTTTTTCTTTAATACACATCAGATCTGCAACATAATTTGCGCCAAGGCCCTGTCTATACTGTACCAAGGTCGGTGGGGATTCTGGAGGTATCATCTGGATCAGGCAAGAATGTGCAGGCTGGAAGGAGACAGCGCTCAGGGCAGAGCTAGTACTAGGTGCCCTATTCAACCCCATGTGAACACAGGCACAAAACCAGCGCAAGTGACAACTAAATCAGGCTGCTAATTCTTCTCAAACTTATTCCTCTGGGTGTATTTTACCAGCCAAAAGAATCAAGCTTGCCTGAACAGAAATAAAAGAGTAGGTGTGGATAATATATTTAGTACCTGAAATTTGCTTTGCAGAGCTGGTATGTATGAGGCTGAGCTGTTATCCTGCTTCACTAACTACATTTTTAAGATTGTGGTTTGCCCTTACTGCATTGTGCTCCTTGCAGCGTCTTTTTAGGCATCTCATCAGGAAACACTTCCTAGTTCTCCTTGTGGTCCAGTGTGGTCCTCTGAGATGGAAAGCTCTCCCCTTCGGTTGGCTTTGCCAAAGAAAATCCATCCCTGGCTACACAGTGAAATTAGTGGAACTACAGCAAGGATGAACTTGAAAATTTACTGAGGAATGTATGTGTGAGAGCATCCATTCATTATGAAGGCAAACATTTTCCATCTAATTACATGCTCAGATTCAGTAATGGCCTCATTACTGTGGTATCTCAGCACTTTACTCTTTTCAGTGTATTTACTTTCATGCCACCTCTGTCAAGCACAAAAGTAGAAGAGAGATTAAGGCTTACATTCTTTAAAATGCCTAAGTGCTCACCTTCTATTTAGGCATCTATCTCACTGACACGAAGAAGAGCAAGACCTCTTAATATCTGGGAGTGTCTGAGACTGCAGCTTGCCCACAGTTACACAGAAGTTTGTGAAGAAGCATGAACAAAGTCTAATTTTGCCAAGACCAATTTTAGCACCGCATCCACCAGGCTCTCCTTTCCATATAGGCTTTGGAACAGAAGTTCTTGCTATGCATAATTTTTAACTCTAAACTCATCTTTCATCTCTGCTA
Source organism: Nyctibius grandis (assembly GCF_013368605.1). Classification (NCBI taxonomy): domain Eukaryota; kingdom Metazoa; phylum Chordata; class Aves; order Nyctibiiformes; family Nyctibiidae; genus Nyctibius; species Nyctibius grandis. The sequence continues at coordinate 66,686,264 of NC_090661.1, forward strand.
TGAGTGGATTGAATAATGTTCACGTATACATAAAATATCAACACCTCTGCATTCAATACCAGAGTGAAAAGCACTATATCAAGGAATGCTGCAAGAAGCCAGACACATTTTGGGCTGGCACTGCATAATCTTACTCCAGAGGTTTGGCCAAACCTCTCCTCATGCAGACTGCTCTGTCTCCACCAACACTGCCCCAGCCATAAAACACCTCTTGAGAGCTCATCTGCAAAGGCAATCAGTTTATCTGCAATTCTTCTAATGACCCATTTCTGTCATCATCCTTCTAAGGGAACTAACTGATAATGACAACTCAGGGGAATAATCAACCATAATTTATACGTTCCCATTTTTGGAGCAGGGACCATAGCATGCATTCTGCTTTTATTTACTCTAAGCTCCAGCATTATTAATAAAGCTGACCCATGAACAAAAACACTGCAATACAAAAGCATCTAACCTCCTGCTTGAATTTATATTTAGAAAGGAAATAAACAACCAAAGACTCCGGACTCCTTGGGTCTGTGGACTGCAGGGTACATCACAGTGCTGTACAGACCTTCCCACCCACGCTCCAGGCAAGCCAGCTCATTTCCAAAAGCAGTATAACCATGTCAGCATGCTGCAATCCAGACTAATAACACCCGCAGTAAAATAAAGCCTTGGGCCTAGAGCTTAACTTCACCCAGCTGGCATGCCCACACTCCTAGCCTACATAATAAAGGGCAACATTGCGTGGCAAAGCAGCCCCAGAGCTCAACTCTGTGCTACTCTGTACAGTGCAGATCAATGTGAGGTCTCAGTGTGAGACCCAGAAAACCGCTGCTCCGTTAGTCATGGCTTTACCTCTCCATTAAACTGGCAGTGGGGCAGGAATGCTCTGAACTTGGCTCACTGCAGCTGGATTGGGAAAAGAGCAGGGAGGAGAATGTGACCCAAGCCTTTGTTCCCAAACCTACATCGTGAAAGTCTGGATTAGGCCAGAGGTAGCTTGTGGCCTATACTATAAATCATACCAGAGCTGAGAGCTGCCTGCTATGTTGCTGAGGAGCCAACTTTCCTTCCCCTATTCCACCGAGTCTCTCTTGCTCAGGTCCCCTCTCCCACATCTGTTAGCGATCACGAATGGGAGAGGCTGGGACCTGGCAGCCTTCACGACATGCGAGCCATCAGAGAACAGACCAGCAGCACCTTTAATTTAAAATGCAGCAGAAAGGAGTGCACTGCTCCCTGGAAGCACTGTTTGGCCTCAGGGGAGGAAACTGCCAGCATCAATGTCTTGTTTCATGGAAGGAGATGGGCTGCAGAGGGGCAGGAGACGAGGGCTCCCTGGAAGCAATGCCCTGGTCTCTCCAGAAGGAAGGCTGCTTCCAGAGAGTCTCTGAGCTCAGTTCCTTGGTGAACCCTCCTTTGCTGCCACAGTGCCCCATGTCCACGCCATTTTACAGTGCCAGCCCTCACCTGGGACACGTGTCGGGCTGTGGAGCCAGCTTACCACCTCCCTGAACTCTCCAGCCCTGAGGAGATGCAGCTTTAGTCTGGGCTTACACAGCAAAAGCATAACACAGACACCTCTCCAGATGCACAAGGTGACTATCTTCTAGTAAGGGCATTTCAACACTTCCCACAGCATACACCGGGCTTCATGCACTGCTGCTGCCTCAGAGAGGGGGTGGGAACTTTAACCGAGAGTGCATCAGAAAGCATGAACGCACACCTTCTCAGCAACGGCAAGACGAAAGGATGCTTAGGCTTGGCTTTTGTCACCCCCAGCAGTGGTGCCCACAGGCATGGCTTTATTATACAGCCTGTCATCAGATCTCCTGCAAACACTACTCTGTAGAGTCAATGCAGTTTTGCACTAAACATTCAGCTCCAACTGAAATTTGGAATTAGGAGAGTTCTACCCTGGAGGCAATGGCTTTGTCTTCTGCTTGCTTTGATAGGGGAAAAAAAATTTTTTTTTCTTGTTCACAGCTATGGGAGTGGCAGAGGCATCACCATCCATTCCACTTCAGATGCACTCCTTTGATTCAGAAATATCTTCATTTTTACACCCAGCAAGCGTAACATGGATTATACTTTTCATAGACCCGTTAGAAATATAAAACTATTTAAAACATTACTGGATAACCACACGCTACCACTGGATGTCTAATTATCATGGAACATCCCCCAAAAAGTCTCACAGTTGCTTCTTGAAAGTCCATTATCCTGTGAGTTGTTTTTCTGAGCCTAATCAGTCCCAGGTCTTACATGCGGTGGGAAGAGCTGTATCAAGCCAGTCCACCCACCCAACAGTACCCAATACCACATGGCTTAGTAAGTCTATAAAAATATGGCAGATATGGCATATGCTGATTCTCTCCCAAATACTCTCCCAGTCTCCAGCGATTTGTGACTCAAGAGCTTCCTCAGTCAGAGGCAGAGTCTTCATATTTAATGGTCCTCAGTGGATTTCTCTTTGTGAACTTGTCCTGTGCTATACTGAACTCAAGTAAACTTCTAGCATCCATCCCATTCTGTAGTGAGGAACTCGACAGCGTAAGCGAAGAGCTGTCTCCTCCTCAGGACCTGCTGCCTCCTCGCTTCATTTTATGATCCTTTGGTTTTGTATCACGAAAGACAATGAATAACTGTTGCCAATTCACTTTCTCAACAACACTTATGATTTCATAGACCTCCGTGAAATCTTCCCCCATCTCCCTTCGTCGTAGCATCATAGGAGGTGCAGTCTATTCAGCTGCAGGTTGCTGGAAGCTTTCCCAGACCCCTTGTCTCACCACATCTTTCCAGTTCTGCCATACTCTATTTGAATAGAAGGAGCCAAAACTGTACACTGCTTTCATTACAGTGGTGACTGTATATTTACACTTAAATATCTATTTTTCATTTTGTCCTCTGTATATTTCTAACCTTTAATTTGTTTTTTTTTCACTACTACTGCTGATCCTTGAGTGGACATTTTCATGGAGCTATTTACTATAAAGCCTAATAGTTCACTCCCAAGTGAGTCCATCCAGATTAAGTTTGAATTCCACCCCTGCCCCCATGCAATACCTTACATTCATCCACACTTCATCTTCCACCTCACTGCCCAGCTGCTCATTACTGAGACATCCTTCTGGGACTCCCTGCAGCTGGCCTCATCTTTACTACTCTGAACAAAACTTTCTCAGCTGATCTTATTGTAAGTTTATTCAAGCTATATTTAAGGATGGGCATTGAAAAGATGCAGAAGGAGAGGTGGTCTTGTACAAGCTTACTGGGACTGACTGGCAAGTACTCAGCAGCAAGTAGCTGCCCAGCACCTCTACTGCTCCTTTAACCAAGTATAGATCCCCCTGGTACAGATCCCCCTTCTATTACTGATGAGATGGAAGCATGAATTACAAAGCGTTAGGAGCTCAACCAAGTTCTCTGTTCAGAGCAAGATACGCAGGTTAAAAGTTAATTTTTTTTATTCAGCTTCATGGTCTGATTGGGAGTAATTAAAGAAATTAACCTGTGCCTTAGTTCTCTAGGAATGAAACAGGGATAATAACTTTCCTTCCCTCACAAACAAGTTGACAAAATAAAATCCACTGATGGCATTCAAGCACTCTGATACCAGAGCAACAAATACTACATAAGGATCCTAATTTTTCTATGGGAGCATCTTCTGTACTTCTTGGCATTGTTATCTGTGGCTCAGATAGAGGTTTGTTTTCAGACAAGTCTTCACTCCAAGAATTTCTCCTGTTCCCAATATAAATCCTGATAGCTTGTTCTCTCCCTCCTGCCTTTTCCAGCATTAATGCTATTGTATTTGTTTAATGGGGTTAATACACTGCTGGTATAATAATGATCATGTACAGATGTAATTATTATGTGTGATTAATTCTGCAGCTGCTGAAAAGCTTGGAGGACTTTTCTTAGGTGAGGGAATATCTTTACAATAGTCCTTCTCAAATTGCACTACACACAGACGTAAACCCCAAAAGAAACACAGAAGGGGAAAGAACGAAGTAGGCTGGATTAGAGGAGGAAAAGCTGCACCCAGCAGTGTGTCTCTGTTGTGCATTTATACACCAGCTAGCACAAATGATTCCTGGTCCATCACTACAGTCCCAAGGTACTACTACCATGCACATAGTATGTTACTGGTTATAAATTTTTAAAGATGTGTCTGCCAGTGGTGTAGGCTTATCTTGTTACCCTTTTTATAATAAACATCCTTTAAACAAACACACTGGGTTTTGTTCTAAGAAGGTACAATACCGCAGACCAAAATATGAACCCCTACAAAATGCTAGCACAGGTTAATGATTTTTACAAGAACCAAAGAGAATGAGGTTCACAGCACATAAGCCATTAGCACTAAAATACCAAGGGTGTCCACATCTGACAAAACTGTAGATGCATTTCTGCACGAGGCTTTTTGGCACACACTGATAATTTACGGTCTGACGCTGCAGCCATACTCTTGAGTGCTCTTAAGTGCTCTGAGTGATAATGGATCTATTTGTGCGATCGGGGATTGTAGACTCAGGCCCATAACGCAGCATGTTCCCCAGAACAACACCTGGACGCTTACCCTTGACCAAACCACCCTTAAACCCCACATATGTGACCTGAAGAGAAGACACTGCCTGCAAGATTTAAGTCTCTGTAAACTGTCCAGCTGTTTTCTAATCCAGTCATTACCCATGTAAGCACCCATGACTTTGATATTTACCTGACTCAGTTTAAAGGTTTAAGTGAAGGAGAAGATGTGCCCAGGAAAAACTGAGACATGCACAATCTTCCTTTCCTTCGTCAGAAAACCATCTGTTTTAGCCTCTGCAGTCTTTAACACCTAAAATCACCAATGCCTCTGTCCAGTTCCTTCTTCTGCACACAGTGAAATCCCTGTGCAAGGATGCCAAGGAGGGAGCACACACACTGCAGGAGATGCTGAGCTCACCTATGCAGGACCGCAGGTGGCTGAGAAGAAGATCAAGGTTGGCAAAAAGCACAGCTGGAGAATTTCCTGTCATGCAAGACTCTCCTGTCATTCCCCATAACTGCAGCAGTCAGCAGCAGACAACACTAAAGCCACCGGGCTGCAACAGGACCCTATATGTGTCCTGTATAGGCTCTGTGCATGCAGGGCTGGGAATGGAGATGGATTCTGCCTATTTACTTCTCTAAATATTGCCATAAATGGCTGCCCTGAAGAGCAGTTTGGGCTTGGTATTTAAGTGTCCCAAAGCGCTATTGTATTTGAAATCCCCATAAATAAATCACTCCCTCTGAGCCTCAAACAACAGAACCACAGACAGGACGTATTTGAGAAAACACAAGGGCTATTTGCTCACCCTCCAGAAAGGGAGATAGCAGTTTTAGTTTTCACCTAGTGAAGGACTTATCGAGCATCTCATTCAGCCACCAGCGTGTTTCAGACAGTAACGATCGGACCTCACAGCACTCCTCTGCAGGGCCTGCAGGAGTTATTGGTGAAATGCTGCTCCCGCATCCGAGATAAGCACTGATTTTCTTCCTTCTTTTTAACTTCCTTCAATTTCTGCTTCACTGGGTTTTCCTTTTCTCACCCCACTAGTGGGAACTTTATAGGTGCAGAAGAAAAATGCAGAATGCAGAAGCAACTATGTGACTTGGAATAAAAGAAGCAGATTATGATAGGTTCAGAATTTGCCTGTAATCATTTATGAATTTCCATGTTTCACTTAAAAACTGATCTGACATTGAGAGATACTGGTCCAACAATGCTAAAGTTGATCTGGATACAGAAAAGATGCAAAGAAACAACTCAAGATAGCCTTAACAGTGAAGATGGAAGAACCATTATGAAACAATGTTAGGACTACTAGTTTGGGTGGCTGACAGAAGACTTTCACCAGCTTATCAAACAGATTAAACTAGGTTTATCTGAAGCCCTACAAACACAGAAATGGAAAATTCAGGCAGAATTTAAAATGAAAGGTCCTTCAAGGAACACGTCATATCCTGCTCCTGTTCTCGTCTCATCAACAAACACAAAATGCTTATCAGGTTTGAAGATGCCACCAACCAAGCTACTGCACTCCTGTGCGCCCACCAGCTAAAAAGCTGAATGGGATGTCTAATCAAGGCAGCTAAACTTTCCCATGCTGAAAGCTAACCTATGCACACATGGCTAATCTGCCAAACTCCATCCCACCAGAGGCCCAGAACAGACACAACTCCCTAGCACTCACAGACAACGAGTAATAGGTCTGCTCATCTTACTGCAACACACAGAGCTATACGACATGCACCCAGAATGACATTTGTTAGAAGAATACCAAAAAATGTCAGTAATTTGGTGATGATATTGCAGGGAGTAAGCTGGAAGGCAACTGAGTTCTATGCAGTGAAGACATTTCATCTATGGGAAAAGATTGGGCATTACAGATGCCTGACCCAGACAGATACAAGACAACTTGTGCAGGGCCTGATTTAAGAACAGAAGTGCTGCATAATCCACATCTCAGGCAGCTAAGAGACAAAACTCCAATACCACAGATAGATACATGAAAACATGCTAGAAAAAAATGCAGCAAATTAACTTGGACATACATTGGGACTACTTTAATTTCATTTCTAAGAATAAAACTTTAGGATGTATCTACACTGCTGCATATATAAACACAGGCGAGCTTGCTTGCTACAGCATGTGGTAAGATCCTTCTCTTAGTCTACCTTTGTTTTAAATTACTAAAAAGGTCCCAACTTGAAACCTTTTAATAAAACACGTACATGCAAACAAGAATATGTCTTTAAATAACTCACGTGGAGACCTACATTGTCACAGCTAACACAGGACTAGCTAGGGCTACACAGACTGGGGTCATATGTTTTACTGTTGTAAGGGCATGTTTTTAAGACATGCCCTTAATTCTCGAGGGACTGACTGATGACACAGATTATTTCTGTAACATACTGAAGTATAGTTTAGTGGAAACTTAAGTTTTCACGTCCATATACTGAAATATTAAACAAATATTTTGCTAGCTCTGGGCCAAAGAGCACAGCATCTTGCAAAAGCAATCTTAGCATTTTGCAAGCTGGAGATACTGTGTCAAATCCTGTGAATGCAAGGAACTGTCAAAGGTTATTACCTTTGACAGGCAGCCAACCACATCACAACAAGCAAACACACCAACAAACAAACAGAAAAATGTTATTTCACATTGCCATTAGTTGCTGGTTTCAGACAGGAGGCAAAATGACAATACGAGATGAATACAGCACTGCCATTCAAGCCTTGAACGAGGCACCCCAGCAGCAAAGCACATAACACCATGCACTATGGCTGCATGACCCCATCTATATCATGGACATTAGCACCGTCCACCCACTATCCTTCTCAAGGACTAACTACAGCTCAAGAACTAACTAAACCTACTGTAAGATAATTTCCATTTTTTCTTTGAGGTATTGGAGGAAGGAAGCTCAACTGTTGCAACTCAGAACGACTTCCAAATATTCTTTCTGCAGAAGATTTTCTTATGTGGCAGCTGAGAATTCAGCAGGATCCCCAAAGAGCCCAAAGCACCAGGTCACCTAGTGCTCAGCAGCACAGCAAGGGCATTAAACAAAGTACAGCCCTGGGAAACACTTAATGGCACTAGGCAGGGCCTCTGTACGTCACATGGTAACGTATAATCACTTGAAAAGCACTTCTTTCTTTTTATGGATCTGCTGAGAATTACTCTGTGCTTTGGGTATAATAGCACTTTTGTCATAATCAGATGTTGTAATGGTATATGCAATAAAAGAGACATTCAGGTATTACTGTCCTGTCAGCTGTGTCTTCATATGATTGCCTCCAATTACACTGTAAAATTTACCAGCACATGTATTTGAAATAACGCTTTTGATTTTCAATCAGATACTCTGCAAGGAAACCCAGCTCAGAAATGACATAATTGAATATCTTGGGGAAGAAAATAAAAAGCAAATTTTGACTCACTGATGTTATTTAATAGCAGTGGAAGTACTTACCAGGTGGCCTATTAATTGCGAGGTTTCGGAAATGACTGCCTTTGATCATCTCCACTGACAGCCGCCCCGTAGTGGCATTGTACGACAATCCCACGAGCAGCTCTGGCACCCCTCCATGCGACAGGGACTGTGTTGAAGAAGTGCTATCACTGTGAGAGATTGCTGACAGACTAAGCTGAGAGTCTGCACTCTGCAGGGAAAGAGCACTGAAAGTTTCATCAGGACATTCACCGCCACCCTCCCTTCATTTATATCTTGTAGCCTTATTTAGTAAGATCTCTCTTAAGAAATGACAATGACTAAGAATGAACTATGATGGGGCACCAGAAGAATCAGAGCATCACTTTTACAAAAACACATCTCTCAACTTTCTCTTTAAAGATGAGGAACTCTGCATAATGTGTTATCACTAGTGTAAATCAAAGCCTTTGAGATAAGCATACATCCTACTCCATCAAATGCACAGTAAATCTCCTTGACAATGACTTTTGGATGAAACGTATTTTGCAGTTTGGGTTTTTTTGGTCATGTACTGTGTATTTTCTTACTTTCTTTCCTTGCTACCGTGATGCTCTCTCTACCTCCTCTTCACCCGGAGTACGATGTTTTATTCATTTTGTGTGCACAACCTCTGACTGAGTTTTTTGTAGACAATGAATCACGACAGAGCTCATCTACACAAATTGATTGGCATAGCCAGAGCTGGATACAACTGTGATGTGCATGGAAGACTATGAAGCAGCACAGCTAGCTCCTCCTCACATGACCCACCTCTCGATTTCCATCTGTCATGAGAAGGAACACTACCAAGCATTTCTGGTAACACGGAAACTGCACAACAGTTTCCATGAGATCCACATGCTAGTAGCTAGTGTCAAATGAGGTAGCTCTTGCACTGGCAGTAGTACAGGTCCACCAACGTAATAGTGCACAAGAACTACTGTCCTTGTTGAAATTAAGACATAATTAGCCTTGGTGGCTCCAGGACCAACCTACTATTTCTGCATGGCACAGCACTGGATGACTTGTGTAGATGTAGCACATCTACATGATTTTGTGTAAGCTTGGTAGCTGAGCCTTTGTTAATAAGGCACAGCTTTGTGCAGGGAAGACATGGCATGTGCTTCCCCTTTTTGATAACTTTTTAAGTGACAGTAGGACAGATCCACCAGTTGCATCCTAACAGCCCTAAATGAAAGCTATCAGGTACAGCTAGTCCCCATTCACCAGATGAACAATTCCATGGACTCTGTATTTCTTTCATAAAACTTACACTCAAATTACTCCTTGGCTCCAAGACCAATGTCACCTTCACTTCCCCTTCCTGGCTGATGTTGCTCAGGTAGAACAACTGCTCTCCCATCATCTTCTCTCCAATCATCTTGTGCACCGCATAGAGGCGGAAACGAATGGCGTGGCTGCTTAACTCCTCTGGCTCCAGCTTACTGAAGGTAATTTTATCCTTGAACATGGGGATGGGTCCTCTCTGAACACTTGTCTTACCCCTCTGCTTCTTGCTAGGCATCAGGACTGTGTGCACTTGCCAGGTGTTCACACCACTGCGGTCTTTGTCTGGGATATCCCTGGCCTCCAAGATAGTAACTACTAGCTTTTGACTTGAGGCTTTATAGTTGAAGATGACATCTAGATCACCACATTTACAGATGGGCTCATGAGCACCATGATGAGCTGGTACACTGTTCACTTCATCGTGTTCCTGCAAAGAGAAGGAAAAAGTGAAACCTCCATTGGAGCTCAATTGCCTCTGTGATCCCAACTCTATTTAAGAAAAGCTATTCTCCTCACTTGTGCTTGCAAGTGTGGGCAGTTGCTCTGCAAAATAAGGATCCCACTGTTTCTTGAAAAGCCAGTGCTAGTTAACTGCCTGATTTTGTGTAATATTCCCCATACAATCTAGTAAGCAACAGCCTTGTTGAAACATTTCCAACAAAAAGTTTCATCAATATTTAAGTGTTTTGCAGAAGACTGTTTATTTGCAAAAATTCTGCATAGGGAAAAACTAAACCAAGAGTTTTTCTTTTTATTTCATTCATGTCAATTTTGAGGCATTAATAGAACTTTTTGGTTTAATTTGATTTAAAAAAACAACTTAACCTGTAACTTTGAACATACACTGGAATTTTTTCAAAATGCATTTTTTTACGTTACTGAAATCAAACAATTCAGTCAAACCTGCTGACTTTTTGGATGTTTTGCTCTGTTGGAAACCTAAAAAAATCAAGCACTGTGTTCAATTTGATGGGAGGGGAAATCACCATGTCAGAACTTCTTCCAGAATGGAAATTCCATTTCTAGATGCTATCCTATAATTCAATACTTTTCCTACAGCTAAAGCAATGATAATAGAGAAAAACAGTCTGATTAAATACATATTGATTCTTTACTCCCTTTTTAAATCTCCCAAGAGAAGCATCTGTTCCTTCTGTTCAGTTTGGATACTGACACATTCAGAATAAAAATTCAAAATAAACAATCAAAACATGTGCAGACCAATTCACACACAATCTTTTACCTACTTTTAAAACAAAAATTATCTTAATAAAACAAGATAAAAAACATGGATGCCCACCTTAGCTTTTGATGAGTGGGTGTGTGCATTTCTGTTCAAAAGTGCTTTTTTATCTTAGAGCTAGAATGTGCTTCATGTGATAAAGGGGTTGCTATAGTGATCATTGATTTGTATTTAAACATGAGTATACACTGTACTAGGGAAAGATTTTCAGTTAATAACCAGAAGGTGAATTAAGACCTGTCACTAGCAGTCTGAGTCACCCTCCTCCTCAAACATTTATCTTCTTTTGCATTTCAAGTAACACTTCTTTTCAACATAGGAATCTTATTGTTTAGAGTACAGATGATGGGACATAGGACTTCTGATGTAATTCCCTTCAGAAGTATCTAGGGTGGTATGTGTCTCAAAGAAGACCTCGTACAAACCCCAAAGTTTTTATCTACTTTCTGTCAACCCGCTTTTCAAGTGCTCAGATTCATCTGCCATGACATGCAAAGCTCCGTCTTTTCACATTTTCATAACTGTTTAAGGGTTTCGTGCACGTGAATACAAAAGTCCATGTGTGCACATTAGTGATGGAGACCTGCTGTCATACATCTTGCAGAAGTAATGTCAAAGAGGGAAAAATCACCATTCGGACAGCACACAAAATGACTTGGTTGCCCATAAAAACGCCTTTCTGTATGAATAGCAGGCTGCAAAGACAAAAATGCAAGGCAGGCCAGGTTGCCTGGAGAGAACGGGACGTTATGCAAATGCTAAGTGCTGCTGTGTAGCTGTCAAGTTATTTAAATATTATTTCATCAACCAGATAGAAGAAGGAAACATAATGGGATTGCACTTGATTCATGATTCCCTCCACACGTTCATCCCTTCCCACTTTCATCTGTGTATTTGCTATTGAGGAGATGGAATCAAGGCACATATGAAAACTGCTGCTAAAGAGTGGAGACAACTGTGCTTGCGGCATAACACTGATTTCATCAACATGCCTGAGCTGGAGAATGCTAACTCCCATGCGTTATCGTAAACCCAGAAGGACGAAGATCAAAGAGGCACCTTCCTGCCCCAACAGGGCTGAGTATCTCATCTTCTGGCAGCGTGTAGGGCAGACTGAAGGTCAGCTATCTGGTTTTTGACAAAACAGCTAGAAAGGATCTGTATTTCAGGAAATCTCAAACTGTGCTACTATAGCCGTGGCCATATCCACTGCAGAGAAAACTGCGTGAACAGGAGGCAGAGAGGGAAAGAGAAATGCCACTCTGTGGCAGTGACCTTTCCGTGGGCACCCAAGCTTGAGAGACCCCATGGGCTGGCCCTTTCAGAGAGCACTGTGCTATCTGGGACTCATCCCTGCACAGGTTTTCAGCACACAAAGCTTACGGATGCTCAGTCTTCTTTCTGTGAAAGTCACTGACAGAATTCCCTTTGGCTTTCGAATCTCAGATGGGGCTATGAGCCCTTTGTGAACGTATTGGTTATACAGACCCTTAAACCAGAATCCAAGGAAAGTGTGGGTTTTAGATACTTCTTTCTTTCTTTCCCTCTTCCCAGCACAGTTGTTGAGATGTCAAGCCAAGTATACTGATTGATACTGTATGTCTAACCCAGTCCTTCAGGACAGGCAATATCCACTTCACTAGGTAAAATAAGCCCATTTCTGCCAGAGAAACCTGAAAGACCAGCTAATTACGGACAAGGCTTGAAACGGTACTTGTGGTTCCACAGCAGGGGCATAAAATTATCATTTTTGTCTCTAAAGAGAGGTCATTTGAGTGGATCATAATAGCACTTGGACATTTCTGGCATATCAGAACATTTAGTTCCTGCAATAAAACGTCTTTCATTAATCCACACAATACCTTTGTACGGTAAGCTGCTTGTAGTAGATAAACTGGGACTTGGGCATATCTGCCCCCTGATGCTACAACCCTTCTTTGCGTTTTTAAAATGTAGATACCAGAAGCAAAACAAGAGATGTATTCAAAAAAAATATAAGAGGACACAAGAGACATTGTGGCACATGTGAACCATGGCAACGTACATCAAATGTGGAAAAGGAGAAATGAGCCTCAGGTGGGCAGACAAACAGTGCGTGTCAGAGGCACGCAGCGAAGAGAGGGCAGGGCTGATGCCACACGGAGTTCCATGTGTTGTGTAGTATTTTGTGGGACTGGTTTGTGCAGCAAACCAAAATGCTGTTCAAAACACAAAACACCCCTTAGGGCTGGAGCATACGCACCGAGGAGCTGCTTTTTATCTCTTTAACTGGCTGCAGGCAGCATGCTCTGAAGAAAGCAACCTTTCCCACAAAGGCTTGTTGCTCAGAGTGTGATAGAGGTATTAGTTTCCACAGCTGAAGAACAGTCTCTTTTAACTCAGGCAGAAGATGTGACCTTTGTGCTGTTCTTTTAATATGTCTGATGCAGGCTGACATTTTTTCAGAAATTTAATCTTGTGGTAAAATAATAATGAAAACCAAACATCACACAGAAAGATTATAAGAGAAAGGGGGTGCTAAGTCATCAGGTGTTTACAATGCCTGAAAGTCTGTAATGTTTTCTTGAGGCTTCAAAATAAAGGTACAGAACCAAGGGAAAGCAGAGGAGCTCTCAGGCAATCTCCTTCCTTGGAAGGATGCCTGGTATCAATGGGGACCAGAGTGACGGTCACTTGGCCAAGTCACGGGCCACCTCCACCAGCAGCCTCCAGCTTTCCAGATGCTTCCCCTTGCCTAAGCCATAGAAACCACTATGAAAAAGAGGCACAGGTCTGACCCAGTGACCACATACCATGTCCCTAGACACACACCCTGCACATACAGCTAGTAACAAAGCCCTGGGCCATTGCTAAATGATAGTAAAAGCTTCCAGGCAGCTAATGGCTCCAATTTCAGTTCAAAGATTGCAGTCAGAAATCAAGCAATAAAACAGCTTCTCTGAATGAGTGTTAGCAGCAAGAGGTAAAATACAAGAAAAAGGGGAAACATGTAGACAGGGGTGCATGTTCATGCATACACGCACACAGGAGTACCATTATCTTGTGCTGTGTTGATCAATTTTTCACTTCATTTCTCCCCTAACATTTTTTGGCCTCCAATATCCTTCAAAATCTTACAGCGTGTGTAATAAATGACAAACCACCATACCTCAGGGCTCCAAGCCGATGAGCTGTCAGTAGCATCATTTACTTCAAATCCCTGGTTGGTAAATGATGTCTCCACTTCCAAACGTCCTTCCGTAGCCTGCTGGCTAATGCCATCGGCAATGCTGGACTCCATCCTAGGCCCTTTACGCTGCCCAGCACCCCTACTCTCAATTGTTGTTCTTGAATCAACAGATAAATGGTCATCGTCACGATAGGATAGGTTGTCTTGGTAACTCAGTTGGCTTAGTCCATCCAGATCTAACAATTTTCAGCAAGAAAATAATTTCAGAGGGATTAGAATAAATTCCTCCCCCTCTACCTCCCAAAATGTGCCTTTCTCTCCTTTCCTTTTTTTTTTTTTTCACCCTCATCTCCAGTGTATGCAAAAGACATTTTCTACTTCTGAGTACTGCAGCACTGAACTTGTAAATAACAAATCCTGTATAAATCAGTATTTGATGGAGTGGACATGGCTGTTTCTCACCCCATCCTGAACTGAGAAACTAGTTGCCTTTACTTGAAGAAGTTAACCACCAAATGCAATTATCAATGGAGTGTTTGGGATATTCAAGTGCCTTGGGGCTCCCTGCCGGCTCCAAAGCAATCGTTTCCGTGAAAACACAGGTCAGACAAATTACAGAAAAGCACAGCATCGGCCTGATGAACACATATCAGCAATTTCCTTCTATGCAGGAGGAGAAGGAGGAAAGGACAGGAATTAGCATTGCCCTCAAGGGAATGGTGCTGGTGAGGAACAGAGTCTCACGGAGATAACAGAGTGCCACCACAACCCTATCACCCATCCCTGAGAGCTTGGGTGTGCATGACCAGCGCCACAAGCCAACTAGGAATCTCCAAATCCCATGTTTGGGCTAAATTGTCCCAAGGGCAACTGAGGGGAGATGTGTTCCCTAATTTTCTGCCTGCTTTTATTATTTTTAATCCATCTGATCCTACACACTTACTCCATGGGCTAAAGTAAGGTTCATTAACGAGAATAAAATAATCTTCTCTGGTTCAGACCACAGATTCCTTCTCTGCACCATTAAAGTCTCTATTTTGAACACAGGGCACTTTACCTGAAGGCATCAGTGAGAGCTCTCTGGGTGGAGCAACACAGATAATTACATGTGCAGGGACACAGATGAAAATAACATCATGATTTGGCCTTGAACATGTTCTGCAAGCACTTTCAGAAGAAAATTAGGGACCTTCCTCCTCCTAATGCATCTGATGCCAGGCCTTGTTTTAGGAACACAAAGAGATTCTGCCTCCACCTCTTTCCAATAAGCAAGGAGCAGCTACAGTGAACGAAAATAAGTTGTGCTTCCAGACAGTTGATGACAGTAATGAAAACAGAATGACTTCCTTTTCAAACACATTATTTGAGGTGTAAAGGTTTCACAGAATGGCTGAGATTGGATGGGACATGTGGAGGTCATCTTGTCCACTCCTCCTGCCCAAGTAGGGCCATGTGCTTGTTTGTTCTCAAACCTGCAGATTTATTCTCAAGAAGGTCATTACTATAGAACAATCATTTTTTTCAAATTTGGTCTCCAACTCAAATGTTTAA
This sequence comes from Nyctibius grandis, assembly GCF_013368605.1. NCBI lineage: Eukaryota > Metazoa > Chordata > Aves > Nyctibiiformes > Nyctibiidae > Nyctibius > Nyctibius grandis. Next base: position 66,701,521 of record NC_090661.1, read on the forward strand.
AAAATAGTACTAAATACTATGTTTAATAGAAAACAATTAGTTTGCCTTGGTTTAGATGAATCCATGTTTTCATTCCCTGCCTGATAAATGAGACAGGGAAGCTGGTGACAACTAACATGGAGAAGGCTGAGGTACCCAACAACTTTTTTGTCTTGGTTTTCACTGGCAATTGCTCATCCCACATCTCTCAAGTCTCTGAATCTGACGGCAGGGACCGGAGGAATGAAGTTCCACCCATCACAGGAGAAGATCAGGTTTGAGACCCTGTGAGGGACCTGAACACACTCAAGTCCATGGGACCTGGTGAGATGCATCCCAGGGTCCTGAGGGAACCGGCTGATGTAGTTTCTAAGCTGCTCTCCATCATACTTGAAAAGACATGGCAGTCAGGCAAAGCCCCCAGTGACTGGAAAAAGGGGAACTTCACACCCATTCTTTAAAAGAGTAAAAAGGAGGACCACAGGAACTACCAATCAGTCAGCCTCACCTCTGTGCCCACTAAGATCACGGAACAGATCTTCCTGGAAGATATGTCAGTGCATACGGACGACAGGAAGGTGATTAGACACAGTCAATACGGCTTCACAAAGGGCAAACCCTGCCTGACTAATCTGGTGGCCACCTACAATGCAGTGACTGCATTGGTGGATAAGGGAAGAGCAACAGATGTCATCTAACTTTACTTCTGTAAGGCCTTTGACATGGCCCCACACAACATCCTTGTCTCTAAATTAGAGAGACCTAGATTTGACGCATGGACTATCTGATGGATAAGGAGTTGGTTGCAGGGCCTCATACAAAGACTTGCACTCAATGGCTCAATGCCCAAATGGAGATCAGTAATGAGTGGTGTCCCTCAGGGGTCCATATTGGGACCAGTACTGTTCAATAACTTTATTAACAACATAGTGGGATTGAGTGCACCCTCATCTGCAAGTTTGCAGATGGCATCAAGCTGAGTGGTGCAGCTGATACACTTGAAGGAAGGGACGCCATCCAGAGGCACTTTGACAGCCTTGAGAAGTGGGCCAATGTGAACTGCTTGAAGTTCAACAAGGCCAAGTGCAAGGTACTGCACCTGGGTCAGGGCAATACCCAATACTAGTACAGACTGGGGGATGAAGGGATTGAGAGCAGTCCTGCAGAGAACGATTTGGGGATACTGGAGGATGAAAAATTGGATATGAGCCAGCAATGTGCACTTACAGCCCAGAAAGCCAACCATATCCTGGGCTGCATCAAAAGCAGCGTGGCCAGCAGGTCAAGGGAGGTGATTCTCCCCCTCTACTCTGCTCTGGTGAGACCCCACCTGGAGTACTGTGTCCAGCTCTGGGGTCCCCAACATAAGACAGACATGGACCTGTTAGGGTAGGTCCAAAGGAGGGCCGTGAAAATTGTCATAAGGCTGGAGCACCTTTTCTGTGAACAAAGGCTGAGAGAGTTGGGATTGTTCAGCCTGGAGAAGAGAAGGTGTCGGGAAGACCTTATTGCTGCTGCTTTCAATACTTAAAGGGGGTTTATAAGAAAGATGGAGAGAGACCTTTTACCAGTGCCTGTAGTGATAAGGCAAAGGGTAACGGTTTTATACTGAAAGAGGCTAGATTTAGATTGGATATAAGGAAGAAATTCTTTACTATGAGGTGGTGAGTCACTGGAATAGGTTGCCCATAGAAGTTGTGGATGCCCCATCACTGGAAGTGTTCAAAGTCAGGTTGGATGGGGCTTTGAGCAACCTGATTATGGCAGGAGGTGTGGACTAGATGATTTTTAAAGGCCCCTTCCAACCCAAGCCATTTTATGATTCTCTACACATCCCTCTGTCTAGAACAAAAAGCCTAAATCTTTCTGAGTAGAAGAAATTCTATGCTTGGCCTTAGCAGCAAATATGCTGTTTCTGACTCAGACCTGCTCCACACACAAAAAAAAACACCAACAAGGGGAATGGGGATTATACTCAGGAAACACTTCCTGGAGGCATGTAGAAGTCCTTGCCCCTCTCCTTGGCTGCTCTTTCAATTTAACAGCTCAGAGATTAGGAGAATAACTTTATCCTCTTTCTTCAACTGTGAATGGTCTCACATTCTCCCTCCCAGTAAAATATTTCAAGCATGGGCACTTCAACAGAGAAGTCTGAGAGCATCTCACAGCTTTGTAATTATGGTCCTCTGCTGAGATGTGGGAGATGGTCCTTGGGGAGGAAAGAGGGATCCAAATTCAGATCTCTCAGATTCCAGGTGAGTGCTCTTCTCACTCCCTTCCGAAATGCAAAACTCACCTCTTTTCCTTCTCATCCTCCCATCTGGCAGACCTAGTCCTGAAACCAAGAGCCCTCATTGTCTCGCCTCTGCCCTGAGCTGAAACTCTCTAGTGAATGTAGAAATTAATTTGATTTTTTTGCCATTACTCCCATTCCTCTCTACAAAGTGAGAAAACAGAAAGAAGTAAACATAAGAACATAAGGAAGAAATAAAATAACAGAAATTCCACAAATTTACTGAGACTGAATGGGTATAGGCACTCCTTAAGGCGTTTAATTAGCCAGCCAATGTCTAATACACATTTTAAACAGTGGGTCATCCATCAAAGCATGCACCACACAGCAGGCTTTCAGAATAAAATGCTACTGTAGTAAGAAATTATCCTCACACAATTGTCTTGTGGTTTTGACTCCTGCTGGGATAATATCTAGATCAATAATAGAGGAATTTTCAAAAACTACATTAAAGCCATAAAAGGCTATTCATAACAGGAGAACTCCAGCAATATATTAATAGAGCAAGCCATCTCTCTCAGACTCAGGCACAAAATGAATGTGTCAGGAAAGCAAATGTAGTATTCAGGGAAAGGAAGAGAAAAGGTGATTCACCAAAACCATTTAGTGAAACAGTCTGGCTTTTTCTTTACATTTGAAGTAGTTTGGTAAGAGATAATCACTTATAAATACCAGTATTAGAGCATCATTACAGGTAATAGCCCAACTATACAGACTAGAACAACTACACCTCTCCAATTACATCTGTTCTAACACTATATTCACAAAAAAAATGGTCAAAACAGAAGTTCTTCATGTAAAGGAAAAGGTCAGAGCAGTAAAATTGCGTGTAATTTACCTGAGAGATCTTTAAGGAAGAAAATGTCAACTGTCTTATGAATACCCAATGTGAATAAACAGCACAGCATCAGGGATATATGTTGAGACAGCATTATCTAACCATCTGAACTTTAATTAGCCAAAAGTCCCTGCAGAGCAATAGCAGCCAATTCTAAAATTAAGGGCAAATAGCACTGTACACTAAAAGACTGCTTTTTTTTCAGTCCTGTCCCCAACCTTTCCCTGTTGTGCCCACAAGCCAAAGAGAAGGTAAGGGGAATACTAGGGAACAGAAATCACCAACAAATCACGAAAGTTTGTATTCAAGGTTGGAGAACTGGCTATGAAGAAACTGTGACTTTTGCCAGATGAAAGGATGAGCATCACCTCCAAACAGAACTCTAACAGGTACTGGGGATATGGAAGAATCTCTCCACAGATACAGGGAAAGCTCAGCACATCAAACACTGAAAATCAGGCTGGAAAATACTGCAAAGTCCCCCCTCACATTGGCAGGTAAACGGCCTGGTTAACCAACAGTATATTTCTTCTTTTTCAATGATACACAATCTCTCGGTTCTATGAAGCATTATAACGTGCTAAAGAAATGTCCTGAGAGGCCTCATCAGTTCCTAAAACACACTGCCAGAGCTAAAAGATGGAGTCTAGCAGATCTTGCTAAATTAACACTACATAGTTCATTGGCCAGCAAGAAACACAGAGATGAAGAGTTTAATGCGTGCCTGTTACCTGTGCTGACCCAGGTGATGTTTGCTCTGTGGACTGCAGTGAATCACTGTGCTTTTACAAGAAAAAACATGTCTTTTCTTTGTGATTTTCCAAAATGAAAGAAATTTGATCCCTTCTTCTATACTGTATATAAACACATGCTGAAAGTTAAGAACCTGTTCAAATATGGTCCAGAGGAGGAAAGGATTTCAGTATAGATCTAGGTACTTCTGGACTTGAAATCCTCCTAGCTACTAGAAGCGATTTTCAGACCCCTCTTCCTGAAAGACAGTAACAGCAGCAGAGATACAAGTTAGTGGGACTGAGGCATATTTGTCCTCATACAGCAGTAATCCTCTTGCCTGGCCCTTGCTACAGCTCCAGTTCCAAACCACTCTGCAGTACCCAAGCACCACGTGCTCCTTCACATTGAACCAAAACAGATTCAGGGAGACCGAGCAGTGCTTCTGCCCCTGGTTATTTTGAGATTAGCCATCAAAAAGTGCTAAAAAACTTCCTAGAAGAGCCTCAAAGGAGCAGAATCATTATCTAATTACAATAAAAATAAAAAGAAGGCGAAGTTACTGAATGCCTTCTTTGCCTCTGTCTATACTGCTGGAGGCTGTCCTGAGGAGCCCCGGACCCCTGAGGACCCAGAAGAAGTCAGGATAGAGGAGGAATCTGTCTTGGTTGATGAGGGCTGGGTCAGGGACCAATTAAGCAACCTGGACGTCCATAAATCCATGGGCCCTGATGGGATGCACCCGCGGGTGCTGAGGGAGCTGGCGGAAGTCATTGCTAGGCCACTCTCCATCATCTTTGCTAAGTTGTGGGCAACGGGAGAGGTGCCTGAGGACTGGAGGAAAGCGAATGTCACTCCAGTCTTCAAAAATGGCAAGAAGGAGGAACCGGGTAACTATAGACCGATCAGCCTCAACTCCATCCCCGGAAAGGTGATGGAACAACTTGTTCTTGGTGCTGTCTCTAGACACATCAAGGATAGGGGGATCATTAGGGGCACTCAGCATGGCTTCACCAAGGGGAAGTCATGCTCAACCAACTTGATAGCCTTTTATGAGGACGTAACCTGGTGGATAGATGATGGTAAAGCTGTGGATGTGGTCTATCTCAATTTCAGTAAAGCGTTTGACACAGTCTCCCACAGCATCCTCGCAGCTACACTGAGCAAGTGTGGTCTGGATGATCGGGTAGTGAGGTGGATTGTGAACTGGCTGAAGGAAAGAAGCCAGAGAGTGGTGGTCAATGGGACTGAGTCCAGTTGGAGGCCTGTGTCTAGCGGAGTCCCTCAAGGGTCGGTACTGGGACCAGTTCTATTCAATATATTCATTAATGACTTGGATGAGGGAATAGAGTGCACTGCCAGCAAGTTCGCTGATGACACAAAACTGGGAGGAGTAGCTGACACAATGGAAGGCTGCGCAGCCATTCAGAGAGACCTGGACAGGCTGGAGAGTTGGGTGGGGAGAAATTTAATGAAATATAACAAGGGCAAGTGTAGAGTCCTGCATCTGGGCAAGAACAAGCCCATGTACCAGTACAAGTTGGGGGCAGACCTGTTGGAGACCAGCGTAGGGGAAAGGGACCTGGGGGTCCTACTGGACAACAGGATGACCATGAGCCAGCAGTGTGCCCTTGTGGCCAAGAAGGCCAATGGCATCCTGGGGTGTATTAGAAGGGGTGTGGTTAGCAGGTCAAGAGAGGTTCTCCTCCCCCTCTACTCTGCCCTGGTGAGGCCGCATCTGGAATATTGTGTCCAGTTCTGGGCCCCTCAGTTCAAGAAGGACAGGGAACTGCTAGAGAGAGTCCAGCGCAGAGCACGAAGATGATTAAGGGAGTGCAACATCTCCCTTATGAGGAGAGGCTGAGGGAGCTGGGTCTCTTTAGCTTGGAGAAGAGGAGACTGAGGGGTGACCTCATTAATGTTTATAAATATGTAAAGGGCAAGTGTCAAGAGGATGGAGCCAGGCTCTTCTCAGTGACATCCCTTGACAGGACAAGGGGCAATGGGTGCAAGCTGGAACACAGGAGGTTCCACATAAATATGAGGAAAAACTTCTTTACGGTGAGGGTGACTGAACACTGGAATAGGCTGCCCAGAGAGGTTGTGGAGTCTCCTTCTCTGGAGACATTCAAAACCCGCCTGGACGCGTTCCTGTGTGATATGGTCTAGGCAATCCTGCTCCGGCAGGGGGATTGGACTAGATGATCTTTCGAGGTCCCTTCCAATCCCTAACATTCTGTGATTCTGTGAAATCTAAACAAAAATGGCTTGTAAATTTTAAGGGTTAAAGAGAAAAAGGATCTTAAATTTCAAGTGACATTACGCAATCAGGCCAAGATTGTTTAATTTACCACATGCAGGGTAATAGCCTGAGAAGACTCCATGTTTCCAGAACTAAAATAGGCTCTTCATTAACAGGGTGATTTGCAGAGAGGCTGTGGGCAGAGCTGGCATTCAAACCATTCAGCTCCCCAGAGCATCCTCCAAACACTTCCTTCCTGCAGTGTACACTCCTCTTTCCAAGCTCTATTAAGGTTACTACAAAGATTTTTAACAGGTGAAAAGTTAAAGCTAGATGAGTCCGAAGTGCAGACAGTCATGACATCGATAACAGAAACAGAGGGTCAAGGAAAATCTCATGTAAGAACATGATGTGAGAAGATTTTGCCATATGTCAAGGCTGAGTGGGAGAGAAGCTATGCAGCGCTCCCCGAGATGCTCAGCTTTGCTGTATGCCTAAGTTTGTCATAGATTTCTGATTCTGTAAGAAAAGAAAACTACCAGCTATATGAGTAAAAGGTCTGTTAAGAGAATGCAAGAAGAGAAGTCTTGGGCAGAGTCTAAAGGCGGCCTGAAAGTGCCATGATCCCAATCTGGACTCAGCACTTTCAAAAGATCCTTCATTCCTCCCACCCAGAAAGGTCCAGAGGATCTGCTCAGCTGAAACAGTGTTTGATACGCCGTTGAGGCACAATTATGGCTTTACACACACAAACCTTTCTGTGTTTTGTGATCACGGCACCAGCTAGGGGCCAAAAGGGACTCCCACTCTCATGGAGTTCTCGGAGTAGCAACTGGGGGGTAGCAGGGTGTGGGGTTATCTAGGATTTGCCCCAACCACACAAGCTTTTCTCCCAAATAAACGCCTCATATTGGGAGCCATGGGTGTGTGTAACCATCGCTGTACACCCAAGTACAGCAGCTCTACATGCCTCAGAAGCCTCTTCAGGTTTGAAGGAGACTTGACATACCCAAGGATTAGTTTATAGGCATTTGTTTGTAATGAAGGGTCTAATCTTGAGCTCAGTGAGGAATGGGGCAGAGAACCACATGTCTTGGTGAAATCAGGCTTCAACATCTGGTTTCATCTAGTTTCTGAACAGCTATTTAAACAATATTTACCTCTGAAAAGATAAGTAAGAGCAACTCTGCACCATGTTGTGCCAGAAGAAGAGTTCGATAAAGAGTCATATCTTGAAATGAGAGCTCCAATCAGAGGGTACATCAAAATCAAAGCAATAGTATTTCAAAATTAAAACATTCTACGGGATGAAAAACAAAGGGCAATTTCATGGCTCTTCCCTCTAATGAACTTCTCCAGATTTTAGAATGTGTTCAGGCCAATTTTCTAAGTAGCTACTTTTTTAAATGCATCTCTGTTTGTATAAAAGAGTCATTACATTAGTCCATAGAAGATCATAAAATTCTTCTCTTCTGTGCTATAAATTTTTAGTTTCTGTCATTGCCTGACATTTGGAGTATGCGCTGGCAAATCATACAGCATAATTCATTCACTGTTCACCTTGTGTTTGAAAAGCTGTTACAAAAGAAGACATTCAACTTCTGCTAAAAGGCTTGCTAAAGGAATGATTTAAGTGGTACAGACCAAAAATAATTAGAACAAAGTCCTGCAATCTTTACTCTGGCAAAACTGACAACAAAATCCATTAAAATCTCTGTGGATTAGGAGCCAGAATTCAAAAGTCGTACACAGTTAATGGAAAGATCTTCATGGACTTCAGCAGGGCTTGGATCCAGACTCTTCCCTCTAAGTATTTTAGAAATGAGCTGCAGGTAACCAATAAGGAAACCAAGTTTAGTAAGAGAGAAAGCAAGATTCAGGACTTGTTCTCCACAACAAAAGAACCTCTCCATGTTGAGGCTACAGATCTTGAAGACTCTAACTTCTTTGATCTTATTTCATGCAAACAGTACCTTTGCATTCAGATACCTCTGTACTGTACTCCTCATGGCTGAATTTGGGTTTATGCTCCACGTCTGCTGGTGTTGCTTTTTCAGATACTTCTGACTGAAAACTTTGTGAGCATGACACAGAGATCTCAAACTGCTTAATCACCTCAGCATCACCGCTTGAAGATGCTGTCTGTTCTTCATTCTCCCCATAACTGTTTACTGGGAGAAAAAAAACAACTCGGGCTTTAGACAGTCCGCTGCCCTGGCCCAAGAAGCCAGATGACACAGCACACTTCTAGCGCGCAGATGGACCTTCCGGGGAAAAAATGGGACCAAGGGTTTAGGGAGGACTGAGGAATGAACTTGAGAATCACCTGCTTCTTCACGCTCTGGAAAGCCTGTGAATGTCGTATTGTATCAGCAACATTTACATATTATTAGACCTTGCCGAACTCTGCACATTACCCTATTTTTTTTAAAAAATGAAGATATTTAACAGAGCAGAACACAAAGTAAGACACAATACACAAAGAACCACTCGTAAAATCATTAGCATGTGCAAAGACAAAGTAGTAAGCAAAGGACTTGAAAAGTTGGTCATGCTTCCATTCCTCTTCAGCTCCTGTTAAGGTGGAGAGGGACCTTCTGTGCAGAAAAAGCAACTTGGATGTAATCTGCTCTGGGTAACACCATGAACACATAAATACAGCACATGGCTAACAGGCACCACTGACTCCACCTGCCAGCAGCAGAGGAACTCGGGAGACCAATGTAAATTGTAACCTTTAGAGGTGAAGATACGTGTTTGAGCACGTCCCTGTGAGTGCCCTTCCCCTCCTGCCACCAACACATGCTTTGAATACGAGACGACTGCACCCTCATTAGTGCATGAATATCCACCAGATGGGGAAGGAGGGTTCAATACACACTGTATATACTTGGCCTTGCTTTGTCAGGATGAAAACGCAGAGGTGTTTTGCTGATCTCCCTGCCATCAGCATCAAGGAGGCACAACAGCAGGATGTTCTCACTCACCGGTGCACACAGAGAAGGGAGCGGTGGGGACGACGGGCAGTCGGTGTGTACGTGCATGTTTGCGTACACGCGTGTGAACAAGCCAGCTGTCAAGTGTGGTTGGTCTGCTGCTTGCTCTTAAGCATGAAGTATACGATATGGTTGCCAAGACTTGTTTTGATAATCGCTATGGCAAACCCAAGCAGCTGAACAAATGAGCACTGCAGACAAACGGGTGGAAGGTGGCTTTCTCTGCCCAGTGATACTGCCTGGTTTGGGAGGGAAAGCACCTTTTTTCACCTCAAACCTCATTCACATCAACCACACAGCTACAGGTGAGGAAGCGGGATCCTGCTTTTACATGCTGTTAGGTCTATTAAAAATGTGCAGTATAAACTTAAAGACAACTGCTATCACTGCTCCATAAATTCACCCGCTGCTGCACAGAAGACAGCACTCAACTCAAGCAGAGAGGACAGGGCAAGGAAGCTGGCAGTACCGAGCAAACTGCTCCCACCACCAGCCCAGTCTCTGCCATGCCGCCACGCTGGTAGATTTGACTCTCTGGTCTGATTGGCCACAGTTTGACAATAAGCCTGCTGTTCCTTCTAGAAAATTGCTCTCAATTGGAGGAAAAAGCTAAGTGTTCCTATTCTGGTAAAAATGAAAAAGGTTTTAGACATCAGTTTGTAAATGGTCAGTGACCAGCTATCATAAAAATTGATTATTTTTATGTAAGCTGTTAAAAATAAGTTTCTTTGAAAATTTTTTTAAATAAAAATTATCCCAAGTTGTAACAAACCTATGGCCTAAATGTGCTACAATCTATTCAAATAAGCAAAACACATAAAAGTAAACATTCATTTTCAGTCAACTGTGTTGTCAATTCACTACCTGCAGCCTATGCAACCTCTACAAAATTAATTTAAATGCTCAGCAAATGCTGGTAAGTTGTATTTATATTTGTATATCTTTTGGGTATTTAAGATAAAAAATAAAAATTATTCCAGTATAAACAAAAGTCTACTTTTCACTCAAACAGTTTGCCAAAAATCCTGAGTAAAATATCGTCTTTAGTAATTAAGCCACACCTTTCACCACTTTCTAAAACAACTGTAACATTAAAATCCTGGGTCATTGGGCATGAGGCTGTATACTTAAATAAACACTCATTATTGTAGTGTGCTATTCTGGTTATTACAAGAAATTTTGCAAAGGCCACGTGGATGCAGCACTCCTGGACCGCTCCTGTAAAGGCACTCCTGGGGGTGACCCGCATGCAACTCGCTGCAAAACAGAGCAGAGCCCTTTTTCTAGGACAGAAGGGGAAGGGTGAAGGGATGGAGGGCAGGAGTTTGGCATGGTTTGATATATTATTGGCCACTTGACTTTGACTTCAACTCTACAAATCCCCAAAGCATGACTGCATCACTTGTTATGACACTGGATGCTATTTCTTACTAGCATTTGGAAGCATACAGGCTAATTAAATGGTGGCACTGGGGAATCTGCAGCAAATGCTTGATACGTCTGCTGCTGAATCTCTGCCTGAGCAGCAGGCAGCTCTGTGTCAACTTAATATCTCTGTATTAATAAAACTAACTTTACCCAGGGGAGAGAAAAACGTTCGCCATTCAAATATACAAGTGTCCTGATTAGGAAAGGACAAGGGGGAAACATTTTCTATATCACCATGGAAACTTAAATAAAGGACCTATAATTACAATCTAAATTCTGGAAAGATAATAAATGCATCTTGAGATCTGCAGATGTTGGGTAGCATATACATATTTCTAGCAACTTCAACTCAACTACTTCTATGCAGCATCTGTTTTGCAAATGAACTTCCCACCACTCATAAGGAGGCATGTGGGATTTCTTTTTATTTTTTCCCCAGAGGAGACAGCAGGGGAGGAAGAAGGGTGACCTCTTTTTCTTGCAAGGTGTTTCAAACTACCACTATTTATTCAGAAATTTCAAACACCCAATCAATTACAAAGTTAGCTTACAAGCATCCAAATACATTAAGCTAAAATGCATGAAATAAATAATTCAAGAACTCTCTGCAGTGTTACCAAGTATAAAGAATAACATCATTTGCTCAAAGCCTACCCAAGAAAAAAAATTACTGAATAAAATACATGGTGTAGGTGTAAAATACAGATGTACCGCATACATCCTGTCTGCCTACATGTTAAAAAACAAAAACAAAACAAAAAACAGTCATTTTGGTTGAACAATGAAAAGTTCGCAGATGCCAAACTTCTGCTTTCCTATACATTTAATGCTGCCTTTGCATGTCCACTTTCTTCTTAAAGATTTTGATTCTGCTTTATGGAAGTCTGAGAGAGTTTCAATGAGAGCATCACCAAGCCCTGAAGAAAGCAGAAGAACTATACCAAAAAATGTATTTGATCATATAACCAAAGACAATATCAGTACATCTATGCATAATCACAGAATCACAGAATCAATTAGGTTGGAAGAGACTTCTGGGATCACCGAGTCCAACCGTTGCCCTTACACCACCATGTCAACTAGACCATGGCACTAAGTGCCATGGCCAGTCTTTTCTTAAACACATCCAGAGATGGTGACTCCACCACCTCCCTGGGCAGCCCCTTCCAATGTCTAATAACCCTTTCTGTAAAGAAATTCTTCCTGATGTCCAACCTGAACCTCCCCTGGAGAAGCTTGAGGCTGTGTCCTCTTGTCCTAGCACTAGTTGCCTGGGAGAAGAGGCCAACTCCCACTCCACTACAACCTCCCTTCAGGTAGTTGTAGACTGCAATAAGGTCACCTCTGAGCCTCCTCTTCTCCAGGCTAAACAACCCCAGCTCCCTCACCCATTCCTCGTAGGTCAGACCCTCCAGAGCCTTCACCAGCTTGGTCGCCCTCCTCTGGACTCGCTCCAACACCTCAACATCTTTCTTGAAGTGCGGGGCCCAGAACTGAACACAGTACTCAAGATGCAGCCTCACCAGTGCCGAGTACAGAGGGACAATCACTTCCCTAGACCAGCTGGCTTCACTATTCCTAATAGAGGCCAGGATGCCATTGGCCTTCTTGGCCACCTGGACACACTGCTGGCTCATGTTTAGCCGGCTGTCGATCAGCACCCCCAGGTCTCTTTCCACCGGGCCGCTTTCTAACCACTCTTCCCCCAGCCTGTAGAGCTGCATGGGGTTGTTGTGGCCCAAGTGTAAGACCCGGCACTTGTTCTTGTTGAACCTCATGCCGTTGCTCTCGGCCCATCTATCTAACCTGTCCAGATCCCTCTGTAGGGCCTTCCTACCCTCCAGCAGATCGACACTCCCACCCAGCTTGGTGTCATCTGCAAATTTGCTGAGGGTGCACATACTCAGGTGCATATACTCAGAGGATCCCAGGAGCGCTCTGCTGTGTTCTTTGCTATTATAGAAGCAGTTACATAGGCCTGGCCTTAAAACTTTCATGACCAGGATGCCATAGAGAAACAGTGACCTGCAACGGCTCCTAACTCAGCAAAACTCTGAACTGCACACAGAAAGAAAAGGGCTTTTCTTTTGGAAAACTGGAAAGGCCTGCTGCAAACAATGGATATGTTAAAGCTTCTCAGGAAAAAGGAGGAACATTTTGCAAAGGGAACATTTAGCAACACATGTGCAGTTGCTACTACCAATTCCCATGCAACTACAGCTCGGATTTGCAGTGTCTTCAATCTGGAGTCATCTTCCCGCTCTTGATGTCAACCATTTGAACGGGGAGTTCAAACGAAAGTACAAAGTAACACAACTACCTGATCCATGGGTTTGACTAGGGAGGAGAGTACTTCATGCCTTCATTTATGCTCAAGACTATTTGGAGATACAATCCAACTCTCAAAAATCCTTCTTTTTAGAAAACAGAAACAAAATCCAAAACATCCACGTAGACCTCAAATGTACTTAAAATTGACAGAGAATGCGCTGTGATACAGTAAACCCATGTTTCTACACGTGCCATTATGGACATAGAGACTGTGCACAGTGACTGTGCACCATCAGCTAACACTGACTGGTCATTTACTAATGAACAGAAGGCAGCCTTCACCTGGGCTTTCTCCTTGCACCCATGTCCACGTGGTTTTGTCCCTTTCTGGAAGGTATACCAACCAGGGAGCCATTTAGTGCCCAGTGGTAAACATAAGGTCCCCCCCTCTTAGCTGAGTGACAAGTGACAGCGTCCTGCTTTTGCAACACATCAATCTCTACCTCTTCATCTGTCTCCACCCCATGACCAAACCAACTGGGAGCTCTGCGAGGCGAACACACTTGTGTGTTTGCATGTGATGCAAGCAGAGAGAATTGCAACTTGGCAGCTTTCATATCAGGCGACATTTCCAACAAAAAGAAAAAAAAAAAGGCAAACAAAAAAAGTCAGAGAGTAATCAGAAACAAGTCATTATTTGGCTCTGACCATCAAGCACCTCCACAGCTGAACAACACAGCAGTCAGAGCAATAAACTCCAATTCTGCACACTGCTGTGCAAAGAAATAGAGAACCGCCCACAGCAAACAGCATGAAAATCAACATCTTTTCCTGTTGCTTTTTTTCCTACTCCCAAATCTGGATTTTAAAAATAGGCACATGGGATTTAGCTTCAAGCTGACTCTCACTTTGCTGCCTGAGGTTCTTCCATAGCTAAAGGAAATGGCAGCCAAGAAGCAGAAGCACAGTCATCCCTGATTTTCCCAATCACCTACTTCACATTTTACATGTGGAGTAAGCATGAGTCAGGCTTCATTTATGCTACTGGGTTTTATTAACACAGGCCCAGGATTTGTGGAGAATTGGAAGGAAAAAAAAAAGATTACACACTGTAGGAGACACTGCTAAGCCAGGAAAACTGCTGGTGTGGATGCAGTTACATCCATGAGTCAGCCTACACTCCTTTGCCAGGCCAGGTTAGTTTGCCTGAAGAAAATACGCAGCTGTAGAGGCAGAAAAGCACCTTCTGTCAGCAGATGCTGTGTCTATGCTGGGGACACTGCAGGGCACAAGTGTAGCTGTCTGTGCTCTGGGGTGTGGGGCTGTAAATGCTTGTGGACTCAGAAACTAAACAAACTGCTGGATCCCTGCGGCCAGTGAGTTAGAAAACACAGTCCTTTCCTTCCAACAAGTAACAGCTTTCCCTTCCTAAGCATTTTACGACAGTTTTCCTTTTAGCTTTCACTCCACGATGGGTTGAATTCCTTCAGGTTCCCCCTCAATCACCTCTTCTACTTGTTTGCTTGGCTTGGATACTCACTTCTCCTTCCAACGCAAGGAAGTCACTTTGTAAGCTCTCTCCACTACCTTTAAGGAAGTTTCTCTGAATTGGCACTACCTTCTTCCAGAAAATGGCTTTCAACCTAACAGAAATGAAACTGGTCAAGGAAATGCCCGGGAAACCCAGGACATGACTCTTGCTCCTCTTTAAAGCGCAGTTTTGCTACGCCACACTCACAACCTGCTAGACCCAGAGTACACACGCCAATTTCATACCGTTCATAGCACCCAATGCTGTAACCATTAGCTTCACACCCACAAGTCTTTGTTTGCTGATTAACAGGGTGCAAATCAACTCCCTCGCAAAAACATTTGTTTGGGGTTGCTACGGATAACAACTGCACTGCAACAAGGCAGATATTTATTTTCCCACTGATTTTTCTAATTGAAACTTTCTGTTTGCTACCAGAGGGTTGATTCACCACAGCCCCCCTTTACCACTGCTGTAACACCACCTTTTCCGTGGCACTCCTGGGAAAATCACAGATTTCAGCAGCAGCAGTGGGTGAGGATGTGGTGCAACAAGACTCACATATGTTCAGGACCAAAGCCATCACCCAAAAGGGACAATCCTGTCCTCCTTCCCTTCCCCTCTTCCCTTTGTTTCAGTTTTAGCAATCGTGCGTCCAACTCACCCGATTCAAAAGTAATAGGGAAGGGGCTGGTAACCCTCAGCTGAAGCAACGAGCTGGTCTAGTTCACCAAACATAGCATGCTCGTGAGGCCAGACATGGAAAGCAGCACGACTGTGTGATCAAGGAAAGACAATATACCTCAGCTTCAGTTTTACATCAGCTACTGACAATTACAAAACTGCACCCTCAGGCCCAATGGTTTTATAGCTACATTATTATATTATAATATATATTATAGCTATATTAGTCTAGACCCCAAAATTGACCCTGCGACACAGAGCTTCAGCAAACCTCAGTGCTCTCGTTAATCCAAATCCAGGGCTTTCTCTCCAGCACCACCACTCTCATACTACTTGCTGGAAAATACTCCCACACAGATTATACTGCTACATATAGACCGTATGGGCTTGAATCCCTCTCAGCCTGAGGAGAGAAATGTCTCCAAGTGCCCAGTTTGCGTGGGCAAGCGCTCATGCCCAGCGCAATAACCCACACCACACCTTCCTCATTACCTGGAAGACCCATACACCCCAACAATGCCATTCACTGTCTATAAAATTGTACATTTTTTCCTCCATGACTGTAATCCCCCTCTTTCATTGCAGTCTTTCCCCTGGGTTACTAAAACTGTTTCAGAAGTCTATGAGGCCACTCAAAATGATGGCTGCTGCCAACAGGTCATTACAACTGCCAAAAATGAACTGGGCATAAGGAAGTCATACCCACATCCCTATCTGGCAAGAGGTGAGGACCAACACCAGCTCACCTTTTGGCAGAGTGATCCCATATCATATAAGCTTATGTTAGTGTTTTTTGTGCTGTTAAGCAATGCAAAGGAGGAAACAGAGATGGATTATCTGTGCTTCCAAAAGTTCTAATGGTCATTCCCTTCTGCAAGTATTTGCCTGCCGTCATGGGTTTGCATAAGTAGCCTTCTACAAAGCAGGCCAAGCTAGCAACAACTGCAACTGAAAAAATAAACAACAAAAAACCCCAACAAAAAGTACTGTTTGTATCAGCACACAGAAATACTATGTTCCAGCTCTGCACAGAGTACTTGCTAGTATGCCTGCACGTAACCTCCACCACAACACAATGAGATCATTCACACCTGCCTCGCCTGTAGTAGGAGATGGAAGGTGAGAAGGCAGGGTTTCTAGGAGAGAAGCAGCATTTCCCAGATGCTGCCAAGATGCTGTTTATTGGTAAATGAAGCTGCCTGAGTCCTAAACAACCTACCCAGAGGAAGACAGAGTCGCAACTGCCATATGGGGAGTGGGAAGAGGATGCCACTTAGCAAAAGTGGATCAGAAAATACATGCACAAACACACACGCTCACACACACAATTTGTTCTGTAACTGCATTGAATGGCAAAATCCATTTCTTCCTCTCAGATACATCCTTCTCCATACAGCTTATGCAACCTTCTAGATGGCAAGAGCAGATGACAAGTACTCCTCAACAGAGCATCCTTCTTCATGCCCCCTAGGGAGCTAGGCACAAGGAAGCTCTGCCCACCAGACAAGGAACTTGGTAAGAATCCAATGTCCTGTGAGCTTACAAAGATACTGTGTATAAAATCACCAACTGAGGATGAACAGCAATGTTGACAAGCCCAAGACAGAACCCGCAATGGTAGCACCTTTGAAAATTCGTGTTTTGAACCACTCCTTGGCTTCATTCCCCCAGCTGTAAAGCTGACATACTGGAATCCACCCTCCCTTCACAGCTATTGCGTACTCTCATCACCACTTAATTTTGGCATTATGGATGAAGATGCCTTATAACTTGAAACTTTAAAAAGACAGAACTGCAAAGAAGTACTTTACATAGAAAAAGGAACATGGTACCACCTTCACAAGGACAAAAGTCTTTGCACAAACACTTTCTGAGTGGTTCTGAATTTCCCAGAGAGAAAGCATTCAATGCAAGCTCATGTCTGCACTTCATTTCAGAAAGCTGCGGACTCGTACCGCATTCTTCAGAGACCAGATGCGTATATCCAGTCACGTTAGCGCTTCCTCCCACTCGAGCAGCCGGGAGTATTTTCTGTGAAGTGCTTTTGTCCAGTCTGCCTTTGCTTTCCTTCACTCAGTCCTAGGGGTGCTATTGATTCAGTGTAGCCTCTTCAAATGTCCTGCTTTGAGTACAGCCACTGATTTTTATAGGGCTACATCCTGGCTAGAGCAGTGGCTGGCTCTGTAGCCAGACAAGTGATAAAATTCATTCAACACTTCAGATTTTTACATGGAAACTGGCTATCTATCTATTTCAGCCTCAGGTTCAAGCAGAAGTTTTATTTATCACACAAGCAATATCTTTTTGTTACAGGTATATTTTGCTATATGGATTTAAACAGGACCTAATGAAAACTCACTTCTTGCCTAGCAATTCCTGCCCATATGAAGGGTCGTTTACTGAGGTCAGGAGTGCTCATATAGAGCAGAAAGAATAATTTCCTCTACTACAGCAACTACTGGCAAAAATCAATGACCCCTGTTAAGCTGGAGGGCAAGGTAAGTAAACGCAGTGGTGCTTTCTAGTTTTAAAAACTCCCAGAGTCTCAGAGGCATGCCGCCCCTTATACATGTATTGAGGAGAACTACCTAGCCATCTAGACAAGATTCCTATTAGGATGTCAAACTTCCTAGTATTCCAAGGTCAAAAAATTTATTTTCATGCAACTGAAATGCAATCTTTAGCTAGCACTGAGATTGTCTAATTGATGACAAAAAAAAAATCTCCAAAGACTTCACTCAGTTTATGTGTAGTGCTCACCTAGAAATTACACCAGTGTTATGAACACAGTGTCAGACAGCTCGGGAGACTCTTCAATCACAGAACTCGCAGTGCAAAAATAGTTCAGCTCTTACTCAGAAGACTCAGCTCTGCTGGTGTGTCTGTCCCCATGTCTTTTCAGAGCAGTGTCTGCCAAAACTGCTAACTTAATGGTCACTTTGACTTTTTGTTTGCAAAGGACATGAGCCCCGAAGAAGAAGTGGGCCAAAGCCATTGTATTCATGGCACAATTATTGCTGCTCTTCACTTTTTTTCATTATTACTTTTTTTTTTCTCTCTGTAGATTCAGGCTGGAAATCATAGAATGGTTTGGGTTGGAAGGGACCTTAAAGATTATCTAGTTCCAACCCCCCTGCCATGGGCAGGGACACCTTCCACTTGACCAGGTTGCTCAAAGCCCCATCCAACCTGGCCTTGAACACTGCCAGGGAGGGGGCAGCCACAGCTTCTCTGGGCAACCTGGGCCAGTGTCTCACCACACTCACAATGAAGAATTTCTTCCTAATATCTAATCTAAATCTACCCTCTTTCAGTTTAAAGAAGCAGATGGACAGGCCAGCTCTACCCCTCTGTTTGTAGTGCACTACTTTAGAAGTGGCTTATTGCTCCACTGCTTTTTTTCAATTCTTAAGCCAAATGTGCAGTGATGGATTTGGCAGCCACACTCTCACCAGCCACCCCCAGTCAGCTGATCAGCAGTATCTTAGCCATGAGGGGATGCAAAGGCTGCTCTCTCTCTCTGTTCTGCAATGGGAGACAGTTTCTCTATCAGAAGCACTGTGGTTAGACAATGAAGGAGCATCTCAAGGAAGCAGCAAGAGCAAGTTCATCTGTATTTGCAAAATTTACAACTACATGATGTGCAAATGGTGGCAGGGATCTGCATGCATGGAAGGGTCTGCCTTCCCATCATTAATCTCTTAAACCAAACACCTGCCGTTGCAATATTTCCTGCTGAACTACCTCCTCATTTTTAAACTGGGGATCAAAAGCATCCAAAGTGAAACTTTTCCCTGCATTTGTTTGAAACCTTGGCACAACATTACTAGCACCATTTAAGTACAGACCAGGACGCAGCTGCAGCCAAACCTGCACTCTGCTGATGAGCATGCCTCATGCTATCTAACAGACGTTTGACTTAAGAACCCAAGAATTTCATTGCTCAAACACTTTATTAGATCCCTAAGCCTAAAAATGGTTTTCACTAATGTGTGTGCTGCTTTGGGGCCTCAGAAAAGCTACTCTGGGAGGTAAAAAACATTTCCTAGGAGGCAAAAATGTGATCAAAAACATATCTGATAAAAAGGAGAAGGGGTAATGATGGTTTTTAACTGCAACTTCATTTTATTTCATCTCAGAAGCGTGCTCTAAGTTTAAGAGAAG
This sequence comes from Nyctibius grandis, assembly GCF_013368605.1. Classification (NCBI taxonomy): domain Eukaryota; kingdom Metazoa; phylum Chordata; class Aves; order Nyctibiiformes; family Nyctibiidae; genus Nyctibius; species Nyctibius grandis. The sequence goes on from NC_090661.1 coordinate 66,720,679, forward strand.
GGAACAACTATTGGATTTTGTTTTGCATCTTTTTTAAAAAAAAATGATTCTCATGTAAGGTTGGTGGTTCCCCCCCTCCTGCCTAAATCCAATAAACTATATATTGGAATGACCTTGTAACGGGTTTCTGTGGCTCCTTAATCACCAGTGGCTGCTAAATGAAGCATATCTATTTTCTCTGTAACATTACTATTGGCAACCAGGTCTTCAGTAAATGCCCAGAAATATTTCCATGGCAACAAAAAGCATTCAGCATCGCTACTGTTTTGTGCCAATTTAGCTTTAAAATATTCTATTGTGGAGAGAAATATGGTACATTAAGTGAAATACAATCAAGGTGCAATGTTCTGAAAAGAATATAAGGATAAACAGGAAACAAGTATTTTGCAGAAATGGGGAAAAAAATGCCAAATGGGAGGAAAAATGTTCAAGGCTAACATTGATGCTACTGAACGCCTTTGCTGAATGTCAGCAAGTCCGTATGCTCACTTACATTGTCACTTAGGGTTAGGTAACAAAGCTAACAGAAATAAGGATACCTCAAACATCTTCTCTTGATCATTTTAATCCATGACTGAAATTTTAAGTTGCCAGGGTATTACAGCCTCTCTGCATGTCTAGGTTACCATCAGAAGAGTTCATACTCTTGATGTTAGAGAATGAATCTAAAGGAAAAAGAGGAAATAAAGAGTTGAAAAATTAAATACAAAGAGCATGTGTGTGTTTTGGAAGTGAAGGGTCACTTAGAAGAGCGAAACGAGTTCTTCCACATCAAAGACCTTGTGGAAGACATTTTCAAATCACAGTTCAGCACTTTCTCTCCTATTATACAACTTAGTTCTGAGAAAAAAGGCATCAGCTCCCAGCCCTCCAACTCTCAAACAGCCAACTTCATGACTATAAAGTCTTGAGACTACTGGATGGCCCTTTGTGCAGCGCATTGCAGAGATAAAAAGATAAAAGACTATTGGAGAGCATTTGGAACAACATTCCCTCTGGTGTAAAAATCTATGCAACGCCCTCTAAAGTGCTTTATGTGGGAGTGGTCTAGGCAGCGGCAACGTAGGTGCTGGGGAGCTCTGTAAGGACAGCCTTCCAGTCCACAACGGCTCCAAACAGCTTACTGAGAAGGAAAGCCAATAAATATTAATAGGGAGTCCAAAAGCAACTTGATCAGTACCTGATCAGTGACCCTCTCCTTTAGCTGCAGTGATGGGGTAGTTTGGCATCTGACTGTCACTCTGTGTGTCTCTCATCAGGAAAATTTATCTGGTTCATCACATGCTCCTAAGGACCCTCCTTTGCAGATGTCCCTACAGACAAGACTGCAGGTGAAAAACTTCTCTGACAGTGACAGCAGCCCATTCCTGGCCCCCATTTCCCTGAGAGCTCACCACCTTTTCTCCCATCCACTGTGAGCAAGGGTGTAGCTCAGAGACAGGACAAAGATCTGGAGGCCACCACCAGAATAATGTGTTCGGCACATGGCTGCTCCCCAGCCTACTCTGAGGAGCTCCAGTATTTGCCATGAGTTGCTCTAACAACCCCTCTTGGGGGTACAGGCTCTGCAGGAAACAAGGTTGTGCCCTGGATAGCACTTGTCCAGGAGGATACATGGCCCCAGCGCTCCCCGGAAGGACATTACGTGGACATTACATACCCTGCTACATGACATCTGTACACACACTGGACACATAATCCAAGCACACAGCAAATCCAGCCCTGCAGCATTGACTTTGTGCCTATGAACAAATCCTGTGGGCAGGATATCACACAGGCAATGTACAGGGGTACCAGAACGTAGGGGATCTGTACAAGTTAGAGGCTGGGCTCCAAGAGCTGCAGCTCTGGGGTGCTTAACCTGAGAATTGGCAGTCGTTCATTTGGACTATGAAACAAGCAGTCCCAGTTTGGGAGACAGAACAGCTAGACCAAAAGCTCTTTTTAATTATTTACTCCCTGGCCATAACAGTGTGAGGAATAGTAAAGAAAAGAGCTAATTTTAACATTCATTAAAGAACACCGTCAAGGTTTATACCCTCTCAGTCTGATATTCATATTAAATAAGAAAACAAACAGGATGATCTTCTGCAGTCTGCACAGAAAAGGCTAAATATGTAAGACTTCCCTAGAAGCCAAGAGTGACAAAAAGCTCTTGGTCATTATAAAACAAACATTTCCAAGAGCATCTACTGCCTGCTTCAAAATAAAGGAATTTAGACATTTGAAGCCAAATTCTGAAGACCCTCAGTGAGTCTCAAGTTCTTCATCAGCTCCATATTGTAGACCCACTCCCCCCACTCCTTTCCTCCCTTATCCCCCTTCCTAGGTTGTTCGTAAAGAGCGGCTTTAACCTAGCAAGACCCAAGGATGGTGTCAGCAGGATTGGAGCTTTCCTGCTTGTGGTTGGGATGTACATCTCCATCAGTCCTGTGTGACCCAGGTAACTTCCAGCCACATTTACAGCGATACTTAGTGAGTACAAGTCACATGGCTGAAATTCAGTCCTGAACACAATCGCCTGAAAAGCTGTTCATGTCACTTAATGATCAAAAGTCATAGTTAGGCCTATTTAAAACTGAAAATATCAAATTCAGTTCCCCTTCCCATAATCTCCTGCCTGGTGTCCTCTTCAGTCTTATTTGAAAAACCTGTGGGGGTGGTGGGAGGGGAAGAAAGCGATTTGGGAGCCATTCATCCATAAAATCATGAGATAAGGCTGGCTTTTTAGTACAGCATTTCACAGCACATGGCACAGTAACATCTTGAGATTCCTGGCACAAAGAAACAAGGTTTGAGATTATATATATCTTTAATAGCAATGACGCAAAGGCAGATGGTTCTCAAAGCAAAGGCTTAAAGCTAAACACTCCCTTTGAAGGGTCCTGCTACCAGAAACAAAACATGGGGGGAGCAAAATACTCCTTGCTACAGCAACAGGGCCTGATTGCCTTCTAATACACAGCATTTCACCCCTGAGATTTCCACTTATTTCAATGAGATTAGTCTCACAAACAAGACAATTGGAAACAGAGGAGGAAAGATTAGATTCTTCTTTGGGATTTGGGGAGTCTTATTTTAGCTGTGGGAAACAAAGACAACACAGAACATAATGAGCAGATTAGCAACTAAATCAAATCAATACCAGAAAAGAGAGGCCTGGATAATACTGTCAGGGTGTGTGCTAGCTGCTTACCTGCAAAACTTGTCTTGCCATTACCACTTCTTAAGGAGTCACCCAAGCTGAGGTTGTGCTCATGGCCTCCCATCCTCATAGAGGGCTCACCTTCTTCCTCAGCGATGGGAGGAAGCCGATCAAGTGGCTGGAGATCTTCATTTGTCCAGTAGGATCCATTGGCTGTCAAAGACCTGGTGCTTTCAACACACTGCTCTGGTAAGCTGTTGGTATTTTTAACCTGGTTTTGCCTCTGTGGACCCATGTCAGAGCCACGAGGGAGGTCTTGTGAAGGAAGATCAGGACCCCCAATGTGACCACCTTCTCCAGGATATAAGTATTCCTCATCCCAGAAGTCCAGGTGTCGTTCATCATCTGATTCCTCAGAATAATCCTCATAAACTCCTCCATTATCCTCCAAGTCCCGGTTCCTCTCTTCTTCTGACTTACGACCCACTCCACTCAAATTCAGCAGTGAAGCAGATATAGAGTCTCCTGCTTGTTGGATAGCTTCATATATTTGAGACATCCAGGAAGACAGTGGCTGAAGGAAATTCTGAGCAGCCTCAGAAGCCATGTTTAACACTATGCCAGTATCTGGTGATCAGTTGTTCAGCTTTGCCAGCATGTCACTTATAATTCAGGGAGCTACAGAATAAGCACCATAAGAGATTACTGTAAATTGCTTGTCCATCAACACCTGTCTACACACTGTCTATGTAAGATGTCTAGAACTGAGAGGAGAAATGGAAAAAGCACTTCTACCCATTGAGAATACCACTAGAAACCCAGAAGTGATGGACAAATTACACATATTCCTGCAGAGATCTGGAAAGCTTTCATTCAGTTGCTAAACCTTATATAAAAATAAAAACATAGAACATTAGAACAGAAGTACCTTTTCTGAAGCGCACACATTCTGGTTACAGCTGTCAACAGACCTGGTAAAAAAAGTACAAAACAATCTGCAGTCAAAAATCTCAAATAAATTCCTGGCCCTGACTTCCACCACATCCTTACCATTAGCATGTCCAGATGGGAAAACTGAAGGGTGGAGAATTTGGGGAGAATTATGTTTTGACTGATTAAAGTGACAGGCCTAAAGTGTGCAGAACCAGTCCATGGCAGACGACTATCTCAGATGCTTTGCTCCAGAAAGGCTCTGAAGAAGCCTTCTCTGCCCACAGAGTAACACAACCCAGAGTTGGTTTGCCCTTCACAGAAATAAAAAAAAAACAAAACAAAAAACCACACAGGAGGTAAAATATTATAGGTATGAAATTACTGGGAACAGAAGCAAGTTAACAAAAGCACTGGTATCATGTCGATATGATATGTTTTCTCAAAACTCATCTAAACCCTAAATAAAAACATAACTTGCAGAAAAGTTAAGGTGCCTTTTTGCCCAATATACATCTTCCCACATTATCACAAGACATATACTCTTTTAGGAACTCTGAGAAATGGAAAAACCTACAAATAGGATGATGGGTTTAGTAAAAAAGAATTAAATAGTTGTAGATTTTAGACTAAAAGACAACTAAAGAGAAGCAAAAAGAAGCTTAAAAAATTAAATACCAGTGTCTTGCTGAATTAGAGGTCTAGGAGCAATCAAACTATAAAAGGGTAAATACAGTATAAGCAGTAAGAAAATAAGCTCAGCAGCAATGCGTATTACCTTGTGAAATGGTCTCCAGAGAAATGTAGTGGAAATCCCAGTGTTTTGTATTTTTAAATGGAGCATGGACTAAGGAAATCCCACCTTGCCTGGTGAGCAGCTTTTTTACAGATGAGATCAGTGACTTAAGAGGTCTTTACCTTTTGAAACACCTGTGCTGAATAATTTTGTTCAGTGATGTTGACTTACACTGCAGACACTTCCAACAACTTTATTATCAGCTTCAGCACGTACTAAGAATTACAGTCCTAACAAGGGCAGTAAACGAACGTAGGTTACTAAAGCCATTTTAAAAGCTGGTGGCTGTTACAAACTCTGCAGGCTCGGGGCACACGCTGTTCCAGTATCCACCTGTCAACTGCTGGCCTCTGGCTTGGCCGCTGGGACCCAGGGAATGCTCCTTGCCACGCATTAAATCTTCAGCAAAGAACAGACAATGTCATGGCATAACCTCCCAGGTGAGCTGTTCCCTTCATCGACTCTCTTCTTTCCAACCCTGCCCTTGGCAAAGCCTCTCTGCTTTGTGCAATTTATTTTCTCATAGACCTAAAGTGATTACACACTCCAAACAACACATTTTCAGCATAATGCAGATTTGCTACTGATAAGTCACAGCACGAGAGAAGTCACTGGGAGGAGATGGTATTTGTAACTGAGATTCTCCCAGGCACGGAAGGACATAAATTTGGGTGGGTAAGTACTGGATACTGTATATATTTTTAACCTGTCACTTATTTACAGGCAACAGCAAATGAATCTCTGATTTCTGATGAAAGAACTTCATAATGCTCCACCTCCATCTCAGCAGCAAGACACATGACAGCAGTAGCCCTTGGAGGGACACAGGCATCCAGGAGTGACAACTAACCAACGCAGATGAAACATATGGGTGCTAAAATGAAGCTCTGATCTGTTCTAAAAATCAACAGAACATAGACTTCTCATATTTGCATAGGGAATAATTAGCTGCTCTTGTTATTAGATTTCAGAGCTAACACCCAATCAGTCCAACAGAGCCATCCCACTTCTCCCAGATGCTGTGGCTGACTGCACCACGACTCAGGCAAACATCATGGTCCTGCACAAGAGACTCCACGTTAAGCAGGTTGGTACCACAACCAGAAAGACGGAGGGAGTTTTTCAAGGCGAGGTTTTACTTCAGTCGCAGAATTTAAGCAGTGATCTGCAGTCACCTGCAGGGCTTGGATGTGGTCACCCAGTCATCTAAAGAGGCAGATAAGACTTCAACATGCATCTTTCATATACTAAGTAGTCGTCCTGGCCATCTTGCTATAAGTAGGCTGCAGGGGAAACATGACGCATACACACATGTATATACACATCCACAATTCTACCCAAGACCTGGAAATTTGTCTGATTAAAGCCAGAGAACCCCAACAAATGGTTTGATTTCAGTTCATAGACAATGGACAGACACTGAAGTATATTTCACACAAAAAAATCTGAACTGCTTTGCAGTAACACTTGTAACACACCTGTACAACGTGCCACCCAGTGCCTACATAATCCCTACAGGCAAAAGCAATGCAGTTTCCCATGTGCCTGACTCTGTTTTGCCTTTGCTTGGCTTTTCCTCCCATTCTCTCCCTCTTACCGAAGACTCCCCAGTCAGTGATAGGCTGAACAACTGGAGTTAAACAGAATTATAAATCGCTTATTTTTGGTCTTGCAGCAGATGGATAAAATGTGTAACAAGCTGCAGACAAGTTTAGGTGGGCAACATTTTTACAAACTCAACAGAGGATCAAATAGGGCTGAGCTCTGTTATAGGCTTACTGTTTCCCAGGAGCTCTCTCCTTTAATTAGCAGGCACTGCTCTAACCGGGTGTTTATGATATATTTCACAACATGCCCTTTTCAACATAACGGATTCTTACTTTTGAATTCTCTAACAGTTTTGACTTGCATTAGAAAAAAAAAAAACTGAGATGAGCATTTAAAATGTGTGGGAAAGAAAAATCCATTTCTTTTAAAAGCATTCATCAAAAAAGAGAGAGGAAAAAAAGCAGTTTAGCAAATCCACTTCCAAGTTCCATCTTCTAAAACTATCAGCAAGAATTTTCACACTGAATCGCCTGCTTAACTCAAAGTTGGGGTTTTTTTTTTTTCCCCTTGGAAAATCAGATAGCTAAAAGGATCAATGTTAAGCCTCTCACAGAAACCATCATAACCTTTACTACAATCTATATTCCCTTGTCTTGATAGGATCATATTCCTGAGTAGTGTTCCCATTGAGAGGTGCAATTACTGCATGGCTAAAAAAAGACTATTAGCAGAATTTCAAACACTACCACAATGCAGAGGTTTGTAATATTAGCAAAATGTTGTCTTTCAATCTTCTTGATAGGCAGGCTCCTAAAAAATTGCCATCAGATGTGCATTTCTTACAACAATTTCCCTGATTAAAGCTGTTGTAGAGCGTAGGCACAAACTTCCTTTTCTTCAGTCGCTTTTTGTGTGGCATTTGCAAAAGTTTTCTACCAAACTCCTCCCTTGTAGGGAGCCTTGTAGACCACAGGTTGAAAACAGTGTCCCAGCATGTAACAACTGAACAATTTTCAAGTGAGTGCTTATTTCTGAAACACTAGATGAGGAAGAAATCCACAGCCTCACCTCTCTGCCTGGGAATGTACTGCCCTGTGTAGAGACACAAGAAGATGAAATCAGCTCCCAGCTTCCAAAGATCAGAAGATATCTTTGTCACATCACTGTTTTAGAAAGATGCACTTCTTTTGCCACTGCCAAAAAAATTGTACCAAGAAGCTTTTTTAGCAGTTTGGGCAAGTTGCTGAATCCATCTGTCCACAACTGAAACTCTGAGCACTGTGCTGGGTCACCAGTTCAGACAGCCACACCACCTGTACCCAGAGGAATGATTCCTGCCTTCTCCACCTCTCAGAAATTTTAATTAAGCCATTGATAATGACATGCCTTTATTTCCTGATCTCCTACAGAGAGCAGAAGCCCCCCACGCTCACCTGGCATGCCACAGATCATATCCACGGACAGGAGCTTTATGTATGTGGACACTTAGGAAAAGCAGTGTTACAGACCCACCATGACGCCTTGCTCTAAGCTTAGGAAGAAAAACCTAAAACAAGGTGTGAATCTAAGCTGATGCCCAGACCATCAAGGGTCAGCACAAAAGGTAAGGCCATTTTGCTGTCCATGAAAGGAGGAAGAAAGGAGGGCTTGGAGGGATAAGATGATTTAAAAACTCTTTTTAAGCTACTGAAAGCTACAATGAACCTGATCCTCCCTTCAGACTGAAGCCCAATTAGCACACATGTAAAACAGCAGAGGGGAGACTAGAAACATACTCTGCTGAAGGCAGGCAGCAGCAGCACTGGGCCAAGAAATCCTCTGTCCTAGTTCTGGGAACAACCTGGACTCTTCGCTCCTCCTGCAGCTGCCAGAATCATGTTTAATGAGATGCTAGCAAAGCCCTTCCATCCTCACAGTGAAGGTTAACCAAACATTGCTACAATGGAACTGTATTTCCAGTTAAGCCTGTCGCAGTGCCAAAACCTGGCTGTGCAGTTGAAGCTGTTCAGTTGATCGGAGCCTCCTGCAGAAGCATCATGAGAAAAGTTCACAGATACTGATCAAGTTTCCCTAAGGTAAAACAAAACAGAAATACAGAACATCTTGGTACCTTTTTGGACCTATGTGCTATAAAAATGCTATTTATGTAGCTGAATTTAATGCAAAAAAAAAAAAAAAAAAAAGATAAGACAGACGCACTTTCCAAGTGATTATGTGCTCTGTGATAATGGTTTTCAGCTGCTGATTCAGAAACTCCAGGGCATTCAAGGAAGATCTAATGGTTTATGCCAATAAATTACACACATCTCACTGGAAACATTCATGGGTTACAAATCAACAAGGCAATAAACCCACTGCTGCAATGCATTCGTCCTGCAAGCCCCAAAAGGGTGAAGCAAAAACAAAGATGAGATCAGACAGACAGCAATGCACCCTGCTGCACGGGGTTTAGCCTATGCAGAGGAAGCCTGCGGACTTATTCCTCACTCCCAAATCATCTCATGTCTTTGCAGGCAGCTTGCTACTAGTGATGCTGTGCCAAATTAGTTGTAAAAACTTATACACAAATGACAGAAGTGGTTTTGATCAGGATATTTAGCCCCATGGTGTCTCCTCCTTTCTTCTCATTCCTTTGTTGCATGCTCTCCTTTTGTCAAAAAAAAATGGCAACAATTACTGATCCTCACAGTTTCAGTGGAATGGGGAGAAGAGGAAAGGGATGGAAGAAAAAAGGAATTATGCAAATGTGACATTAATCATTCAAAACTGCAGAGCCTTTTTCAAAAAACACAGGTGTCTCCACCGTATAGAGTATATGGTGACAAATTCAGGTAAAAAAAATGCTCCTGGAAGACTGTTACGGGAAAATATTACCCAAGAAAACTCTCTAACCCAAATGACAGTTTAGAAAGCCAACATTGGTTTATTGCAGTGCTGGGTGCATGGGGGATCTCTCATCCTAGCATGCACACCCAGGTACAAAAGCGCCCTCATTATATACGTTATAGAAAAATGAATACTCATACAATTCCGAGTAAAGCCCACCTATTCCAAGAAACCTTAGCATATGCTAATATATTATGTAATTGTCTTTGCACACGCTTACTAAATTGGGGAAGGGGTCTTGGGTGGGCTCTGGGGGTCTCTAGTGGTTGTAACCCCCCATAGAGATGCTGTCCGCTGTATAAGCCCCGTTCTGCGCAAGCGTGGTCGAGACCTTTCTGTTGACACATGGGGGTGGCTCCAAGGAGAAGATCCTGTTCTGGTTCTTACAGGATTTACCTCTACTCCTGGAGCCAGAGCTGTGAATCGAGTCATTTTAGACACTACAAAGGTGTTGTTCACAGTCTTGCTTATCTCTGGCCCTTCTTTGTAATTAGTGAGAAATTTAACATAGACCTTGGATTCTCTAAGACTAAGCGCAAGCAAGAATCAGTGATGACTATAACTCTAAGTGTTGTCAGTCCCAGAAGCAGACCCTGCCTTCAAAACATGCCATTAGCTTCAAAAAGTACCGTTATTATAGCTGAAAGGAAAATTGCTGAAAGGAAAGCTGATTCTGTCTAAAGGTTACACAGAGCAGGCCTTTTAGGGCCTACTTCAAGGCTTGCTTTTACTAAACCATCTGGTATCAAGACCAGCATCCAAATACTATGCTCAGAAGTTCCACCAGCAACGGGACTGAGGAGCTGATGGCTATTTCCTATGCTGACCACTTCACACCTTTGTTTTTTGCTTAGACTGTAAGACCTGCTGAACTCAGAAGTGTGTTCATTTCATGTAAGTCCAGTGTGCTCAAAAAACAAGGAATTTGTGACTGCACAGATAGATACTATTGTCACCAAAACATTAATGCAAAACTTGAGGGAATTTTCAGGAGGAAGAAAATGGAAACACCTTCCTTGACCATAATATTTGGCCTGGATATACCGGATCCTGCCTTGGCACTGGTGTTAAGTCCAGAGTCACATCCTCCAAATCAAAATAAGGTCCTTTGCATTTAAAGAGCCACTTGTCACCATAGGCACAAAAAACTAACAGTTCTGTGCCAAGTGGTAGTACAAAAAGCAACAATGAATAACTTTAATTATCTATACTTCTCAAACTGAGGGTTACAAAAAGGGCATAAAGAAAGTCACAGATCACTGGAGAATTAGAAAAGTAGTGTTAGTAGTGGCAACTATAATCTTTTAAGGTAAAGGAGCAAGAAACATCTGTAATTACTGGATTAGGGGAATGAAAGAAGAAACCTGCAGTCAGAAATTACAGCACATTCTGTAACCGAGCTGCCGTTGTTCATCAGCTTGCATGAAGACAGAAGAGCCAAAAGGAAATCACAAGTTCAAAAGGCTGGAGAAACACCAATTTACACCACCACCAAACCCACCCACCTGTGCTGTCAAGCTGTTGCACAGAGCGGACCCAATAGACCGAGTCTCCACCCCGCCTGCAATCATGCTACCCAGTTTGCAGCAACTGAACAAGCCAGGGTCAATCAGAGCAATTACTTGCATGGAAATTAGCAGTGGGAGAGCATGTCTAGCTATTTAACACAATGAAGATCTTTTAGAAGCATTTTGAGGAGTCACCCAGTTACTGTTACTCCTTCTTCCCCCACACATGCTCCATCATAACAGAGCCTATGGAAATTGCTCTGTACAAACCACCATCGAGCAGTGCAGGCAGTGCTGTTTGGGAACCACAGCCCTGAGTGCCAAACGCAGTGGATGATTATCCATCCCTGGTTACCCATCTTTGTGTGTGCACACGGCTAAGGCCATAGCTCCCACCTCCTTTCACTTCTGCTAAGTCAACCACCAGTCCAGCCGGACATGCTGGGACGCTGAGGGGTCACTGGGAAAACCAGACTTAGTTTCAAATGATGTAAAAAAATTCAGAGCCATAGATCTGAGCAGGCAGTTGTCCCTACCACCTTAGGAACAGCTCCCTCAGCTACTCTTATCCTTATTTAATTCACCCTTGTCAAAAAACAGGCTCCATAATGTCTAGGGCAGACATCAGTGGCAACAGTCACCCTGATCACGTCCAGACACTCTTCCTATGAGCCTCTACAGGAGCAACTGAGAGAAAAAGTAACTTAGAAGAGCGGCTTCATTTGGGCACCGAGAAACTTCCCTTTCAAGAGCTCTTCTCCCTCCTGCCACCGGCTAGTCAAGGAACCTAACACCCTGGCTGAGCTACGTACCTCAAGTAAGTGACATGAATAACCCCGGACTCATTTTCAATCTGCGCCTTGCCAAGGACAATGGAGCTACTGGGTACTCAGCACCAGGGTTACAGAGACCAACCACAATTGTGTTTCTTTGGAGAAGGACATTCCTGGGCTTTCCATGACCTACCGTACTGTTGGAAGAAGCCAGTCTACTGCACACGCCAGACTGGTACTGTCTCGCCCACCCACAATACTTGTTTCTAAACATGAAGCTAAGCCTCTGCTAGCATATGACGGTCCCACATGCCGCACATGACGGGTCCCCAGTGCCTGGCTGGGCTCAGGGCTGCACTGACAAAGCAAGGTCAACATCCAGGCAGCGCTGCTAACATTCCTGCCTTTGTCGAGTGTTACAGGCGTTGATGCTTTCCTTAAAGCCTCAGCTACAGGACATGAGTAGTTTATGTAAGAACTGCATTTCCATTTATTTATTTTAAGTGTACTGCTAACCCCAGAGGCTATAGCAGTGGTTGTGCAGAACAGCTTGAGAACATGAACCGAAAGCGCTCTCAAGGCTGGTAAGACAGAAGGGAAAAATGGAAAAAAAATTTTTTTTCAAACCTCATGACGTTTAAGCTGATTTCACGTATCAGAAGTACATGCTTAACATCACGACAAGTGTTCAAGGCAAGGTACAACTGGAATATTTTTGTATAAAGCATAGTCAAGGAACTACAATTTCTCTTCCAGTCTCAGGTCACATCATTATAAAAAGATTATGGTGTAGAACAAAGAGGGCCCTTTTCTTTTTCGAGTCACAGCACTGAAGCACATGGTAGGTACAGCTCTTTACACAAGGGTTTGCCCAGCACTGTCACATGTTTCTGTGAAGTTCATTTCACCTGTGAACTTTTGAAACAAAGGGCTCAGCAGCTCTATTAAACGTCATATGTAAGAACACCATCACCACCTCTTGGTCCTGAAATCCACACTACAGGAAGGGACACTAAACCATCACAGCATCAAAAGGTCTCACACAAGACCCCACTGACATCTGTCAGGCCTCTGTTCAATGGAAGGTCCTCCTTCGTTGCATGGGGGGATGCTCCAAGGGGAAAATTCACCCCCACACACATTCCCCTACCACCTGAAAGATCACCAGTGCTGTGAGGAACCATCCAGCTGACTCCATTAAGGCCAAGGTGTTTAGTCTTTCCCTTACTAAGGAATTCTGCACATGGCCTACATCAAGGATCTACATTGCTCCAGTCAGCTCAGGACTGCTTCATGCCGCCACCACTTCCTTCTGCACATGCCTAGGCATAGCCAAGCAAGGTTGATACAGGTGAAGTTAACCCTGTGCTACCCTCCTACCGGTTACCTGTTTAGCTGCTTCTCTATCAAGCCTTGCAGCTTGCTCTGAGCTCTCCCTTGCAGTGCCAAGTCCATCCTAAATACAGGCTGGCTGCGTACAGATCAGCTCCAGCTCCCACAGTGAATGGACTCCTGCAGCTGAGCGAGAGGCAATCAAGGCAGCATACCCTTGCTCAAGAGATGGGCTCATCGCTAAGGTCAACGAAGTAGTCAAGAATAGAATCCACCAAAGCCTCAAGTATCAAAAACGTTATCCATTGTGTCACAGTAATTAAGAGTCTTTGTCTTGGAGTCTCCTGAAAGGTTTTCAATTAATTCTTCATTGTCATAAAGATCTTTCCCTTATGTTGATCCTTTCCTAAGGACACAAAACTGCACAATTAAAATTAAATTAGGAACAAACCAGCCAGATGTATCCTTGAGCCATGATGATGGAAACACCTACTTAATTCTGTCACTTGCCTCATTCTGAGGTCAGGCTTTATACAGAAAAGCAAAAACAACAACAACAAAAAAGACTTTGACACTTTACAGTACATCTTCTGAATGTCAGCCTGTGCACCTGCAAAGTAGACAGATTTGCTTATGTTTCTATACTAACTCTCTTTTTTATCAGTAGTTAACTCAAAACTCAACTAGATCCAAGTACAAGAGAAACATCTCATGCACTGAACCCATACACACCACCTCAAGCTACAGCCTTCATTTACCTATACAGCTGCAAACTGGGGTTTATCCTATTGCAGGTGTTACAGTCATACCAGAGGGATCAAAATGCAAAGTGTCTCCTCCTATTTAGACACTTATAAAGCTGATAATCATAGCAGACAGACATGTTCTAACCACTCTTAATTCCAGATGTGGAGAAGCAAAAAGATTTCCCCAATTTGAGAGCTTAGAACTGGGAAGAACAATCATTAGAGGGTTACATGTTAAAGAACAGCTGATTCTTTAGAATCAGGATCTCCTTGTAACAAACACAGCTCACCAAAAGAGTAGAGAAAAAGTGAATGCTAACCAGTAAGTTACACATTACAAACACTCCCTTCCTGCTCCTTTCTACCCAGCAAAGTCAAATTCCGAATTTGAAACACTCTTCCTTGTCAACACTCCTCCTGGGACAGCTCCCTCACCAGGCAACTGCCAGGCCAGAAACAGCCCTTCCTGGCTTCCCAGCCCAAGCTCAGGCTCCAGGTTTCTACATTTGCCATATGACGCTATGTTAGCCCAGAATTTAATCTATTCTCTCATGCTGCTGTCCTTTAAAAGCGTTAGCGTTTCCTACAGGCATATTCCATATCGGCCTTACAAGTATGAAAACGCTATGGTGAAATTTAAACTAAATATAGAGATGGTATTTTTAAATAGCTCTTAGCTCCAACTCGCCAAGCTGATTTTGTTTGAACAGAAAAAGCAAGCTCCAACTTTAAGCTTCCATTGTATTTAATGATTACAACACATTCCTCTGCCGTATCAGATTTAGCACCTCATTAATGTGTGTGGTATTTTGCTTGTACGGCACAGCTGTAGTTAAAGTTGAATTAGTGCTTCCATTATAAACGCATGTTTTCAAAGGTTTATTACTCAGACACGTAAGATTTAGTCTGAAATGAAAATTGCCATCAAGTGTGTCAGCTGGGAAGCAATTTTTTGTCCTTCAAAATTTGGAAGGAATGAAACACACAAAAAGCAAGCCACTCTGTTTATTAATAATTCACATTTTAAAAAGCATTGCAAATACATGTTTACATGATAGCCTGTGCGAGCTCCATAGAATGTCAACACCCACACACTCCTGGGAGATGTGTCATCTTAAAAACCAAAATAAAAGCCACATTTTTACACCACTTGATGGGAGGCAAAGAGAAGAAAGACTTAAAAATAATACTGATGAAGGAAACTTATTAAAAAAAAAACAAACCATAGTCTTTGTTTAGAAATATTAAAGTTAGGACTTTCAACGGAGAGGTGGGTGGGAATAATTTCAAATGCCATTTGTACTTTTAACTTTTTGGTGCCTGTCCTCGGCTCACTAATGCATTTAGCAAGAAGCAGTCAGTCCCACTGACTTCCTATCACATGTGGCACCCAAGCCTTTGACTCTCCATAAATCCTGGACTCTTAAGGTATGACCAGATCATGCCCTTTGCAACAGCCATGCTGAACTCAGTGTACAAGGCAAAATGTACAACAAAAAAAACCCTCCAGGGGCTCCTCACTTTGCAATTGTGCCCTTTTACAATTAGCTTTAAGACTGAACCACCAAGAAGCAGACCTTTTAATTGAGAGGCTTCTGAGGCCTCTTCTTGGCTGATTATTTCAATGATTATACGCTTATGACATGCAAATTTACAAACAAATGTATGACAAAATTACCAAATTCTCAGTTACCATCATTACCAGAATGGATGCATTTTTGATGGCTGAGAAACATTAAAATGTTACAAAAATAACACAGTAAAATTGCCAGTTATTTTGACTCCAGGACTCATGGGTTTACCCAAGACATAATGTTTCCAGACAAGAATGAACGCATCAAAGAGCATGTAATAGCTACTACAAGAAAACCAGGACAGGCATATCCTTAATGAGGAGAAAGACAGTGTTATTACTCAGAATTGCTCACATTCTGCTCTTCACTGAATTAACAAAACACTCCCAGAACAGGCAGAGTGGGGAGTGTGCTTTTTCCCCAGCATTGCCCTCCATTTTTCAAGAGATTACTCCAGACAACAAAGATAATGGGAGCACGATAGCAACTGCATATCTATTTGATCAAGTTTTGGAGGTTACTATAGTCTATCCAAAACCCTGCTGTTTTCCCCACAAACAACCTGAGACACAGCAAATCGCTCTCTCTCTGTCCTCCCAGCAATCAAAGCCTCAAGAAGATTCTGTACATCAAAGGCAGTATATTACTGTGATACTTACCAAGGCCCTCAGGAACTCTGGACTTTTCTTTGTAGTGTTTTCTTCTCCTTTGTTGTTCCATGCATGGGAGCTCACCTCTCTTTTCAAAGCAGAGCTTCTTGTTGATGAAGTGGAAGGGGACTGCGGGGAAGATAATGAAGGTTCCAACTGCAGACAAAAACCCAACGGCCTCAGGAGTAACTAGGAACGGAAAGTCAGAAAAAAAACATCAGTGCAAGTGGGAAAAACTGCCCAGAGAAAGATGTGGTTTAACCACATCTTTATCTATAGCTCTGCTTCCCCATCCTCTCCCCAGAAGAAATAGCAATGAAATTCAGCAGAACCTGGACTCGCATTAAATGGATACAACATCTGCATTGGGCCAATCTGCTGAGGACATCAACAACAGGGTACATTACACACCAAACTTGGTTCCAGTTAAGGTCTCTTCATTTCTGTCACATGATGAACTCCAATACAGGAAAGACACTAACTGATTTTAATACATTTTCATATCAATGCAGAATTCCACCAGCTTCAAGAGACACTCTCAATCTATACTGCAACAAGGATCCAGCCAAGAAAGAGCACTTGGTCATATACCATTTTTGCACAGCTTGCAGTAAATTCTCAGGGGAGGCTGGGGGAAGGATTAACTCAGGGGCCGAAAATCACCACACCTTTGCAATTTGTGTATTTTCTCTAAAACTACCAGATTACACCACAATGGTACTCACTAACTTCATTACATTTCCTAAGAACCATGTTAATGCACAGCCTATGATCCTTGCTCAACTGTTACTTTACCCTTAAGTAAGAAGTATATTACTGTACTACATAATTACCATTCTTTGCTGCAAAAGACCAGCCTCCAGCTCAGGTAATTCAGTTTAGCTCCCTTGGTGTCAGGTTTGGCCACATGTAACGAGCACAGTGGTTTTGCACCAGCTGATGACCTAGTCCTATACATCAACATCCTTATGTTAAACCGTAGAGAAACAGTCTTATTTCAATTTATCACATTCTGCCTGTACCACTGGGTCCTGCAACAAACCACAGGCGCCAGCAAAAAGCTTTTTAAAGCCATTTTCACCTCTCTCACACATATCAAAATGCCAAAACAACGGACAAACACTATATACATCATCGGATGTGGATGGCAAGGGCACACACATCAAAAACTAAGTGCCATCTGCAGAAAAAAAAATTGGCTTGTTATTCTGGTAATTACTTCACCAGGAAGGGGTGAAGTTCAGTTGTTCAATTCAAGTCATAGATCCCATAAAAGGAAACATCAGCAGCATCAGTGGCACACCAGGGATGCCTGTGATTGCAAAGCTGCAGCTCACAGATGAGATAAGCAGGAAGAAAAGATGTAAACAGAGCCAGCCCTGCCTGTGAAACATCCCACTGGGAGTTTACAAGACTTGACTCAGCAAAAGACTTAGGCTAGGAGAGCTACACTGTCTCCAGTTACAGCCTTGATAGCACACAGTAGGACTACGATCTAGGGGATTAAAAAAACCCCTAAACTAATACAAGCCAACGTCCTCAATTGGAAACAAAATCACCAATGCATAGCAGCAGCCCACATACAAAACAGATGAGTGTTTGGGACTGAACCCACAGGAATATGGGTTACACAAACTCTGGAGGTGACTCTGACCTTGTTCACTCCAGCCTAAGGAAGGAACAGAAATATGCACTGAATTACAGCATCTTAAATGACAAGAAGTGTACATCTCCATTGCTCTCTTCTGCATGGGCACACTCACTTCTCTGGCAATTACGTCTGTGTCCCCCTCGTGCCACACCAGCACTAAGCAGGGTCCGTGAAGACAGTGGGTCTCCCTGCCAGCACTGAAATTTGGTGCCACAGCTTCCCTGGATAATCTGGCAGGCACATACCAGTCCTATCTTCCTCTCACACCTCAACCCAGGGAGCAGGGCTGGAGATGTGCGAGTGGCTGAGCGATACATCTACTCTGGCTATTTTCAGCTGCTGAAGTCACCATTAAGCGGCTGCTGGAGCCAAGTATAAATCAAAGGAGCTGAGTATAAATCAAAGTAGCCATAACCCCAGAATATACATGTCTGCCTGGCTGGGTCCCATCACCGACTCCTCCTTTTCTTGAGCATAGCATAGGCAGGAAGAAGGATTACACTCTACCTTACATATAAAACACTTGGGATCACCAGATCTCAGCACGCGAGTGAGTGTGTGTGTGTACATGCACACGCGTGTGTGTGCACAAGCTCACATATATGTGTGTATGAAGTTGGAGCACGTATGCAGCATACAGTCATGTTCTGAAGGCTCTACGTGAGTGATTTCATTGCAGAGGGTGTGATGTAGAGAGGTGTCAAGGACACTGCCATCACTATTTAATAAGCCCTTTTATAAAATCTCAGCTCTGAGCCCAAGGAGATGCCAGGGTTTCCCCTTCTCAGACAGGGCACAAGCAAGCTACCAATATTTTTAAACACAAGTTGTCCAACACATGCTCTGATAGCTACATGACCCCCAGATGCAGAAATCCTCAAAGTGCTCCTTTCTCCAACAGACCTGTGCAGTACCTTGCAAAATCCCAGAGGAAAAAAGCAGACCCTTCACCAGCATCCTGAAAGAAAGTTTGCAGACAAATTATCAGCTGCTATCCACTTGGTCTAAAGGATCTTAGACTGGCACAACAGCACTATTGCCTGTCTATTCTTGTTTCCTGGTCAGCTACACAGGAACAAAAAGTAGCAGTGCAGTGGCATAGGACTTGGGGACAACCTTTCAGGCTTCCCTCCTCCTTGGGCAAAGATGTAAAAGGCACCTCCTGTCAAAGCTCACAGAAGGTCCACCAGTAACTTCTAGGAGGAAGCTTTAAAAGCCACACACTAACTGCATCCACACAGAGGCAGAGGTTTTGGTAGCACAGGTAAGAAGGGACTGCACAGACCCCTCCCCATACATCCTGAACAGCAAAGACTATCAGCCAGCTACCAACAAGTGCTGAGACCCCTGCACCACCCCTCCCTTCACTGTAGGCACCAAGCAAGGAGAAAAGGTGCCCCGAAGGACCACCACAGCTCTGGCAGGAACTGTCACCTCCTGCACAGATGGCTCCCACAGCAAACCACAGAGTCCCTCTCCCAAAGAGTGTCTGCCCGACTGCAAGGAGGTGGCTGGGACTTCTGCGGCACAAAGCAAAGCAGCTCGTGCATCCTGTCCCATGGCTTTCCTCTTCTCTCCCTCATGTTAACCATGCCAGATACTAGAGGTTTGTGCCACAGCATCTCTGAAGGAGTGCTGTGATTTTGCACCTGAGCACTGTCTCACATACGTGGGTAGAAACGTTACAGTCTGTGCACCTGGCTCCAGCTGGAAGCTCATATCCCTCTGCGATGGGAGGCATGCTGGCTCTCTGCTCCTCCAGCATCAAGAGGAAAACATGCTGCACCTGCAAACGGTCCTGACCACGTGGCCCAGCTCTCCTCTCAACCCTCAGCTGAAGGGCTTTCCCTGCGGACTTGAAACTCTAGGCCAAGACTATGCCTGGGAAATTATTGTAAAACTGATATGGAGTAAAGCTCTGTTCTGGCTTGTGGTGGGACGTCTGGGCCTGGGAGGGTATTGAGGAGGAAGAGCAGCAGAAATGCACACAAGTCACTTGTGTTACAGCATTGCTGGAGCATGTCAGAGTTTCTCACACAAGTAAAATGTCCAGCATTACAGCAATAGATGACAGACTGTACCTGAGGGCAGGAAGAGGAAACGTAGTGAGGCATTCAACTGTTGGTTCAAACCCTGGGCACCCAAGTCCAGGGAAGGAGCTGGCCACCACATGCTTTGGGACACAAACAGTCCATTCAGCCAGGACTCTCTCCCACTCACCCATTTTTCAGCTAAGAAATTAATGTTTTTGTGCAATGCCACAGTGGGTCCACACATTCTGCTGCCTCAGATGAGGGCACAAGCCAAGAAACGGTGTTTGCGCTCCTGGCAAGTTGAGGGCATGCATAACTGCACACACTCCTTCGTGTACACTGCTTAAGAGGTGCGGTGTGAAAGGCCTCAACCTAGGAAAGAGAAGATCAGAGATGGAAGTGAGATAACAGAAGACATCTGGCAGAGGACACAAGGAGCACAAGACATTACAATGCTGTTCCTGCTCCAACCTCTCCCTCAAAGCTACCTCCACACTACAGGATGACTTCAGGGGAGAGTTTGTCTGGAAGAGCAGGAGGGAAGTATTGGCCACACCGCTACATGCATTGAATCTGGCTGGGTGTTTGGCTTGTAGCAGGTTTCACAGCAATTCTACTGGCCCCTCCAGACAGGCCAGGACCAAGAATGGAAGAAGTGCCACAACAGATTCACTTGGAGAGTCTGCAGCTAACAAAACCCTAACCCATTCAGCTTTGCAAGGGTTAAATTTTGCATAAAATCCTATTCCAGACAATAGCTCTTTAATTCCATTTGATACCAAGCTTCCCGCAAAAGGAATGTTTACTGGTACTTTTTAATTACGAAAAAAACCCATAAATTGTCTGTTTTACTGTCTGTGCTAATTACATTTCATTATATATTTGGAGTAAGCTATGATTTTCCTGCTGGTTCCCATGACATTTTTCATTATCAACCGCTAATTGTCTAGCGTGCACACTGCATTGTGAACCAAGTAGGCTGATGCGTGGGCAGAAGTTCTAGCGAAAGCTGCAAGGCAGTAGAAGTGCACGTTGTTATTATTACTATTATGATGTATTAGAAAGTTTCCACCTACTTGCATACCTACATATCATCAACCCTATCAGCAGTGTCACAGTGCAGCAAAGCACAGGAGTCCGTCTTTAACAAGCCTCAAGCTTAGCAAGGCTCAACAACTACTGAAGGAAAGTTATGTGGGGTGAAACAATGCCAGCAGCCCCACTGCAAGGACAAGTTCCCTGCTGGGTGCAATGGAAACGCCAAGAAGGTTTCTCAGTCACTTCCTCTACTTGGTGCCCAAAGCACGTGGGTATCAGGATCTCGTCACTTTGCCCACTCACAAGATGAGGTGAAGGTTACAAAGGAAAACAGTGCCACATGTGGATTCCTGAAGGAAAAGGACAACTAATGGGATCTTTCTGAGAGAGCAAGAAAGAAAAAAAGGTAAAGAGTTTTCACGAGCCACAGCTAACACTGTTCCCATTCCAGTGAAACCTCTAATGAATCCATATCTATTCAAGCTCAGAAAACGACACAAAGGGTAAAGCAACTCATTGCACACAGCATTTCATAAATTCAGACCAAGGGAAGCTGTAGGCACCGATTCTTCATACAGCAAACTGCTAGAATATGGAGCGCATGGCCACTGCTCCCCAGATCATCGTTATCAGTCTCGGACAGGTGGCAATTCTATTCATGTGCACCACACACACAAGATACAAACACTTCAGAAATAAATGTGTGTTTTCACAGGATTGCAGCTCTCTCCTGATATCTATTTCAAAGGAGACAAAGCCCGACCCTTCCTAACAGCCCTGTGAGGGAACAGTTGTATAACAACTCTTCTTCTCAAGGTGATCCACAAATACATTATCAGAAACGCAATCAGACCATGTTCAGAGTTGCAGCAGAAGGGTGAAATTCCCACCCAAGGCAGGAGGACTTGCCCTGCAACGAGGCTCAGTTTCACACAGTTTATTTTTATGTGCTGATTTACAGATAGCAAGAATGAGGAAGTTCTCCAGTCCTTTTATATAAGGAATACGAAAGATTGAAAGGTACTTTTGACCTGACTATACTTCCATTAACTTTGACTGAAAAATTTGACTGATCAAAGGGTGGAAGAATGGGCCCATTCGCAGCTGCTGATGATGTATTTGCAGGTCACCTTTACAGATTTAAGCTGCCCTTATGACCTAGGACATAGGCATGCAATTTCAAAGGTCTCGGAGACAGTACAGCAACTTCATCTCCCCTTCTTCTACAATGCACATAACCACAGTACCCAAACACCTTGCAGGCTGCTTCAATGCATTTACCCCCTCAGCAACTCTGTGAAGCAGGGAAACGCTTACTCAGCTGCTCCACAGAAGTGGGGTCATGGCACAGACTTCCAAATGGTGGAAGTTAGACCCAAAAGAACAATCAAGAAAAGTCTTGTCCATCTACACAGGCACTTCAGTGTCTAGAAATACCTCACTTTTCACCCCAAGGCTGAGATTCCCAAATAGAACATCTACAGCACCTTCTTAGAGATGACACCACAGTGGCAGCCGCCGGCCCCCAGGCATCTCCTCAGTTACCTCGGGTCACCTGAAAGCCACAGGACTGGCATTTCTTCCCCCAAAGCCTGATCGTTCTCAGGGACGCAATCCAGTAGAGGTGCCCAACACCTCCTGGCAACACTGAGTTCAAGGGAAGGCACATCAGGCACAACAGGGGACACGGA
Source organism: Nyctibius grandis (assembly GCF_013368605.1). Lineage (NCBI taxonomy): Eukaryota > Metazoa > Chordata > Aves > Nyctibiiformes > Nyctibiidae > Nyctibius > Nyctibius grandis. The sequence goes on from NC_090661.1 coordinate 66,742,980, forward strand.
GGTGGTGACATTCAGCAAGGGCACTCACCTAAGAAATGGAAGGCCTGAGATAAATTCTCCCTTAAACCCACATTCTCCTTTTCCCAGTACCATGTCCCAAGTACACGACTCGAGGAGGGAACCCTCTACCCTTTAGGCTGAACTTGGCTCACTATGTAGCCCATTTTGGGGCCAGCACTAGTACACCTGATTTTTTTCAACCTGCTCACTAAGGTTCAAAAAGGGCAGACCCAGACTTGAGTTCTCAGGACACAGTCTGGACTTCACTGAGAACCTGCTATAGATAAATGGCCAAGACATAAACACTGGGAGGGCGAACCTCAGAGCACCCAGCAGCTCACCTGTGAGAGCCATAAGCCAGCAACGAGGAGGCCCAACGAAAAGCTTTCCCTAAGGCCAGATTTTCCACCTTACAAAGGCTGCCATATATCTTGCTAAATAAGTCCCTGTGGCAGCACTGTTTTCTCAGCAGCAGAAATCCCACCCCGGCCTTGAGCAACGCTCCTGACAACATTTGCAATCAAGCAGATATGGTTCTGTGAAATATTCTGACTTCAACAAAAGGCATTTTCCAATTAGAAAAGATGAAATACTAGTTTGCTGGATGTTTCAAATGACTGTGGAGCACTAGTTCAAGTCAACAGCGTGTTTGCAAACAATGATGCCTGATGTTCTGCATCCAGAAGAGTCCTGGCTCTCACCCCATTCCTCCGTCTGTAAGCACACACACCACAAATACAGATGAAACAAGGGAACAGAAGTGTGTCCTAACATAGGGGAGCATTCACACTGTCTAATGGAGATGACTCAAGCAACAGCCTAAGCCTCTAAAGGGTGATTCAGAGATTAATTGTCAATCTTAGTAATAATCTTAGAAAAGGCTCCAATTCAGCATGGTATTTAAAATTCATTGAAGTTAACTGGGCCAGGGAGAATTTGAGCAGCACAGCACGTGAACTGCCGTTCACAAACTGAAAGCTGGTCCCCTCCATGTCAGGTCTGAAGAGGGACAGCACGAGGAACCTCATGGTATCCATCCAGGCCTTGATCCTCCTGTACCACCACTGGTCCCTGCCAGGATTGTTCTCAGAGTTGGGCCAACAGCTGAGATAATAAAAGTGAAAACCACAGCCTTCACAACTGCTTGTCTCAGTCCTTCTCCAGACCAGTGAAGAAAAATTAGAACTGAGCAGAAAATTACTTTCCTAGTCCGCAATCTATGAGAAACCCTTACACTCAAGTCTTAGCTCTGTCATTTCTTCTCTATCTCAATATTCACCCATATCTCTGAGCTATACTCAAATTCTCAGTTTTGCATGCTGGAACTATTTTCCATTGTAAAAACAAGCCATGACACAAAGCAGTGAGGGGACTAACTTGGTGGTCAAAGCTTTCACCTAAGATGTAGGAAAGTAAGAAAAAGGCTGTGGTGATAACTATCTATACAATCTGGATTAGATCAAATGAGAGAAAGAAGCTAGTCCCTAAAAGCCAGTCTTCTGCTGCTTACTGCTCTCATGTTAGAGATGAGACCTGGACTCAACTGCAAATCTGAATCAAGAAGGACACAGACTTGAACTCGCCTTTTCACGTGTCCTTTGACTGTCTGACCTCCAGAAAACCTACCGCAGTGGCAAGGGACAGCTGGTTTCTCTCACATCACCACGCTCTGCTCAGAGACGAATTCCATCCTGAATACGTACACAACTTGGGTCTAGGAAAGTTTTTTCAAGATGATGTATTTCTTAGAAAAAGTTATAATTTAAACAGAATCTAATTGTCTGACAAGAGCATGTTTTCTCAGAAGATTCTCAGCCCGCTCTTACTGTAGTAGGTTTGTCTTTGATCATGTCCCAGGCTTGTTTTCAGTCACAGTACAACATGGAGTTCATAATCGGATACATTTTGTCATAGCTGACACCACCACTGCCTTGCTGGTAGAAAGGGAAGACTAGGGCTGTCAGTCTGCCACCTTTCTTGAACACTTAAGTCACGCTTTTTTTTTTTTCCTTTTCCTTAAAGACAAGTTCTTTGTTGCCATGGTATCACTAATGCAGTATTTTGAGACAAGGAGAGAAGATAACCGTGCATCATCACAGTGACACATCTATCAACTGCCATCCTCTCAAAAGGGGTAAATAAGTAAGGATGCCAATGCAGACTTTTAAAGGCTCCTCTACCCTTTTTAATTTTTCCCTCTCACATACGATTTGCTGTCTACAATGGTCACGCTTTGGTTTTATGACAGAGAAGGTCAGAATTTGTCTCTCAGCAAGCAGTATCTAGGCTTATTTTTTAATTCCTTCTCTTCTCCCCATGGTACATGGTACCAGCTGAGGTCCACACTCACAAGAGAACAGATGCACCTGCATGTTCAGAAAATGTCAGCCTGGCTCCCCATGTTAAACCATGCAGTGTAATTCTTGCTTGTGCAATGATTTCTTCCTGAACTAACAAGGCATCTACTGCTGAGCACAGCCCCCATTCATCTCAACAGAAGAGAAATGAAAAGGGCACTCTGATGGTATCTCCCATATACCACCTTCAACTCACCAGCCATGGTCTTGTCAGCCTTGTAGCATGTCTTTCCTATCACTGCCAGAATTACTTTAAAGAAACCTTTACTAACTTAGCAAATCAAGGCCTTGCACTAAGCACAATGGCATTTCCCTCCTTGACCGTGCATATGAGAACAGTGCATCAGGTCCCTTCCAAAATTTCAGAGAAAGCTCTGCACACCGCTGGTACGACCCTGTTATCTCAGTCAAACCAGGGAACAGTCACAGTGAGAGATGCCCATGTCCGAGCACACTTCCTGACTTTCAGTCCAGATCAATGAACGGGCAACGACAGACACGATGACTTTCAGCACACCACTGCTGCAGTGGCGTTCACAGTGGTGACATGATGAGCTTTTCATCTCCCAAGTGGTGGAAAAGGAGGAATAATGTAATGAAATGAACACATGAACACTTATATAAGCTGAATTTATCAAGGCTTCTGCAACAGAGGAGGGAGCAGAGAGCAACAAGCAGGTCAAGAATTCAACAGCGAGCACAGAGTCCTCTAGCAAACAAAAATAACTATTTTACATTTGGGAGAGAGAGAAAACGGCAGGCGGAGGAGGAGAAAGGAGGATCTCAGTTGCTGCTTCTCTCTTATTTGGGGGGATAACAAAGAATAAGTTGTCTCCACTCAGAACTGAAGTGGTCTTCACCTCTTCAAAGAGGAATCTAATTGGGATCTTTATGCTTTCATGTACTTATTTTTCTCATCCACAAAACCTTGTTCTTAGTTCCACCAATTTAACCCAAGGCAGAATGACTCACCACAGCAAAAGGCCAGACAGCAGCTTTTTTTTTTTTTTTTTTTTTTTTTCCAAAGACCTAAATAAACCCTACTCCATCAATTGACCAAGGACGAGGCAGCAGTAAACCTCTCGCTGAAGGCTGTGCGTTGCCTTGGCAACCTGTCTGATCTCCATTGCTCCAGGGACTGGAAATGTGCTGCCAACAGGAGATTTCAGCTAATCAAACCAAATCTCTTAATACTTAGACAATTTCCCATCTGCAGAGGGCAGGCCATGTGCCCACGGGAAGCAGGGCACCCTCCGAACACAGCCCTGGCTCCTCATTGACCCGTTACTTGTGGCTCCTTGTAGGCCACGAACATCTCCTGACAGCTACGGAAGGAGATGAGGGGGCAGCAAGAGGGCACAACGTGCTCGCTATCTGCACAGCAGCTCTGCGCCTGCAGAGCTCAGCACATGCCTGGCAGGCTGCAGAGAGGACAGGCAGCCAGCAGCCAGGCTGCCTGCAGGCAGCAGGACCCTCACAGGGTCCGTGCCTCAACCCCTGACCTTTGAAAGAAAAATAAATTTTCCAATATTGGTAACATACACTCCCTACAGGCCCCGTGCTACACGCTTTGAACCTTCTCAATCCACTCTGTCCCTTTTTCAGCTCCCATGAAACATATCCAGGTAACAGCAGTGGCAAACTGCTAACCAAAAAGAAAAAGTGGGACAACCATGTATCTCTTGACCTTCCTAGACAGGGGACTGCTGTTAAACTGCAGCGCAGAACACCTGCTTTATTCTAAAACTTCTAATTGGCAACACTAAAAGGGCAGCTTTGGTGGCTAATTTTGCCTTGAAAGCACAGCCAGTAATTGATTTTTTTTTTAAGGTAGAAACAAGACCAACCTTTCTACAGCTTCACTAAAGGTTTCCGGCCCCTACATTTAAGTCCAACCACAAAGACAGATGATCAGTCTAGCATTTAGCACAACCAAGGGGCCACAAAAAGAGACATGAACAGCAGACAGGAGAGGAATTTTCTACAGTCACGCTGCTGCTGAGACAAGAAATTCTGTTTGGTGGAGATGAGATTCATGTCCATGAAAAGCCACCAATTACCATCTAACAACCTTCAGCACTACATCACCCAAGGTGGCCCTGACTATGACCTTTCCACACAGTTGCCAAAGGGAATCGAGGCATCTGAACAGCAGACTTGACCCTGGCATTCAGGCTCTCCTTCCCCTCCTGAGTCATTCTTTAGCGCATCTCAGAGGACACTAACCCACCACTCTCTGAACCTAAAAGCCACAGACCCCACACTGAGTTTCATTCCACACACGTCGTTTGCTGCCAGATTAACTCATGGTATTGCCACAATTGGTGCAGGGGACCCTTAGATGTTTTTTATCCTAGTATGGAGGACATCTGCACAGGAGATGCTGTCCCACCACGCAGCTCCCTGGGAACTCGGCTAGCTACCAAGCTCAGGCTCCAGCTCTTGAGGAACAGGATGGAGGAATTGTTGGTATTTAAAAGAGAGCCTTGAAGTGGAAGAAGGCTGCTCATAAAGCAGGGTGTGGTTTCAAACAAAGAATGTGTTATGGAAGATTTCTAGGCCTCTGGTATCGACAAAGTGACCTACGCCCTGGGAAAATATGTTCTAATGATAACAAAAGTCATTAAAACAAATGCTTGGGGAAAAAAATGACAGAGTGACAAGCTTAGCAAGTACTGCCACCTTCTACCATGTCACCATGAACATTTCTCTATCCACGTTAGTATAACCAACCAGTTAACTTGTTAATAGGGCTGCATGGAGAGAGGTGTGAACTGAAGTAATCGCTCAGCTCTGTGATAAGGGAAAGGCAATGAAGTCCTGCAGGCATAAGGAAGAGGGAACCAGAGCTGGTTTTAATGGCCAGGAGAACAGCTGGCTCCCTACGTGTGCTTTCCCACATTATTCTTTCCTGTATCACGCCTTCTTTCTATTCCAGGCACTTCTCAGCCTTGCTTCATCTCAGTTCAGCCAAACTGAATCAAAGATAGACCCTGGGACTTATGCCCAAAATAGCTGTCTCTACAGGGCATGGAAAATCAAAAGGATGGAAATCAAAAGCAGAGTTGTCACCAATCTAATGGGGAGCAGGAATGATCTCAGAGAAAACAAATGTTGATGATGTAAGACACCCTCCATAATTCATTTGAAAAAGCAATGTGCAGAGCAGGATCCCAGCACTACAAAACCTGTGAGAAGGGCCCCCTCCAGATGAAAGCTGTCTCGGAGGACTCATTTGCGTTAACAAGTTTCAAAGCATCTGCCTGGAGTTTCTTTCAAGCAAAAGCTGTGACGTCGAACCATTCTCAGGGATAAATGGAAAGCCATACCACCTCAGAGCCAGAAGAAGAGTGAGAAGGGGGAGGCAGACAGAGGCGACTGTTAGCCAAAACAGATGCAATGGAGACAAATTAAAATAGATTCCACATATTTCAAGGGCTTCTGCAGTTCTGATGCTCCAGTCCAGCCCACGTGAGCAAACATCCCCACACACATTCTGGAAAACACTTGACATAAAGGACCACAAGAATAAAGTGCAGCATGTTCCTTGGATGTTTTCAGACATGCTGAGCCAAGCTATGGAGTCTACTTGCTACTTCATTTGGATCTCTTCAGCTGTTTTCTCCCATAGCCATCATGCTACATTTAGGTCCTTTTTTTAACCTACGTCAGTCACAAATACCTGCAAGTATCCATGACTTGCACAGTAATCAGATGTGCCCTCTGCTTAAAAGTTATGCAAATACTCTGCACTTGTGTTATTCATTATGGATCTAGAATTATGGTCTCACTACTGCTTTACAGTAAAATCTGAAACAACAGCAAGGAACAGCACAATGTCAAGGCAGAAAACAGAAGAAAAGGCTAACTCCTGTTTCATCTCTTGCAATTTCCAAGATCTTTGTATTTCAAGAAAACCAAAGCAGCATGCAAATCCAAAGTAACAAGTGTTGGTAACACAGGATTTGCCTTTCAAACTGTAATTGTCACCAAAGTAACAAACCAGGAAAGCTATCTTCTCACCAAGGAATAGCCACAAATCATTCAAAACACGAGACTTACCTAATCGCACTTACATAAAGCAGCAAAACAAGTCAAACGAGCAATGAAATTTCCCAAGAACAATTTTCTTGCAAATAATACATTTCAAAGCTTTCTGCCTGGGACAGGTTACTAAATCCTCAGGATCTGCAGTGTCCACACAAGCTGAGCAAAGCTGAAGAGAAGCATAGTCCTGAGTTTCAAAGACCGGAGTAGTGCTCATGCTCTTTTCTCTGTATTTACTTGTTGCTTTAGCGTCCCAAGGAAGAAGGAAGGCTGCTGGTTGGTAAACGCGTGACAGCCACCAAAGGAATGCTAGCCAGAGAAACAAGAGATAAAGTAGCCTATGCCACTTCTGACAGGGTTTGTTTAAACACTACTGCCTCACCTGCAGCTTTCCTACTGCTCTCACCTTATGAGTGCCAGGTCTTTATTTGAACAATTATCTTGCTGACAAATTTGCCTTAAAAAAAACCTTGCCATTCTTTTATCATGAAATTGTAAGTGATTTTTCTCTCCTGTACAGAGATATAATTTATTATTTGGCTTAAATTCACACTCTGGTCATAAATATTTTGGATCCACTGTAGAAATGTACCTTTTCCATCCTGGAATCCTACAGATTTGCAGTGAAATAATAAAGTAAGGATCACAGCAGGCATTCAGTCTCAAACAAAGTGTTTCCTCTCCAGGGAGCAGCCTACCCCTTGTATTTGCCAGGCCTCACCCAGCCATTACTTCCCTGAAAGGCTCCCACCCTCCGGCCGGGCGCTGCTCCATCGCTCTGGGCTCCCAGGCTGGAAAAGCAAAGCTGCACCAGCAGCTCTGGGCTTCCTGATGGGGTTTGCATACACAGAGGTAAAACCTGTTCTTATAGCAAAAGGTGTAAGCACAGCATCAATGATCCTAATGCATACCAGGTCATATACCTACTGCACACCCATGAATAGTTGGAGATTTCATCTTGGACACTCTTATAAAGTCACACTTGATTGCCAAAAAAAAAAAAAAAGAAAAAAAAAAGATAGAGAATGGACTTAATCTGCCTTTTTTTTTAAAAAAAAAAACTTTAATGTATATCTTAAGGAAGGCTCTGTGATATTTACTGTGAGATCACATCCTGTTTCCACTATCCACACAACTGCTGCTTTGTGGACAACAAGTTAACCATGCGACAGCAATGTGCCCTTGTGGCCAAGAAGGCCAATGGTATCCTGGGGTAGATTAAGAGTGTGTCCAGAAGATTGAGGGAGGTCCACCTCCCCCTCTACTCTACCCTGGTGAGACATCACCTGGAGTATTGCATTCAGTTCTGGGCTCCCCAGTTCAAGAGGGACAGAGATCTACTGGAGAGAGTCCAACGGAGGGCTACGAGGATGATTAAGGGACTGGAACACCTGCCTTATGAGGAAAGGTTGAGAGACCTGGGGCTTTTCAGTCTGGAGAAGAGAAGACTGAGAGGGGATCTAATTAATGTGTATAAATATATGAGGGCTGGATGTCAAGAGGAAAGGGGCAACCTCTTTTCACTTGTGCCCTGCGATAGGACAAAGGGCAATGGATGCAAGCTAGAGCACAGGAAGTTCAACCTCAACATGAGGAATACCTTCTTTACTGTAAGGCTTACAGAGCACTGGAACAGGCTCCCCAGAGACGCTGTGGAGTCTCCTTCTCTGGAGACTTCCAAGACCTGTCTGGATGTGTTCCTGTGTAACCTGCCCTAGACTGGTCCTGCTCTGGCAGGGGGGTTGGACTCGATGATCTCCAGAGGTCCCTTCCAACCCCTAACATTCTATGATTCTGTGATTTTGGATGTAGATTTGATTCCCAGTAGAAGCAGGGTTATTTTTCCCCAGCATTCAGGGCAAATCCATCCCCACTCTCTCTGCCTGGAACAAGTCTCTCCGCAGAGACACTGAAGCTCTTTCCAGCAATTTATTAATTAGCGCAAAATTTTGTTTCCGACTTCTAGAATATCTGGTGCGCCTCAAAAACAGCATGGAAAGGCTGTGAAATAAAATCACACATCTGAACTCATCTACTCACAATGCTCAAAACATGGGGAGGTGTACAGAAAATGGGGGGAAGGAGGGGAGTGCACTCCCTGTTCAGCAGGGGCTTGCAGACCTGGCTGCTCACAACCAAAAGGGCTTCTGGCCCCACTGCCTGCAGCAATTTGTAAGTTGGCTCTAACCAGCTATCAGCAGTATCCTGCCTCTCTAAGGTAAACTGCTCCCCGAGGCAATTTTCTGCAGGTGTCCCTAAATGCAACTCTTTTTTTTCCCCAAAAAAAAGGCATTCTAATGATCTTGTTTATAAAAGCTGCTGCCTGGCAGACCCCTGAAGAGTAGTCCAGACCAGCATCTTCAAAATAAAAGCTACACAGAAAGAGCCCAAGAGAGGGGAAAAAAGTCCTTATTGAGCAGACATCAAGCCCCTTGACTTACGTGAGCCTTGCAGTACCAGATTCCGCATGGATCAGGCAACTGAAGAGGGCGTCTGGTTCCCTGGGTTGTGTGATGGCTCCAGGCAAAAGGCGCAGGATGGGCAGAGCCCTGGTGAAAGGCCACTGTTGGGAACACGTGCCTTTCAGCGGGGCTCCTTCCAGACTCACAGCCTCTCCCCTGTCTCCATGATGCCAACCTCAGGCACGGCTGAGTGATCATGCTGATCAGCCTTACGAAGTCCCAGAGCACGAGGCGGTGGCCGTGGCACTATGCTAAAAATATGCAAGGGCACAGCAGGGCAACAAGGGAAACACAGTCTGGTTATGTCTGACTAGTCACTGAAGCCAACTGATGGAGCAAGTTTCATCCACTGCCCAGAAGACTTGCCTCATCTGCTAAGCCAGTGGGGAATTTCCCTGCTAATTTAGAAGCAAGTACCAATCCCTTGAAGGTTTCCAGAGACAGGCTACCAGGAAGGGGCCAGAGCAGTTCAGCACGCAGGTCTGTGGGTGCCTCATTCCCTGTACATACACTTAGTCCCAATGCTGCACGATTGAAAACAAATGTCCGAGTAGCAGCTCCAGAAGGGAGGCAGTGAAATGAGTTGCCAAAGAGAGGAAGGTCTCAGGTTCAACACCGCTTACGCAGCACCCAGGAAAACCACCCTCCGTCTGTGTCACTGCCGCTGAGTTAGTGTTGCGCCAGAGAAGTCGCTTACTCCAAACTTCTTCCCATTGATTATTTTGCTACTCCCTTAACTTTTGAACTCTTCCCTTGTTAACTTTCACTGTAGCCCCTAACATCTGTTCTGTGGCAATATGATGTTTGTTCACTTTTATTCAAATTTCTCCAGAATTTATCAGGACTGTCATATTTATGAAGGAAAATGGGAGACCGTTTAAGTCTTCCACTCAGACTCTCATGTACTTGGCTGCTTTCCTTGTTCTTCCACATTAAGTTCTTACTCTCAACTTTACTCTTGAATCCACCATGTATAAAGTTGCAATGGAAAAAGTAATCCAGAAATAACACCACAATAAAGTCAGGAGAATAAAATCTCATCCTTGTCAACTCAACACTCCCCTTTTTCTGTTTTGTTGTTTGTTTTTTTTTTTTTCAGAACTGTTGTGCTAGAAAAGCTAGAGCACAATTGGCAGAAGTTCAAATACATTTTCAGATGTAGACAGCTTTTATTATTATTTGTCAACCACCAGCTAAACTGTAGAAATATTCCCTTTATGTCCCGCTAAATGTCAAGCTGATATTTTTAAAACCCAAACAAAGTATTTCACATAAACCTTTACACCATTATTTTAAAGATCAAACATCCTTTCACCCGGGAGCGACGGCATAGCCAGTTCCCCCAGCAATACGACATGCTTCCAGCTTGGCCAAGCAGCGAGATCCCTTTCAGGCATCTGCTGCTGAACCGGCGCCCGGCCGGCCACACTCTCCTTCGGAGCTCCACCAAAAGCCCTTTGCCAAGGGTCCTCTGAGAGAACCCCTCATAAATTGATTTCTAATTCTTCTTTTTCAAGGTGCACCAGGCCTAAGTCTCTCAGAGAGGCGGGGAAGAGGGTATTTCATCCAAGCTTTTTCACTGATCTGAATTTGCCTTTTTAATTTAAAGCCACACAAAGTCCTCGCTGCCTTTGCACACCATGCTCTTCCTCCCCAGACACGCAGTGGCTCGCTGCGCTGAGCCACACCGAGATGAGTGTCGTTCAGACCCCTCTGCCCTGATGTGGATAATAAGGCACATCACCTCGTAACAAACCTGGAGTAGAAACTAGACCAGCACATGGCCAGTAGTCACCTCCCAGCCAGGGAATGTCACATCTCCCTTTAATTAATTAATTTGCCTCACTATGGGCAAAGCCACCCCACAAGGCGACACCTGCACTGACCCAGACCTGTTATCAAGCGGTGAGGGAAGGGGAGAGGGGAGGGTTTGCAAATCCTTGGAGAAGGAGGGAGCCAGGGGGTACCCCAGGGCTCCAGAGGGCTCCTGAAAGCCCCACCTCTGCCACCGGCTGCTCTGCTGCCCTCACAGCCCCCTCACCCATCCCCAGGCCTCACGTCCCCGCATACTTTGCTGGAGAGAGAAGGACTCACAGACACCCCGACAGCACAAACGACTCAGACCTGGGCAAGAGATCAACCCCAGCACAGCCCAGTTATGCCACGAAAAAGAGGCTTTACACTGGCGTGGCTGATTTCATTCCTTCACAGAGCAGCAGCCATGGGATACCTGCCACGACACTCCTCCAGTATTTAACATGCACCACTGTCATTTTAGTTCCTTCGCAGAACAATTATCACTGCACACAGCATTTGCTAGAGGTAAACTTGGCTGAACAAAGGCATTAACGAGCAGGAAAAGCAGGATAGCAACAAAACTGCACACAAGCAGCAATGACTCACGCATTTCACGCACTTTGTTCACTGCATTAAGACTTCCTCAAAGTTCTCGAGACTTGCAAAAACAAATACATCTCCCACTTCTTGGGCTCAAAGCCAAATTACTCTTCGCCTTCTGCCCCAAGCCTTATTCAAAAGAAATATAAGACAAAAGAGAAAACTGCATAGAACAGAGTCAGGCCTCTGACTCAAGAGCCCCACAACCGGAAAACCTCAGGAAACAAACTTCAGGTCAGTGCACTTCTCACTCCTCTTACCTAGGTATGAATATATGAGTGAAATATCTTTGGTACGTCTCACTGAACTCACCCAGAATCTGCCCAGTACTCCACTCCTCTGGGCTAACAGTGTTCAGCAGCAGACTATACTGGAAGGAAGATGCCTGTGCTAGATAAGCATGAAGTCAGAAATATTTACACAACACATTTCTGCCTAAGTCATATTCACCTGCTTTAGCTAATAGATATAGATGACAAGGTCCCGAACTCAAGAGGAGGAAACTGTCTTAGCAGAAGCAGTGTTTCAGTTAAACATGTGTCTGGAGTCCATGGCATTTCCTCACACAAATTTCTGTGAAGTGGCACGGACCAAATGCATGGCCTTGTTTACCTGAAACCACACTTGAAAACTAGCTGAAATGAGATTGTAAGCCATGACCCACAAACAAAAAGGTTAGCTTCTATAGTCCAAAATATCAATAAAACCCACGTGCCCACTAAGCCTGTAGTAGAGAAATCTGACCTGGTTTGCCAAAACACTCAAAGAAAGAAATCGTGTCTGTTTAGATTATTAAGTCAGCAGTAATTTGATCAGTTTCCCTGTGGCTATTCCAGTATGTGCTGCTTGATGGCTGCGCTCACTACAATCCTGTGTACCTCCACACTTCACAGATGGCTTCTCAGATCCAATCCTGACTTCTACCCCAAGCTTGGACTGGGGGGTTCACTTATTCCAGTGAAAAAGTTTCCCACTAATTTAACAGTATCTGAACTGGATCTGAGTGGTCTAGTTCACAGAAATTTGCAGAAGTTCGTGGGGAACCCCAGGGTCTCTGATCTCTGTTGCAACCCACGTTTCTTCTACTGTGACAGTGAAGATGGGAGGAAGGAAAGCTTGGAGCAGCACTCAGCCTAGTGGGATGCCCAGCAAAGACAAGCTGGCAAGCAAATCAACCCCCAGAAACAAAGCAAGCAGACAGGCCAACTCAAACTCCACAGGAGGTGGATTTCCAAAGAAAAAGTCTCAGTACACAAGGGTGGTTCAAGTCTATTTAGAGACCTGAAAGTCAATGGCAAGGATTTTCTTTTTCTAATTAAAGGTAGGTGGGATTTTTTTAAAAATAATATTCCAGCATTGAAAGAGGGTGTTGCCAGAAATACAAGCAAAACCATTACAACTGCAGATGAGATGAAGGAAGGCTGGAATTCCCCAGAAAAACAGCAGTTTTGATCAGAAATCAAGAAACAGATGATTAGTGTTCTTCACCTTGCAACTGAGTCCACTTACTACTTTGGAAACATCAAACTAAAGAAAGAGCTTGTGAGTTACATGAGTCCATCTTGAAAGGAAGAGCATGGAAAAGAGCAGATCTACATCTCAAAAAATGCAGTCAGAGCGCCACAGGCAATGGCTCTGTCCAGGGAAGGAACCAAAACAAGAACGCAAATACCAAGTCAGCACATAGGCTAAAGGAATGTAGCTGGACAGACGAGACAGACCTGGAATACAGGCATTAGCAATCACTCTACCACAGAGAGTGATATGAGAGGCAGAGAGGAAAATACCCACCCTAAGAGCTATCTTGACAGAGATGAGGGAGACAGAACCAAATATCCCAGGGGGAAAAAAAAAACCAAACAAACCAGCAAACAGCAACACGTGCACTGATTGAGAACACTGCCAAATAAGAGGAAGATGCCTCCAGAGAGGCTTTAGCTAATTCAAACACTTGCCATGTACAAACACTACAGTCTAATCCCAGCGACACGGATAAGCAGCAGTATCAGACTGAAGGAAACAGAGCAGCCGCCCGTGATACACAGTAAAACCATTTGGAGATGCATGAGCAAACGCAGGCGGCCAATAAGGAGCCCAAAACACCAGGAATGTTATCACAAAACCTTCACAGTACTTGACACGCACAAGCACTGTCATCCGTCCATGCTCAGCATACGTGAATGACAGCCAGGGATCTGCCTGGAGCACACCACCGCAAGCAGGGGAAAGGAGGACCCCAGGGCCATGCTGCCAACCCAGCCCAGCTCCAGTCATGCTCTGAAATGAAGATTTCTTTGAATGCAGATATGAAGGGGATGAATATGAATACTTTAACAATGGATATCAAAACAACGGTCCTCAAAAACTTTCAGTAACTCTGAAGAGAAACTCAAATGCATTGGGGATTGCCCATGCCCCAGAACAGTCAGGGAATCCACACTTCAGACAGATCAACTATGCTTCCAGAATCTGTGCAACTCCACTTGAATGCAACATAGTTATCTACCAGCAATGAAAAGAAAATCAAACTGAAAAGATAGTCTCGAGGCTAACAGTGCAGGCAAAACGTATGGAGGGGATTCGCCATCAGCAAAGACATGGTTGCAAGGGTAGTCCAGCCCAGGATTTGACTAGAGGGCAAAAAAAGATTGTGCTTTCAGTGACAGCAACATGCTTTAGGTCATAGGAGTGACCAAAAGGACACAAAAGTCATTAAGAGAAAGTCAAGCGAAGCAGGCAGCTTCTACAATACAGGCATCAAGAACCATAAGCAACATACCAGAGATGAGTGTGTCTGGGCTCCACTTGTCAACCAGTTGTGGGAAGCAATGGAAAAAGTCAGTGGAAGACCTCCAAAGTTCAGGGTGGTGAGAAGATGAACTAAAAGAAAGTTGTGGTACATTAAGAGACAGCTTACATAATTAAACAAACTAAATTGCCATGGGCAATTAAGTGTATTAATGCTGGTAAATCAGAGATTTGAACATTTGTTACCAGAGAGGGAATAGATGTGATTTTCTGGAGCATCATAGCAAAACTCAGCATCAACAATAAGTTTGGCTGTGCAGGAAGACTGTTTGTACACATTTATTCTGCTTTGTTTAATTTTATCTTATTTCACAGTGCATCTTCAATTTAAAACTCCTAGTAGATGGCAGTTAACATCACCAAGTGATTATTAACTACTGCAGCTTGGTAAATGAGAACCTTAGCTCAAAAGTCAAGTTCTGGATTCCAGCAGTATCAAACGTTAACTTAGGAAGTGATTTAGATTAAAATTAAGACCTTCGAATAAAACTACTTTTAAACCCTAAAGAATAAGTTTAGACTCTGTTGCTCAGCCAGCCAGTTTTTGAGGTATTTAATTTCAGGGAGGAATGACAGATTGCAGCTACATTTTAATAGTGTGGTAAAAATACTGAGTGTAATTAGTTAATGCACCTACAGGACTTAGTTTTTAAATTCCCACTTAAGGTAGCTAAGTAAAGTAACTTATATTACATTTCAGAGCTTTTAATAATTAAAGTTTACAGTAAATCCACAGAATTCAATAGAATTAACTGATTATAAATCTCAGAGCACAAAACTGGTTTGTGGAGGTAGCACATTAGTGATTCCCAGCCTTTCTGCAAGGTGCCAGCCATTGAGAGAACTGATTAGTCACTCTTTGATTAATTGCCTGCTGTGTAGGAGCCAGGGTCAATCTACTCAATTAGGTGAAGGTCTGGTGGAGATCAGAGATGTAAATCAAAACCTACAGCAAAAGCTTCAGCACAAGATGAGAACATAGCAGCAGCCTTTCTTCCCTGCAAGGACCCCTCTCCCCCAGGCAGCCTGCTCTCCAACCACAGCTGTAAGTGAATGCCGAGGAAAGAGCAAGAGCGGGACATCCACATGTGCCTTCTCCTCAGTAGCCTTCCCGCCTCCAACCATGTTCATTTCTAAGGACTTTTTGAGCCTGACATGGCTTGTTTTCTTCCAGGTACTTAACCAGCCTTGCACTGAACCCAGGTAAACTTTAGGCACCCAACACACTCTTCAGAAGAGATCTCTGCAGATATACCACCCACTGCATGAAGGTCCAGCTCCTTCTGTTCCTCCTGAAGCCAGCTCCCTTTGATACCCATCAGGCCTTGTGAGGTAATGAACAAGCACTCCCTGCCCAGCCCTCCATTACTACTCACATAAGTCTGTATATCTGATGATTCCCCCAAAGTTAATCTCTTTTCCCAGTTTATGAGTCTTTGTCAACTGGTCATGCCCAGTACCAGAAATATCCACACTGTTGACCTAACTGCCTATGTGGGACCTCTTCCAGTTCTGCTATATCCTTTTGGCAATGAGAGGGCCAAAACTCCGCACAGTACTCAAGGTAAACTCTAGGTTTACACAACAGTGCAGTGGCATTTCCTACGATAAAGGACAGCTTGCTTACAAGATCAGGCAATTCCCCATCTTCAGAGACAAAAAGTGCTGTGCCAAGGAGTGCAGAAACACAGGCTCCGTCCACCACGGTCCCCAGTCAGTCGTGCCTCACAACAGGCAAGCCCCGTGGTGCTACGGAAAAGGAGGGACTTGCACAGAGGGGACACAGCAAGATAAGGCTCAAGGGAAGATAAAACCCAGCAGGAAGCTGTAACTCCCCAAATATGAAAAGCAGGGGAACATCAGAGCAAGCAAGGCCAGTGTGGAATGGTGTGATATGTTAAAAAAGACACAGATTAAGATTAGTTTAAAACCAACCAGATTGTGACGCTGTCCACAGGGCTACAGGAGACTGGGTATGTAGACAGAAAACAGGAATGATTTGAAACTACAGTTATCCCACACAGACTGGGAAACTATCTTGACAGGGTGATGAAAACTGTATTTTTAGACATTATAAATAACTAGTTAAAAACCTGTAATAGAAAAGCAGCTAGTCCCCAGAGACACACAAGAATGGCTATTCTTCAATATCTTATAGAAGAACAAAAGCCCACAGAAATCTAAGCAATAAGCTTGGATTTGAAAAAGCAGAACTACATAAAAATCAGTGTAGCAGTAAAAAGAAATAGCCAGAAAGGTGGAAATACTTCCAGGAGACCATGTACAGGTACTATAGGGAAGCATCAGGATACTTACATCATCAGTTCAAAATACTTTAAAAGGACGAAAAAAATCAATTTGTTGTTTGGGGTTGAACAGCAGATTAAGGCAATTATTGGCAGTAAAGGCAAAAAGGGGAAAAAGAATATCCTTCAGAATGCAAATACCATGTTCAAAGGAGGAAAAGAAAACAACATCGTGAACTTCTGGCAAGTTAAGTGTGGAATCATAGGAGGGCAGACCAAAAATCAACTCTGGTAAGCAACTTTCTAACAACATAAAAATTTAATTACAGCGCTTTTTGAAGTGTTGCAGAAATAGGACGCCTTCCTGAGAGCTGGTGGGGTCAGAGATGATGAAGGTGTACAAGGAACACTCATGATGATAGGCCTAGAGTGGGAAAGCCAAATTTTGCACCAGGGTTACCTGCAGAGAAGCTGAAGGACGTATTTCAGCTGTTTTCACTCAGAAAAGGGATCTCAGTGACTGTCCAAATAGTTCTTTGAAAATAGCTCAGTGTTCAGGAACAAGGCAAATAAAGAAATATTATGAAAACTAGTGAATAAGCCCACAAAAACAGTATTGCCACTACAAATCCATACTGCACCCCCTTTCTTCACTACAGTGCAGAAGTCTTGAAAAGGCTATAATAGAACCACACTGAGACAGGCAACTTGGATAATGAGGGGGTCTGACATAGCTTCTCCTTAAGGAAAAAGACTGAATTTTTCATACAAAGAGGTAATTATGGGATCAAGGCAGGGATGGAGGGGTAATAAAATGGTAAGTGGTACGGAGGTGGCAAATAAGGAACGAATTGTAACTACTCCTTTCTAGAAAACAACTAGAGGGCACACAGCAATGAATAGGTATCAGGTACAAAACACAATGCACAGAAATAACATTTAATGCAACACAAGAATATGAAACTCACTGCTGCAGGACGTTGCAGGGGCTGGAAGCATAAATGGGTTCAAAAAGCAAACAGATAAATGGAGTATGGGTTCATCACGGGCCATACTGAAACCTCGGTTAGAAAGTCCCCAAACTGCTGATTGTCAGAAGCTGGGAAGACATAGCCAAACTCTGTTCTTAAACATTCTCCCCAGGTACATGCTACCAGCCAGCATCATGGATCTTTGCTCTGACACAGCACAACCATTCTTCTGGCAGTGCACCACAGATTGCTTTTTGTGTTTGATTAAGTTATTTTTACATTTAAAAATAATCCGAACCCATAAGATTGCAAGCTGTTAACAAAAGATCAAAAATTAACCGCTTGGTTTGCAGCTTTCACTCAGTATATCAAACAAATAACCAGCTCCAGTAGCTTTACCTGTCAAATAAACCTTTCTGATCATTTGCTTTAGCTCACGGGCAGCAGTTCCAGCAGAAATAGTATCTGAAAGCTAGTTCACACGGCTAATCACCCATCAACTGACAGCATACCACGCCAGCCCAACTGGTGTGCTATGTACACACCAGTCAATACCAGTCCCCTGGTCCTGCAACTCAATTGCACAAAAGTATCTCGGATATCGCATAATCCCAGCCCTCCCCTGAACTAGGGCAAGGCATTCATCTGGAGCCTCATTTTTATTCATGCTCGTTTTACTAAGGTGCTCTCAATTCACGCCAAGCAGCACAGGAAAGGGTCATCGCTCTGGTAATGAATCCTCTACCAGGCCATGATTTCCTCCAGCCTGGAGTCTCCTCCACCACAAGGATAAACACTTACAAGCGGTAGTTCTCTTGGCCAGGTAGCATCATAAGCCCAGCAATGGCAAAACAGCATCCTTCTTTCGGCCTCCACCATGTGCATGTAGTCAGTGGGATGCTCAAGAGACACAGATGGTTTCATGGACAGGCTTTGCTGCCTGACAGAGGTCTGGGAACCAGCACACAGAGTGCCAGCCCAGCTCTGCCCCACTGGCTGTTACTTGCCCTGATGGGCAAGGAAACTGGAGAAGCCTTAGGCCCATCTGAGCCAGAAACCAGTCCAAGAATAACCATTACTTTTGTGGGGAAAGGAAATTGAAAAACATCCAATTATTTTTTGAATTAAAAACACTCGGCTTGGAGAGGAAGTCTTCACATCAGCCTAGATTCCCCTGACCTTTCTGGAAGTTTTTACACAGCCAAGCAGGGGAAAAAAAAAAAAAGAGATGGCGAAGGGGAACATAGATGGAAGGAAGGAGGGAGAGAAGGTAAAACAGAAAAGAAAAAAGTAATCGGAAAGGTCCACCCCTAACTGGGTGACAAGTTCAGCTTTCAACTTTGAAAATGAGAATCTCTCCCAGAAAAATGACAGTATCTTTTCATTTACTTTCTAATTTGATGCTGCCAAGCTTGGATGTCAGGAAGATAAGTTTTGAATAAAAATGTTTTGACCAGCTTTGCCTGAAACACTCAATTAGTGGTGAAGGGCAAAGAAGGAATGGGAGGAAAAAAAAGAGAGGCCAGCAGCTGGGCAGCAAACAAAGCCAGCCTGACAGAGAGAAGCTGGCAGCATCGAGGCCAACAAGCACCTGACGAATCTGTGTTCAAGCTAACACATCCAGCCCTTCAACTCAAGCAAGGCTCATCCTTTGAAGGACGCCCTGTGCCATCTTCTCCAGAGAACCCCACCAGGCTGCCTAGGTCCCTCCAACCCTGCCAGCTCCCCCAGCAAGGTCTGCAGGGCCCCTGAGGCACCTGGATCTGGCAATGGGAATGGCTGGCACTGAAAATGAATCAGGGGGCTCATTAGGAACCAGTCACCACAACGACAGTCACCAAGCTGGGTTAATATGACTCCAGCCACGCTTCATGCACTCGAGTAACTGTTCAGATATAGCTGGTAGGCCAGCCTCCTTTCAGTGCTCAGATTCACGCTCTTCCCTTCCTTTCCTATTCTCTCTTTTATTAATATAGTACATCTCTCTGGCATCTCTAACTTAACACTTCGTTTGTTGGCTGGCTGACAGGTCTCAAAAAAGCATGTCTTTCCACTTCCAGCGCACTTCTGTTCAATTTGTATGGAGAAGGTGTATCACTTAAGTAATTTCTTTTACCCCTCCTTTTCTGCAGGAAAAAGGAAAGAAGATTGAAAAAAGAATGACAGCAATGTTTTAACCTAAACGGGAGCAATTTGCATGCAAATCATTTTTTTCAGGTGCCATAGAAGATGTGGGGGCCTCGACAATCTGGAGGGAAGAAATAAAAAGAAGGGTGAATTTGACACAGACACTGTCAACTGATGAACCCGCAACTTTGAGTTTCTTCCCTCGGGCAAAGTGTCCTGGAGCGTGAGTCTCTTCCATACTACCTCCATATTTATTTTCATTCTCATTGACACTACCATCGTAAGACAAAGAATCTGTTTCTTCTTTTATTTAGATGCCTTTTCAAAGCTCCTTGCATGCAAGTCCTACAAACGTAGTCAATACGTGAGTAGGTGCAGCTCGATGTAAACCCAAGTGGGAAGTGGTTTCCCTACCAAACTTGATGAGAAAATGAGTTATACAATCAATAAAGTAGCACCAGACTCTAGAGGAAGAGAGAGTCATATGATGTACTACACAGCACCCAGACATTACCACCAATAAATCATGGTACTATGGGAGTTCGCAGAGGCACAACAGGGGTGCTAAAGCTGCCAAGAACAGAGGAGCCGCAGTGAAGGCAGCAGTTTGCCACCAGCACTTCAGCTCAACCAGTTCTTCCCAACAGTATTTCTCCCAACAGTTAGCATTTGTTACACATGGGGAAAAATCTTTACACTCAGAGCTGGCACTCCTTGTTGTAAGTAGGGTTATTTGCACCTCTCAGACAAAGACCTTTCAGACAATGATTCCCACGGACATTTATGTTCTTCTGGCAGCACTGAATAATCTTTTTGGGAACCTGAACACACCGAGCCCTGTGGCAGGGGATGCCACAGCACTCCACGCTTAGGACCACTGCACCACACCACAAAACAGCAATGAAACCATTCAAACCAGATCCATAGCACTGCCATACACAGGCAGACAACATTTTCACAAGAGCCTCAACATCAAATTGACCATTTTTATCTTATACTTGAAAACGGAGAGAGAGCAACCAGAGGAAAACACCCTGCCTTTGCCTGCCCATGGATTCTGGACAACAGACTGCCCTACTAGAAAGGAATCTGCAATAAGGTTAGCAAACAGGCTACAGCTGCCATTTACTAACACAAAGACGCACCTGGCCTTGGAATACCTGTGGTGAGCTCAAGTTTTGCAAGTATTTGCTTTTCCACTTTCTACTTCAATGTTCCTGGTACGCTAGTATAAGTTACCGCCACCACCACTCTTACAAAAGTGTTACACCCTTTCTAAAATAAAACAGGGCTACGTGACAGATCTAAGAGCGAAATGCATCAGAGCAATTAGAGGTTCTGCTGCTTTTATGGCTCTGATTGGAATTCTGATCTCAAGCGAAAAGCCAGTTCTCCAGTGAGAAAACACGGTGGCTCTGCATACGGGCTCCATCTGCCGGCACACCACTCAGGATGGAGTACACTGAAACAAAACCTACACAGCCATCAATTACATTTTTCTTCTCACAGCCTATGAATTTCAATAAATATACCATCTGTTCCTCTTCTGTGTGGGAGTTCAGTCATCTTCTTGGCAGCAATATTATTCTAGAGCAATTACCTGTGTCTTTATCACCTATCATTGTGCTTCATCATCTTTTCATCATGTGTAAAAACCAACCACTTTATTACTACAATTTCTGTAGGCAGCTCGGTCCTGTTAGTTACCATGGAGATGATCTGTCAAAAGAAGTCTACATTTAAAGAAGTAAAAGCTGAGAAAGAGAGGAGGAGAGAAACACAAAGAGCCTGAAATGAACTTGTTTCTCCAAGTCAGAGTTTAAACACAAAAGGTACATCTCGGGCAGCAACACAGAGATGCCACTAACAACCTAGTTAGGAATCCATCAACCTGCCAATACAGAGGATGAGTCAATGACTCACAAGCTTTACAATATGCTCAGAGGTCAGAGTCTCTGCTTTAATCCCTCAGCCGAGTCCCATGACCTGCTCTTAGGAAGGCCAATTTCTTATTACTATAAATCAAAAGATAAAACAGGGGGAGGAAGGACAGGCTGTGAAGGCACAGCAGGCAGGAGGCAACAGCAATTTCCCCCCCCCCCACGGCAGTCGCTAGCAAGACGGTGAATTTTACATCAGCTGCACTATAGTTTATACCCCTTCCTGAAAATCTCTTTGAATTAATCTCTCTCTTCCCCAGCTTCACTCTGGTTTTGCTCCACTTTCTCTCACCCCTTCCACAGATTCCTGCCTAGCTCTGCTCTTTCGCTCCTTCCCTCACAAGCTGCACATTGCACTCCTCCTTCCATAAAAACATACTACACTTGCAGCTGTTCTACCTCTCTCTTTCCAAATTCCTATATATTTCAAAAGCAGCTGTCAGTGCCAACTATTTACAGATGCTTGCTCCCTCACCCACCCACATACATACACCCCCTGCCTTCACTTCATGAAATCCTGTTTTCCTCTTCAAATTTTTTCATCTCCTCCAGACTTCCAGCTCCCACCATCCTTCCAAGCTGTAATTGCTCTCATGTTACTGCAGGAAAAATATTAGCAAAGTACAAAGGACTTGCTGATGCTCTGTGTTTCTAGGATGCGTCATTAGCAGCCTTGAGCTGAAACACGCCGGGCTGCAAACTGCTTTGGTTCAATTCATCCTTGTATCTCTGGAAGAAATAGGCAATCTCAGAGCCATCCCATTTGTTTAATATCAAGTCCACGTGCACTGAGTTTTAATGATGTGGATTGTCATTCTGAATTGCAAGAGTACAGGAACTGACCACCTATTCACTATGTTCACAGCTACCTTCCATAGTAGAATTACCCCAATCTTGCATTTTCCAATGCAAGAAAACATTTTCCACAAGTTATCCAGACTTAAAAGCACTTTAATTTCTGTCTGTCCACCTTGAGACACAAGGTACTCAATTTTCATAAGTGCTAAGTGCCCATACTTTCCTTGGGTTTCTGCCAGCAGAAAACTTTCTACATTGGGAAGCCTAGTCTCAAAGAGCATCAAATTTAGGTACTGCAAAAGAGACAGATGACTAGAAATCTGGGACTAAGCAACTACCAGGGTATTAAAAAAAAGGCACTGCAGTAGAAATAATGCTTGGGTTCAGCAGTGAAAAATTGCAGTGCTTAACCTCCAAGAAAAGAAGGAGGGGGCATAAAATAGGAGGGAGAATTGCAATAGAACAACAGACAGGGAAGAAGAGAGGGACAAAAATTAAAAATAAAAACCCCAAGGAATATCAGGAATGCACTGCCATCCATCAGAGTTCAAAGCAGAAAACTCATGAACAAAGCCAAAAATACCAGATCTGAAAAAAATCAGCATTTGCTGAGAAAATATGAACTAAACAAGAAAAATCACATTCTGATCTCAAATCTGATCTCCCCTGAAAGTTTATTATGGAGCAAAAGTTCTTCCCAACTGTCCCCTTAAAAGAAGTACTGTTGAAGAGAGACTGAAACCACAGATAAATCAGACACTGCAACAGCTTCAGTTGCTGAGGAAATAGCATCCATGCACCCTTCTTTATCTTTAAAGGTGTGGGCCCTGTGTTTCCTCTCTCTCTTTAGATACCTTTTGCAGTCAGGTTGAGCCGTCAGCTTCCATATGGTGCTTTAGCTTCTACAAGACATGCCCAGGAAGAGTCATATCCCTGCTCTTTAGCATGGCTGGTTGCTGCACAGATTGGATGTAGACGGAGACATGCCCAGGCTAAAAAGTGGTTTCCAGCACCATGGGCCAACTTGAGACGCCACTTGGTAGGCGTGCTGCAGAAACTTCTGCTTCTGCTAACCTCATTTCCTCCAGCCAAGCCTTCCAGACAGGCTCAGTGGATGCTGACTCCCCTGCACAGGATCTCTGTGCCTTCCAAGGCAGATACCCTCGACCAACAGCATCTGTGCTGCCTCTGCCCTTTGCAGGCGCTGGCAGGCAAGCAGGGCAGACACTCGTTCTGCTTGCCTCCTCCCCTTTCCCACTGACAGTCTGCAAAGAGAGCCAGGAGAGCTGCCCCGACAGAGAATGCTGCCTGCCCTACCTGCTGCTGCTGGGGCTGCTCTGCCTGGGGCAGCAACACCGGGCAGCAGGACACCCCAATGCATGCCACCACACGGACTTGGACAGCAAGGTCCTCATCTGTCACTCCCATTCTCCCAAACTCTCAGCATCTTTGCAAAAATTACTGCTTCTGCTTATTCTTTGACTTGAACAGATGTTCCCAGTCACTGCTGTGTGCTTGCACAGTGATTCTCCCCCTCTAGGGCTCTTAACAAGGGAGAAGGGAAAGCACTACGGGGCTTGTGGTTTGTCCCAGCCTGGCCACCCACAGCTTGTAAAAGATGGGAGGAGCGAGCAGCAGGTGATGACAGCCAGGCAACGATAAAAAGAGTACAGGTTAAAGAAGAATTGCTTCTTCTCTTCAGAGTAAATCAAATACACAGAAGCCAACCCAATGCACACACTGCTCCATAAAACGGCCAAAGCATCCACCATAAACAGGCCTTCCAGCTCCCTTGGGGGGCAGAAGAGGAGGAATGTGTGTCCACTCTTGCTCCCCTCCAGAGACCCAAAAGCACATTTCCCCGCTGGCACCCAGGAGCTGCTGCAGCAGCAATACGCCAAATTACTGGTCAGATCAGGCATGAATTGCTCCCTGGGGCAGGGTGGCACACCACGGACAGGCTTGCAAAGGGAAAACAGTGGTACATACAGCAACTTTGCTAATGTCAGCAGGCCCTACACAAGGGTCAGCAGGCCTGCACCCTCCCAGAGCAGCCTGCCACAGCCAGGAGCACTGCAGAGCCCACACCACTCCTCCTGCTGAGATCTGTGCCTGGATGGTTGGCAGAAGGTCTCTCTGCCATCCCTCGGCAGCATCACGCATCTACAGTTTTCCTAACAGTCAATATGACCTTCCAGCTGTGTGCACAGCCATCACCTTCCCAGTCTTGAACTGGTGGGATGGGAATACAGACAACATGGGGTTTGGCTGCTTTCAGATGACACCTGCACCCCATCCCCTCTATGGTCTTGTACGATCATCCCTTGACATGATAATTAACACGCGGACTCAGCACAGATATTCATGAGCTGGGCTGGCATTTGGCAATCCAATTGTAAAACAAGCAATGGCTAGACAGAGCAGGCTGGGATAACACGTGGCATGCCAGGTGCTCATCCAGCCCAAGGTCACTATTGCCTGATTTTACTTCGCCAGTAGCAACCACACAGTCGGACCACTTAAACTGTGCTTCAAACTGTCATAAATTTATTCCACCCAGTGATCCAGCATCACTCTTCATCAAACCACAAGGTACGGAGAGCAATGGGAAAGGCACAGGAAGGGGAGCAGCACTAAGGACAGAGAAAAATAGATTTAATCACTTAACAAAAGGCATCATCAACTCTTTGTTCAGAACTGCTTTTTGCCAAAGAACCAAATAGAAAGCAACCTTGCATCTTTAATGGTTTTGCAGGTATAAACAAGTCAACACAGCTAATCCAGTCATCCTGTCTGCAGGAGTAACCCAGAAACCAGAGCTCCCACAACAGTGTAGGCAGCCCTGGCTGAGAAACAGGTAGCCAAAAAGCCAGGGTCCCTTGCAGGCACAGAGCAGGCAGCCTGCCTTCTTATGGACAGACTGCCTTCATTTATCTGGAGTTCTGTGACAAATGAATGTGAATACTTTAATAAACCAAATTTTGAGAAGATGATAACTTGCATTGCATTAGCACTTCCAAGATGTCAACCAAGACACAGACACTGCAGTTCAGGGTGCTATATGGAGCACCCGTACAGCACCTTCCCCTGCCTGTGCGCAGGAGAGCTTGCAGGCGCAACGGGGAAGGGGTAAAACACAGACCACACATCCGTGGCAGGACAGAAACCAGGACCTAATAGCCAAAATGCTAATCTGAAGGGTTAGGTTAATGAAGAGGTATCATTAACACCTTTCACTCTTTCCTGTAACTCTGTAATATTTATATAGCCCTACACAAAGCAATCCATATTCCTGTGATCAAAGCAGTGTTAATTATTTCAGCTCACAGCATGTTTCTATCCTCAGTTCAGCAGTAGCCTTGACTTGTTCCTCAAAAACTTAACAATAAAAGTGTTCCTGGCTTCACCCTAGGGGCAGCAGTTTACTGGCAGTGCTAGATAAAGTGTACAGTCAGCACCACCCACACCAGTCTGCCTGGCAGCAGAGCTGGGCTGGACTGGATTCAAAGGCAGCTCACGGCTGGGGAGATGGTGAGACACAAATCATCAATTCTGACAACAGCCAGGTGGAAAAACAGGAGCTCGCTCAGAGCTTTTGGGGAAAAAAGGTCAGAAGATCTCAGAAGATCTCATCCCCTGTTGTTCTCATGTCACACACTTTTTTATTTTTCTGTATATATTACTGATTTATTGGTTGTTCTACAGGCTTTTTACAGCTTTTTCATGAAGCAGCAATTAAAGCAAGCAGACAAAGTCAAACTAGACCTGTGCAGTGAAGAGGCAGAAAGTCCTGAGCAAACAGTTTTTCCTTCCCCAGTGTAAGTTTGAGGAAGACAGAAAGAGACACTAGATCTAGGTGATGTTTTACCTTGTGTCTTGCAGGTAGCCACACGCAAATTCCTGAAAATATCATTGACAATTCCCTTCAGACTATTTCCTGCCCTTGTTACTTACAGATACTTCAAGAACAGAGAAAAGCTTTATGCTGTCTTTTGCTAACATTGATGCACAATGCCAGCAGACTACTTCAGGGACATCCTGCTTTGTACCCCTCACATAAATGTAAGCACATAACATCTGACTTACAGCTAAACAGACCAGCAATCCACTTGCATATACTTCATCACATGGGCTCCTGCAGCAGTCAAACCTGGGATCCTTCATCCCTAAGTGGTCAATTTTTTCCTCCTACTTTAAAGCCCAAACTCCAGCTGAGACTCTTAGACAAGAGGTTGCAAGTCCTCAGGAAGCTCAGAGCATTTACCCTTTCCAGGGAACCCCTCATCACACAAGTTGCTGCCAGCAATGAAAGGCAGTTAGGATTTTCCTGATTAATATAAAAATAGCAGTAAAAACTTCCAGCAAAAACTATTACAATTCTACCTCATTTCCCAGCCATAGAGGAATCAAACTCTTATAGGAAAAGAAGGTAGAAGTGAAATGATCACCATAAAAATCCACATGAGCCCCAAGATGATCATACTTGCAAAAAGTTTGGGAAACTCTTGCGTAAAGTGAACACATTAGTCTTGGGGCAGTACTGGGAATCAAACATTCTTCTCAGCAAAAGCCTTCAGCTGCTGGCCTGACATGGAACAATCTCAGAAGAGGATCAAGACATTGGCTTGCTGTCTGCTTTGTACATGGCATTGCATTACATGGTGCAGCAGAAATTTCAGCTGGCTTCAAGCTAGTTTGCACAAGTAGTGGAGACAGTCTAGCCGTGGCAGAAATGCACAGATAATTAATCTTGCCAAGGATTAGTTTGGAGGATAGACACAGAAAAGCCTCTAAGCTTCTCCAGGATCTTTCATCTGTAGAGTCCCTTACAACTACAGTGCACTTACAGCCAAGAGACACCCATGCCATGTCCAGCTGACCCCACTGGGCTGCACATTCTTGCTCTTCCACTAAGATGAAATTTTGCATGGGGACATCCCATATGGTTGGTTGCCTTTGCCTTTGGCAGTATGGGGCTGTGATCATCCCAGCATGAGGCATGAGAAGCAGTTCCTCCTCTTTTCTCAGTACTGTTGCATACTGCCTCTAGCGTCTGGTAGCATACTGGGGGTAAAGAAAAAGAAAATTTAAATGTCTGTTAAAAATATTCAAAAGAGAAAGGTTGTGGAAAACATGACACACAAGGAGATATAAAGAAAGGGGGACCATTTAGGCTGAAAAGAGAATGGTGGCAGGAATAAAAAAATCACTATGGATAGAAGAGGGATTATCTGATCTCTGTATCTATTAGATACAATGCTTACATTGCAGCAAGAAAACCTGTCAGGATGAGTTAAATACAGTTCCTTTGGATGTGGGGCAAGGGAATGGACCTGTGGACCTTTCCAGCTTTATTTTCCATGATTATCTGTGCTTCTCAATGCTCATGGGTCAAGACACCCTCCTGCTGATTAGTGTACAAACACAGCCAAAATAGGATTTGGTTCCCATTTTGTTCAAGCTAGAGAGTTTCCTCACAAAACAACAGTTTCTCCATTTAGCCTCAGGTCCTAAATATCCAAACAAAACAAAACAAAAAAAAAAAAAAAAGAGTAAGAAAGAACCACAACTGAACAATGAAAAAGAGAGTAATTCTACCAAAGGAAAGTCAGTATTAAAATCCATTAGGCAGAGAAACACAAACTCTATCAAATTTATTGCTTCGTTTCAGGACTTGGGAAGAGTCTCTTCATTTCCTGTACCTCTTGAGTATTTACTATGTCCCCTATGAGCTAAGCCTTCCAGAGTCATTTTAATGTCATGTTCTAAGCATTTCTGCATTGTAAATCATCGATTTTTCTATCTCCTTCTCCCAATCAATGCAGAGATATTTATGCTGAACACATAAAAGCTCTTGACACTATAGAAAAAGCAATTACACCCTGCAAGACGTTTGCTTTTGGTCGTTGACATCATGAAATTATCCATTACACTTTGCACATGCCTGCCATTTACAGGAAAGCAGCGTGACCTTGTCTGCCTGAAGTTTGCATCTCTGCAACCTCGTGAAGCAAGGTGTCCAGAGCTTGCAGCAGAGATAGACATCCCTGGCTCAGGGAGTACCTGAACTGAAAATTGTGAAAGCTGGGTGTCCTGGTTTGGCCTAAACCAGGCCGATTTTCCTTTCAGTGATTTTTACTTTCAGCTAAGTCTCCTTTAAGTAACTGCATTTTCTGAAACTAACTGCATGTTTTTGCAGACAGTGTCTGCTTCCAGGACTGATAACGCTCGAAGTTTGTAGTTATCACTGAGGCACCGGTAGGGATGTTGTGCAGAAAGGCTCTTGCTGTACTTATTCTTGAGAGAAACCAAGGTCACTGCTGAATTCCTCATTGCTTACGAGTGAAGAGCCGAAGGGGGGTCGCAGCTGCAGAGGGGAGCGGACAGGGCAGGTGACCCAAAATTGACCAACGAGGGTATTCCATCCCATACACGTCATTCTCGGTATAAAGTGGGGGGATCACGAGGGTCTCGCTCTCTTTCTGCTATGGCCGGTGTCCAGGGAGGACTCCGTCTGTTTTCCTGCTGCCCCCGATCCCGATCCGTGCGTTCCTGAATCCAGCTCTCGACCATCGCTAGGCCCAGGCTGGGCCTTCCCGGAGCCTGCCCTGCAGTGCCGGTGGTGACGTGGCTGACTTCAGGGGAGCTCAATCTTGGTTTTGTATATATATTTGTATATATTTGATTATTTCTATTATTATTATTATACTTTTTTTTCATTATTATAGTTTATTAAAACTGTTTTAATTTTCCAACCCAGAAGTCTCTCTCCCTTTTCCCTTTCCCTTTCCCTCTGGGGGGAGGGGGAGGGGGGATAACAGAGGGCATCTGCCGCAGGTTTAATCGCCAGCCCAGCTTTAAACCGTGACACTGGGACAAATCATGAAAGCAGAAGCAGCTCTCATGTCAGTCCTGCTCCTGTGCTCCTACCAGACATTGCCTGCTGTCAGAGACAAGATGCTGGTTAGACAGATCTTTCTTCTAACCACTGCAGTCATGTTTCCCTCCACAGCCCCAGGGCAGACTGGAAAACTTCATTATCTCTCTTGTATTTGCCAGTGCTTCAAGGATGGGCCCTGCATCCACTCTCTGCCAGTGTGCCAGGCCAGTCCTTCTGTCTCTTCCCACTCCTACACACTGGGCTAGCAACGACTATATTTAAACTCCAGGGCAGACACAGTGAAGCACCTGCAAGCTCCTGTTATAGTAATTGTCTAGAGCACAGCATGATCCCTTTTCGCTTGGCCACCCTAGTTTCCTTCCCTTGAATAATGCTGCATCCTTCCTGGATGCAATCAGGATGCTGGGCACAAAAACACAGAGCACGCTTGGATGGCTCCCCCACTCCAAGCTACTGGCAAGACACGTTCACGGGATGAGCCAGGAACCAGCCCTTTCGTCTTGGCAAAACTGCAACAGACTTGTAAAGTCTCTGAGCAGTTTATGTTCATGACGCCCACCGGTCCCTGTCTTGCACTTTCTTCTTCTAGCAGCAGCAATTCACACCTTCCTCGCAAAGCACCGATGAGCCTGCGCTCCCTGGAAAGGACCCACCATCAAAGGACCTACCAGGAGGTGCAGTCTCCCCAGCCTCTCTCCCAGGTCACCAGCTCAGCAATGAAAAGGAGGTTTCCTGCCATGCTATGACTGACACATGGATGCGCCCTTTCTCACATATTAGACAGGAAAGTATTTCACTCAGCACTAAAACAGGCAGCAGTATTTGAGGAACAAGTGTGTCGAACAAGACCACGCAGGAGAGTGCTGTACCTTCCCTAGCACTGCTGCCCACTTAGGCTTTCCATTTCAGATGTTTGTCCAGATTTTATCTGAAGCTGACACATGCCTGTAGCCCCAGCAGGTGAGGAACAGCCTTCGCAACTAGCTCAAGAGAACTGCATTTTATTTTAAAACCTTGGTAAGATCTTCCAGTGTAGAAGGCTAACTCCAGTGAAGTCAGGGAGCTGTGATGATTACATCAGATCCAGCCTATAAGTCACGAGCACACCCTTAATAAGAGTATATAAAGAGAGAGAATATTAAATAACGAACGGTCATCCCTTGGATGAGGGATTAGAGTGCACTGTCAGCAAGTTCGCTGATGACACCAAACTGGGAGGAGTGGCTGACACAACGGAAGGCTGCGCAGCCATTCAGAGAGATCTGGACAGGCTGGAGAGTTGGGTGGGGAGAAATTTAATGAAATATAACAAGGGCAAGTGTAGAGTCCTGCATCTGGGCAAGAACAACCCCATGTACCAGTACAAGTTGGGGGCAGACCTGTTGGAGACCAGCGTAGGGGAAAGGGACCTGGGGGTCCTAGTGGACAACAGGATGACCATGAGCCAGCAGTGTGCCCTTGTGGCCAAGAAGGCCAATGGCATCCTGGGGTGTATTAGAAGGGGTGTGGTTAGCAGGTCAAGAGAGGTTCTCCTCCCCCTCTACTCTGCCCTGGTGAGGCCGCATCTGGAATATTGTGTCCAGTTCTGGGCCCCTCAGTTCAAGAAGGACAGGGAACTGCTAGAGAGAGTCCAGCGCAGAGCCACAAAGATGATTAAGGGAGTGGAACATCTCCCTTATGAGGAGAGGCTGAGGGAGCTGGGTCTCTTTAGCTTGAAGAAGAGGAGACTGAGGGGTGACCTCATCAATGTTTATAAATATGTAAAGGGCAAGTGTCATGAGGATGGAGCCAGGCTCTTCTCAGTGACATCCCTTGACAGGACAAGGGGCAATGGGTGCAAGCTGGAGCACAGGAGGTTCCACTTAAATTTGAGGAAAAACTTCTTTACGGTGAGGGTGACTGAACACTGGAATAGGCTGCCCAGAGAGGTTGTGGAGTCTCCTTCTCTGGAGACATTCAAAACCTGCCTGGACGCGTTCCTGTGTGATATGGTCTAGGCAATCCTGCCCCGGCAGGGGGATTGGACTAGATGATCTTTCGAGGTCCCTTCCAATCCCTAACATTCTGTGATTCTGTGATTCTCTCCGCTGGTTGCAAGAGCAAGAATTACAAAAGCAGTGACAACAGCAGAAGCTTTAGGGCCCAGAGTCATCATGCTTAATTCTCTAAGATCCCGACTGACCCAGCTGAGTGAGGCAGAAGTGTCTCTCATTAGAACAATTAACTTTTTGTGTGTAGATAAAAGTTCCAGGCACTGCGTGGGAGACTTATTAATTCATAGCCAAGCTGCTTATACTGAATCTATTTTAAGTTTTTGAACTTTTCCTCAGAGGGAGTTGGGGGTTTTATCTCTTGTCAAAACAGGCAGAACTCAGCCAAGTTCACTGCAGGTCACCTCCAGTAAGAGGAGACCAAATCACTCGGGGGAAAAAAAGAGCAATAAAAATACTCATTGTGTTTAAAAACTGACAATCGCGCTTTGATTCTCAAATTTTAGGAAAAAAATCGCTCCCTCCCATTATTCATCCGCTTCTGAACACCTGGAGCATCAGGCAGTGTAAGAATGCTGAGCAGATACTGAGGGTAGAAGCAGGAGTAGAGAAGATGTCCCTTATTTTAAGGGGGTTGACGGAGACGTGTACACAAAAGAAACACTAAAGACAAGCTTGTAGCATATCAGTTCAATGGCATTAAGCCCTTTGGCTCTCTTCTTCAAAAATCAAGGCAGTCTTAAATAATAACAGTGTAAAATTAAGCTGACTTCATACTCTTTAATCTAAATCAAGTAAGACAGCACACGTGGCTCAGTTTTAAACCATAGAGGAAATAACAACCTTCATTCAGAAGGAGACTGAGACAGGGATTTGGCATCATTCTGTTAATCCACTTTACAGTCACACCTTAGTTAATTAGAAAACACACAGGGAAATGAATTGGTATAATATAAATTAACAGTGATCTCTACGTAATGCCTGTGCAACATTCATCAGGCAGTACACTCAGATTCAAAAAGACTCTTACCAATAGGTCTGCTACTTGACAACGCTACGTTCCAGTGTCTGAAAAGCAGGGTGGTCCGACAGGCAGTTTGTTCAATTCACCTGGCCAGCTGAACAAACCAACACCACCCCTGAAAAACACTCCGCACTTCCTAGGGGGGGAATCAATCAGACTGATGCATACCTGCTCTGTCGCAATACCTGTCCCTGACTTCAGTGAAGGAAGGAAACCTAATGGGGAAAGTCCGCTGGGCTCAGAGAAGACCAAGGACAACATCTGAGGGGAAGAAAATGAGAGAAGGCAGTGCATTTGCAGTGGTCTGGAAGAGACCACAACAAACAAAAATGTCACCATATTGCATGTACACTGACAAAGCACAGGTACCTTCATCGCTCTCTCTGTGGCACAACACATCCCTGGGTATCGCTGTGCTGTTCAATCATCAGTCTGCAGCCATCCTGCCCAACTACAGCACCTTCCCGACCAGAGGCAGGGCAGAACACTCCTGCACTTCACAGCCAGGAGCTGAGGGCCTGAGCCACATCGTGCAGTGGCTGGAGTAGTCTCTTCTGCTCTGGCCACTCGCTGTTGACACTGCATGGCCCTGTGGAGGGCAGAGGAGCAGGAGAGTCCCCTTAAATAGTCTATGATCCCTCCACTGTAACAGCCCCCTTTTGCAACAAGATGCTGCCTTAGGCCACTAGTAGCTTCCAAAGACTGGAGAGAGGTTGGATAGGTATTGCTGCAACAAGAGCAATAAGACATGGCAGAGGTGTGGCATTTATAGGTCTCATATACCTTTTTTTAAAGGCAAAACTGAAGAAAATAAAGCAAGCAGACAGAAGTGAAAGGAAAAAAACTACTTATTTAAACTATTATTCTGGAAGTATGTATAAGCAATTTTCCTTCACTCGGGTTGAAATGAGAGCATGTTGCATCTTATTTTTCAGCTCAGTCATGTAAAGTCCTGTCTCTGTTATCCACAGCTCTCATTTTCCTATCATCATCATCTCTAATTTGCACAGACGAACAAGGTGCACTCTACTTAGAAAAGAAACAAACAAATATGTATTTCAAAAGTATCAGAGAGAGTTAAAAACACTTTGCACAGGGATGCGTGCTATGTGATTTCTATGGCATATATAAGGTAGCAGCTGTATTTCATTACATTATTGGCAGAAAGAGTCCCTAAACAGAAATGATGTATGGTAAAAGAGAGACAGTCATTTCATCCCGAGTCCACACACAGATTTTTGCATGCACCCAGAGTGACTATTTGGGATAATCTTCTCTTTCCTGCTGTGAAAGGCAGTCAATTTTAATTGGGAAGAAGCATTGCTACTGTGAAAGTTAATAGAAATCTATCATCCGCCAACTTACAGAGCGATGTTGGTAGCGCGATCCTTGCTCAAGCACCTGTCTGTTGGATTTCAGCACTGACTCCTCAATGCCCATCACTGAAACATGAACGATACCCTGACTCTGCACATCCCAGTACGTGCACCGGTGTGAGCAGCGTGCAGATGCTGCACATGCCTGCAGTGAAAGGCAGCCTATGGCACCTCCGGAAGGACAGTAAAGACAAAGCAGCAAGCCTTGCTGATGGCTATAAAACAGCAGATGTTACTGTACGTGCCTACTATTTGCTTCAGAGCTATCAGGGGAAAAGGGTCGTGTAAGCCAAGCACACCCTCCAAAACACCCTTCGAGATAAGCGTGTGCCCATGTGCACACATGCGCATGAACATGCAACTTTCCAAAGAGAAGGGGAGGCACCTGAGTGCAATTCCCCAGTTTAACTCGCAGCAAGCAAGTGCTCAGAGGACGACAGGCTCCGCAGGTCTCGTGTGCTGCAAGATCTGGATTTCAGTTCACTTTCCAGAGACATATAAGGTCACAGGCTGGAGATGTGAACACTCTCATAAAGCAAAAATCCAGGCCAAATGTTCATTAGATAATCAGCCAGCTGCACACAAACTATTTATTGGGTAGCAAGGAGCTACCAATCCCTTCTGACAGCATAAGCAGCCTCTAGGTTGTGGCTCAACATCCTTAAGAGCAGCTTGACAGACTGAATCAACACCCTGTCATTTTGAATGCAGCCTTGTAATATTATCTGTAGACATGTGTGTATGGCACATCTGAGCTCCCACCTAGAATTAATTCGAAACCTTCTAGTACAGGCAAATTTCACTTCAAGCTGTGCTCTGCTGACACGATGATTTATTGATTTATCTCTCTACAAGGAAAACAGAGAGCATCTCCAGTCAAAGGATATGTTACATTATGAGACTGTCCTGCAAGAGGGGGAAAGCAATTTGAAAACAAGTAGTTCTTTTGTGGACTCTGCTAGATGCACATGAAGGATGAGTTTTAGTTTGTTTGCTTCCTTAAATCGTACACAAATATCCTATAAGTTTTTTCAAGAGATTAAAACCTTTTCAACACGAGTACAGCCAGTCTAACGCTCAAAGTTCCTCTAAAAAGAAGGTCAAGTCTTCTTGGTACAAAAAATTTCATTTATCAAAACTTCTTGTGAAATAATAACAACATAAACTTTTACTTAATTCTATATTATTTTAGCTATTTTAAGCCATCATCCTGCAGAGTAAGATTGCTATGAAAAAAACCCTGGAGGTATTCATATCGCAGGGATGCTGCATTGCCCTCTGGAGTCTGTCACTTTCTCATTCCAGCATCTACATGCAGATTCTTATCAAATTGGCTCTAAAGACATCACAGAGGGGAATTCTGTCTACCAGATATGAAGCATGGCCAATAATTAAGGCAAGAGTTCAGATTCAGACTTTTCAAGTGGTTCTCAGTGTTATTTTGGACAATATCTCCTCCCCTCCCCTCCCGCGCCCCCCCCCCCCTCCAGCTTCTGTTTAGAAAGGTGTATCTATGAAATAACGTACTGCATTTTAGGAAGGACTTTCAGTATCAGTATCTCTATATCATACAGAAATAAAGATGCTAAAAAAGGTAAAAACAAATATTGTATTTTTTCTTACTTGCTCCCTTCCCAAAAGCTACAACTATTACTGCAACTCAGATCACAGGACGAAGAATCTACCTGGCTCCTTCCAAGACGAAAAATTGCTGCACTCAGACCTGCTGTGTTCAAACTCTGTGCAGTGCTACAGAAGGATGGATATTGCTCCTGTGAGTGCTTTGTTTTGATTTTAAACGAGTTTCAGTTCCTTTCTCTCAAATTCATAATGAAAGATTCCCCAACACCGCTCACTACTACACATACATATCCACCTGCATGCAGCTAACCACCATCAATTTTTTCCATTCATAAGCTGGCAAGGAGAGGACAAAACATACCTTAATCCTAACACATGAAAACTACATCAAGTATCTTCCATTGATACCATGCCCTAACAAATACATGCACAAATCTGCATTGCCCTTGCAGCAGGAGGTGGTCTGGATACCTTTCATCCTTCTGCACTGGGATTGGTAGAGCACCTTCTACACATCATTTCAGACCTCTTGCTTCACCCCTACTAGTTATGCATCTGAGGAGCCCATATACTGTCCTAATAGGTGACGTCTGCCTTTCTGATTTGAAATGCACAAATATATTCTTCGTAGTGGAACAGTGCCCAAAGGCTGTAGCTGATTTCAGGATTCCCTGATAAACTCCCAGTAAGAGGCGGCTTACACCCTAAAAATCACTTGGAGTCCGAAGAAGGAACAAAAAGGGGATTAAACAGAATGGGACAGAACCCGTTTTGTTTTATTTGTCACTGCTCATATCAAATTGCACAAATGCTGGGGGAGATGATTCATTTCAAATATGTAAGATACACGCCTGAAGGTGCACCCACACAAAGTACCCTTGAAAGAACACAGTGACATGGCTGAGCCAGCCTCCTGCTGTCCATTACCAGCTGACCTCAGCATCACTGCAGCAATAATGAGTTCAGGTCTGGAGAAGAAGGTCTCAGCCTCATGAACTGTACGGGAGAAAGGGAGCAGGAGTAAGGAGCTCTGGGGAAAAAGAAAAAAAAAAGACAGACTCCCCAGTTGTTAAAAGACATGCTGCAAATTACAAAACCCAGACTGTCAGGACCCCTCTCAAAGAGCTTGGAGTTTATATTGAGTCTTATGCAGCCCTGGGAAATGAAGCATTGCTAGAAGATGGCCCTGCACCCTGCCCAGACCAACTGCTGGATGGCAGTGGGAACATCGAGGACTGCATTTTGTGCGTGCCATTTCTAGGCACAGTGGATAAGGGCACAGAACATGGCTCTTCGAAAGAGTTTCTCTGGCTATATGCCAGAGTCTGGAAGAGGACTGAGATCTCCAGGAGACATCATGATCCCTTCGTCTCCAGCAAACACCATAAAAGAGTCAAGAGGTTGGGGTTTTAGGGTTGTTCCCTGAAGTCTGCCTGTTTACCCAAGCTCCACATCATCTCTGCTATACCCTGTCCCGTGAGGTTTGAGCTTACATGGAAATTACAGCACATCAAACTCACTCCATGGCCTTGCTAAAGCACATTGCATGACAACTGGGGCTGCCCAGGGGATCTGCAGGCTTTACTAGAAAAGGTGATAGAAAAGATGACTTGTCTGCTACAAGGCACACTGTCCCGGATATCACAAACACAACCTTGAAGTCTTTAGCTTAGCAAGGCTCAGTGTAATAAAATTCCTACTCCATCTCGTGACACAGGGACTTCCCAAAGGCAAACTCACTCTATAATTTACTCTCTGTGCTTCTCTCCTCCAGGCTGCATCCCCGTGACTGCCTTTATCTCTCTCTTGGTTTGGATTTGAACTCAGCTCATTATTCTGAAGCCTCTCAGGTGGAAACAGGAAGGAGTTTGCTGTTTAGTAATGATGGCAAAGACCTCATTGTAAGGAACAAGATGTGAATGGACAAACATGTCATGGTGTTTTAAATGCTTCCCAATCCTTCTGAAAGTGTTACATTCTTTTGGCTTATTCATCTTCACATGCAACCTCTTTCCCACCTCTCTGACCTCAAGGATATCTGGACATGCTGAATTTTGTCTTTCCAGCAGTAGCTCCTTGGAGCTACAGGCACATGGCTGCCACATGGATGTGACAGCAAGGGTGAGCCTCAGTTCAAAATGAAGACACCAAAACCCAGTCTCCTGCAGGCAGGTGTGCACTGGGCATCCCAGCTCCCATCACAGTCAGTGGATCGCCACTCAGTACAGCCTGAAGAGCTCAGAGAGCCACTCAGCTGAGCACTCACTGGGCATCTACTTCAAAGGGAGCTGAATCACTTTCTGGGCTTCATGGACTGTCCCGACTAGATCTCCACTAACTGTCATGGGAGCTCAGATGTCTACCACACACCTTCACGTTGCTTTAATCTCACAGTGAATCTCACCTCTGTTCTCAGACCCATCACAATGACATACAGGTGTGTGCTCTTTGGGAAGCCACACACTTTGCATAACATGTTGTTGTGTATGCAACATTAGCATAATTAAACCAGTGCAAGTTTTATGTCTGGACATGACTTAAATATACATTCTCTGTTTGCATCGTTCTAAAAAAAAAAAATGGGGGATTTGTTTTGTGGTTTTGGTTTGTTTGGGGGTTTTTTTGCCTTTTTTTTTTTTTTTTTTTTTTTTACAAAAGATTATATTCCCTCTGCTAATTCAGTAGTGTCCTCTCAACGTTTTGTTACTCCTTAGGCAATGTTTTTTGGAAACTACTGAGCAAACTGCAAACA
This sequence comes from Nyctibius grandis, assembly GCF_013368605.1. NCBI lineage: Eukaryota > Metazoa > Chordata > Aves > Nyctibiiformes > Nyctibiidae > Nyctibius > Nyctibius grandis. Next base: position 66,780,758 of record NC_090661.1, read on the forward strand.
CTGAGATACTATTATCTCTGTCCAAAACAAAATTGGAAAGCTTTTAAGTTGGCCAAATGTACATCACATTGAATCACACTCAATTAACCTAATCAAGTATTTCTCTAATGAAAACATACGTTTCTGGGCTGGCAGTTTCTGACTCAACCACAATTCATTCAATGATAAGGAAAAACCATTAGAAAAACCATCTGTTCTCTTTAAATAGAGAAGCTATTTTTACCTTCATGATGAGCCCAAGTAATTACAAAACAAGCGGAGTGGGTTTCAAAAAGAAAAATAAAAAGAGAGGGCAAGACAGCTGCTACCTTGTGATTATCACAGTACAAACATGTTGCTAGCCATGTGCAGTTTAGGCCTTACACTCCTCACCCTGCTACACATCATGTAACCTATTGTCATCCCATTAGCTGAACCTACACAGCACACGCTACAGGGAGGCACAGGGGTCAGAACGCAAAAGAGTGAGATTTGGTGAATGAATATTTACACACTAGAACTGAATGCCAACAGAATCCCAAAGTTAAAGTTCTCAAAAAAGGGTTGATTCTCAAGGGAAGTCAGTGACGAAGTCCCACACAATTGCTGGTTTTGGGTACCAAATTCAAAACTGCAGTCCTCAAAATCATGAGTCAGTTGACACCTAGTCCTAGGGGATCTGACATTTTTTGCATTAAAATTCCCCAGGCACCCACCTGCTCACAGAAACCATGACAGCATTAACCAAATCAGCAGAACTCCCTCATACCTAATCCTTCCCGTAACACAGAAAATTCTGCCTACGTTTCCTGATGAGCTTATCTATTACCAAAGAGATGAAGCACTGTACAAGATCATGTGGGCAGCACTTTTCCTCCAGCAGTTGCATGGCTACAGCTACAAGACAGGACAGCCCTAAGTGGAAGTCCTGGGTTTACCTAGAAGGTTCTGAATCCCAGCATTCACACCGCCCTAGCCTATGGAGTCCTCCTGGAGCACAGTAACTCTTCTCAGTACACCCTGCTGAAGCTGCTCCATTTAAACACTCAATGGACCAAGGAGAAACACGGAAGGAGCGTGACTTCATAGTGCATTAGAGAGTTACCTGACACAAGGCAATCTTGGCTTCTTGCTCATGCTCCAGAGGTTGCTGATTCTAACTACTGAGAACACGGGCAACAGTTCAGGAGCCTGAAGGCTCCTCTGTCCAGTCTCAGAAATGGGCACATCTCCACACTACGCTGCTCTACGCTTCATATCAACTGACTTAAAGCAATTCACACTTCGGCTCCTGACTGTAGGGTTTCCCACGGAGACATCTGGCTGATCACTGGATCTGTGTGACTGTTCTGTTTATGGTCTGACAAGAGCTCATCATGGATCTTGCTGCAGTGGCTAGGAAGGAAACGTTCCTCCAGTGTCTCCAACTCATGAGCAAGTACACCAAGCACAACTCCTAATTTTCCATTGCCCCAAGTCTGGAACCATCTAGTCCTGCATTTAATGCTCCAAATGAACTCAAGAAGTCCCAGACTGCCTGTGACTCATTTACTGGTTTCAGCGAGGGACACTCAACGAATGGTGGTCGGTGACTCCCAGCAGGCACAGGCTGCTGAGCAACACCATATGAGCAACTGCTCCTTCTGCTTCCCAAGGAGCCAGCTCTACATGGCTCTCCTTCCCCTGGTCTCACGGGAGAACAAAACACAAACCAAGGCAACAGCAGAATCTCTGACAGCATCCCTCTGCCAGGCAGGAGACAGGGAAAGTTCAGAGGAGAGTAAAGAACTGAACCGGGAAGAGGCAAAAAAGCAACAGGAAGAAGAATAGCTCTGCAGGTCTGTCCTTGTGCCTTCAGCAGGGCAAATACATGACTATGTCCCCTACACAGTTCTTGCTGAGGAAGCACTGAAAACAAACGTGCTCACAAGAATCACTCCTCCCCCCCCTCCCCAAGACTGCCTATTGGGAAACCTTTAATCCACTCTTTTTCCCCTAAAAGTGGGACCTGCAGCTCTGTTGCCAGAGTTGATATCAGATTTAAGTTATTTGGTCTTTTTCTTAACTCTGTAACACTTGGAACCATGTCATCACAAAAGAGACATTCAGCTTTGTTTTATATTTTTGTTTCTAGCTCACATGTTTGCAGGAGAAATACCTGAAAACCAGAGGTAGGCAGACTAAAGGTCAAAGAGTCAGTCAGGACGTGCTCTTTTTGAGACTTGGAACTACTGATTTTTCCACATCAGCTTACAGGCTTGGGTGGCCTGGGTCATGGTTTTGGAGCATGTGGCAACACTGTCACCTTGACCTCCTCACAGGGCCTGAAGGATATCGTTCAGACACACCTAAACCAATTTTCAGAGTGGCAGGGAACAACACATCTCCTGCCTCCTCTACCCTTCCTGACCTTTGCAGCAGACACTACAGCATGCCTCAGTGATAAAGAGGAAATCCATGAGCAGCACCAAACCGGGACATGTTGAGTTGTATCAGCATAGCCAGTACAACCATCAGTTTGAGGATTTCTCCTTCAGGGTAGCACTTTCCTTTTGTCTTTACTAAATTACGACTCTTTGGTCATTTTGGAGCAGTTTGTCATTTTGGACAGACCAGATCATGTGGCCAGCCATAGGGTTCCTAGGTAATCAAAAAGGTGGGAGGTTGCCAGTATTTGGGCTAAAACGAGAGGATCATCAGATAGAAACAGTCAAGACTGTGTAACAGAGCAGTGGGATCACTATATCTTCCCACCCATGAAGCGTCTCTTACTATGGCTCTCCATGCCATTAGATGCACATCATATGGTACTCAGTTGCATGAAAACGCTGGCTTGTGGCTCTTGGAGACGGCAGGTTGACCACCCTTGATACGCAGCATCATGAATAGCATAGACAGAAAAGCCTGCAGGTGGCCAGATCCCTTATCATGGGCTGCCTTCAGAAACACAGCAGAACTTCCCAACATAAATTACGGCAATAGGAATACACGTTAATTTGCTTATAGGCTGACTTCAGCATCATGAAACGCACTCTGCTTCCATTGAAAAGCCGATGACACACCATATACAACCATATAAAACCCAAGTTAAGGAGGGAAATGCTTATTAATTTTATACTGAAATGCAGGTAACAAATCAAATAATTCAAACTACAGCACAAAAATCAAAGCACTGCCGCAAAATGCTGTGAGCATTTGTACACCTCATCTATTACAGCTTCAGTAAAACCTCAACAAGCATTTACTTTGAAGTACAGCAACAGAACTGCCTGAACTCATTTCTCAGCAGGGCTTCCTGCACAGCTGTATCACCCACATGAGGACCGATGAATATAATCGCAGGGTCAAAGGTACAGAACTTCTAAAGCCATTTTTCCAACCAGAAAATAAAATAACTTGTAACTATACCCATGCTTCATGGAGCATGCACCTTTTTTAAAGGACTGTTTAAACACAACTATCACAACTTCACCAACTAAAAATCTTAAGCCTTCACTGAACAATAACAGGTATTTTACCTAAATGCGTGGATCCTGAAGTAAATGATGAGGTGAGAATCTCAGCTGCTATAACAAATAACTTTCTAGTCCTTGTGGCAATGAAAAAAATGCCTTCTTTCCTTTCATCTGCTCCTCTGGAAAGAAACAGAGAATTTCAACTGCTGTTACAACTGCTGGAAAACAAGAAAGAGGACAAAAACCTCCCACGCATTAAACATTTTGTGCATTATTTTTATGGTGATTGCATTGTTCTTCAGGGCTGACTCAAAGTTTTTAAGCACAAAGTGTAACCATAGCATGTTATGCAAAACAGGCTTCAAACAGCAAAGCTTCTTTAGTATTTTCAACAAAAGTTATTGATACAAAATGTTGCTTCCAAAGAGTCACTAGGAAACAGGAGAGAAGAAATACCCACTCTAGAACAGATAGTGTTTGATCCCCCTCTGCCATTGTCTGATAAAAAGTTTTAAGCTCATTTTGTCCACTTCAAGAGAGTACCAAAAAAACCCACCTAAAAAACAAACAAACAAAAAAAACCAGCCTCAATGTAGGAAAACCACCACATCTTCTCAGAAATTCATTGGAAACTCCTGAGTCCCAGATACTCTAATCCACAGTTCTGACACGTGCCAAAAATATTCCAACCAGAGCTTGTCAGAGAAAGATAAACCACCTTCAACAGAAGTACGGCACCAGCATCTCCCAAATCGACTCGAGCAGTGCTTTTACTACTGTGTGGGTATTTTTGAACCTTCCTGGGATGTTTCATGTTGCCAGAGAATCCCACTCCCCAATTTTAAGTCTTGCCCTGTCCTCAGGGATGGAAAGTCTCATGACTACGAGTCCTCTGAAGTAATTCTTAGCAACTGGGCCAAGTGAATTTTTTATTTATTTACTACAACTCAAACATTAAACAACACAGTTACTTGGTTTGGAGATGCATGTGAAGATATTATGGAAAAGCACATTTATAACCACATATCTCCAGCCTATAGGCAGGACCCTTATCCTAATTTCACTGAAGGAGATCTTTGCTGGCAGAAGCAAGTATCTGTTTTCTCCAAAGGCCTCTGTTCAGCTCAGCATCTGTCCTCTTTCACCCTCCACACTCCTTCCCATGCTTTTCTCCAATTTATAACCTCAGAACTTGAGAAACTACATTATAATATTTTCCCACAGGGAACTCTCCAGTCTTATTAAAACCTGTGTTTCTTGAGCATGACTAGACAGAGTCTTCTACCAATGACTGTCCTGGCTCTTGGTTACTGGTAGTTTGTTAACTAATTGTGAAAAAACTCTTTCCCCTCCACCCATCAGGCCAGCAACGTCAGTGCCTAACTGCTGTGGGCACTGCAAAGGACACCTCGTCTAAACATCCCATGCACAAGCAGGAGTTTATACTGATGGCTAACAGAGGCTGAGTGTAGTTCACAGTTAGCTCTCAGTAGAGGATAACACAACGCTGATCAAGTAACTTCAGTGACATCTCCCTGCAAAACCACTACAGCACCTGGTCTAAAACCAGTAAAGCACCACTAAAGTATTTGAGACACAGGTTTAAGGAAGCAGGTATACTGTATCTGCAGCCAACACACAGACAACGAGGTATCTTAGTCATGCTTTTGATTCTTAAATAGTCCATTAAAAAGGAAGGGTCACCATATCTTAGCAAAACACAGACCCTGCAAAGCTCCAGAGATCTTTGCATCAGGAACTGCAACCCCACCTAAAATTAGAAAACACAGAGGTGGAGAGCAAACACTGCAAAATCCCTTTGGATGCTTCCACCTCTTTCAGCCAGCCGTGTGACACGGCAGGACACCGGCCCTGTCTCTGCTTCCCAAGCGAGCCACGCACATCTGGCCAGCGCACAAATATCTGAGGTACACGTGCATCTGTCCACGAACCAGGGCTGTGTGTTAATTACTAATTAATCAATAATTCATTTTAGCAGTTTAAACAGCACAAACTATTGGAACAGCCTGCAATGAGCAAACCAGGCAAGCACTGCAGAAAGGGAGTGCCCACACGGCAGCCACAGACCTTTGTGTACAAGGCCAAGGAACTGCCACCTCCTCCCAGGTCTATGTTTGCTGGCAGAGCTTGTGGCCTCGACTAGCCACTCCCAAGATTTACTCTTTCCTTGTCTCTCTCAGAGCAAGATTAAATACTGAGAAAGAGAAAAAAAACACAACAAATTGTTCCCTGCAGATTACAACTGCAAGATCCCAATAATTACCTTTGAACAGTGGCTCAAATGCTTCTCTCTTCAGACCAAACTCACAATACCAGCAGGAATCAGCAGTGTGCAGATGCCCTCTGTCTTCAGAACCCCCCCTCACTTGAAGAGCTAATGCTTAGGAAAAGAGAAAGTACCACACCAAAGAGCAATAAATTCTTTTAGAAAGCTCTTTCCTTTCAATCATAGTGAGATACCACAAAGGGCTGAGTAGATCTGTCTAAAAACTACTGGGTTTTGGTTCAGTCACCAAACATTTTTGTTTCAACTGCACAAGCACTTGGTTCTCAGGATGATGTGATGGGAGAAATTTAGGGTATTTTTTTTAAAATTTATATACATTATCTGAATATGCTCTCTAGACACTTCTGAGATGTAAACCACATTCTGATTTGCCACATTTTCATAAGAAGTGCTTAAGTGTTTCAAAACCCCTTTTTTTGACCAAAATAAGTAGTTCTGGTATCTGCAAAACTGTATTTTTTAAAATACCAGCCCTCTGAAAACATGTCTGCCAGCTGTAGGAATAAGCACTATTTGCAAGTTCCCAGATACTTTCAAACCCTATCAAAGCCAGTGAAGGCTAATTAAGGCTGACCACACTCCTTGGAAGCACCCAGTATCTTGTACATTTGAGTCATGAAAGCTCAATAATAATAATAAAGCTGATAGTAATACCTAGTTTATATATAACTCATTTCAATACAGAGCACTACAGAAACAGCAAAAGGAAACAGGTGCAGGGAGGGGAAGCAAAATGCCACAGTCTCTGAAGATGTCAGCAGCAGAGCAAGGACTGATGCCCAACACAACTCCCAGCCACGCCTCCTGCACAGGACCAAAAGAGACATGAAAGGTACTTGCAAAACAGAGCGGTCAGAATGGTGAGAGGTACCCCAAGAAAGAAAATAAACCAGCCCCATTCCATCTTCGCCCTTCCCCAGCGCCGCTTGGACCCCCTGCGCTCTTCTTACTAGGAGCTTTCACCAGGGAGCATCATACAATTTATTCCAAGCCAGAAATCAGGACTGTGTCAATGAAAAGATGCCATCCAGCTGTTCCACACACGCATGCAATACAGCCGTGATCCCACAAGCACAGGAAGAAATAAGTGCAATTTTGTGTCTGTATATGGAGATCAGACTCCGTGATACCCTTCCAATACCCTCTCTTCGGCCAACACTGTCTACGTCCTTCTCGACCTGTCAGTAGCTTCTGATGCAATCATACACTTTGTTCTTGAAATCATATCCTCTCTTGGCTTATGCAACCCTCCTTTCACACTTCCAACTGTTCCTTTTCATGACCTTCCCATCTTCCTCTACACCCTCCCCATCTCCCTGTGCTTCCCAGGAGACGTATTCTTTCTTTTTCTCCTTTCCATCTTACTTCCAGTCTTGGTCTCTATTTTTGTTCATGACCCACAGCTCTGCCTTCACTCTAGGCTTATCTTTCCATCTGCACTAGATCTTGGCATGCCTTTCCCGTGCTTTTGCTGTGCATCTTGTGAATCAGCTGAAACTTCAACATGGCTAAAAGCACAGCTCCTGATGTTGTTTGGCGCAAAATCAGGACATCTTATTGTCTCAGAACTTGCTCTGGAGTTTCACACAGAGGGAGCATCCTAGTTTTTGTATGACGTATGTATGGTTATGCACTTTGCAATCTACCCATACTCTTTCAACTCCCTTCCTAGTCTTTTCCATTTTGATTCCTGTGAGCTGCTCTTCTTGGGACTCCACAAATGGCATCTTGTCTTCCTCATACCCACTGAGAAGGATGCCACCAAGGTCACTTTTTATGCTTTAACCAAGTCCTGCACCTGGTCACCCTACTGATGGATAACATTGCTGTTCACAATTTTAACCGACTGTTTACCCATTCGTTTAACCCTTCAACACAAACCCAGTCTATCTTACACATAAAAAGGAAGATACCCAAGAAGTCTATTCTGAATAGCACAGCTAACATAGTGTCTCCATTTAGCCCACACCCAGGGCTAAACAACAACCAGTTGTTCTATCACCCAGTCTCCCTTCCCTGACTGAGAAATGGAACTGGGAAAAGAAGGGAGACCCAAGAGTTGAAATTTAAACAGATTTAATAAAATAAGAAAACCAATATCAATACTAATACAAGAAGACACAAAATTATACTTAGCCCACAGAGTGGTAGCATGTTCCTCCAGGAATCACAACCATTGAGAAAAGAGGAGGAGAAAGAAGGAAGAGAGCAGAACAAAGAGCCCCAGCCAGCTTTCCCATTTATAGTGAACCTGACGTTAATGTTATAGAATACACCTGTGGGCCAGCCTGGGTCAGCTGCTCTGGCTCTAACTGCTAATGGCCTTGATCCCCATGGCTGGCCACAAACTGAAACAAAATGGAACAGAAAATTGATTCTATAATTTTATCCCCATGAAAGCAGAACACATAGTATCCAAGACTGATCAAAACATGTCTAATTGGATTTGTTTACAGCCACTGTAATAGGTAGAGTACATAAATATCAGATAAACAGTTGTATATTCTCCTCTGATTGGGAATTCATCTCCCAAAACTACATGAAGAACAGTCAGTGCAAAGTCTGAGTGCCTAAATAGCAACTAACCACACCAGTTTGGAGAGTCAGTGTCTCCCCAGCCCTGAAACAGATTAGACTCAAGCCCCTGCTGAATAATTGATCAAACTTTCTCAGTGCACAATCAGAGCAATCAGCAATAGATCATACAAATGGAAAGTGAACACAAGGTCTCCTTAATGACCACTTAACCCCACCAATCAAGACGTCAATCTATCCAAGGCACATAGGAGGCTGCATTTGAAAATAAAGCCGACTGATGTTTTTAGATAACCTCCTCTGATAACTATGACTACTCCTATTTACATAAGAATCATGGCTACAGCTGAGCAGCACCATGGAGGACTTAACCGGGCCAGATGGTACACGCTTGTTTCCCACGTGCACGGAAACCAAAAGAACACTTCAAGAAAATAACACGCAATAAACGTTACGGACTACTGCAGATGGGTCCCTCAGGAAATGCTGGCATCATTACTCAGAGCAAAAGCAAGCCACGGTGCTTCATTTTACAAACCCTGACACAGCTCACAGCGCTCTCGCTGCTGCAGTGCTTCTAGCACGGGGCCTCAGCGCATCCGCAGATGCACCACCACACTCACAAGACTTCCTCCTTAATTGCCCTTCTGCACTGAATGGGACCCATTTCACGGTGACCTAAGCATACTATATCAGTGCTACAGCCATTACCAGCAAGGCTCTGGGGTCAGATTTGATTTAAGTTGTCCTACATGCTCAAAAATGTTTGGTTTGGTACCTCACTTGTGTCTTCAAACCTCTAAAAATATTTTTTAAAAGCCTGGCTCTAGGGTCCACAAGCTCAGTGGCCCTTTAGCTTTTATTTTGTCAAAGAAGGAACATCCCTGCAACTGCATCCCAGTTCTTCAGCTGAAGCATTCCCATCCTCTCCTCCCAGGTGTATAAAGTTGCCTATCTTCGTGAATAATAATGCCCAAAACAAACTCTCCTCAGAGGCAGCGTCCCCCCACTTCAATCAAAACAGGAAGGAAACAGATTTAAAATGTTCTCCAGTTATTTTTCAAGCTATTTTGAAGTCTGACTATGTATTTGAATGTTTTCTCATGGGGACAGGTGCATAAGCACAAATACAAGCTTTTTATAAAAGTGACTGTGTTTCACATATTTAGAAAAGAACATACAATTGCCATCAATATTTTCCACAAAACAGGCATTTTTCAAGATTTGCTTTCAACACAGCCAGATGTGATGCAGGTCTATCATTAGGAAGAATTTAAGCACCACTACGTCAAAATGAAACAAGAGAGGTAACACACACAAAAAAAAAATAATAAAAAAGAATCTAACAGCTCTGATTATTTTCCAGTAGCAGGTTTTTCATACAGACCAGTGTGGCAGTACTCAAGAAAGCCTTCCACAGTTATATGCAATTTTACAGTCAGGCGTCAAGCATACAGGTGCAGGAGGTAATTTCCTAGGGCAACCGGCTCACAAGGGCAGCTGAGTCACAGCCTGAGGCGAGAGACCCCGACCACCACGGCTTATTGCCAGAACAACTCCTCCAGGCTCCTTCCTCCCTCAGCAACTCAGGAGCACACGTTACAGGAGACAGAGCTCACTCTGCTATGATGCCCTGAGAAAACACAGTACTGACGGCATCATCCTTGCCACAAAACAGAGTTTTCCTTGCAGGTGAGAGACGCTGATCTGCAATAGGTACATGTCTTCCCAGACTGCACGTCAGGCATGTCAACGCCTAACACCACCATAAAAACTCAAGACCCACATCTTCATGCCATCCAGAAAGACATGGGAAGCTAATCAGCAAGACTCTGGATTGTTGTTGGCAGCTTATTCGCTTATTTCTTTAAAGAAGCATCTACCAGTCTTGCCTGTATTTTCAGATTATCAAGGATCTTAAGAGCCAAGAGAACAAGAGTATCCTTCTCTGGATTGTTATACCAGACCCGCATCCCCTTCCTAGCATCTTCTTTAAGGGGAATAATTCACTCAGGATTCAGTTACTGTGCCTGGGATCTTATTACTGCACTAATAAGTATTAGTGCCACGTTATGTCACCATGATACCCATGTACATGAAGTGATACAAATACATAGGTACAGGTTGTTTAATTAAGAGCTTGTTCAAACGACCAACAGACCTTTAGCAGAGTGAAGCTGTCTTTGGGTGCCATACAGCCAGCACACTCATCCACACAATGGATGGTTGCTGATGTGAAATGTGGTTAAGCCTCGATGCCACAGGCCTGTGGTAGACAGCTTGGGCATCCCCATAACACTGCCTGTTTTTCTACACATCCTAAGCCAGGAAAAACAAAACCCAGATAAATGACATGAACTTTCAAAGGAAAGCCAATATATTTCCAGTATTTAAAAACTACTCTGAACAGTCACATGTATGTCTCCTCTTTTAAATACATTCTCTTGGGAGGTTTTTAATTGAAAACTGTACAGAGTGTACATAACACCGTGAGGATACCACAGAATCATAGAATCATTTAGGCTGGAAAAGACCTTTAAAATCATGAAGTCCAACCGTTAACCCAGCACTGTCAAGCCCACCACTAAACCATATCCCTAAGCACCACACCAACTCGTCTTTTAAATGCCTCCAGGGATGGTGACTCCACCACTTCCTTGGGCAGCCTGTTCCACTGCTTGATAACCCTTTTGGGGAAGAAATTTTTCCTGATATCCAATCTAAACCTCCCCTGGCACAACTTGAGGCCGTTCCCTCTCATCCTATTGCTTGATACTTGGGAAAAGAGGCCAACAATCACCTCGCTACACCCTCCTTTCAGGGAGCTGTGGAGAGCGATAAGGTCTCCCCTCAGCCTCCTTTTTTCCAGGCTAAACACCCCCAGTTCTCTCAGCCATTCCTCATAAGACTTGTGCTCTAGACCCTTCACCAGCTTCGTTGCCCTCCTCTGGACTCTCTCCAGCACCTCAATGTCTTTCCTGTAGTGAGGGGCCCAAAACTGAACACAGTATTCGAGATGCAGCCTCACTAGTGCCAAGTACAGGGGAACAATCACTTCCCTAGTCCTGCTGGCCACACTATTTCTGATACAAGCCAGGATGCTGTTGGCCTTCTTGGCCACCTGGGCACACTGCTGGCTCATATTCAGCCAGCCATTGACCAACACCCCCAGGTCCTTTTCCACCATGCAGCTTTCCAGCCACTCTTCCCCAAGCCTGTACCAGTGCATGGGGTTGTTGTGACCCCAGTGGAGGACCCGACACTTGGCCTTGTTGAACCTCATACAATTGGCCTCAACCCATCGATCCAGCCTGTCCAGATCCCTCTGCAGAGCCTTCCTACCATCAAGCAGATCAACACTTCCGCCCAACTTAGTGTCATCTGTGAACTTACTGAGGGTGCACTCGATCCCCTCATCCAGATCATTGATAAAGATATTGAACAGAACTGGCCCCAATACTGAGCCCTGGGGAAGACCACTTGTGACCGGCCGCCAACTGGATTTAACTCCATTCACCACAACTCTTTGGGCCCGGCCATCCAGCCAGTTTTTTACCCAGTGACGAGTACGCCCATCCAAGCCATGAGCAGCCAGTTTCTCCAGAAGAATGCTGCGGGAAATGGTGTCAAAGGCCGCACTAAAGTCTAGGTAGACAACATCCACAGCCTTTCACTCATCCACTAAGTGGCTCACCTTGTCATAGGAGATCAGGTTAGTCCTTTCCTTTCATAAACCCATGCTGAATTGGCCTAATCGCCTGGTTGTCCTGTACGTGCCGCATGATGGCACCCAAGATGATCTGCTCCATAACCTTCCCTGGTACCGAGGTCAGACTGACAGGCCTGTAGTTCCCCAGATCCTCCTTCCAGCCCTTCTTGTAAATGGGTGTAACATTTGCTAACTTCCAGTTGCCTGGGACCTCCCTGGTTAGCCAGGACTGCTGATAAATGATGGAAAGGGGCTTGGTGAGCACTTCCACCAGCTCCCTCAGTACCGTTGGGTGGATCCCATCCAGCCCCATAGACTTGTGTGTATCTAAGTGGTGTACCTGGTCACTAACCATTTCCCCGTGGATTATGGGGGCTTCATTCTGCTTCCCATCCCTGTCTTCCAGCTCAGGGGGCTGGGTACCCAGAGAATAACTGGTCTTACTACTAAAGACTGAAGCAAAGGCGGCATTAAGCACCTCAGCCTTTTCCTCATCCTGTGTCACTATGTTTCCCCCCACATCCAATAAAGGATGGAGATTCTCCTTAGTCCTCCTTTTGTTGCTAATAAATTTATAGAAAAACTTTTTATTGTCTTTTATGGCAGTGGCCAGATTAAGTTCTAGTTGGGCCTTGGCCCTTCTAATTTTCTCCCTGCATAGCCCCACAACATCTTTGTAGTCCTGCTGAGTGGCCTGCCCCTTCTTCCAAAGGTCATAAACGCTCCTTTTTTTCCTGAGTTCCAGCCAAAGCTCTCTGTTCAGACAGGCCGGTCTCCTTCCCCGTTGGCTCATCTTTCAGCACATGGGGACAGCTTGATCCTGTGCCTTTAATACCATTAGAAGTGTATTTAAATGATCCACAGTTCTCTTTAGCACTGACCTGAACCGTGTCCAAGCTGTACTTTTTTCAAATTGGGTTGAAGCCAAAGTTACTGGAGACCAAACTTCCCTCACTTCTGATCCTTCAGCCAGCAGGAACAATGAATTATTTAACAATAAAAATCAGAGCAGACTGCTGTAACATGTATCTCTGATCACCTCAAGTCATCACCACCACCTCTTCTGGCAGCCCAGCATCACACAGGAAGAGAGACCCTCTGGCTCTTACTCCCTTCTCTGAGGAACAGCTCTGATACAAGGACAGAAGTCGACGCTACCTGAACTATCAGGATTATGTGCTTACCAAGATTAGATATCGCAAGCCATCAAGTAACTGAATGAATGCAAAGCACACAGGTAGCCTTGAAAGCAGGACACCCCAGAGCAAGCATCTCAGCTCTACAAGACAAGATGACTAAGGCTGAGATACAGAGCGGGGTGAAAAAAAGTTTGCCACATCTGGACTGGCACACAAAACAACGGGCAGTGCAAGACACTCCAGTGGCTCTGGACCAAGACAGATGAGTTTGGCAGGGTTTATTAGCTTGGGTCTCGCTACGGCACCAGTGAGAGGTGGTGGTAGCCCCAGGACAACGACACATGGAAGGAGCCACGAGGAAGAGCAACCAACGAAGCACAAACGTTTCCAACTTTCTCAAGCAAAGCTCAGCTAAAAGGTTGGGAATGGATCCACACCAAAGCGTCAGCAGCTGAACTGTAAGATGATGCATATGCCTCCAGGCTGCCTTCTTACACTTAAAATCGGTGTATCAACGCTTCACCATTGCGGTGATCAATGCACTGATCATACTCCATGGTGAATCCCATCCCTCGTATTTGTTAGGTTTATGAAGAGTTAACTTACAGCATCCTAAGTAACTGCTTAATGTTCTGTTTGCTGCTTTCTTAGTTCAATCTCCTAACGCTTACAATAAGAGAAAAAAAAAGCATAATGTGACTAAGTTAAAATTCTAGAAAAAAATTCCTCGAATTCCCTTCACTAGAAAGAACACCGACATACTGGGTGCCCAGGTCTGATCTCAGAGCCACAACCTATGAAATGAAATCTCACTCGCTGCTCTTCTCACCCCTGCTACAACCCCAGGCTGGGAGAGCCCGTCCGCATGGCTGATACAAGCACGCTGTACGCCCCAAAACCGACACCACAGGGTCAGGGTGGTGGAAGCTCAGCAACCACCAACCAGTCACCCACCAACCACCTAAGCCCAAAGACTGAGTCTACTACCAGAAGAACAGGTACATTAAACAAACAATACCTCTTGTAAGTATTTGGAGGAGACAGAGTTGTTCTTGTTTAAGGAACAAAGCAATAGTTCTCCTGACTTCTGGGTCAGAAGGATGTCTAATTAATTAAATATTGCATAATTATCCATTTCGTATTTGTGCAGCAGGAACAGAGGTGAGAAGGCAACACAAAATATTTTTATTAATTTGTAAAATGCTATAAAATATAAACTAATGATAATTCAATTATGTACTGAGCACTGTCAGTGCCTTTGGATCTCTGCTTTGAGGATCTAATAAAAGGACAGATTTTGCTAGGTAAAAGTGTACTGTTACTCTGAACAAACCAGGGCAGCTCCTAGTTCTCCTAAGGCCACCTTGAAGCACTGAACAACTCCACCTCATGTCAGCCCGGGCCTTGGCGGAGATGACCCTTCCTTAGGGACACAGCCTCGAAAGAAAACAAGGAACAGCAAACACAGGTGAACATCGCTAAAGGACAAAGTGAAGAGAGAAATCAGATTCCCAGTTAAGCTCAGGTTTTTTTTAAAAGCTCAAGCCTTTTGTTCCTGAGAGCTTATAAACTGACACGTGCCACCCTGACATCTTTTAAAGGCTCACGTTATTATTTTCCCCCAACCTGGCAAAATCAACCTAGCAATCTTCAGTAAGTGTTGATGTTGAGGTTTCTACAGAAAATCAGGAGGAGCCCACCGGGACCTTTGCTCACAGCACCATTCAGGGTTTAACTCGCTGGTGCTGTGATCTGAAATATTAAGAGAAACGCCTGCCCTCCGTGCAGCAGCACCACTACCGCAGCCAAGACCTAAGCCAGGGCGGTACGTGTCATCGGGCAACAAGCTAATCATCAAAAAGCAGAAGGTGATCATGCCTAAAACGATTTGTATTATAGCGTGGTCAGAAAACCCGACAACTCCAGGTCTCTCAGACACAGACACGTCTCCCATAATTACAAGAACACCTCTCCTTCATTAGGACCTCAAAAGCAGGCTTTCCTGTTCCTTTATTCTCCCTAAAATTCGTGTCCGTGTGCACCCGCCTGCCCATCTCATCCCGTGCGGAGGGCACAGGCAGCACCCACCATCACCACCACCCCCGGGGAGAGCCCGGCGGCGGGGGCACCGCCCGCAGCGGGGCCGGGCAGCGCAGCCGGGCCTCCGCACGGAGCAGGACAGACACCGCCCCGGCCCCCGCTGCGGAGGGGCCCCGCCGGCCCGGTTTCACCCCGCCCCGCCCGTCTCCCGCAGCTCCCCGCTCCCCTCAGCCCGGGCCGGCAGAGGGGAAGCCCCTCGCCCCCAGCCCCGGCCAGCGAAGGGCGCGGCTGGCGGCAGGTGCCTGAGCCCCCTCGCCGGGGAGGCCGCCCCCGCCCCGGGCATCGCCCGCACTCACCATCCGTCGCCATGGCCGCGGCGGCGGCCCGGCCTCCCGCGCTCGCTGTCCGATGGCGGCGGCGGAGCCCCGCGGCCAGGCGAGGGGAGGCGGCCCGGGCCGCCGCCGCCACCAGCGGGGAGGGGGCGCGCTGACCCGCACGGCGCCTGCCCGCCTCGGCGCGGCGGCGGCGGCGGGGGTCCCCCGGGGCTGCGGGAAGGAGCAGCGCTGCCTTCTCGCCGCCGCGGTGCCGCCCCCGGGGCAGCACCGGGTGCGGGGAGCGCGGCCCGGGGCCGGCTGGGCGCGGGGACGGCGTGAGAGGCGGCACAGCCCGGCGGCACCCGCGCCGCCCCGGCGCACCAGGGGGGTTGTGCACTGCACCGGCGGTACTGAAATGTCACAGAAAAACCCAGCTTGGGAGGGTCAGCAGCTTCACCCCCTCTTCCAAAATGTTGTGCCATCTCTTCGCGAGTCCTCGGGACAACCTTGACCTGTTGGTACTGGGCATAAAACGCGACAGTCAACTCCACCCTCGCTCGGATGGACAGCGGCAACACACGGCCCCGTGTCCAAAGCTGATCTGGAGACACAGCAGGTTGCACTGACCCTGTCTCTGAGATTTAAATGCTACCTCACATGTACAAAACTCTCTTCTAAACAAATGAGTTACTCCCCATCTCTGATAACCTTTAATAGCTGATGGCTGGCCCTTATGTCCTTCTTTATTTTCCATATCCAGGTTTACATTTCTATGACTAAAGAGGAAGCACTTTGGTGTGTTACAGAAAGCTCAAGCTGTTGCAACAGTTTTGCTTTGCATATGTTGCTATTGCAGCCAAACTATGGTGAAGCACAGAGAAGACTGACCCAAGCCCTGAAGTGCCAGAAGCAAGACAGAGTTTTAGCACGTTTCTCAACCCCTTGTAGCTCATGAAGTTCTTGTAGTCCCATTCCCAAGTGTTGGGCTGCACACAGATGGAGGAGGGCAGTATTCCATTACCAGGCTTAACCGGGTGCCCAAATTTCAGGATATAGATGACTATGGGGTGAGGAAGCCAGGTCCACGCAGCAAGCTTTGTAAAATGTGAATGGGCAACTCCAGAA
The DNA here is from genome assembly GCF_013368605.1 of Nyctibius grandis. Lineage (NCBI taxonomy): Eukaryota > Metazoa > Chordata > Aves > Nyctibiiformes > Nyctibiidae > Nyctibius > Nyctibius grandis. Next base: position 66,797,362 of record NC_090661.1, read on the forward strand.
GTAGAATGAACTTCAAAATGAAATATTCCAGAAAAGAAGGGATAAAATATCTGTGTCATTTGACAAACTTGCTATGCATGTGTCATGAGAGAATATAAACTCTGCATAGGGTCCTGTTATGTAAAACACGTGAGCATAATACTAGAATAAACCTCAAGGTATCTTCTAGTCCATCTCCTGTCTCCAAAGCAGGATTAGGTCTACCTCAGACAACCATGACTAATGTTTTTCCAACATTGTTCTGACCTCCTACAGTAAAAGTGATTCTGCTGTTTGTTGTAAGGCCAAACTGTTAACTGCAAAAATCTCTTAAGTAAATTCATGTTGCTGTGAATTGTATAGCTCTGCTTCAGTGGACATGAAGAACAATTAATCACCATTTGCATAAACACATATTACAAAGCTGTAAAGACTGTTAGCAGGAAGACTGTTACACTCACTCCCAAACCTTTTCTTTTCCAGATTAAACTCTCCTGTCGTTTGTTTTCTTTTTGTTGCCCTTTTTTTTAGAATTCTCCAATTATTCTAGAGGTGATGTCTACATCCTCCCCAAACCGTACACACCCCAGATCACCACTGCCATCCATGGCATTTGGAACTTCTCACATCACCCTCATATTGCTGATCCACCTCTGGTTTGAGGGCTGCAAAAACCTCCACATTGAGAACAGATGCTTACACAAGCATTCCTGAGCTGGTATTTGTATTTAATCTGTTATTCCAAGTGCGGCCTTTTGCACCTACCTTTATTTAACCAGACCTTGTTGATTTCTCCCATTATAAGAATAAAAATTATACTGGAAAATGTCTTCCACTTAAACAGTTTCTAAACTGATGTCACCTATAAGTGTTTTAAGTTTATTCTGCTTTTCATCACCCACATTATACTTGTAAACATTCACAGCTCTAGCTCAAACTGCCACTTAGAGGATCCTTTAGCTTTGCCAAAGAAATGGTGGTTACTATTGTATGAATGCAGATCTTCAGTCAGTGTATATCCATCTTAGAGAAGTTCCAGCCAAACCATATTTCTCTAATTTATTTACAATAACTGTAACAACATCCAGATACATACTGTCACGTTGCTTCACTCCTATCCACCAGGTTGGCTGGAAGTCAGACCGGCGTTACAGAGCTGAAGTTTCCTTGCAGCCATTCACTATGGCATTAGCTGAGGCTATAACCAGGAGAGAAGTTAGATACTAGAAAACAATATTCTTAGAAGTCTAGATTTACTGTTGGCAGGGGCGGCGGGGCAGGCTGGTTTTTTTTTTAATGACATCTGCTTGCTCCAATGAAGCATTTTAGGAAGTCCCTCTCCTGTTTTTAAAAGCCTGCAATTGCCCATCAGACTGCAGCAAGGGATTTTTATTCTTTTTTTTAAAAAAAAGATTAGACCAGCATTATGAAACTTTTGCTTACAGCTGCCTCTAATTTCAAAAGAGTAATCCTGAGAATTATTACCACTGCATATAGTCAGCAATTCTAAGTTTATCCTTAAGCATAACTTCCATTTTACATCTGTATAATTTTATAAACAAACTAAAGAACACTTGTTTTCATAATTACAATATTAAAATAACTGCTAGTTGAATGCACCCATCTCCATGCCTAGTCAAGCCTTTGCATGCTTCTGATGTTGATTTGCAAATCATTTTCAGAAGCGTGTGCAGGGAAGACTCACGTCACTGAATATCAAAAATTCTGAAAAATTCTCCTACTCACCTGTTGGGATGGTTCCAAGATACAAAGAGAGGCAAACAGGACGGTCATGTTATAAAGTGCCACTGCAGGGAAGAGTACTAAACATATTTCTTAAATATGTTAAAATAAACTTATGCCATATATATGGAATAATAATCATAGAATCATAGAATGGTTTGGGTTGGAAGGGACCTTAAAGATCATCTAGTTCCAACCCCCCTGCCACAGGCAGGGACACCTTCCACCAGACCAGGTTGCTCAAAGCCCCATCCAACCTGGCCTTGAACACTGCCAGGGAGGGGGCAGCCACAGCTTCTCTGGGCAACCTGGGCCAGTGTCTCAGCATCCTCACAGAAAATAATTTCTTCCTAACATCTAATCTAAATCTCTCCTCTTTCAGTTTAAAACCTTTCCCCCTCATCCTATCACTACATGCTCTTGTAAAAAGTCCCTCTCCAGCTTCCCTGTAGGCCCCCTTCAGGTACTGGAAGGCTGCTATAAGGTCTCCCTGGAGCCTTCTCTTCTCCAGGCGGATCAAAACAGCCTGTCAAGAAAGTGAAAAATAGCTTTTGTAGCTGTGTCTAATCTTTTGCTTCCTCGAGAAAGGCACCTGCAAGTTGGAGAGAAACAGAAAGAGAGAAATCTTTTTCAAGTTCCCCTTCAAGGGAAGAACCCAATACCATGTAGCTGGAAGACCTGGCTTAATCTCGGTACCTAGGAACGGCAGAAGAGGATTGGTGCTGTAAAGTTCATCCTTAAGCCACTTCCTAAGTGAAGAAACTCCCAAGAAATGATGAATTTGAAGCTGTAGTCCCAATATCTGCTAGAAAGAACTCTCCCTCTTCATCTAGATCTGTCTTAGCCATCCAGGGGTTTCATAAGAAGATATTCAAGTACTCCACTGTGCCTCATCTCCAGATTGCTCCCCTATTACACCTATACTTCTATCCATCCCCTGCAACGTGAGGATACCAGAAAGCTTCTCCGTCAGCCTGCATACCCACACTCATAGCAGCAGCTGGAACTGACAAAACTGACAAATGCAGGATTACCAACAGGCTCCTAACTGCATTAAGATGAGCAGAAAATATTGACCAAAAAAAGTCTGGTTAAGTTTTCCTTAAGAGGTCTCTTTATGTCTCTTGTATCTGCTCACCAAAAATTAGCAGCAGAAACGCATAGAGGCAGAATGAGTTTGCGCTGGTAACAGAAAAGCACAAGCATCATTACTGTCAGAAACCCAATTAAAAACAAACTGTTGAATATTTACAGAAATGCTACCTCCAAAACCTTTATAACCACAGATGAATCTTTTTAAACAGACCACATCTATAGCATGTTCTATCCACAGACTGAGCCTAACAACCTTAGGATCAGAAGCACAGTGGAAGAGTGAACATTAAACGAGGAAAAAGGGGTAGCAACTAAGCACGTGTATTATAAATGTAACTCTATTGCTACCACTATAGAGATTTTTTTCTGTATAGAAGTATTCTTTTTCTGTAATACTTAGATCTGGACTAATAATGACTTTTGGATTAGTCTGTAAAGATTTTTTTTATTCAACTGAATATTCGATTATTCAGTTATAATAGTATACAGTATATTAGTATAAAGTAAGGTTTTGGCTTTATTATAAAGCGTTTCCTCTTTTCCCATTAACAAGGTTGAGTGCAACACTGGTGCTTAATTATTAGTTTTTCCACTGTCCAACCTGTTTGTCATTAGGCCCTTTCCTCCTTACCAACCAAAGCATTTAATACAGGCCCCTTCTATAGTCAAATCATTTATATTTCCACTTAGTGTTTTTTTTCTTCTAGGTAAGGGCACTTCAATTCCTTTAGCCTTTGAGTCATGCTACCAAACTAATGCAGTCAGTTTAGGTCCCTTTTATATTCAAAATCTTTCAAATTTCTATTTTACATTTCTTCTTGTAAGAGAGGACACCTCAACTCCTTTGGCCTTTCGTGATAGTACAGCTACGATCAGCTGGAGAAAATACCCAGGGGAATAACTATCCACATTCTTCTTGAATTGTTGTGGTCAGACGGTGGTATTTAAGGCTATTGCCTTTCAGGGCTGAATGACACGAATTCTAGCGCTTGTTATTGTTTACAGAAAATACTCCAGCTTATGGTTCTCAGTCTGTTTGCTTTTTCTGCAGTACTGTTGCCTAGCAATCATTTCCCCTACTTGTTCTCAGTACTGAGCTTCATGTTTATTTCCACATCCACATCTCCTCTCCAATTTATAAATATCATTTTGAATTCCAGTCCTGCCCTTATACAGCTTAGGGTCATCTGCAGAATTAATAAAGGCACTTTACATTTCCTCCTTTGAATATGCAGTGATTCCAGATCTGCTGGAGCCAGAGTACAGTAAAAGGCTTATCACCAAGTTCATTTCCCACACCTGTGGGATCAAACCATGACAAACATTGCTGAAGTTACACACTATAAAATGAAGTAAACAGTGAAAAATAATTTATTGTACTAGTTTTCAACAGTCAGTAACCTTAATTTTATGTTCAGAGACAAAAGATTACAAACATGTGAAGCGGGGCGGCAGCTCACCGGGTGTCGGGCGGCGGTCCAGAGTAACCACACGATCTCAATGTGAGTATGGAGGTTCTCCCCCTACCCGCAAAGCACACAGCGGATATATAGGCGGGGCTGCTAATCATGCGTCCCGATCGCACCTGCAATCGGTCCACAGATTTACATACTCAGAGCTCTGGACTTAACTCTTGCGTAGCTCAAAGCCTGGGTTGCTCAGACTGCTCAGTGGCACAAGATCGTGCCCCTTCTCACTTAACCAAGCCTCTACAATTACCCCTTCTTGTTTGTGAGCAAGCCAGGCCTGATTTACAAGTTTCATTAAAGCTTTTTGCAGGCAAGAAAATAGACATGGTAACACCAATAAGACAAAAATGGGTGTATTCCAAGGACTAACTGAGGGTTTGATGTGTCCTGCTTTTAACTGTTCCTCTACTAGTCCCTTGTCAAACACAGAAAATTCAGTTACATTTGGCCACCTCAAAGCAGTTGTAACATTAGGTTGGTCAATTTAAATACTGTGGCTCCCTGTTGGATATACACACAATCTTTACACCCAAACGTTAATGCATACAAAGCAACAAGGCATTGTTGAATAAATCAGCAAAAAGTTAATTACTGCAGCTTAGGCCCTGTGACCAATTACACGATTAAAATTACTTCCCATATTCACATCCACAGTACTCTTCCACCATTTAACATCTCAACCAAAACGTTACACATGTAAAACAATGACTAACAGGCAAAAGTACTAAACCTGTATATTCGATATTGCAAATACACTTATGACTATATTCCTCGTAGCGTCTGATTTTACTCCATACTGTGTAACTGCAGCTTTTGCTTGTTGAAGAATTTTCCAATCATGTGGTTCCCAAGTAGCTACTCCATTCTGTTGTAGCACTGGAAAAGCTCCCGCTCCACCTAGATCCGCAGCAGCACTCCAGTGTCCTTCTAATATGGCATCACGAATCACCCCACTCCACCTCGGTGCCCGAGGTGCAGGTGGAAGCGGAGCATCCCTGGCGTTGTCTCTATTTTGTTGCTGTACCTTTTAATCCTTTAATTCTCGCAAGACCTGCTGTAAGAGGCCAGTGGGGTCGGCTTCCGGGTTCCCACGGTCAGGTGGGGTAGATGACGTCGATGTTGACGAGCAGGGCGAGGGAGGAAGGGGTGGGTACGCCGGCGGCGCCGAGGGAGGGTCCAGCTCCCCTCTCCTCCCACCAGCCAGGCAGGGTCGGGAGGAGCTGACCACTCCTCCTTCTCCTCCTCCTCTTCCGCCTTCCGCTCCCTTTGCTGTGTGACTAAATTTTTGCTGCGCCACTGCTCCCGAGAGGCTGCCGCCTCTACCGCCGCACGGGCTTCGGCTACAGACGGTTGTATCGGCGCCGACATGCCCTTAACTGCCGGTAACCCGAAGAAACGAGCCAGAGCCCCAGAAGTTTTTTCCTTTTTAGCGGGGGGTGCGGACGCCGGAGCCGCCCGCATTTCAGCGGCCACGCAGGCGACCTCTCTTTCTGCCCTCATAGTTTTTAAAGTCTCTATCACTTCTTGCCAGAGTCCACGCACCTCCCTAATTTCTTTTTCCTCGGGGTCCCTCTCAATAGTCTTTTCCCACATAATGTCTCCCATTTCTCTCCATTCCTCCATGGAAAATACAAGCGCTGTGTCTTTAAAACGTCCCCAGCGCTGGCCCAACTTTATCAGCTTAATTAGCTGTTTTTCCGCTGTCTCGCTCCCTCTCTTAGAGAGGATACTTGCGAGTAACGCGGCTGCAGCCTCTGTCTCCATGGCTGCCCTTTTTTACTCTGGGAGCTGAGTGGCCAACTCTTCCAGTGTCTGCTCTGTCTTCTTTGACCCGAGCAGCACCAACCAGTGTCTGCTCTGCCTTCTTTGACCCGAGCAGCACCACTCCCAGCCGTCTCCAGTGTCTGCTCTGCCTTCTTTGACCCGAGCAGCACCAACCAGTGTCTGCTCTGCCTTCTTTGACCCGAGCAGCACCACTCCCAGCCGTCTCCAGTGTTTGCTCTGCCTTCTTTGACCCGAGCAGCACCAACCAGTGTCTGCTCTGCCTTCTTTGACCCGAGCAGCACCACTCCCAGCCATCTCCAGTGTCTGCTCTGCCTTTTTTGACCCGAGCAGCACCAACCAGTGTCTGCTCTGCCTTCTTTGACCCGAGCAGCACCACTCCCAGCCGTCTCCAGTGTCTGCTCTGCCTTTTTTGACCCGAGCAGCACCAACCAGTGTCTGCTCTGCCTTCTTTGACCCGAGCAGCACCACACCCAGCCGTCTCAAGTGTCTGCTCTGCCTTCTTTGACCCGAGCAGCACCACACCCAGCCGTCTCAAGTGTCTGCTCTGCCTTCTTTGACCCGAGCAGCACCACTCCCAGCTGTCCTTTTCCCAACACCCTCCTTATCGCTGCTTACCGCGGTCTCGGAGAGAGCACGCCGAAGGGAACCATCCTCTGCTACCAGTTGAAGCGGGGCGGCGGCTCACCGGGTGTCGGGCGGCGGTCCGGAGTAACCACACGATCTCAATGTGAGTATGGAGGTTCTCCCCCTATCCGCAAAGCACACAGCGGATATATAGGCGGGGCTGCTAATCATGCGTCCCGATCGCACCTGCAATCGGTCCACAGATTTACATACTCAGAGCTCTGGACTTAACTCTTGCGTAGCTCAAAGCCTGGGTTGCTCAGACTGCTCAGTGGCACAAGATCGTGCCCCTTCTCACTTAACCAAGCCTCTACAAACACGTCTCACACAGGCAAATATTTTGTCAGCTGTTCTTTTAACAGTCTCAGCTAAAACCGTCATTGCAGATCAACACGAGTCCCAAGTGATAACTCACATTGTACAAGCTAAACACAACAAGCAATCATCTTCTCTTTCCATCTCAAACAGGGCACAGCAACTCTGTCTCCCACAAGAAGCGTTCATCAGGTGCATAAAGGCACCAGGTGCTCTACCATGAGACAGCTAAGGTATACCAGTCACTACCAGTACTGCAGCACCACCTGTGGTTCTGGTTCCAGACACTTCTTGTTGTATGTTCAAAGGCATCCAAAACAAGCTCTTTGTCATTAAAATTAACATTACTGCTTCTCCATCTGGATCCTCTAACATCTTCTTTTCCTCTTGGGGAGAGAAACTTCTGAAAGGATATAAAGAGATTTTTCTGACAAGCTTTTCAATCCATCTTCCCTCATGGGAATGATTAAAGTAGAATTAATTCTGCCCAGCAAAGGAAATGAATTAGATGAGCTCTTGAGATACCCTCCCAATCCCTCTCCCCATGATTTTAAATATGAAAAAAATCTTTCTAGATTCTACAGCACACTATCAGTCAAAATATCAGTTAAAATTCCATTGATGAACAAAATACTGTACTTCAAAACTTACTCAATCTTGAGAGCTTTCTGCTCCTCATGAACACCTTTAAGATTTCATTGTGAATTTGACAGATGGAATACTCACAAAATTAAGCACAAAATACCTGAAGAGATTGCTTATGGGTATTTTTAATGCTTCAGAATTTGCTGGCAAATTCTGAGAAATTGAGAATGTTCCTGATTTAGAAAGAAACTTTTTGTCCACAGCAACTTGAATGAAAAAGTAAGTAAAGTACAATATTAAATGCACCATTGTGCCCTTAATCTGACCATTTAAAATTGAATGAACTCACATTGTCTACAGCTAAGGTGATCAGAGACTGTAATCCCATTTCAGTAGTACAAGATGCTCTTTTTGCTTTTAAAAAGAGCAAATATAAATGTGCTACCTCACTACAAATGTATTTTAATAGTTATTATGCTCCCTTGTATGAAATATCCATTAGATACAATTTTGGATAGTAAATTAACTCCAAAAGATATACTCCTCATACTCATCCATGTCATTAAAGTTTTCCAGAAGTTGTACTTAACCCTTTGCTCCCCCTTTAAGCAACCTAATTAAATCCTACTCTTTCAGGTTAAGAACCAGTAGCTCTGGTCTATCAAGTCTGCCTTCCTACGTAAGCAAGGCCCATCAGTCTTAGACTGCGAGGAACTCCAGTGGAAATCACACCTTTAGCTGGCCAGCTCCTCTCCCAGGAACACCACCCATGTTTGGGACACAGCAGCAAAGCAGTACCCCGAGCTCTTCTAGAGAGGAGCTAAATAAGGTACCTCAAGATAAAGAGAATGCAATTTTCTTTGTACAGCGTCTGTTCCATGGTGCTTTTGTTCTTTTCAAGCAATACTCAGAACAGACCCTGAAGCTTCCCAGTTGCAGAGTAGTTCAAGATCATCTCAGTGTGTACTACACGTATTTGATGCTTCTGTAGAGCAACTCCACCACCAGCTTTGAAACACCTGCTTTACCATTGTTTCCACATAAAAATTACACTATTTCCAGTAACATGAGTGACAGCAAAGCCATCACTCTTCTGCTGCGGTTCCCAGAATCCTACTTCAACTATGTCAGACGACTTCTAATATAGCAGAGAACGCTATTGCTGTATACATATACTGGAACTTAATCCTTGAAGTATTGCTCAGCTGAAACTAAGGCTAGAGGTGAAACTTCTATGGCCCGTCACTTCCACAAAGGTGAAGGCAGCAAGGACTATCCTGGCCCTCAAGTGCAGGTTACGTTAAGTTCCCAGAGCTACTAGAACAGATATCTTCTGTAAATTGGAAAATGACTGAAAAAATACTTTTCCCTATATATTGGAACTCTTCAAGCCAGATTTGTACTATGGAAGAGTAAGTCTCCTTTTAACTGGACCAATTTTAACTCTGAACACACTATAATGAAATCTACGTATTAAAAACATGACTCGCAGGATTTTGCCACCATGTGTGTGCTTGTAACAAAGTCTCAGAGAAAAGCTTCAATTTTCATGCAACAACTTGCAGGCTAAGAACTAACCTAGCTTTTGTAAGGCAGCAACATACGGTCCAAAATATCAGCTTTAGTTTCAGAAAAACACAGCACAATAGAAAAACAAGTCACCAGTTTGTTAGAATTTCAATCATTGTACCTTCTTCATCCGAGCTATCTTCTTCCGTGATTACAGGCATCCCAATATGCTGAGTAAGAGTTTCCTTTGCCACTTGCATTTCACCTGCAGATAGATTTTTTTTTTTTTTAGGAAAAACTGTCAGCTTTTTTTTTGCTTCTACATCTCAGGTCCAGCAGTTAAAAGATTGTTCACTTGCTGCTCTCCTGACTTTCTAGTCAAAATCTGTGGAGAAACACCTACATTTCACAGTACCTTCATATGGCTCATTAAAGAAACCTTCAATAACAAGTAATTAACACTACAAGTTTAAAGCATACTAATCATCAACTCAGTCCAGAGATAATTCATAATGCCCTTATTCCTCTTCAGCATTTCATCTACTGTTTTAAAGTGAAGCAAGGCCAGGTTGGATGGGGCTTTGAGCAACGTGGTCTAGAGGGAAGGTGTCCCTGCCCATGGCAGGGGAGCTGGAACTAGATGATCTTTAAGGTCCCTTCCAACCCAAACCATTCTATGATTCTATGAAGCAAAGGCAACATTGCCTAAAGCTCACCTTTGAAGAGGGATGAATTTTCCAAGTAACTTTTTTTTCTAGCAGAAGCCAAGTAAGTCAGAAAACAGAGTCTGGAACTTTGAAATGAAATCTCATCTTTAAAATAAAGTTCATTCAAAAATATTTTGCTGTTAAATAATATGTAAATGAAAAACCTAAAGGGCAGAGCAACTTCTACCAGTTTAAAAGTTGGATGCCAGAAAGACAATTTCCTTCAGAAAAGTAATTTCCCATATTTTCAGAACTGGGAGACAAAGAGATCTAAAGAAAGTCTTGGAAGACAAAGAAAAGATGCATAAGCAGGGACGTAAAACTGCACCAATCCAGATGACATAAATGCTATGATAGTAAAATAACTAACTAAATCAACCACCGGTCAGTTCAGATATGCCAAAGATCAGCAACACCAGACAGGATCTCTCCAACAGAGACCTGAAATAGATAGCTGATCTCCTTGGCTTCCTCACCTCCTCTTTTCATCTAGCAAAGTACCCTCACACCAGGTCTTATACTTATCTCATGTCAAAATGAGTGAGTCCTCAAGTTCTGAGACTTGATCTCTTTCAGAATACATTACTATAAATGATGACACCATACAACAACAATCCATATAAATGGCTAATCCTTTAAATTCTTCGACTCAGCATCATGCTTTCAACAAACGTCACAAATAAAAGAAATGAAAAAGACATTTACTTATCAGCTTTGGATCAGGTAAGTCAATTTTTTGGAAAAAACTTCTGGTCTGAGGCAGAAAGGAGTTCCCGGTCCAATTTTCTGACTTTTAAAAACGTTCACCATATCTTCGCTTACTCCATCACATTCTGTTTGTACTTAATCTCTCTACTGGCATTTTCACTCTGTAGACAGCCATTCTTGTCACCCAGAAAATTCTATTCTCTCCACAGCATTGAAGGGGAGATTACAGGCATTTGCAGTTAATATTCCACAGTATTTCTTGTTAAAAGTTTGAAGTCTTTTTCTGACTACATTAAGCAAGGGCTTTCACTGAGCACATATATACCAGTGCTTCCTATATCAGTATAGATAAACCAGAACAGTATCAATTACAAGCAGTTAAAAGTATTTCCTTCCAGGGTGCATTTCAAAGAAAAAAGGTCCCAAAGACTGGACATAAGTACTCTGTACCTGTTTTTAAAAAGTTTGCTCCTTAAAATTGTTTTCATTCCTAGCTAAAATTATAATGCTCAGGAGAAATAGAATTACAGAACAGAACCACAACAAATGAGTCACAGGTGTATAAAAAAACTGTCCTGTCAAGAAGGGAAAAGTTAAGTCTAGCTATAAACTAAACAAATCTAGAACTGTTATAATGTAATAATTGCAATACTGAGATTAAGGAAACAATTTGAAAAGAGCTTTGAAACCACATCAGTTGTTGACAAAAGATTTGTATTCACATGGAAGTATTAAAAATTTCAGTAACAAAAGAACAAAATAAATAACGAGCAACAGATGGAAGAATGACTGATGTGATAGTGCAGGTACTAGCCTTACAAAGCGATTACTGTCATTAATACATCAATATAATTTTCTCTTCAAAAATACTAGAGGATATTCCTTTAAGATCTTAGGAACAGATTAGAAACAGGCAAGGTTTACTTTGGATCTCATGAAGACAGTATGAACTATCAAAATCGTCAAATAGTCTGATTTTCATCAAAAAGATTCAAAAATAGAAGCTATCTGTCACGAGAAGAAAGAGTTCAGACACATATCTTAATCTCCAGTATGTTTGTTATATGGCAGTAGGAAAAATTAAGACACTGCCACACAGGACATGCTTTTCCAAGGTCATGCCTCTCCAGAGAAAAATTAGCAGGACTATGTATGAGACTTCAGGTTAACTATAACCTGCATGCACTCACATTGTCTTTCTACCTGACCAGACTGTGGAAAACAGACAGAAAGGTTCAAGTACAATATGGGTATCACAAAACATTTCTTTAATCTTCTATGACCACTGATCAACAGTAATACTTAACCCAGGTGCCTCAGCTAGCAAGGCAATGGATAAACTTTTGCAGCCTCTCCAGATTCCTAAATGCAATGGAGAAATACCTTTGATTTCCAAAGAATCTCTTCTCCTGTGCTGGCTCCTACTGGGTTTTTTACTTCGGCTTGGAGATTTCCCACAATTTGATCCTGATTCAGAAGATTCTAATTTTACTTGACGATGTCTTCTGGATTTGGAAGCCTAGAACCCATACATACACATGAAATACAAAATGAGATATAAAAAAAGCTAAACTTCTACAGCCAGATAGTACTGTATGTCACCCAGCACTTTACAAGTCATCAAGGACCAAAGCATCAACTTCCACGTCAGGGTGGAGAAGGGATGGAAGGGGAGGGAGGCAGGGAGGATTCCCACTAGCTACTCTTCTTAACAGGACAACTTCCAACTGACTTTAAACCCCCAAGTCCCATTTTCTCAAGTGTCTTCGGAGATTCCAATAGCTAAGCTTCAAGGTATTTGAGCAATTAAACTCAGAAGTAATTTTATTCCATCTACTTAAAATTCCATCTACTTAAACAGAGCGTAGACATTAAAAGATACCTTGTAAATTAAAATCCCCCAAGCACAGACCATATCTGCACTGTTTCTATAGATCTAAAAAGAATAATAAGAGCTTCAGGTTTCCCCAATTTGTTAGGAAAACTAGAACACTCAAAGGTTGAATTACAGAGTGCAATTTTAACTCTTTCCTTTCTGACCCATCATTTACATTAAATTGGTACTTACAGAATCACAGAATCAACCAGGTTGGAAGAGACCTCAGGGATCATCAAGTCCAACCATTGCCCTGACACCACCCTGTCAACTAGACCATAGCACTAAGTGCCATGTCCAGTCTTTTCTTAAACACATCCAGAGATGGTGACTCCACCACCTCCCTGGGCAGCCCCTTCCAATGGCTAATAACATTAAAACTGTTCTTTAAAAATAAACACATCCCTATGATCAAATTTTATACCTACCTCAGCAACTGCAGTGTAAGACCTGTATTTGATTCTAGCCAATGCATTTGCTCTTTCAGAACCCTGCAAAGAAACAAAGAGATCAGTCAGAAAAAGTTTTCATATTCTATTACAACAGTATTAAAATGAAATATCACATCAGAAAACCACTTGAGCAGTATCTCACCACTGCTGTAATTCTAGAACTAGAATTAGTTCTGTATAATTAGAATGCCACCGAACTGTTACTTAAAAAAGTAAAAAAAGTTCAAATTTCATTAAAAAGGCAGACCATAATTTTGGTTGCCTTCACTGTTACAAAGCCCAGGAGGAGAAAAATCACATCTGAAACTTCACATCTTACTCAAATTCACAGTTGAAATAAGCAGGTAAGTACAACATGAGATAATTTTGTAGCATAAAAAATGGATATTGCATTTAGTTGAAACTCCAGGCGGAAACATAAAGGAGTCTGGCCAGGAAAATACAGCTCTTTCCCCTCCTTACATGAAAGAGACTTTCTATTATGCACATCCAAGAGCTACCACAGCAGTGAATGCTCACAGCTTAACAGAAAACAATGCAATTTAAAAACAATCAAACAAAAAACAACCAGCCCCACTAGCTATTCCTGGAACTTACTTTGACACTATCAAGCCTTGACATACACTGCTTAGCCCATGATCTGAAGTCAAAAAACTATCAGGTTTGTCCTGTGCAAAGTAGCAAACTAGTTCATTTTTCTTACCTCTGATTCTAGCAAAGTTTCTTCTTCCTTTTTGTTTGACATTTCATCAGTTTCTTTAGCATTTAGGAATAATTTCTGAAAAAAAAAAAAAATTTAAAGGTCTGTCATATACAAGGCAGCTAAAATCCAAGAACTGTGAAAAACAAAACAAATATTTACACATATGCCCACTGTCTTCATCAATCTTACACTAAGGCCTTTCCTTGATCCAAAAATAAGTGGTACAGAGGTATTTCATATGGTCATTGTAATACTGCCCGTAAGTCACATCTTCCAGGGCTTACCTCTCAGCAATCATTTATGTTATCATAGAGGCAGTACCACATACAAGTCCATGTCCTTCCCCTCATACCATAACTCTGCCTAGGGTTTTACTCATTCCATGTCTTCAACGTTCTGTTCTACTTAAGTCTCAGATTTACAAAGTATGTTCAGAGATAATTACAACAAGAAAGACAGTTCTTACATGTTCATACAATCTGTTAAGTTGCCACAGCACAATGGATGATATTACCTACCATTCTGTTCTGCTGCCATTCCTGATGTTCCAAAGTTATGTCTTTAAGAGTAACTACAAATTCATCTTTTATCAAGCTCAGCGCCTTGTCTGGCTGGGATTTGTCAGCTGAAATGACACACTTCATTTTCTGATAGTGGTCATGAATATTCATCAGTTCCTAGAAAAACCCAAACATACTCTTTTCAGGGAAAAAAAAGAGATTCCAGCAATAAAGCAATATTAATCCTCAATGAACAAAATCAGTTATACAAACCATTCTAAGGAGACAATGGAACTAGCAGGAGTGTTAGAAACAGATTCTGTTTAGATCAGTTCAGTTTTAGGGAGCCGAGCAACACTGCTACCTAGCACTGTCCCATCAGTCCACCAAATGAGCAAAAGAAGAAAGGGTATCTTTCATTTAAACTAAGAAGGAAGTCTCAGTGATACTCAGGATCAGCGTTCATAGCGGTCTCATTCTGATATGGTGGACTATTTGAATCTCTTTGGAGAATGCATTTTTCTTCCTGCTTTTGAGGAAGGTCTTCTCACCCTGCCATTTTACAGATTACTGATTTTTGTACCGCTGTAGTCAACCTTACTGATGATACGTATTTGCTAGCAACAACTGGAAAAACCTGTAAACAAAGATCTATTACTGAGTCATAATGAACAATAAAAGAACTGATACACAGCTTGAATTACTCCATTTTTTATAAAATGTATTACATATTAAACAAAACCAAGTTTTAAAAGGAGAAATAAAGGTTAGAGAAGGTTATAAACTTGCGGATAAGTAAATTCATATTACCTCAAGTATCAAGACTCCAGCTGCAACCTGCAGACATATCAAAACAAAAATGCTTCCCCTCACCCGCCATTTTCCATTTTTCTCTGCCTAACTGACAACTAACCATTTACATCCTTCCCCTTTCATATTTTACTGAGGCAAACCCACAAAATATTAGAGCATATTTCAGTATTGAAAAAGGTACAATTCTTCCAAAATAAATGCTGTGCTTCTGAGCGTTCGGTAAAATTGCTGGCACAGACTATTACCCTTGTCTGCATTCCATAAGACGACTTACAAAGGACAAGACCATGCTAATTAGGTAAGTATAGCTCTTGGACAACAGAAGAAGAAAAACAAAACAAAACTCAGTGATTAATCTGTAGTTTAAAAGTTACTGTACCTCCAATACATCATTAGTGATGAGGCTGTTCACTCTGCTACTTGGGTCCTTAAATTCTTCTTTAAATTCGTTTTCCTGAATCTTCTTCTTAGTTCGGTAATTTAGCTAAAGCAAGAGACAATGCTTTGTAACCTAAAAGCAAACTTAAAATGGCACCTCCTCTTGAAAATTCTTACTGCATATCCAACCATCAAGACATGCTGAAAGGCATAAAACCATCTCATCAACAATAGCATGCAGCTTTACTGTCAAGTGCTCAGAGTCAGCACTTTTCAAAAATTATTCCCTAGTTAAGAATTTAATCCAGCACCCAGATTCAAGAGTTGGACATTTCCACAAATTATAAGACATCTCAAATGCAATAAGAACATTAGATACTGAAAAAATATTTTCAGGTGAGAAGCATGCTACGTTCAAACATCCTCTAAGATTTACACCACATACCTAGCTACATAAAGCAAGACATATTACATTTCAACACAGCCTCAAAGCTAAATTAAATACATGAGTGCTGTTGAACTGTCAGCCATTGAAAGCTGAAGATATTTTATTAAAAATGGTAAGTCATTAATAACTCACTAGCTTTGGCATTGCTGTGAAATGGAATGCCCTGGCAAGTCGCAGTGTCCTAAAGATGTATGCTGCATCATAATGCTGGGAGTCTATCAGATCCTGTTGAAATCTCTGGATTTCAGGCCAATCCTTGAGTGCGATTCTGATCTGCAACAAAACAGATGCATACTGTCATACCGACCTGCACATTTCAACAAATAAAAAGGAATTCAGCTGACTACTGTGATCATGTTATACTATACACAGTACTTGGATGTCTAACATGTAACATGTCACACGATCACAGAACTACAGAAAGGATCCTACTGTAACATTTGTTACAACTAGCAAAATTTTATGCAGATAAGCTTATTATACTGTTGTGTTAAACATTCTCACTGCAGTTGCTTTCTTTGACAGTGACACTGTACAAGCCCACTTTGACATTTGAAAAACTGAACTCTTCACATTCCGAGATGCCTGAAACAATACACACCTAGGAGACTCCCACTCACAAGACAATTACGAAACAATACTCGTACCATGATTTGTTGCCAGTGAAATGCTCATAAAAGTATCCCTATCTTCTTGCTTTCCTTCCCCTCCCATGTACTCAGCCCACTTCATTTCTCTACACCTAAGTTAACTTCTTTGATAATTCCTGGACTCTCTAACAGTTGCTATATAGCAGTGTTTTAAAATTCCTTAAATTCAACTCCATAAAAGGTATTGACTTCTTTGAAATTAAGATATGAGATGTAATGGCATCATTGTAGAATACTTAAACTTCAGTTTCTTACTTAAAGAATTTGGACTCAATTGTGCATACGCACACAACATACATCACATTTTCCAAGTAAACCACTTCTTGCACTGAGTTTCCAACTCCTTTATACACTAATCTCCTCTCCTGAAAGCAGCAACCAGACATGTCATTCAGGCATTCACCCTTTCAACTTACTCACAAATTCCACCTCCAATTCTGATTAACAGGAAATGGAAACAATTCAGCCATTGTTCAGCCACTCAACTATTCATTCTGTTGAAATTCTAAAGAATAACTGGGGCTGTCATGGAGTTCTCCCCACAGCTGATAAGCACATTCTCTCTTCCCTTTGAAAGCTAGTCTTCTTCATTTTTAACAAAAAAAAAAAAAGAGCTTCCTATCTGGCAAACAAGATTTCTGAGACCACAGCTACAATTCAGGAGGCATAAGCAATATTTTAGTCACCAGCACGTAATTTCTCAAACCCAAAGGTGTTTAAAAGGCTACCTTTTCCAAAGGGACCATCTAGTTCTAAATATTTTTATTTTAAGCAAATGAGAGGAAACACCCTACCCATTTATGATAACAAAGTAAACAGAGGTATACCATATATCTTACCTCTAGTATCTCCTGAAAATAAAACCTCAAGAACAATTACCTTTTGTTTTGGCTGGCAAAGCTGTGTATTATAGAGCCCGTACAAAAGGTACAGAGCACCAACTCGAATCTGGAAAGCATACGGGGGCAAGAAGTACTGCTGTGCCAGTTCTAAAGTCTTCTTTGTGAGCTTATTCCTCTCCAGAGCTCTTATTCTACCACTAAAGTAAACAAAAAGGAAGCATGTTAAAGCCAGTAATTATGAAAGCGCAAACTTTAGGGATTTTAAAGCATATTACCATAGGGTTCAAGTTCTGGGAATTCTTCAAAGATGGCCAGGCTTTAAGCTCTCACACAACACTGCATGTAATTCCTTGTATTAAATTAGATGTAAAGTGAAAAACGAAATACCCTACAATCATATTTTTTTAATCTCATATCTTGAGCATTGCATCAAACTCCCTGAAGCACCAGTGTTCAAATCACATGCATTACTAATGTAAAAAATAAGTTAAACTAATAACCGTTTTTCAGTATTAGACAGGGACCGACGCTTCAGTGTCATTTACCTACACACCCGCCAGGCAAACCCTTCCCAAAAACTACGCCTGAAGGGAAACAGGGCTCACCAACACCCCCCTTTAAGGTCCCCCCCACTACCGAGGGGCAAGCTCAGCCGCGGGGAGCTGCGGGCTTTGGGAGGGGGAAGGCAGACTCCCTGAGGCGAGAGTCAGCCGCTCAGCACCGCGCAGAGACCCGAAAGGGCGGCCGGGCCCGGTGTCTTTCCAGCCGGTGCCGCTAAGGGCGGCTCGCAGCGGGCAGGCCGCGGAGGAGGCGGCCCGGAGGCGGCCCGGAGGCGGCCCGGAGGCGGGTGGGCCGGCCGGGGCTCCTCACTCACTAGAAGATGGTGTGGAAGCGTCGCTCCCGCCACAGCTCGGCGAAGCGCTCGAAGCGGACGGTGTCGGCCTCCTGGAAGGCGCCGAGCAGCTCCTCGCAGTCCGCCTGCAGCCCCGGCACCGAGCTCATCCCGCCGCCGCTCCGCTCCCCGCGCCGCCCCGCGCATGCGCAGCTCCCCCCCCCCCCGCCGGCAGCACCCCGGGGCGCCTGCGCAGCTTCCTCGCGCATGCGCGCTCCGCCTTGCCGGGGGGCGCCAGCTGGAGCCGCTCCGTGAGGAGAGGGGGGGCCTGACCTCCCTACCGGAGAGCGGCGCCCGTGAGCGGGCGAGGCCCCGGCGGTGACAGCAGCCCCCTCCGTCTGCCCGGGGGCGGCTGTCCCTCCTGGCCCACGGCCACAGAGGCCAGCGCACCCCTCGGTTGGCCCCGGGGCGCAGTCGGGGAGCAGCCCGGGGGGAGGGAGAGGGCTTAGGCGAGAGAGGCGGCCGGCGCGTTCGGCCAAGGCAGCCGCCGCCGTGGGAGCCTGGGGATGCCGGTGGGGGTTCGGCGTTCCCCGCCCCTGTCCCCGCAGAAGCCCCGCAGCGAGCTCGCCGGCCTGCAGCCCGGCAGACCTGGGCACGGCGGGGTGTTCTGAGGGAAAGGGGGGCTCGGAGGGCCGTGCCCGCGCTTCGCCGCCGTGTGGACGTGACGCGCCGCCACGCTCCCGGCCAGATGCGCCCCGCGAAGGGCTCCTGCCGCCTCTTCCTGCGCTGCCCGCAGCTCCGCCGCGGTGCTCGCCGCTGCCCAGGGCCGGTTCGGCGGCTGCCCGCCTCCCAGCGCTGCTCGCAGGCGGCGGGGAGCAAGGCCGGCCCGCGGGCTCGGCGGCCGCAGGAAGCCCCGTTTCCGCCTGAGCGAGCGCGGCGGGCAGGGGATCACCCGGCGGCCGCCCCCTCTGAGCCCGGGCGCGGTGTGCCGCCCGCTCCCCGCATGCACGGACACACGTAGGCGGCCGGGGCGAGCCGGGCGGGCGGGGAGAGGGGCCGCGGCTGCCGAACCGCACGTAGGGTGGGTGGGCGCGGCCTCGCCGGCGGCGCGGAGCCGGGCGGCGGGGGCTCTCCTGCCCCGCGCTCCCCCGCGCACGTAGGGGCGAGCAGCTACCGAGGCGGCTGGGGAGCGGAGCGCTGGCGTCGGAGAGCCCCCGCGCCCCGAGTGAGTACGGAGCCGCGGTACGGGGGGAGGCGGGCGAGCAGCCAGCACCGGCTCGGGGCGGCGGCAAGGTGTTTTCTGGGGGAGTCTGTTTTGGTGTTGTCTTGCCCGGGGAGCCCCGCAGCCCTCCGGCAGTCCCCAGGAGGGGGTAGGGACGGGGCTCTGGTTTCAGGGTGTAGTTGCCGTGATGGGCGCCCGCGGGCGGGATCGCCTGTGCGGGCAAGGCTTGGCCGGAGACGGGCTGCGGGCAGGCTGCGGTCTGCCGGGAGCGGGACTGGGCAGCGGCAGCACCTGAGCTGGAGAGCGAGTCCCCAGGCTGGGCAGGGGGGCGGCTGGGTGCTCCTGCATCCGTGAGGGGAGACGGGGGCTGTGAACTCGGCTCGTGGGAGAATTGACCCTGCCCTGGGGGAACCTTAACGGATGGAAAGAGGCGTGTAGAGAAAGCAGCGAATACACATGGGTGGTGCATTGTGTGCTGCCTTTAGGAGGACATTTAAACCTGCAGGAGTTTCGCAGCATGATCAGGTTAAAGATTCACATTTCGTTTTCTCAAATAATCATGCACTGCAAAATGAATTTTAAATTTGCTGGCTCTGCTACTGTGATGTTCTCCACTTCACCATTAGCATCAACTAATTGATCCAAAGGTCGCTCCTTGAATCTAGGCATTTCAAGCTATCAGCTCTTACAATGACAGCAGCTTCCACACTGCTTCAGGCACAAAAGCGTATTTCCTTATTTATTATATTTCCCAAAAGCTTGCTGGGAATCCAACCTTTAGCTGCCTTTATAGATGAGTAGGAAATGAATGGCCATCAGCTAAACAGCTGTTGTCTTTAAGCACCACTGATTGCCACTTTCATTGATTAACAGAAGCATTAGCAGAGCTGTTACATATGAACTGGACAGGTTTTAGCAGCTGCAGGGGGAGAGCTGCACCTGCTGGGTTTTAGTTTGGCCTTTTCTTTTTTTTCTGAAAAGACCAGATATTTTCATCTATCATTTGGATTCATGTTTAGAGACTGAGGGCAGTGACCCCGTTCATCCAGCACGTGCACCCGTCTTTAACAGATTGTGCTGATTTTGAAACAGGATGCCAACCCTTTTGGGAAAACAGTTACGTACTCTTCCCCCAACGGGCTTAAGGACTCAAAGCACGAGCAAGTTAATAATTGACACACGATGGAGCGAGTTCGTCGTTAGTTACAGGTCAAGCTAAGCCCTACTTAGTTACAGGAGTTATCCCTTAATTTAAAAGGAGCGGAGGAGCTTGGCTCTGGACTGATGCTGAACTTGTAAAGCTTGAGTGTGTTTTCTGATTTTTGTACTTTAAGCATGCAGTGAGTGTTGTGATTTCTCCCAGATGATGTTTCAAGAAACACTAGATGGAAATTTCTTTTTTTTTCCTAAGGTGGATGGGGCTGCATGTCATGACACTTTCATTGTGCAAGATGATGTGACATGTAGTGAGGATGTGGCTGTTGTGCCCATGTGTAACACGTGCCATGTCTTTCCTTGCAGAAAGTTTGGCTACAGTGTAAAGACTGAAAATGCAGAGGAATAAAAAAAAAGCAACAGAGTCTCTTTGTAAAATTCCCTTTCTGTGGTGTATACAATGAAATACAGTGTCAATTTGTAGGCTAATTAATACTCTTCTTGATAAATGTGTTTTCATCTAGTGCTCCTTCAGGTTTTTCATTAGTACATTTTAATTCTTAATAGCCTGCCTTTTTAAAAAAAAATAATTAGATGATGTAAGGAAGAGTGTGCTGGTTACTGTATCTTCTTTGTATTCTTACTTAACTCCTAAACAACAGGATGCAGTCCTGTTTGCCCTATTAATTCCTAGCTTATAAGTTGCAAGTTAAAAAGCCTTTATTAAGCCTATTTGTCCTGCATAGATATAAATAACAGGGGGTTCTGCAGTTGCACATGGCACAAGGCAACTCCTTTTTTTTTAAAAAAAAAAAAAAAATACTTCATATGATTGTATTAGAACACGTTTTTAAATTGGAAACATGAAAATAAATCATGTTTTAATGGATTTTCATGAAAATAAATCACAGATATATTTTATTAAACAGCGTATTCAAACTTCTATATGTACAAACCTATCGCAAATACCAAATAAGAGGATCATACTTTACTGTGACAGCACTTGCACAAGCCTTCTGCTTTCACACTTCCCAACCGAGCAGAAACATTGCAAAAGATTTTTAATCTGTGCAATTGGAAATGGTATTGATTTAACAAGACAGCAAGAGTCACAAGATCCTGCCAAGTTATTTGCATGTACTGAGAGCAACTGAAATCCCCTGGAGACGTCATCTCTTGGATTCAAACTGGTTTCTGTTTTGTTGCTAAGGGCATTCTTGATGTGATTACTCAAAGAGGTTTCATAAACGTTCTCTGTCCCTCTGGCTCCGTATCTGTTGCTCTCTTCTCTCTTTAGCTTCCCACAGGAAAACCTACACCAACCCTCATGTCTGCCTTGTTAAATTGTGTGCTTAACCTCTTTTGTTCATGCATGTAGTCTGCTTAATTCAGGTGGGATAACCATTGTGTCTAAGGTGAAGAGGATTCAGCTGTAAGGGCAAGACAGAATTTATAAATGCTTTTGGAAAATAGACCCCATGTAGGCTTAGTGTCAAAGTTTCTGACTTCAGTTGTAGGTAAGTCAGACCTCAAACATGCAAGGAGTTTTAGTTATGCTGCATAGTAGTTATTTAGTTCACTTTAAAAAGTGTTTTTTCCATCCTCCATCTTTTAAAACAGGGATAATGGATGAACACAAAGATCACAGATGTCACAAACTAGAAACAAACCCTCTCTTTTATTGAATTTTATACTGTTACACAATCAAAAAGAAATACAGTCACAAGTATGTCAAAATGTTTCAAGAGAAATATCAATTGCAATACGTTGTACTTGGTTCCAAAAAAAGAATTCCATTAAAATATACCACTTCTTCATGAGAGAATACTGCTATTATTCACAAAATCTACCATACTGTATAAATCCAGTAGCAAACTCTTTAACTTTTTGGTAACTTGGCAATCCTTGCTCAAGGTAAACAGGGAAGCAGAAGGAAAATGACAACTCATTTCTAGAATTTGGATCAAAAATCACAGTTCTCCAGAATGGAGCTTTCCAGGGAGTAAAGTGCCTAATTGCTAACGGTATTTTTAATGAAAGCTGGATACCAAACTTGCGTGAATTCCCATGAAAATGGTCTTCCTACAAAGTACTCCTGGCCTGTGAAATGTTTATTTTCATGCTGGACAATTACAGTTTGAATAATGTGTGTAAGTGCAGTGATGTTTGAGTGAGATGTGTGTTCTGTTCAGTAGCAGCTAATCGGAGGGACAGGAATGGGTGGTTGACCTCAGGCATGTCCAGCTATAGCTTAGTTCACAGTGGCCGGGGTACTCACGACTTCCACAGCACTGTTCATCAAAGGAAATGGTTCATTCAGCAGTGTTAACAGTGGAGAAAGCTTGCCAACAGATACTGGTGAAACAGCCCACATTTCTGCCTTTAGCTACCATTGTTTAGCTGTTTAATTAAACAGCTTTTTCAAATAATGAAAAATGACTGTTAAATAGGCAGTAGTTTAACCTGTAATCAGACTTTTTTGACTCTACAGTTGTATTTCATTGGAAGCAGAGCCGATCAGTTCATCCAAAATAAGCTTTGAAATCTTTAAATTGTCACCAGTGTTATGTGTAAAGTTTTAGTTGTTCTTTCTGGCCTTAATCTGTGATTCTTTAATTCAGTAATTACTTAGGGAGACTTTAATGTGTGTACACAGACACACAGGAAAGGAAACTTAATAGTAAATTGTTTCTGTTTCACCCAAAGGTTTTCAAAAGATCAACATAGTCCAAGCCTATCTCACTACATGGGAGGAAGGCATGTTAGAAGGGTGTACTTTGGACTCCAGGTTACCTTAATTTACTCAGTATATTACACCCAAGATCAAGTTACTGGACAGCAGACTTAAGTTTGGGAGCTAGAGCTGTAGTTAATTGTAACTGCTTTCAGCTAAAGGAATGAATGTTGTCATCATAAATACTAGTTTAAAAATTCCTTTACCTTTTAACAAAACCATCACTGTTGTTGATAAAAACATCAATTAGAATCCATACATTGAAATAAGAATTGTGCTATGCCATGAAGAAGGCATGGTGTGACTACTGCTGTCGTCACCATAACCTTCTGGAAGCTAGCTAACTGTTGTTCTCCTCAGTTTATCATTTCCACATAATCTAGCACATTTCATATGCAGAAGAAAACACTGTATCTACCTACAACAGCTTGTTTACTACTGGCAAAGAATAAATGCTGTAATGTAGTGCCTCAACATTTTACAAGGTCGCAAGTCAGCAAAGAAATTATTCAAAATTGCTAAGAAAAGATTTAGAAATGAATGTATTCTAGAAGCTTGTCCTCCAGAGCAGGTTTAGAATCAGGCTGTTAATTCCTAGAGTCTAAGGAAAAAAAAATAGTAAAACAAACAAAAAAAGCACCTAAAAGGTGTACTTTTGGATTTTGTGAATTTGCATCTGCATTTAGCAAAGCTCTTACAAGGCCAGAGCAACTACTGTTACTTTTCCATGCTTTCTTCAGTG
Organism: Nyctibius grandis; assembly: GCF_013368605.1. NCBI lineage: Eukaryota > Metazoa > Chordata > Aves > Nyctibiiformes > Nyctibiidae > Nyctibius > Nyctibius grandis. The sequence continues at coordinate 66,821,228 of NC_090661.1, forward strand.
TCTCTAGGAGGTTTGGCAGGTTTGTGGTGTTGTTTTTGTTTTTTTCCTAGAGAAAACCAATACAGCTAGGCAGTTCATTTCATGCTTGTTTCAGTCACTTTTACCAGGACAGTAAACAAAATGCTACATTTTGTTATTACTTATAATAAAAAATGTGAGTTGGGAAGATTCTTGGATAAAACATGGCTCATTTAAATTCACATCTGCTGTCATCAAGACCAGAGATGATTCCAGTGGGCTCATAACTATAAAATCATGTGGGTCACAAGTTTTCCTCCTCTTTTTAACATGGATTTTTCTCTATGCAAATTTACTGCCCTCTTAAATAAGTATACTGAAGAGGAACCAACAGATCCAAACAGGTCAGGCTCCTCCAAAATAAGGTCAAGAGAGTAGCAGAACAACATCAAGCAAGATGGTATGAAGTTTCTCTTGGGAGATGATAAAGGGATAACCCACCAGGCCAGCTCAAAGCTTTCCAGGGGGCAGTAAGCAAAGCAGAACCCACATGTGTACCTTTTACCTCCTCACTATCTCACAGAGCATCATGTCAATCCATGCAGAGCTAAGCATAAGGGATGCGCCTAACAGCCAGTGCTTTACCTAAGCCTTTAGCAGCTTCACTATTAAACCTTTTAGCTGCTGACAGAGAAAGAGATGCCATGGGAAGAACGCCATCCAAGAGACCTCACACAGCAGGTTAGGCAGTAGCTCTGCTGCTTTTATCCAGAGAACTTTAAGCTTTGTACGCTTCAAGGCTGCATTAAAAATCTTTAATATGCAGTAGCAGGTGTATATATTCAAAATGTTCTCTGCATGAAGCTTCAACTTAGTGCACCTACACACTTTCTTTGTGCAACTTCTACACAAACTTTAAGTATGCAGCCACCATCTTCTGCTACCAGTGCCTTATCTTTTTTTTTTTTTTTAATTGGTAGCTGATAGTCTCCATTTAGTTTAAATAATACAGTTGTGTCAGTTTGAAAAGGGCTCATTTCAGTGAGACAGTAACAGTAATTTTAGGAAACAGATTAAGCTTATGTACCATTATATTGATTTCAAGAGTCCAGTGAAACCAAAGTTTCCAAAATAAAACCAAAATAATTCTTGTGACACTCTACATTTGATTTCTTACATTAAGTTTTTTGAAAATAGTTTGAAGAATGCACAGAGTATCTTGACCATATTTACACATTACATCATGTTTTACAACAGCGAAATATGTCACCTAGTCAAAGTTACTGAGTCAACAGCACAAGAGTGCAGAACAAGCTTTATCATCAAGTACCAGCTTAATTTTTTAATCATGCAGTTTTGTGATAAAAATGCATCTTTCATTGATTGTTCCTGCGAATTTTATGTTTTCCTGCTTTCCAGTGTTACCTTGATACAGCTTCCAGAGACAAGCCTTTAAGCTGTTCATAAGGAAGAATCTTCCACTCTAAAGTAACACAAATATGCTGTCTCCTCACTTTCAAGTTTGCTAGCTGGTGTGATAACAGATTTAAAGGTTTAACATCTTTGGCGAGCGGTAGTACAACACTGTCTAGGAGACTTTAGTACTGAATAGGCTCAAATAATTAACGCAGAGATGTTACAATCAAAATAAGGAAGCAGTGATTTCCAATCAACTCTAAGTTAAAAAGGGAACATGGATGAACAATAACCACTAACAAAAATATAAATTATCTCATTTCTCTCAGATAACACACTCCCCAAGGGGGCCTGGTCCACATATAGTTTATTGATGTAAGAAAACAACACAGTTAGTGTTAGATCCAACCACAAAGAGCAAAAGAATGAGTGAATGAAGGTTTTGTATAGTACATATAGGAAAAAAAGATGTTTGTGACAACTATATATTTCTAAATAAAAAGGCTTCTAAATATATTCAAGTTATTGAAATCTACATGAAAACATATGGATGTTAATAGCAACAAGGTGCGTAAAACCAAAACATCAAAATATTGAGCAACTCAATGAAGTACTAGATAAAACTTTGCTAACAATGCAAGATGTTTTACAATCTGCTTGAAATATCACCTATACCACACAGGGTAAGCTGCACATTTAGATTTAAGATCATACACAATATTAGCATTAACTTCAACAACTACAGGCAGGGAATTTTTGTTTTTTTAAGCTGGCAAAGTGACTACTTTAAGAACATCAAACTCTCTCTAAATTGAGAACGTATCCAAATAAAATGCTGCTAGCCCTTTCCAGATAAAGCCTTTCCTTTGACTAACCACACTCATTTAAGTCAAAAGCATAAGACAGCATTTAAGAACAATTTATATTACAACATGATTAAAATAATGACATAAACCAGGTTTAAACATGATTTCATAGGCAAACAAAAGAAGATTCTTCTTAAAAACTAGTTTTTATAAATGCAGAATATATTGCATGAGGAACTGCTGGTATTTTTTAAGAAAATATATTGTGCGATTGTGGCTACAATGCACTGCTGCAAAGCATTGTTGTTTCTTATAAAAACTATTAAAATAAAAAACTTATTTGAACATAAAGAGTAAGAGAGCACAAGTCTTCCAACTACCTGTGAAGAGCAGGATGGAAGCATTGCCAGTTTTTCCTGTGTTGACATTTTACTAATGATAAGTTTTGGTGACCAACAACCCAGCCAAAAAATAAATATTTTTTTTTAAAATCAGGTGCATATTTCAAAGCTGCTATTGCAAGTGTGTTTTAAATGTAATGGACTTAAAAGTGTATGTACCAAAGAATTATAAAAATGCACTATAGTTTGAGTTATTGTTACATAAAGAACATACTAAAAAGACTGTCAAAATAAGTAGAAAGGGGATCAAAACTGAACTAACTGAATTAGTGCAGTACTGTAGCCAGGCTTCTAAAATCAGATATAGAAAATATAAATAGACTGCTTTAGGTGATGATTCACCAGTGTCCAAAAAAGGAACAAGTATTGTGAAAGCTCAATTAACTTGATCCAGAGCTCTGAGCAGTTCTTCACCCTGTAGCAGGTTTCTGTTGCCTTGTATGGGAGCGTTTACTTCACAATCGTAACTCGTGAGTTGGGGTAGTCCACTTTCATCCATCGACTGCCCTAGAAGTTTACTTGCTATGTCTAAAGAGGGAGGGGAAGGAAGAAAGTGCACTTTATTCACCACGCTTAACATTTCCTCCAAAGTTGTTCATAAAGGAGGTCAGTTTGGATACGTTTTTGTCCCTTGGTCCTCTTCCACACAGTCCCTCCCCACCCCCTGCTACGTACTAAAAGAAGATACTAACCAGTTGATAGTAGAATGATTGTCTTTTGCTCCACTCCATTATGACCGTTTGTTTTGCATCCCTTTACACGTTTCCAAGCAAGTGATGCATTTCCTCCACGTTCACCTGTCTGCTGGAATAAAGACCCCTAGAAAGAAATAAAATAGATCTTCTTTATGGAATACTGTATCTTTCTAGCCCTTCACGTCCCTCTTCCAAACTAACAGTTCCTGTCACTAATTACTAATGTAGGCATTGTTACAGTTTAAAGTGGACTTCATTCAGAACTTGGGGAAAAATACATTTCCACATATACTGGCCTTGAAAACTATTTAAAAGAAAACTGTATCAGATTTCAAGACATTACTTCCCTTACAGCAAACAATTACTAAATCCTGGTTATCATCAGTTGCCATGCTCAAGATGAGCATGTACATGTACACATACACACCCATTTAATTACCACTGCTCTTGTGTGAGTAAGCAGCAGGTTTTCACTGAAGTCTCTAATGGTTTTCTGCACTGGAATAAATAGTGTAGACAGGAGATTCAGGAACCTCGAGAGGTCGATTCTATCTAAATTTAAGATGTAAATTCTGCTTGCACTCCAGTTATTGCCACCAAGCCATCTGACCCAAGTCTTGTGGGGAATGCAGTCCTAAGCCATTCTATTGCAGACAGGGCTCCTTAGCATATTGTTTTGACAGCAGCATAGAAGATGTGGAGATTAGAAAGCTTTTAAGGGCTCCATATAATTAGGATAAGTAAGAAGAAGCTGCTACAGAAACAGATGGGATGGAAGGAAAAAAAACACCATCTTAGTATCAAGCTTGCTAGTAAAAGTAGTTGAATCTGCAAAGTTTTGTCTTGTTAGTAGTACTGACTGCTGCAAAAAGAGGAAAAGGTATTTCAGAACACTGCCATTATCCTGAACACTTAAAATACTAAAGAACATATGTTTTCAGGTTATAAAACATCCATGCAAGTCAAAAGGACAGTTGTATAACAGAAGTTAGAGTTAAACAACTCGAACTTAGAAGGTGCACTTCATAGTAAGGTCAGTCACCTACATTGTTGCTGGTTTATTTTTTTTACTGTGAATGCAATACAGCCCTTCATATTAAGAAAGATATAGCTTGTACCTTTTTCAATGTAATGATTTGGTTCATTTTTTCATAATCTTACTATAACACATCTTGCCCTTGTCTAATTCTCCTGTTTTCTAGAAAACTAAAGTAGTATTTTACTTTTGTCTTCACTTATTTTCACTCTTTTCAAAGTAAGTCCCACTTCCTTACAGCTGAGAACTTGTGGCAAGTTTTTGCACAATCCCAGAATACTGTGTATTATAAGCCTGGATTTTACATCATTTTTCTTCTGTGCGTGTGCAAGCCTAGTTCATCCACTCAGAAATCCATCGTGGAGAAAGAAGACAAACAACAAAAACACTTGCTTGAAATAACGTAAGACCCAGCTACCTGGAAAATTCAGCTTCTGACTGTGCAGAAGCCGTCAAAACATTTATAACACTTTTGTCAGATACAGAAAAAAGAAAAAGGTTTAGCAAAGGATAAAGCTTGAACCTATAAGCATTAAAAAGGCACTAAGCATAGAAGCCTGAACACTATTACAGCAGTTAATACAGAACTGCTTGTGTTCTGCGTATTTAACGACATCCCATGCTGTTTTGAATATTTTATGAGCAACACTGTGTGACAGGTGTAGCACCATCGCATGAGAAAGAGGCAATGAAAGGCAATAAAATTTCTTGCAGAGCTGTGAATTCTTACAGGGCTACTGGAAGCAAGAGAACAACATGCATAAAAGTGCAAAAGCATTTAGCGAATGAAAATAATGGTGTAAGTATGATTTTTTTAAATAAAGCCTGCTTCCCTTAGAAAAAAATGGACATATAAAAGGTTTCTCAGCTCTTCTAGATGAGAGCAATGATAAAGAGAGTATACAGTGATTTGTCTCATGCCCAAACCAGAATGCTAATACAGGAATAATTCATAGTTCAGAAGAAAAATAATCCTGCACTGTAAGACATGATGGATGCCTACACATAGGAGATGGACCACTAGAGAAACAAAGAATCTCAAAGGCTACATTGCAGCAGACGAACTAAGAAATAACTGTGCAAAAACTTAAGAGAAGTGGGAATTTGCAATGAAGGCAAGCAGGGAAATAAGAGTGTATAATGGCAAAGCTCATGATTTCAAAATACTAAGAACTGACAGTAAGAGACAAAGATCATGGAGACAAAATACCCTTGCAGAAAATAACAAGCTGGATAGCCCCAATCAAGTGACACAAATCTAAGAAGACCTAAAAAATTTCTTTTGAAAAGCTAAGATAGATGATGATGAGCTACTCACAATCACACACTAACACTAGAGAGTGTGCATGAAATGAAAGTGGTAGTAATATACATTTGCTAGGTTATACGAATTCTATTCCCTTAAGGTTCCGATGGTCTTGTTATCTGATCAAATAACGCAATCTCAGACTTGATGGAAAAATGAAAGCATAGAAAGCAGCATAAGAACACTATCTCCAGTATTGACAAATATGAAAATTGAGTTTGAATACAAAAGTGAAATAAATACAGCAATTATAAATTTAAATGTGATGCCTTACATTTGTGCATATTCCACCAAAGAACATATATGTTCACAAAAGAGTATCTTCTACCTAATCAAGAGATGTGCTTGGGTATAGGGGGCACTTTTGAAACAGCTGACAGTAAAAGAGAACTAAAATCAGAGTATCTGCATATATGTGGGAATTTCACTATTGAACAATTATCCCTGATCCCAAGATTCCACTCTGTACCAACAGCTAAACTCAGGAGTCTGCACTGATGCCTCATTTCAGAAACTACAAGGTTAAAAGGGAATATTTTAAAATGGTAAAACAAAACTCACAATTCCAACTGCCTGAAAAAGTGAACCATCATGTTCCATTTTTCGTTTTCTCTGAGCATTATGCAAAGCTAGCATCTTTGGATTTAGTTCTTCATCCATTGCAGTAGATCTAAGAAAAATTGATTCAGGCTGTTAAGACGTTTCTACTATCCTCCTGCCATTCTTCTTTTGTGGACACTTATATACAATATCACAGAACTGAATTCATGAACTAAACTACTTTTCTTTCATAATTGACTCATTTCAACAATCATTGTCTATGAGCATAGCAAGTGTTAGCTTTTAATCTTGCCGTGAAGCTCAGAATGAGTTAACAAAAATTTTAAAGTCTTTGCAGAAAAAAAAAAAAACCAAACAAAGCATAAAAGTTCAGCAATTCACTTCCAACAGAAAGAAGGGGAGGGAAGGGTGAGGAAAAGTCTATTTGGAATATTTCTATGTACAGATAAAGCTTCTATACATCAAAGGTCTGATATTTGACTTTGTAGAGTTTTCTATCATGACAAATATCTGCTACAAATGCCACAGTTCATCACTATAAAATACAGCTCACTTTAGAAACAATATACACAGCAGAGAGACTGCAGTCACCTCTTACCTCGTAACAAAGTGGACAAGAAAAGCACCAGGAATATTGTGTGTATATAACTACTTGTAAATTGTCTACTGCATTCTTTTAAAAAGGCTGCATGTCAGATACAAAAGCAGAATAAAATTATGAACACAGCTTGCATATAGTAGCTGCTTATTACATGAGGTGTTTATGTAAAAGCTACTGCGAAATTAACTCTAGGGAAGCTTACTTACCAAAACAACTTGTCTGAAATATCCAAATTTAAACATATCAATTTCTACTTTGAAGTAGAATGCTGAAGACAATATACAACAGTTGCAGTATTTAAAAATGTGTTATATCTAATTTCTTGAACAGATACTAGGGCTTAAGCATCACTTTTAAAATACCTTTTATTCAGAGTAACTGTTAGCAAACTGGGCGCTCCTGGACAAGATTTTTCCGTCTGATCCAACGTTCCTATTCCTGCTCTGATTGGAGATGCAGTTCGACTCCTGTTCCCACCGTAAGGTGATGCTGGGGCACTACTCGTTTCATTGATTATGTGGACAGGAGATAAAGGAACAATTAGTGTCTTCACGTCATCCACACATTCTGTCACTGGTTTTATTTCATCAGCAGTACTTGATGGTGTCTGAGTCTGCTGAAATATGGTAACGGTGGCTGCATTTTGAGAGCTGGAAGAACTGCTTTCCAGTGGAGATAGCTGATCAAAGGAGCGCAACTGGAAGTCATCATCCATTGGGATGTAAGGAGCCAACATCTCCAAGTCTAAATCAGTTTCCTGGAAAACATGAGGTAAAAATTATGTCAGAACATCTCAGCTATGACTTCGTGGCTTCACTGTGGCTCTTCCTTTTACCAAATCCTTACAATATTTTTTTGCAATTTATTTTAATAAAAATAATATACAAAAGAGGAAGGAGGTTTCTGAAGACATTCTAAGAGAAGGAGAAGCACACTGAGAATAAGTATTAAGTTGATACAGAATTTTAAGTTCATGTACATTACCTGAGTAGAGAATGGATTTTTTGCTTCTGTATCTATCGCAAAGAATTTCTCCACTAATTCCAGTTTGAATTCATTAGCGATCTCATTATCCACATCAAAGCAGTAGCCAGTGGGACTACTGGGCTGTGAAAACATTTTGAGTGCAGTTTTAAGTTTCTGTCATTACATCATTATCTACAGATTGTCTGAATCCAAACTAATTCCAAGCTATACTTGCAGAAAATTAAAATAGGAAAGAAAAACACATTTATTGGCATACACTCAAATTTACCCTCCTTGGGAAGCACACGATTAGCTGGAATCTGGAAATAGCCTCTACAGTGATTTACTGCAATGAATTTGCTGTTTAGAGAAGTTGTCTCTGAACCATTCTTTTCTAGAAAGACCAATCCCAAGCTCCTCTTATTTCTATCAGGTGGTACTGCATGCATTTGGAAGACTCACTTTAATGAAAAGATAATTCTCAGTATGAAAATTTATCTTTTTCCTCAAATCATGGTGCAATCTTAACTAAGTCACAGCTTAGAAATAATTTTCAATTCCTGTCTTGGCTGCATCCTTAACCACATTTGCTCCACAAGCCCCACCAGCACATACATTTTAATGATAGTGTATCCAAATGACGTAACTAACCTCAGGTGAACTTTGGCTGGTACTTGCATCAGAAGGGCTAGTTGGTTGCTCTTGCACCTGAGGCATGGTAAAAGAAAGTTCGAGTGGCTCTGTGTTTGGCTCCAGCTTTGATACAACTTCTCTATTGAGCGCAGGATCAGCATTGCTACGAAGTGGCTTTGTACTTTCAGAGGCAGGTAGTGGGGACATTGCCATATTTATATTCTGCAATTTCTCACTGGATGAGGGGAGCATTACATCGTTATACAAAGGAACTTCATCACATTGTTGTTCATCAGACTCTATAAAAATTAAAAGAAACCATTGACCTAAGTAACAATACTGTGCGTGTCTACGGACCTCATTAAATTTAAACAGTGGCTGAAATACCACTAAGCAACTGATACTCGGAGGTTATTTTTCAAAATTAACTGTGAAATACTAACTTTACTAATTAGCACACCCACCATTACTGCTGAAATCTAGAGAGATAATTGTGTCTCCAGCAGCTGGGGCCAGCACAGTTAAAGCATCTGGCTCCTGTTTAAGTTTTTCAAATAGGCTGTTGGTATCATCCAGGTCATCTTTGCTGAATATTTTGGTCATTTTCATATCGGGAGACTCCACTGGTTTCAGCATACACTCGGTTTGTCCAAGGGAAAAAATCAGGTCCTTCTGAACAATTCCACTGTCAGAGAGAGAGGAAGATGACTGATAAAGAACAGCTAAAAGGAATAAATTCAGGCTTAACAGTTTTGTAAGTTGGAAAAAAACCCAACCAACCAAAAACCCCAAAACACCACACACACCACAAAATTACCAGGATAGGAACCTTTAAGAATTCTTTTTTTCTTACTCATCCTTTCCTCAAATGTAATAGACAAGGCAAGCACTAATTGTGGTGCCATCAAAAAAAGTAACAAAAATAAACATGCTTTTCTGAAAGCATTGAGAAAGTAAGGAGGAAAAAAAAAAAGTCAGATATTTCCTAAAACACTCTTCTTTGTTTTAAGTGAATGTGAAATATGTTGATAGATTGATACTGGTACATTCACTAAAGTTTTTCAAAACTAATTTAGGACTGTTATGCTATTGCAGGAAAAGAGTCAACAAGTCTGCCTTCAGTTGAAGCTTTCAAATAAAAGAGGAATTCTAAGGAAGAAAAAGATAAATGGGATTAAAACACCATTGCTGCTGCTCTGACTTCACAACTAAAAGTTATAGTGAAATTAACTGCTCCAGACTGCGGACAAAGATTAGAGAGTTGTCTAGAACGCACACGAATTCTCAAATGCTTCCACTGCAGTAGTACTGAAGAGGCTGGCCCTACACTCATTTGCCTGCAGAGATCTTCCTAATGACATCACTAGATCAAAAAAAGTTATTTGTTTTCAAACAACGCCTAATCCTAGGACTGGCAGTATTCTAAGCAAAATTTCATTGGTAGGAAATAGCAATAACATCATAACATATTTAACAGGGGATCACATTCTCAGCAAGTTGAAAAAAAGATGTAGTGCCCTCAGAATCTGACTTTGTCTTCAATAAAAATGCTGACAAAGAACAGCGATGTCCACTCAACTTACCTCAACACATAGTTTACACACACTATGCACTGTGGCTGAGAATTCTTAGTGTTGTATATAACAGTTGCTTGAGTTTCAACCCAGACATAGCCGCCTTGTTTAGCAAGCATTCTGTACTGTCCTGTTGTCACCTGCCCTTTTGTGAACACTAAAAGCAGAAAGAACACCAGCTTTAATTACAGGCAGAAAAAACAAAAACCATTTAAGAGAATTATTCACTGCAGATTCATATCTGCAATTAAAGAAAGCCCTCATTCTTCTGCTGCTATCCCCCGGTGCTGTATCTAATCTCTTGTAGTTGGAGGGCTTTAAATACATCTTTTCACTTACTGTCGTGGTGTGTTTTGGTCAGATGATCAGAATCCAGCGCATGATAGTACTCATAAATTGAGCGACCCAGGAGTTCCTCTGGCTCATACCCCATCAATTCTGTAATTCTTTAAAACAAGGGAAAAAATTGCTAAGTAAAAGCAGACATGGACTAGCACAAATACTAGAGCATTTGGATGCCTGCACATCTAGAAAAATCCTGAGAGTCCTTCCTATACACATTAGCAGCAATTTTGGTTTACTGGGAGTTTTCATTTTGAAATAAATGGCTATTTTTTATGCCTCTTTAAAAGAGAAATTTCAGCAGGCATAGGATTTTACTTCTCACTGAGTATTTATAAAACATGTCCTACAGTGGACAGGATTAAGTAAATCCCGGCTTTCTAGACCTCTTGCTTAAAGGTAGCCCAGCTACTGACGGACTAGCATATCCAGCTTACACAAATACAAGAATTTAATAAAATAACAAAGATGTGCTTAAACAGTTTTAAACCTGCAACTAGGAGAAATTAGGAATCAGATTTATTCTTCCCTCTCAACCACTGCCAGCTTTTAAAGACAAGTCTTTTCCTCAGCCCGCAGAGGGCACTGCTGACCAGGGGAACGCCTGAATAGTTTCCCCTATTCTACATGCAGAATGTGACCAAATAAGTACCTTTTATGTGACACCATCGGTCCTAGAAAGGTAGTTACAGAGGACAGAAAATAACCTGCACTAACATCTCTTTGCATCTAACTGCAGCAACTAATCAGAAGCTCATTCTGATCTGAAGAAGGGAGAGATGGGAAGTGGTAGCAATAAAATGCATCTGACAAATATTACACACACACTTTTCAGTCACCAAAATGTACTACCATCTTTGACAAACCTAAAATTCTTCCTGTTTTTTAAAGGTCCAGAAGAATCTTCTCATTCCAGTTTAATAAATTACTTTATTCCAAAGTAATAACCCTGCCCCCTCCTTAGATTTAAAAAACTGTCTTTTAAATAAGACATCCTGATCAGTTAGTAAAAGCCAAAGTATCCCACTAATGATTCCATTGCGCAGATGAATCAAGTTAACAAGTAAGACTACGTAAATGTATAAGACCAACGTGTACCAACCCTGCAAATCCTTCAAATGAATTCTTTTTTGAAGTACAAAATATATATTACCTTTCATCACAATAGGAAAATTTCATATCAAGACTGTGACGACTGAGGAACGTTTTACTGTCCAAGGGGACCTCAATGTTTGACGGATGAGGAATAGGTTCACAGATCAACACCAGACACGTCATGGGAGGCTTTTTGTAGCCACAGTGAGTTTGATTACCACATGTGTCGTATACACGAATGTGTCCAGTGCAGTGGAGTACCTATGGGAAAGTTGTATGTTAAAAAGAGACTGGGTTCTTGTCTGTCAGACAACACAACTGTATTTCCATTAGCACACCCAGAGCGACATCCTTCCCCTCCCCAACCCTCAACGTGACAGCAACAACAGAAAGGCAGCAGTGCTTTCAGATGGATGGCTAAAGGAGAGCAGCAGTTCTCCTCACGCTACGTAGGCTGTGATGATAAACAGGCTGCCAAGTCTTTCCTCCCAGGCACTGGCTGAAGCAATGCTAGACATTTCTGCATTTCTGTGAACTGTTGTTCTTTGAAAGTTACAATAATGACAACACTGATAAGCAATTGCCTCAGCAGAAGGCATCTTACTATTTAAATGTGCAAGTTATGGTAATATTAGCAACCTCCATTTTAGATCTTCTGCAGAAGTGATGTTAGAGATCAAATATATTCTTCAAGAGACAAGAAGTTTTGCATTTTGTGGGGTTTTTTTAAACCATTCTGATGGAAATTGTTCTTAGCAGCAAAGAAGAAAGAAGTTGTTTGATCCACAATAACTAAATTTAAGTTATGAAAGAGAATTGTGAGCCATAATATCACTCAATACAGTAAAAGGTTACTTTTTGTCCAGAGGAGAAAATGCATTCACTGCAGAAAGTTATCAGGCTTTTGTTCCAACTGTTACAAAAGGGACAGCCAGCAGCTTCAGAAAGAATAGTATTGGAGTCCTTCAGAGAGAGCTCAACCGTCATATTTACAGTGTCAAATCAAAAGAAATCAGGTATCAGCATAAGTGGTGTCAAGTATTTTCTCCTCAGAGGAGAAGGCTTTATGCAAACATATTTAGTAATTATAATTTCTAGTAAGTAAATGACCTCTAATTTAAAATGGAGAATTCATTAAAAGAGTTTTGAAAAACTAATTTTAAAACATTGTTTCAGTTACCTCTGTGATGTATTCAGCATTAAAATTCAGCATATTGAAGTACAATCATTACATTAGTTAAGTACTTAGTGAAACTCAGGCTCGTTACATGAAGTAAAAATGTTGAAATATAGTGTTATGACATCTGAAGAGGAAGCTGCCAAACTACGCAAGTATTCCTTTGCATTAGTTACCTTCCATGTAGCAGACTTTATATTCACTGTTCTTCCCCTGCTAGTCAGTGTACACTTCATTCTGAGAAAAAAGCTGCGCTCCGTGTTTTGCTCTTTGCCCTTTTTCACAGGTCCTAGCAAAAGCAAATAGTAAACCAGTTCTTAAGTTCTTGGATCATCTTCCAAAGGCATAAAAAAACCCCCATGCTATAGAACTCTAAGCTTAGGGGAAGACCCAAAAAATAAATTTAAAAGATTGATAAACATAACAGCACTTTTGATAATAACACTTTTCAGAATGAGTTTAACTGTGACGTAGGCAAAAACCTGAAGTTTCAATGTTTTAAGATCAGTATTGTATTTGTAGCCAACTCCACACTCCCACATTTCAGGAAAACGGGGTGGGGAGAAAGAGAGACTGATTGAAAATTTAATACATTTTAAAATTGTGACAGAGGACAAGAAAAGCATCTGCAGAATGAGAAGTACTGTTGAGCTGGTTTCCATTTAAATGTATCAGTAACTCACTGCACGGAGGTTCAAATCAAATGTTTTGGGCCTGTAGCTCTTCAGGACCGAGGTATTTTTAAGTTTCTCAATTTAGAATTAACAACTCTGCTGTTTATGTGCATCCAAATACTTCCACAGTGATTTACACTCTTCGAGTAAACAGGGAGCAAGTATTTAAACACATTATTAGCATTCTTGGGGAGGGGGGCAGTCAAGAAATCCTAATACAAATTAATATTAGCAGCACTAATTTTTTAGTCTTACTTGCTAACAGCAGGCTTTAAGTTAAGTTTTTGCCTTTACAGGGGAGAACCTTTCAGAGTTGATTACTAGCTAGGCTATTCTGGGCAAAGAAAAGGAAAACTGATCCTACCAGGAGAGCTGCAAGCAGCTCGCTGTGCGTGGAAAAAGGAAATAAAGCACCTAGGATAAGGCGCGGTGAAAGAGCGAGTTTGCCAAGGCGTGTTAAGGACTGAGGACCAAATCATGGCAGGGGGTGGAAGTTTAGAACATGTGAGCTTACTTCTGATACAAGTTTATACAATAATCCGCTCTTATCCTCCACAGACCATAGTAGCTATGAAATTGTTCACGGTGGCTTGCCCTGCAGCTAGTAGTTTGACAAAATTCATTAGAAGAACATTAAAGTGCCTACGCTACATTGTCTGTTGCTTCTAGCAGAGGCAAAGACTAACAGGGACAAGTCTACTATATACCACATCAAAATATCCTCAATAAAGAAGGAGGGGGAAAAAGAACATAAAGCGGAGTTCAGAGAAGCAGCCAAAACTTACTTAATTCAGTATGTTTTTAAAAGAGTTAAACCAATCTAGAAATTCATAGTTGAAGATTACACAACATTATTGTTACCGAGTCCTGACGCTTAAGGCTCTGCTTTAAGGAGCAGCTGTAAAAGATGGAGCAACTTTCTCAAGTCTGATTCAGCATTGGACATTATTTTTTAAGTCGCCAGGTTTGAAAGCTTAAAAAGCAACTTCGCAAAATCAGAATGCATTTCAGTTTCTGCCAATCACATTTATATTCATTTGCACCTGTACAATCCAATCCCAAAGGGAAGCATTTAATACTCAATTCAAAACCAATATAATTCCACTGATGTAAGAGCTGCAGTAGAATGCAATTTGGGAATACTAATAAATATAAAAATGTACTATTATTACTGTAATTTAGACTTTTGTCTGCAAACTTCATTTGCAAAATAGATTTTGTAATAATGCTTTCCAGACATCTTATTGCAGTCTGGTCAATTTAGACAGACTAGAGCTGGTTTGCATGAAAGTCATAATATGAAAGACCAGTTTTTTACTCAGCTTTAGTGAAGTTGTTTCCCCACCCCGCCCAGATGCATTACTGTATTCCAAAAGGGAAGGAAAAACCAAAGTCTAATCTAGCCTTAGAAACATACTTCAATACTAAGGGCAGACAAGTTTAGAAAATGCTTACAAAAATCAAAGTCGGGGACCTTAATGCTACGGTACCTTATCAAGTCACTTCCACTAAATTAAACAGAATGACAACATAAAAGACTTCTGATTTACAGTGCTACACGAAAGCAGAGGTTAGGCTTGGTAATTTATCACTATATAGATTCAGAGTCCACATAACCCTCATTTGATGAAACAGGAATTAGAGAGGTTGGATTTTAGACTTCTAACAACTGAGCAAAGCAGATTTGTTTGGAGGCATGCAGGCTGCCAAGTCTTTATAGTCATTAACAAACCTTTGGAAGACATAAAAGCAGTAATTCATGGGCATTTGTTAAATTCAAAAGCATACAGAATATGTGAACACCGTGTTCTACTCCCTCAGACAGAGAAGAGTCAGAAATCTGTGAAAAGATACCAATTTCATGCACCAATTAAAAGCATCAATCCCAAAGCCCTTTCTGGGGCTGTCCAAGTACTCCCTGTTTTTTGGCGTCCTAAATATAGGATCTTTTTTGTGTCTTGAGTATACCACCACAGATTTCTGGAAGAAAGCATTTGCTTTTAAGTTGTCCTGTAAAGGCAAGCCCAGACCAAGACAAATGCACCAATTTAACTTCTCCACATCCTTCTATAGCAGTCACTTAAGATCACTCTCATTCAACCTACTTCTAATTTTATTCCTGTAGGCATGCTAATTCTTTCAACCCTCAATAACTGTTTTAGTCATTAATTTTGTTTTAGATTAAAGAGTACTAATGAAGTCTCATCTCTCCTACAGTTAGGATATTGCCAAAACATTCTAGTTATTTCTGTTGTTAGTATCTCTGAACAAGCTTTTATTTTGAGATTTAAGCAGCAAAACATACTAGTTTCTTCCCTCAACACCTTTTTCTGGCAGGTGACAACTGTACTAATGCCAACAGGAACGATCCATAAGTAAATTAAATCGATTTTTTTCTTTCTTCTCACCATTTCTGTGTGTAAGCATTTCTCTCAGCTCTTCATGGTCACATGGATGAGTGAAATCAAATACACTGTGCCCCGTCAACTCAAACTGCAAAAAATAAGAGGTATACGGGTGTCTAACTTCACATATACAAAAATGTAACAGCTTTTCCAGATTTGAAACCATCTTACAAAATGTCAGTGTTTCACCTGAGTGAGTCCCATACACTTGTTCACATTTTCAGACATGTAAATCATGTCCCCATCTTCGGACAGAACCATGACAAATCCATCAAGAGCTTTCAAGTAGAAACAGTTCAGTTCCTTCTCCATTTTGGCTTCTGTCTCCAGCTCACCTGCAAGCAGCCACACATTTTTAAGTAAACATCAGCCATTCCTCACTTACCACCAGGAATGACTTCTGGCACCAGTCTGCAAGGAGTCAATCTTGCAGGACTGTTCAAAACGAGTATAATTCACTTAAATTCTTCAAGCCCTAGTAATGGTATCACAGATCACAGAAAATCAGAATGACATTAACCCTCTGTGCTTTTTTGCATAAACCAATAAACATTCCACCTTAAGGAAAAAGCCTACGTGGCAAAAATACTACCATTTATCTCAAAAAGGCATTACAAAACTTTTTCAGGGTTTTCCTAGGAGACATCTCAGAGTACAGCCACCAGAGTTACTCCTCCATACGGTACTGGTAGGCATGCATGGGTACCAATAACCCGTACAGCATCTGTGGCATGCCATACAGATACTGCTTCATAAGTAACTCGGATACTTCTGTAGTTGCACAGGTAGGTGTAACTGCAGAGACAGACATACCCTCAGCTAACTTCACCTTCAGTGGAGTACAAATTACAAAAAAAAATTCCGTGCAGTTTATATTAAGGAGAAACACCTACAGTTAGCTAAGCCAGCCTTGCACCAACCACCTACTGTTTAGTAAAGCACAGTTGGAACAAACAACTCTAGGGGGAAAAGAGGGTTAAATGAAAGAAATCAACTTTGGGAGGAGGGTCAAATGAGGCTGAAAATGGCACTACAGCTGTGATGAGCCAACTAGGATCATCAAGAATAGAAAGGGAAAAACAAAGTCCATTAAACAATGGCCACATTTTTCCTGTGCCGTCACCAATAGCCCGTTTCTACTGTAAGGTCTTCCACCTTTCCACAGAAAGGATGCAACAATTCATGTATTTATTTATTTAATTGCTGATAGGTTTTAGAAATTGCTTCTTCCTCCATGTACCTCCAGCCCCTTTTCCAGATTCTGTGACATTATTCACTTACCAGCATCTAGCAGCTTTCTCATGCGCAAGTAGCTGATGGTCAGTCTCATAATGGACGCCTTGTCCAGGTGTGCGCTCACGGTGTGGGGCAGGGGCAGCTGATGAGCAAGCTCGTAGAATACTTCTGATTCCTTGCTCCTTCGACACCGGGCTGCATCTCGTGACTTCTCTTTTCTGCGTTCTGAGCTAATCCTATAAAACAAAGTTTGGGGTTAATATAGGAAACAGAGTTCTCTGTGCAAGTCACATTTGAAATTAAGCTGCCCAGTAGCCAATTAAGCAGTTACCAAAGTTGAATCATTTAAAACTTCAGTTTAAAAGTGTAAATGTTATTCTGTGTATAGAGTTCTGCCACGGTTGGGCTCTGCCAGAACTAACTTCAAACCCATAGTGTTTTCCAACAAGATCACTTCTTCAAACAGACATCTACGTACTCAGAACCGTTCCTACAGTGCTTATCTTGTACCTTGACTGCTGCCTCTCTAGCCTCCAAATCCTGTTTCCTTCCTCTTTCCTAAACCCTTAAGTCCATTCAAAATACTACAGTATGAGTTATTTCTAGCTCGACGCTCCAGTAGTATTGTGTGCACTATCCAAGTTCTTCCCTTTTTACCATCCTTACAAAGCCCACCTAATGGGTCAGATAAGCAGGGATATTGATTTAGCATGAGGTGTCCTGCTCTTCAAGTGATCCAGAACATCCCTTTCCCAGCTCTCTTTCTCCAGTATAGCCCTTTCCATAGTCTCCTCTATACTGGAAAACTCCAACTGTAAGTTGCCTCATTCTCTTTCCATTGCCTCTGTTAAGCTCGCCTCCCCCAGGACACATGAAGTGAAGGACAGCTCGCTAAGAGCAAGCACCAAAACAATGAAGACTCCCTGTCAGTCGGTAATGCAGATAATTCTCCTTTTGCCCAGCACCCACACCAGTTCATGTTTGTCTCGTGCATCTGTCAGAAGAGCTTTGAACTAAGCATTTTGAGGCAGGAGCTCCAAATTCTTCTTACATTTGAACATGAACTCAATGCTGCTGTGGTCCCCGAGGAAATTATGCCACTGCAATTAAGTGTGCTTTTATTTTTAAATGGATAATACAATATGGTATTATTGTCCATTTTTTTTTATAGATTTATGTCTTCTGAAGGCACCCTATCTCCATTATGCATACACCTGAGATACAAAACAGTTGCACTGATCTGTAGGATCTTTTTTTCCATTGACTTGCAAGCAAGTTGTAAGATAAACACATGCCTGTAAACACTGCTTTCAGAATTCAAAGTTGCATGCCTTTTAATGTTATCATAAAGAGATGAAGTGTCACTAGTAGAAGACAGAAAATAAACCACTGCATTATATTTACTACCAACAGTTTAGGAATTACTTTTTTCAAATTTCACTAGACATGTAAGTCACATACTACCACTGCCAAATTCACATTGCTAAGTCTGCAACTGTGTGCAAAAGTACTTTTTAATTAGCACACATCTTGTGAGAGGTACCACAAATGACAGAGGAAAGTAATTCGCGAGCTGATATTGCCTGGGAAATAATGAACCAGATTCAATGTAAGCAGTCAAATATACATCCAAAAGAACACGTTTTCAGTCCTTTACCTGATATGCTACTCTCAATAGCCAAAAACCCGCTTAGTTTGTGAGCAAACATGCAAGCAACAATAGTACCAAGACTGACATTGAAAGCATGAAAGCCTTGAAACATGAAAGAAGTTTAATAAGCTCTGATGAAGACAAAGTAAGCCATCAGAATCTCTTCTACGATTACCTTCCTTTTTTCCAACTTCATAAAACTATACAGCATCCCCATCCATCCCAAACCCCACCATCCTCTCCTCCCACCCCCTGCCACTGCCAGCAGAAGGAAGCGCTAGAAGCTTGATTTTCAGAATCGTAAGTTTTGTAAGAGCTAAGAATAGGATTGTTTCTTCCTTTGGTGGCAAAAATCAGGCTACTAGATCGCAGAAATAGTATTTTGATATAATGAGAAACATTAATATATCAATATAATAGTAATGGAGGTCTTTGAAAAACTAACTTATGGGTTAGTAGTAAAAAAATTCCAGACATACAATAGTTCTGGTTTCTGTGAATATAAGCTTGTGTTCCTCAGAAGGGTAGCCTAAAATATCTGATAATATTTCCCATCTTGCAGATTTCCTCACCCTCAGTTTCCCTGTGACAACAGATATTCCTGCTCTAGTCATGGATATCTTGGTTTGAGAAGCTTGCTGCTCCTGACACACAGGTATATCCAGAAACAGCCATTACGGGAAGTCTGACCTTTAACAATACTGAAAAGTTTTTTAGCTATATAACCTGACTGATTAAACATTTCTTACTGAAGACAGGCCTCAAGTACCTTTTCTCTTGGTGGAAAACTTAAGGGTGGAGATGACAAACCATCTGGATTCTCTTTGTCCTCCTTCTTGGACCACAGATTTCACTGATAAAGGTAACAAAAGTTAATTACGCTGCCTTAGATCCACCTTTACACCTCTGATTTGTCTTTGTTAGCTCCTCATTCAAGATCCCCTCACCTGCAGAAATTTCCTCCCACAACAGAAACTCAAGGGAGAATTACTGGAAGTAATTGGTTTCCATCTGCCTAGATGCTTGCAGCATTGTCAGGGCTTCCTTTTCAACTGCAGACACTCTTAAGTTAGAAACCCCATGCTTTGGCAATAATGCTGTGCCCTTCAAGCCTACAAGTTTTTCAGGCTCCTGTGAATCACAAAGGGCATGTAGAAAAGGACAACGCAAGAGTTGAAAACAGATGCTAACCTCACAAGTCATGATTTCAGCCCTTTCCCTTGTATTTTCTTTCTGAAAGCCTAATGTTCTTGAAAATATTTTGGGTAGTTTCTAGATTTTTGCCTGGTTTTAGCATGCTTAGCAGCAGACTTCAACATGAACAGTCAAAACTTCTCACCACCATTGAATTATTAATTACTGACTGAAATGCCGCTCAAATTGAGCTCATAGTGCTTACGTTAAAAATTAATCCCGGAGTCAGAGAATCAAGTGCTGCCTGCTGGAATCAAGTGTTTGCCCTGACTTTGCGATGGGCAAAATGCAGGGAGAGGTGCAATGTTGGTACCAACTGGTGCTGCCCCAGTGTCCCAGTCTCCTCTCCCTCTTACTAGGTATTTCCTTTCTAGAAAGGCTACTACTGCAGATAGATATTTAAACTGTACAGCACAACAGTTTGCTATTTTTAGTTGCTGTTTAAAACTAAACTGTAACCAATCTGAGTAAAACACAGCAATTTAAACAGGAAGATTAACTACCAGCTTCAAAGAGCGTTTCTTTAATGGATCAAATTAATAGGGAAAAGGTCTTTCACAAATGAGGTTTAATTACCAAGTGAAGTCAGAGTTGCCTCAACACAAGGTGCCACCAAACAATTAAAAAAAAAGCCAAAAAAAGAAATCCTTTACTGTTGCAACTACTCCAAGCTTTGTTACTTCCAGTTGCACAAAGTAAATGAAAAAGCACACAATCACTGTGTACCTGCCTTCTGCGTAGTCAATTAAAAGATGTTGAATTTCTGTAAAGAAAATACATTTCTGAAGTGAGCTTGGTCTCAGCTAGGGAAAAAAAAAACGAGAGGCAGCTCAAGGAACAGGACTTTAAAGTGAGGTGTGAACTGCCACTAAATCAGCTTAAATAAATAACAAAATTTAAGAGAGATTTTTCAGAAGTGCCCATATGTAAAACTCATGGTCTTCACAACAGAAATACCATTCTGTAGAGACACCAGGAACCCAAGCTCCATTTAAAATAAACTCCAAACTTAAGAGCTGTATTGCAACCTTCTGCTACCAGTCTTGCATGAAAAAAAAAAAAAAAAAACAAAACACCTAAAGACTCAGAAGAAAATCTCAGCTGAAGAGTGGATGATACGTGCACTGAAAATATCAGAAATGCCGGTGCTAGACAGGAAATTGCATGCGTTTTCAGGTATGATGTTTCCTGCACAATTTCAGTGCCAGACATTCATTTCCATTTTATATTCCTGCCACCAGAATACAGAAGCAGAGAGCAATCCAAAGCAGGTTATGCACCATAGCTCACAGAAAGCGGTGTTTCACTGACAGTTTTAAACCCAATACTAGGCACTTTTTATATGTAAGAGATGTTTACATGCAATAGCTGAATTAACATCTGAGTTCCAAAAGATATTCAAGTTAGAGAGCCACAGTAAAAAGGTATTTCACCACGAGGATTCGCTGCAGCTGAACCAAGAGCTCAGCTGAAGGATATTACCCAGGCTCCCACTCACCGCCTCAAATCCAAGAGGCTTTAAAATACAGCAAGGTGAACCACAGAACCATTTAGGTTGGAAAAGATCTTTAAGATCATCGAGTCCAACCATGAACCTAACACTGCCAAGTCCCACTAAACCATGTCTCCAAGTGCCACATCTACACATCCTTTATATTTGAAGTTTTACAGCAGGCTCTTGCAGGAAGCAAGAACTGGTCCAGCAGCCTTCAGAAAAAAGCACACCAGCAGCAATCCCATGCACACCAGTTACACAGGTTAACACAGCCTCTCTACTCCACAATTCCTGTCATTATGGTCATATGAACCATTTGGGCCAGAGCGTCTCTCAAACAATATAACGTTCCTCGTACCATCCCAAAGACCCTTCTACCCACCACTGCACATTTCTACAAGAAAGTCCCCAATCTTCTAAATACAGCCCACAGTTTCCATCTCCTCAGGTGTAAAACTATGGCCACATTTAAATCTGACTTGTTCCTCCTTATTTACCACCACTAAGACCAAAAAGAACCCTGGAAAATGCCATCAGTAACTGATAAATTTCAATTAAAAATTACTAACTAGGTTAAAAACGATCAATGGACAGATCTTGAAATACGTAGCATGTCAACTCTGTCTCCTTCTGGTTTCTTAAATAATCACTCAGTGTTAAGGAAAATTTTACATTGTGTATACAATATTACAATAACACAGTAATCAGCTGGGTTTCCCCTGGCCGTATGTTGCTCTAGTGCCATTATCTATTTTCTATTCTTTCTCTCATACTAACTTACTGTTTCTCTAATCAGCTAGATTTTTCTCTATAGCTGTTTTCAATTCCCATGTAAAATATCTATTGTGCATGTATTAATTAATCCAGACTCATCTTTCTTGATTCAGGTTTTGAGCACATTATAAAAAAAAAATTATAAGCATCTTCTGATAGTGATTCACATTTTTCTCTTTAGAATGGTTTCTTACAATTGAATGACTATATTTATCACGGTATCTGTTCTTAAGCAGTTTCACCTAAGTATACCACGTGGAAGCAATATATATAATCCAAATGAACAATGTGCCTCAAATCCAGTAACATCTCATTACTGAACTTCAACTAGTTTTCAGTTCTGACATTAATTCCCATCATTTGGCAGTACAAGATTTCATACGCAGCACTTCCATGTTAGGTACAACCTCTCCCAAGACTGTAAAACTAGCACTGAAAATATCTGACTTAGAAATGGAGTCACAAAGACCATACCCACTATAACACAGATTCAGTTTTTCTTTACTACACCAAAAAAAAAAATAAGATCCAGCTTTTACAATGAAATAATACATAAATAGTATATGTCATCATGACAGTATTGGAACTTAGAAAGGAGCCTGTAAGTGGCCTTGTATTTAGCTTTTAAGGTTGAATTCATTCCTGCAGTTGGTACAAAACTTGGTCATCTTTTCCTGCCTGGCCTAAAACAGCTCCTTCTGCCAGCACAGCTGTATGGGACAGAGATGCAACTCCTTCCTACAGTTTGCAGCGTAGTCCAGCAGACACCCAACACGGGTATCGTTACAGCAGTGTAACCAGCTGTTTTCACAGGGACCATCTGAAGAGCTCAACACTGGGCACATCCATGCCGACGACTCTTGCCTACAGCACAACAGCACACCTCAGCCAACAAAATACCAACTAGATACGAGCTCACTTGAAAGATGCAGATGCCAAAGAGCATATTACAACAGAGCTCTACTCTTTTGACTGTGCTGAATATGCAGTCATTCGATTTTCTTTACTGTTTGTTCAATCTTTATTTTGTCCAGAGCTGCTAGCCTCATTACTTAGTAAATTCTTCTTCCACGGAAAGAAGTCCCAGGCAAGCCTAGCACTTACCACAGAGAAACTAAAACAGTGTAACTCAACTTCCCTAAAGACAACTTCATACAAAAGATGGGTTTATAATGCAACAGACCACCATTCAAATCCAGTTATTTAAATATATGGTGGGTTAATGATGCAAGTACTCTAAAAAAACAAACAAACCAAACCAACATGCAAAAAACAAAAGCCCCTTATCTTCCACTTGGCATAGACAGAGAATATGCCAATTAGCCCCCTTATCCCCTTAAAAATACTTTTTAATGTAAGTTGATCAACTTCAACCAGGGGCAACAGAGCTGCAGTGTTAACACCATCAAGTCCTGAGTCGGACCCGCACAAAACATCACCCTGTGTCTCAGGCAGCCCCGAAAGCCCCATTCCCTCTCGTCTCCCAGCCCAGCAGAAACCTCCTTGTCTGGCCTGACCAGCAGCAGAGACACAGCAGCACGGACTGTTCATCGCTCAGCAGGCAAACGGTAAAAATAGGTTGTGAGCCGTAGGGGCAACTGGGTCCACTACAGTCTATCGTGCAAGGCAGCCCCAGTCTTTGCTGTTTAAACGTGAGAAAAGCCAGGGAATGGGGTGGGGAGGAAAAGGGCCAGAGGACCAGCTTCATCCTGTGAGCCAGTTTACGGGGGTACTTGTTTCTGGTATCCAAACACTCCTGCTGATGGTGGGGGAAAAGATATTTCAGACTGTGCTCTCAAACACTTACTGCAAAGTCTGAGTTTTCAGCTGGATAGGCAGGCTTTCCAGGAACTGTAATACCTTTGTAAATTCTCCATATATTTTACTTTTTCCGAATCTGTTAGGAGGGGTGTTCCTTCCTTCTATAGCTGCATTACACAGTTAATCTCTCAGCTACCAGTTCACAATGAACGCTGGGTTACAGCTTTGCCTCTTCTTGCTTTAACATGACTTTCTTTTTATGTATTATTGCTTTCGCCATTATGGCAAATGTTATTTACCAATTCTCCTTATTTTATAGTCTGTGCGGAGAGTTCTTGTAAGGAAAATACCAAACAAAAAAAAGAAATCCCACACCCAAGTCTCATGTTTAATCACAAGCATGTGATTTTCTAGAAGAAAGTCTTGCTCATTATGAATTAATGAACATTACAGCCCAGTAATCCAACTTAGGAAAAGAAATCAGAAATTCCTTACATGCAGTAAGAAAGATTCAAAAGATTTAACTGCAGAAACTAGCATAATATCCAAGCAGAGACAACACCTCTGTATGTAAAGTATTAAAATTCATTCCTTTGTATATTACCTTCTAACATAGCAGTTTAAGCCATTTTCTTTACATGAGGGTAGTTATGGGCATTTACCATAACTTGACCGCCATCAAAAAAACCCTAACTGAAAAAACCCCAACGAATTAAGAGAGCAAGCAGGCAGTTCAGACTGAATGAGCTACAGCAGCACAAACTGGCAGAGCGAGCACCGAAACCCAGCACCATCTGCAAATAACAGCGGGGAGAAGAGACTCCACTGAGCTACACGTTAACTTACAAAGTAAAGTCTTACTATCAAGACCACGAAGTCTTTAGAACAGCCATTTTACAGACAGGTAAATTATGGCACGTAAGAGCTGGCAGCAGAGCCTGAAACTCCCGAAGCCAGCACAGGACCACAGTGCCAAGATTATCCATCACCTGGATTTGGCCTTGAACTGACCTGAAACCACAACTACCTCCCCACTTAGAAAGCGTGAGTAAGAAGGTAAAAGCTTCCAAAATTAGTATTTCTAATTCGGAACATGGTGAAGTGATTCTGCTGTGTCTTACTACACAATGGAACTCTCTGATATTTTACCTTTGCATAGTAATTTACTGTTTTAAAATAACCTCAAGGCATACAGTGGTTGGTTGTAAGAAAATTCTGATTTTTTTTTTTTCAACTAGGTTATTTGGCTTTTCCTAGAATACAGCGTTATTTTTTTTCTGTTAATTAGCTGTGCTCTGCCCTTCAGGATGAAAGATACATTGTAGTTAAATTGTGTTTATTATTACAGAAAAACCACAGCTATTCAAAAGAGATCTGGACATGGGCTTGACAGAACCAGCCACTAAGGGCTCTCCTCCCTTTAGCCCTCCTGCTTTTGCTTCTACCAGGCTCACAAAAAAGATGCAAAATATATCCCCAAGATATCTGTGAAGCTCTCGGTTAACAATGTTCTAGCTACAAACTGCTCTATCTTCAGACAGATGTAGACTCTTGATTAAGTAACTCATTTTAGTCTAAATTGTGGCTTTAAAATATATCATTTATTTGATGTCATTACATTCAGGTTTTCCAGACTGAAGGCTGAACATTTTCCCCTCACCGCTTCCATCCAAGTTCTCATCCCTTCACCTCGCATTCCTCAACTGCTTTCAGTTAACAGAGTGATCAAAGCGATCAAAGGTTTTAAGAACTAAAAAAAACAACACAGAAGTAAGAGATACAAAATTTTATTTTTCTGTATGAATAAAGAACAGATCCACTAAGCAGTCAAGAAAAAACGCTTACAACAACAGCTAGGACAAAAAGCCTGAAGCAGTGTCACCTCAACATCCAGTAGATTCAATGGGGTGCAAGGAAAAAGTCCTTTCTGAAGGACTGAGCACTGAAGACTCCCATCATCAGCTAAATCACGTAGAGCTTCTCATTTCTTTAGCTTAGCTAGTAGAGACTGCAGCTTTTGTATTTGATGCGTGTTACTTCAAGTCTTCTGTTCCTTGGAGCATATTCCTGTCTCTTCCAATGAGGGTGAGCAGGGGGCAAACATAAGGAGGTAAGTCTCTAGTAACTCCTTCAAGCATAACAGTCCATCTACTATTCTCATTTGCGAACAGCATGAAAATAACTTCACGAAATCAGGAGTCCTGGCCTCAAATTCTTTTGCTTCTTGAAATGCCAGAATTTTCATTAAGTAACACCAATCTGGTTTTGGTTTAGGATTGACAGTGAAACAACTCATTCTGGTAAACAAAATGGGTCATCATTTTCAAGCAACACTTCAGGATTATTACAAATCGAGTTGAAAAGTTTATTAAATAAAGTTACTTGGTAAAACCTTCCACTGTTGCAAATATAATAGCACAGCTCAGTGCTGATGATTCAGTTTCCTCAATTCTTCACTTGAACTTCAGGCTCTATTTTAATGTAGCAAGTTACAAGATCTGTTGTAACATTTTTCCTCAAAACGCTTAACAAGCATTCATTCAGAGCACACTAAATTAAACAGAAGCCTCACAGTGTCCCTCCTAACACACACAAGTTTATTATGTATTGTATCTCTTTAAGGAACTACTAATGGATCTTCTCGAAGCACCAGTTCTTCAGTGCCAGCAGAGCCATTTCAAATGTTTTGGTACTAAAATATCTCAGCGTTTTAAAAGGCTACATTTTCATACAAGTCCCAGTATTATCAGGTTTCAACAGCAAGAAATGACAGATCATGCATACAATGAAACTCCTCTTTATCAATGCACTTACTCTGAGATCTTGGACCAAACCCCCAGGCTGGTATGAACAGGCGCAGCTTCAATGAACCTGTGCTAATTTACATCAACTAAGGCTATGGCTCCACATCAAAGAACCCTAAAGTGTTCGTCACCTACATAAACAGTATTTTTAAATATATATATATATATATATATATATGCTGGCATGTATTCACTTGATTTCATGTTCATGTTTCAATAATTTCAGAACTTAATTTTCACAGAGACTTTTATTCTAAGCTAAATAGCAGAGATCTCAGTAGAGGAAAACCTTAATAGCCTTCATATCCAATGGTAATTTCGAAACCTGTATCTTTCCTGAATTTTCAGTTATTAGAAAGGCTCACCTTCTCTCCTGGGTCATTTTTGTAGTTCCCAATGTCGTAAAACCCCCGAGCATCTCCCATTTCAGAGCAGTACTCAGTGGAAAGCTCAGATTCTCCTGCATGGTTTCCTCCCTGCTCTAATACAAGGAGGTTTCTCAAGAGAGGCTCAAAATGCTTAAACTTTCTCGAATTCAGAAGAGAAAGGTCTGTTATAACATGAAAAGATGATTAAGGTCCAAGTTCTTTCCATGCATTACCTAGGTGGTTTTTTTGAGGCATGTAAATACCTGCCTATATAACTGTGTATGTGAAGATAAAAGGAGCATTTGAGCTGATGACTTGTAATCTGGAACATTCCTTCCTTTTGGACATCAGCTTCCTAGGAACGGGTTACTGCGCCTTCTTGCTAAGGCTCTTGAAAGATTTGTTTTTGTTTTGAAGCTGTTTGTTTTTTAAAGAACACATATTGTAATCAGATCGGTATTTGCATCTCCTTGAAAGAGCAGTATCTTCAGGAAAATCTAGATGCTCTTGTACACCACCACTGAACCATGCGGTACTTTCCCCCTGGGTTTACTTAACAATGTATACTCTACAATCATGTAAGAATTATTTTGTTGGCATATCATAACACCAAGCTCTTCAAGAATAAATTGAGATAATATTGCCAAATTCTCTTCTGCAGTACAAAAAAATGAATACTCAAAAATCAGCCATTTCTGTCATTCAATATCCCCTTTAATACCAGAAGTCTCATGTGAGCCTACACAAAAGCCAGCCGCCTAACATAAATTGGTGCAATATTACTACTGAAAAACATGAACACGCTCAAGAATTTAATCCATTGTGTTACACAGGCTCAGTAGAGTCTTCAAGGCTTTCGGGTCAGAAGCACACCAAAGTGAACATGTGCACTCTTAAGAACCTCAGAAGGGTTTGGGCTTCCACCGCAACACTGCTGACATTTGCTAGTGTTATTAATATTTATTGACTATTTTTTTTCCAACCTCATCAGCAGCAGAGTCCTGGAAACAGCCTTATAAACTCCACGCATTGTAGTTCAAGGATAGGGAGGAACAAAGGTCTACGGTTGCTTTCACAATGGGCAGAGGAGGAAGCAAGCACCTCTAAGTAAATGCACGCTGTTACATTGCTGACTGAAGCCTTACGCATGATAGCAGGATGGTCTTCTGTGGCCTCTCTTCTGGTGGCAGTAGAAACACAGCATGCAACTGTGCTTCTCAAGGCTTACAAAGGACATACTTCAGCATGATCTTAGACTAATCTAAATACGCCCTTGATGGACATTTCTGAGAAGAGAGAAACTAACCAGAAAAGAGGGAATAAGATGGATTATCCAACTTCACATCTCCACCTTTAAACAATAGTTGACCTAATTGCCAGACTTAAGTTGCTGATAACAGTATGCAGCTATATTAGTTCTCCCTCTCCCAAAAATGGTCCAGGATGTACTTCCAGAGATGCCAGAAAGGAAAAGCATTTACATAGAAGGCAGAGTTGCTAAAAAAGCTTTAAAGTACTTGAAACAAAAACCTCTTACCATCCCATCACCCTGTTACAGACCACCTGACAACCTGGACCATCTGATAACATCTACGCTAGACCTCTCTGCTAAGTGTTGGTATTTCAGGCATGCCAACCAAGAAGCCCGGACTGCAGACTTAAGACACTACATTTTAAAGGGGCAAAGCAAGCGTAACTGTGAACAAAACCCAGAAAACTCTCCCGCTGCTTCCATCAACATACTGCCAAATACTCAGACCTTCACTGACAAAAAGAAACCAAAGCACCCAGAGTGCAAAAATATGGAAAATATCTGCAGTAGGCAAATCCTCCACAGCTGTTCTTCCCTGATTTTCAGTGCCTTGATAGCAAGGAGGAAGGGTGGTAGCAGTATGCTGTTGCCTTCATCTTTAGTGGGCAGTGGAAAGTAACTTCTGATCACTTTCACTGAAGGAATTCAAAACTGTTTCATGTTTGAGGAAATGGCAAAGAACGGACAACACAGGCACAACTACCAGGTAAGCCCTATGGCAAGGCAAACAATCCAGAAAAATCTAGAAAGCAGTAAAAACACTATTCTGTAAGCCAGAAACCACTCTGCCATCCCTGTACCTGCGGGGAGAACTCTACAGATTTACTGAAAGATTTCTCCTCTTCTTACAACACAGAGAGAGGTACAGTTAGAGTACATACAAAAGGGTTTTGTATTCACTCTTGACTCTAGTAATGGTGGCTCAGTTCCACCAGCATTGAAAGAAATTAGCAGACAAAAAGCAATGGCACATACAATCTGAAAGACCTCACACAGGTTTAAGAAAAACCAGCAGTAGCCACTGCCCCTCCGAGCCAGCGGCACAGGACCCAGGCTTCTCAAACAGGTTCTGGAGCTGGACCTCAGCGGCAGAGATCTAGCAGCAAAACCCTGGTCTTTCAAATCATCCCCATAGACACTAGATGTTAAGTTTCAAGTCCCAACTCTGAGAAACTGAAAAGCTGAAGTTTTTCTGCACAGCACTCAAGTCAGGATGTTAAATTCCACTGGTTTATACCATCTTAAGACTCAGACTGAGCACTCAAGAAATCACTTTTTAAAATCCTTCCACTTCTCCTTTTTATTTACCACCCATACCATTAAAAAAATTATATATTTTATGCTACAAGGACTTAACCCAAGATTCATTTTTCTAGTGTATCTACCAGCTGCAAGCCACTACCAAAGCAACCAGTAACCCTAAATGGCTCATTTACTTAAAATGGTGCAAGAATTTCTCTGCTAATACTGAAGTGTCACACCACAGATCTGGGGAAAAACTGTTTCATAGCATCAGCCATCCGCGCACTAGAGTTTGTTAAAAGAGTATTGAGAAAAATCAGCATACTTCTCAACAAAAGCCTTAAATTTGAATCAAATCAAAGTCCATAAGCAAACAAAGCTCCCAACAATGCTGTTTTACCCACCCCACGCACTGAGATAAACTCGCTCCATGTAGCACATGGGGGAACACCCAGGAGCACATGAAGATGATACAACTGCTGAAGAAGAGCTAAAAGCCAAATAACTCCATACCTAATCATGTTGCTGATACTTCGTTTCTTATGGAATCTTGACCCCTGGATGTCTATGAAAAGCTCAGCCCTACATCAAAGAATGGATTCAACAAACCAGTAAAAGAATCCACACTTCCCGTTACTATTATG
Organism: Nyctibius grandis; assembly: GCF_013368605.1. Taxonomy (NCBI): domain Eukaryota; kingdom Metazoa; phylum Chordata; class Aves; order Nyctibiiformes; family Nyctibiidae; genus Nyctibius; species Nyctibius grandis. The sequence continues at coordinate 66,851,355 of NC_090661.1, forward strand.
ACTAAATTTCACTTATGTAAGACTGAGACACACACTTGGTCAAATTCCATCATTTCTGCATCTCACAGCACATAATTAAGCAAACAACAAGCTTCACTTTAACTATTAAGAGCTAAAGACTATCCAAATACAAGCACAGGGAGATACAAGGAATAAAAGGTTCTCAACACATGCCAAAATTGAGGTGCACCATATATACAATCAGCCAAAGTTTTATCATTGAAGAACAGGACTGGAAGGTCTTCTTCCTTAAAAGTATTCTGAACATGGACACCATCAAACCTAAACCCTTCTAAAACAACCCAGGTTCTTGAGAAATGCTTGAGATTTTCACTAAGTTCTCTGGTGAGTTCATATCCTTCCTTTTTTGCTTAGCCATCTTTGCTCAACTGCACATTCACAGCCCCCAGGATGAGCGTACCACAGATACAGCTTTATGTTTTCGATTAAAACATACCCTACAACAGAAGTAATCTGAATATTCCTTACTGTTTTATAAGAAACATTCCCAACTTTGAACTCAGTCTACAGGAAACAGAAAACAACAAATTCTCTTTCTTAAGCCCTGCCTTTAGGAAGGAAGGATAAGCTTCGCATACTGATTCTTACATTCTGAAGAAAGCAGATTACATCCAGGATAAGGAAATTGCAAAAAAAAAAAGTACCCAAGTGGGACAGAATGGTAAGTAAAAAATAACAAATGCTCAAGGGGAGGGGGGAACCCAACAAAAAACAGCAACACAGAACAACTTAAAGTCTCAAACCCCCTTTTCTAGACCTGCCACTTCATTAGGGCAGCAGAGCAAAGCACAGAACAATCATTTCTGTTGCAACATTTTGTCCCAGGTTCCTCAAAAGCCATTAGCTTTAAGTAGAAAAAAAACAAAGGTTACAGAATCGGTGACAGCCCCGGGTGCCCCACCGTACGGATTTCATTAGACTAAAAGCTGCTTCTCCCCCAGCCAACCCCCTGCACCGTCCTAACCACCCCGAATCACCCCCAGCTAATACTGCCCTAGAGCTGAAGCCCGGGGACGAAGCCCTCCCTGCTCACAAGCCCAGCACTCTGCACTCCCAGCTCAGCACAAAGCTCACCATCCATTTTAAAAGCCAGCCAGTCTCCTTTCCAACGCAACTTAACGTGCTTAATACTTACTACATTTAACCTACTCAGACGACCCTTTGATACAAGAGCAGAGAAAACTCATCTTAAAAATAATTTTAAAAAGGTATCGATATCAATATAAACAAACGGCGTCTTCTGCAGACGGTGATTACGGTAATTAATCCCTCCACAAAGCGCGCCCGTGGAGCCCCAACGCAGAAATCCGGTCACCCGAACACCCAAGCTCCCTAACTTCATCATGTAACAAAGGCTTTTAAGGCTTTTATTTCCCCCTCCTAATTTGAGCTAACAACCCTTGGTGAATTATTCATACCCCTCAACTCACATTGTCCAGCCACCACCCCCCGCCACCTTCCGCGTGGGTTTTGGGTTGTTTTTTTTTTTTTTGTAAAGCTTAAAATTTCCAGATTCCAAACCGGCCCTTTTCTGCACAAACCCTGAACGCGAATAAAGCACAACCAATTCCCACCCCCCTCATTTTCAGAAGCAGAGGCAGCCCCCGGGTCTCTCCCCGCCAGCGGCCATGCAGGGCGCACCCGGGCACCGCTGCAGCCCGGCCAAAGCCAGGCGCTTCCCCCCCGCCCCGGTTCCCCTCACGACCTCCGCGAACACCCCCCGGCCCCGCCGCCATCCCCTCGCCCGGCCCGGTTGTCTCGCTTTCGGCGCACAGGCCGGTCAGGCGCGACGGCGGAGGGCGCGGGGAGCGGAGCGGGGCCCACGCACCCCCCACAGGCACCAGGCGCTCCCACCCGCGGCCCCCGCGCCACGCCAGGCCGGGCCGGCGGGACAGCTCCCGCCGCGGCAGAGCCGTCGCGTCGCGCCACACGGGGCGCCCCCGGCGGCGGAGCCCCGGCCCGCTCCCCCCCGCCGACAAAATGGCGACGTGGACGGCGGGGAGGAGGAGGAATGAAAGAGAGAAGCGCTCCGCGGGCTGGGGGAGCGCGGGGAGGGGAAACGGGGAGATAGAGGACGGGGAAGGGGCGGCGGGGTGCCCGGGGGACGGCGCCGGCAGCCCCGGGGTAAAGGGGAGGCGGCCCCCGGGCCGGACGGCGAGCGGGGGGGCGGGCAACGCGCTGCCGGCGCGGGCCGAGCCCCGGCGCCGCGGGCGGGCAGCTGGGGAGGCCGCGCCGGCGGCCAGCGGTACCTCTTCTTGTCGGTGACGCCGCCGGGGCTCTCCATGGCGGCGGGCTGGGTTCTCCTCCCGCCGGCTCCCTGGATGCGAGGCGGGCGGCTCCAATGGCCGCCACGGGGCGCGGGGAGATGGCGGCGCGGCCGAGAAGGGGCTGGGTCTGGGGCCGCGCGGGCTCAGAGCATCGGGGCAGGCTGCGGGGAGGTGCGGGCAGCGAAGGGCACAGCGGCGGCGATGGGCGGTGCGGGGCTGGGCGCGGAGGAGGAGGAGGAGGCGGTGGCGGGGGCGGGCGCGGCCGGCCCGGGCCCCGCGCTGCGCCAGTGAGGAGCGGCGGCGCGGCCCGGCCCCTCGGCCGGCGGGGTCAGCTGAGCGCTCAGCTGGGAGGGGGCCGGCGCCTCACGTGTGGCGCTGTGTGCGGGGCGGGACCGGCGGGACCGCCGCCACCCTGCCCCGGCATGGCCCGGCATGGCCCGGCACGGCCCCGGGCCCAGCGCACCCCGGGCAGCGGCCAGCAGCGGGGGGCTCGCCCGGGTCCCCTGGTTTCACCGCCGGTGCGGATGGTTAAATATCGCCAAGGATCAGACCGCCGCGCCCGAGAGCCCGCCGGCACGGCTGCACGTTTGTAGGCAAATCGAGTATTTGTATTATTTTTTTTTTTTTTTTCAGTGCTTGACTCCTTTCTCTTTCCCAAAGGTTTCGTAGTCCTAAAACCAGGACGTTTCCAGCTGAAGAGTTAAAAACCTCATGTTAATTAAAGGGAATAGACAGCTGCACGGCCGGCGGGCCGGCAGGGTCACACGCACGTAATTAAGCACATTTCATGCAAGTTTTTACAACTTAAAAAAAAATCCCAAAGCCCGAAGCAAAAGATGCTGGACCGGTGACCGGGGGGCTGCGCGGAGGCACCGCGCCCTCGCTGCCTTCACTCCCACCCCGGCAGGCCCGAACCCCGCCGGCTCAGGCTAGCGGGACGCGGGCTCCCCTCCCGGAGCTCCGCGGTCCCCACCGGGGCGCGGAGGAGGGTCAGCGTCCCGGTCCCTCGCCGTGCCCCGCGGGCAGCGGGCGGGCGGGCGGCTCTAGGACCAGCGCGGTCCCGCGGCGGCGTTGCCCTGAGATGCCCCCGCGCCACCCGCGGCCGCAGGGGGGCGCCAGAGAGCAGCAGCGGGGGCGGGTGGGCTGCGGCCCACCTCACGGCGGGGCCGGGCCTCGCCCCGCAGCCCCCCGTACCCCCTGCGAGCGCGGCGTTGGGCACCGCTCACCTGAGGGCTCCGGGGCCTCCTGCAAACCTCGGCCGGCCCGGGAGCTTCGTCACGAGCAGCTGTAGAGGGGACAGGGCCTGTGTTGGCCCAAGCCTGGCGGGGAGGCCTGGCACTGACACGGCCACGCAGATGGTCACGAGCGGCCCCTTGGATGAGGAGCCAGGCCACAGCCGTGGGGGCACAGAGAGGGGAAAACTGGGGCCCACGTGTTTAAAATTAAAGGCTCCACGGTGGCCTTGGCTGTGTACCCTTAATCATACGTGTCTGAGCACTGTGGGGAGGCGGGAAAGGTACAGCTGCAGGTGGAGGGACTCCACAGCTCAGCAGTTCCTTTACACCTTGTAGGCTTCCTCCAGCAAGGACTTTAAGTGATCATACGGAGCTGAACCTTACGAGACTACTCGGTTTGCAGCTCAGAGGTAATGATACCTTTAAAAAAAAGCAGTTTTGACAGGCACAAGTAACATCCTTGCGCTGCTGTGTGCACATGTGATGTTGTAAGAAACACCTGCAGGGCAAAGTGATGTCGTTTCAATACTGTGCCTTCCTAACACTTCTGCAGTGGGTTCTGAACTTCCAGGTAGTGAACAGTCATTTTTGCATACAACTGAGGGTGTTTTGTGTCTTTTTTTAAAAAAATTCTTTTGAAGAAAAAGCAGTGACCGTGACATTTAATAGAAATCATAAGGCGTTTCTGTATGAAGTGAATTGCTTCTGCCCACAGCAGTCAGACATACAGAAGAGGCACAGGTGCTACAGACCTCTTTTCTTCCTTTAAGGTTTCTCATCCAAATACTGACAAAGCCCAGCTTTACTTAGTTTATGAGATGTGACAACACAATAGCCCATGGCAGTGTGGCTGTGGACTACTGATGTTTCTGTTGTTCTGTGCTCACTGGAGCCTCAAGAAGATACATAACCAAAGCAAGACTCAAACTCAGCTCTCTTGCATAAGTACCATGAAGCGCCACACAAGAGCTCACAGACAACTTCATCTTTCAAAATGAGGTATAGGCAGTTTAAACATAGGGACAAATTCACTCATGCATGGCAAACGTGCACTGTTTTAGTACAGTCACAGTGTCACTGTAACAGCTCCTAAAGAATTTCCCCGGTGAAGTGGGGGGATCTCCTGCAGGTGCAGAAATGACGTGCCCAGCTCAGTGCCACCTTGCCCATCGGAGCCCCTGCCACAGGGAACGCATCGAGGGAGTTTCGGTGGTGAAATGGTGCTACCAGAGGTACTTCCTGTGCCTTAGAGGAGACTGGTACAACTCTGAGCAGCAGTTGCAGCTTCTCTAATCTGAGTGTGAGGATGAAGCAGTTCCTGGTGAGCCTGCCACGCTCAGAACTGAATGCCTCTTTTGCACTTTGACTGCAATCTCAGTGCTCGTGCTCCCTTTAAAGACCAAGTAGCATTGATGCAGCCCAGACTGGGGACTGCCTAGCTGTAACGCTACAGAACCTGGCTTATCCTACTCAGTAGGCTCTTGTTTTCAGTCCTGCAGCTGTCACGCCTTTGAACGACAATTTTGGTGGCCATAAGCACTGACATCTTAGGATCCACTTGTGCACCTTCATTACCATTATCCAAATTTACATACCGTGCAATACATCAAAACGATTCCTCGTTGAGAGTTCTCTTGCTAGGTTCTGATCATTTTAAATCATTCAGGCACAAAGGTTCAAGACGTGTTAGCAGTCGCTGCGTAAAAGACACTGCACAAAAATCTCAGTATACAAATTACTAACACTACTCAAGTTAATTGTTCAAAGATGTCAGACTTCCCAGCATGAACTGGCTGAGGAGCTGTGAGTAAGTGTTGTGGTCTCCTTACTAGACGCATTTCTTTCATGCCAAACATGCTTACCCCAAGCTCATAATAAAGAATACTGCATCAAAAACCAACTGTGTTTCAGGAGGATGTTAGTGGAAACTTGTTCTGCAATTAAGCATTTCATACTATAGCAGCTCTAGAGAGATGTTAAGCAAATGCTCTTCCCCCCCTACATTCTCCCCCTTATTAAACTTTTGCGTCACTCCACTAAAATCCTGCATATATGTTTTCTTTCCCGCTTTTCCAGGGGATGATAACAGAAACTTATTACAGTATATAATGCCTTAGTCACTTTGCTTGACCTTTATTGCTGTGCTAAGTTCATACTCCAACTTACGTTAAGGGAACTTCCTGCATAAAATACTGTTTGCATATGACTAATTAGGGCAAATGCACAAGCAGATGAGTCAGCAAACGGCTTGGTGAGGACAGTGGCAGGGATTCAGCAGCAGAATAAATCGACAAGAAGATGGGAGATATGCTCCTGTCTGTGGCTTCAGATCTGTCTGCTGATGGGTCAGATCACACTGTGATGGGCTCTGTATGCATTAACTCTCAGGATCCAAACACATCCCTATCAATATTGATAGGCAAAACTTCTGCTGAGTTCAGTGGGAAGAAGATCAGGGGCTTAATTTTCTCAGGCATCTTCCCTCTGAAGAACACTTACCATTTCTGAGCATGGACTTACCAGGTGGGGGGTGTTAAAGAGAAGTAAAAACTCCCTCCATTTATCTTGCTTGAGCTGGCAACTCACATCACATGGGATGTCACTGTAACAACCCGCCTGCAGCACTGGCTTTCCTGGGCTTTTGCTTTGTAGTACAGCCCCTTACATTTAGGGAATTCATTGATTCAGTAAATAGGGAGAGTGCTATAAGGAAGGGCTCACACTACTATGGGTATGTCACTACAAAACCTCCCTCACCCACAGCACTCCTCTGCAAGCACATACTTGAAAGAGAAGTGCCACGAGGTCTCTGAGGCTGTGCAGACCCATGGCTCTGTTACACGGTGCCAATGATCTAGTGCTCTTTACTACAACTTACTGCACTTAACAGTGCAAGAACCTGAGATCTCTGGTAGTCAATTCACTTCACCATAGAAAAGTGAATTGAAATTTGAATCAAATTCAAACCAAACCATTGGAAATGAAAGCCTAATGCTGCTGTTTCTCAAATATGAAATATTGTCTGAAATGAGTACGTGATGGGAGACACAATCTCTCTTTGGCAACTGTTATTTCCACTGCTCTTTTCTGACCTTAGTGCTTCTCCTCTCCTTCTTGTGAAGGATCTTTGTGCCAGGATCTTATTTATTTTTCGTTTCACATTTGCACAATCCACATTTTTTAAACTATGACCACCTCCTAAAGCCTGCTTGACTCAGTGCACATTTAGGCATTTGGAAATACTCTCTTGACTGTGATTTCTGCACAGAGACATACACCAATGTGGGTAACAAATTCTGCAGTACAATAAAAGCACTATTCAGTGTAATTGGATTTAGGGGAAGGATTTTCTACCCATAAAGGAATTTACCAGATGAAATCATATGGCAAGCAGGCGCTCAGCAGGCTACGCCGTACAGTTTCACCAGTCGGCTGCATCCTGCCAACCCCAGGCCACTCCTGAGCAGATATTGCCCATTGTAGGGTGGTTTTCCTGATGTGGACAAAGCGCAGAATGGAATTTTAAAATTGTCCTTACAGAAAACACGGATTTGTGGCTGAAGCCCCAAACGAAGACCAGGGGAGCTGAGGTTTGGTTCCAGGCTTCCTGTGGGACATTACACAAATCACTTAGAGAAAGGCTTTTGGATTTCAGTGCTGCAATCCTTTGCCACAGTGCTGAGCGGAGGAGCTCACTGCGTGCCGGCCATGGAGTCCAGCTCCCCATGCAGTACAGCGGGAGATCTGGGGACCTCAGAAACCACCTGAGGAGGGAGCAACTGAGAAAACCACAATGGAAGATTGAGAAAAGGAATGCTGCTTGGACCCATGGCCTTGCCAAGGCCAGGTCTGGCCTTCAAGATACTTCTTTATGCTCAGGATCCTCAGCTGGTAACTCTGCCCTGCAGCTAGGCACAGCAATGGGGCTTGGAAAGAAAAGCCAAAGTCTGGGGGGTAAAGTACTCTCTTGGAGGCCAGAGAAGCTTGTTCAGTCTCTGTCCTGCCCAGGTCAGAGCAGGGTTTGGCACCCACATGAGCGAAGCCTCGCTTCTTCTCTCCTCTGGGAGCTGTTTCACTTTAGCCCCTAAACTGCTGTTTACAGAGAGACACTTGGGGATATGGGGGAGCTGGGTTTAAATCCTCTCTCCAAATCAGGCAAAACAGAGATTTGGGTACAAGTTTGCCCACTGGGCATTTGGAGGGTGCAGGGGTGCTTAAACAGCAGGTTTGGTGCTCCTCAGCTCGGTCCTGAGTACTCTTGAGCATACCAAGCGCTGTTTGCAAGGCCATCGGTCTTACTGTGTAGGATGGAGACACAAACAGTGCCTTTTCCCTCCCTTGCCTCTGCCCACACACTCGGAGCACAACTCTCTCATGAGGCCACGGTGGCCAGTGCAGCATGGTCTGTCGTCACACCAGTAAGCAGGGCACCGGCTGGTTTTGCTTGTGACCAACAAAGTGTTTTTAACCTACATCTCTGGAGCCAGCAAGACACTCCCAATATGCCAATCAGCCCGTAACACCTCATACCTACCAGGCTAGTTTTACTTTCTTCTTTGCCCAGCTTCCCTTTTGAAGGTACTATAAACACAAGTGAAACGCTTTGAGGACATGTAAGGGAAACCAGACGAGCAGTCAGCAGTTGCAGTGTGAACTGTGCGACAGCCTTTGTATAAGTTACAACCTAGAGCAGAGGGAAAATATGTTTCTCAGGAGGAGACATGGTTTCAATTTCATGCAGATTTCTGACTTCAACAGCTAGTTATGATCTGCAGGAACGTTCTGAGAGAGGTTTCTTTTTCCTTTTCTTGATCCTTTTCGTTCCTCCTACCAAGCCCTTTGTTATTTTACAGCCTGGACCACAAGTTTCTCACACAGGGCAAGAAAGTCCAAAATAAATCAAAAGATGAAATTAAATGGGCTGCACTTGTAATTAAAATGTAAAGGGGACCAAACTATTTTACCTGATCCAAAATTGAGAACTGTTTCAAATTCTGGGGGGTTTTTCCTGTTTTGGCATTAAAACACACTTTCTTCACAATGATACAGTTTCTTAAGTGTTTCTACTTAACATTTTCCCAACTTGGATCTAGCTAAAACACAAAGGGCCTGGGGTTTTATTTGTTTGTTTGTTTGTCTTCCCACAACACATTAGAAAATGCAGTGCAAGCTTTAATGACTATGTCTGTTTTAACATGCCTTTTGGAGGACTGTAGGCATTTATGGGAGAATGAGGTAATTAATATATTACTTAGGCATGTGAAGACAAGTTAGAAACAGTTGTCTTTCTTCTCTTGATATGGCAACACAATCATTAAAACAATGGCTTCTTATATCTTTATTTTTCCTCTCTGTGTTCATAGATCACTCAAGTTGCTTGTTTAAATCAAAGCTTTAAGAGCTCACCGTATGTTCAGGACCAGTAATTTCTCTCTCAAACCCACTGTTCTCTCTTACGTATTTGAAGTAGCAAAATGAAAATCAGTATCACAATCCCTTTAAGGAAATGTTGTATTCAAGTAAATCCAAGAGCTCCCATGTTCTCATTTCAGCCTCTAAAAAATTACTTTTACAGTACATCCATTTCTCTTCCAGACTCAGTTTTTCCACCTATTAAGCTAGAACCACAGCCTTCACAGCTGCGGTGAGATGATGTGAGTTTAGCTGATCCAGCCAGCTGTGCGAGGTGTCAGGTACCCCGGAGTCTGGGATCCACATGCGGATGAAGGAAGGATCAGGTCGCGCCGCTTCCTGCCTTGCAGATAGCCAGGTGGGTAGGTGAGGGGGGATGCCTAAACCGGTGTTTCTAAATTGCAGGGTCAAGGAATGAATCGTTGCTCTAGGCAGAAATAAGCACTTTGCCAGCTTGATAACAACAGAGCTGAGACACAGATTACAGTTCCTTTAATTTTCTTCCAGTTAATTAAATGATCAATTGCAGTATTGGCTTTCAGCCATGGCAATGCCAGCTGACATGAGCTCTCCAGTTTATGAGAGGCTAATCAATAGGCGTCATTTGCGGCAGTGATACAGGTTTTTGTTTCAAAGCCAAATATCAAAATGCAGAGACAAAACACTGCTGTTGTTCACAGCAAATTGAGATCTTCTCCTGCCCCAAAAAAATCCCAGTGAAGGGAAGAATGGCACAAGTAGTTACAGCTTTAGCTTGGGTTGTGTTTTCACTTCTCTGCTTACTATAGACTTCCTGCATGACCACAGACAAAACACTTAGGTCCACATAGGCAAAGATATTCAGGCAACTGAGATAAAAATCAGTTGGACTTAGATATGTAAATAGTTTGTGGATCTGGTCCTTTGGAAAGGAGACTGAGTTCTCCATTTACGAATGGGATAATAGGTACTTTCCAGCAGAGCTGCAACGACTCCCATCATGGAAAACAAAGGCCGAGTAAGAGCTGAGGAGAGGCAGGGACTGAACACCTCCAGGGTATTTGACCACAAAGCAGCATCTGAGCACTCTGCCTGGTGTCTTTTCCTTATTGCTACCCACCTTGGCCAGCAGAAACAGAGACCAACATCCCTTTTGATCACTTTCCAGCTGTTTCTTCATTCAAACTCTTCATTCCCAAGGATTTTAGCTGGAGACACTGTAGAGTGCAGGAAGGGTGAAGTGTGGGGCAGTGAAACAAGGACCACCCGTGCGGGGTTATCAGGGCACTTGGGCAGGTGGGAAAATTAAAAAAACAAAAACACCTAGTTGAGGCATAGAATGGGCTGGGAGCACTTCTATATTGTTGATGAAGAATTCAGCAATCCTGGCAGGTTGTGGTATGAGCTAGTAAGCGGTGCATTTCAGAGACCAGGAAAACCCAGGGTTTGTATGTCAAAAGATGTCAACACAGGATGGAAGGGGTTTGCCAAGGAACTGAGTGAGCAAAATTCAGAACCATAATGACAAAGTTGGTGCATCAAACCTCTTGTTACTATCTGAGATCACATGTTAAGCAATGAAACTGTTTATCCATAAGAGGCAACTCATGAGCGTGGGAAACAAAGATCTCGTAGGAACTGGATCTAGATAAGAGTGGCCACAGACCTCACCATTTTCAGAGCCAAATGAAATTTGTTTACGCTGCCAGCTTTTGCTCGGTGCAAGCCTTTAGTACATATAGGTATTCATGCACTCAACAGAGAGAGAGACACAGAAGCTAGTCAAGTTTTCTTTTTTCCTGTTGTCTTGGAAAGGAGGAAAAAAAGTTAGTTCATGGATGTCATTTTCATTTTCAGACAGTTGAGAAGCCTTCAGTTCATCATGAACAAAATGTCTTACAAAAAAAAATGGACAGCAAGGTCAGAAACCAGTTAAATTTCATCACTATTTAATCGCTGCTGCCTTTATTTAAAAAAAAAATGCAAGAGGACTATAGCAATAGCATCTCTTCTACTCATTTATATTACTAGAACTGTTACGCAAAACTGAGAGAAGACAGTACCGCCCGCAATCTCCCCCAGGTAGAAGCATGCATAGGCCTGAGTACAGTAGCTCGTGGATTATTGATATGAGTAGCAGCTCAGCATTAAACCATCTTCTCCCAAAGCAGCAGCAAAAGAAATCTAATTGGCAGAGTAGAGCATGGTTTCTGGAGAAGGAAGAATCCATTCTGGTGTAACAGGAACACTTTTGCAGGGTTTTAAATTGATTTAAGCTTGAGAACAAACAAACAAAAATCAACCCCTTAGGTACCAAGAGCCATAGGAGACATCATGGAGGTGAACTGGGCCAGGAATTCACAAGCCAAAGAGTCTCAGTAGCTGGTAGAGGTGTATGTATCACTGTAACTGATCTATTGGGCAGGAACGCATGGCTGGTTCACCTGGTACTCTCAGTCTGACATGTCCGGAGCACCACACCCTCACCCATCTGCATCCCTAAGGCTCAGGAAGACAGACGGTGGCCTGCAAGCGAAAGAGTTAGGGGGAAAGAAACACCTCATGACATCTCAGCCTCCTCTATAGCCAGCCTCCCTGACTGAGCAATGCCTCTTATGTTGCATCTGGGTGCGATCTTGCTTCCCCACAGGTATGTGCTGAGGAGAGGGCAGAGGAGAGCCCGTGCGAGGTGCCCCTGGTGCATCAGGCTGCGGGAAAGGCAGTGACAGGCAGGCTGCCACGACTGCGTGGCTTCTCAGTGGAAAATCAGGAACGTAGAAACACAGCCACAACAATAAAACCCAACAGAAAACACCCTCCTCTTCCCTCAAAATACAGACATGCAGGCATGGCTCAACCCAAAGGTCAGCTCATTGCCAGTCCATTGACTTCTTCACGATCACGTAGGCAGCCAGTCAGTTTCTCAGGGATAGATCCCAAGTTTCCAAATTCACAGATCTGTGCAGTAACCACTAATCTTCTTGGCAGGGATTTTTTACAGACAAAAAGTCCCTCCTCACATGTTTTTACCCCATCAAGAAAACACAAGTAGCTTGCGTCATACCACTTCTATTATTTTTCCCGGCAAAGAAAACTCGTCTTAAAAAATGGGCTGAAAATGATTTAAACGAGCTGAAAACTACCCAGGAGTAATGTTTATTTTGCAAAACATAGTTATCTCATGTCCAGGAGCCCTCATTAATTTGAAAAGTTTCCGCATGACCTCAGAGTTTCTGTAGCATGTGTGAGCATCCTGCAGCCTCTGCTACATATGAGGGTAAAGAAATTGCTACTGCAGCCCCATGGAAAGAGTAAGAAAGTTCTGTCTGTCGTGTCTGTGACAGCACAACCAGTTTATTTTTTAAAATAAATTATAAAACTGCACATCCAGTGCGAGTACTTAATTGGCGCATATGCATGCTCACCTAAAAAATGCTGTTAAGCAGAGGTAGCTGCTGGTCACAGGGTTATGGCCTGTGTCAGACGCAGGTATGCGTCCTGAGATTGGATGTGGCCAGCTTTGAAGTGCTGGGTGTCAGTGAAATCAGGCCAAGCTCTTGCAGGCTCATAGGAGGGGTATGAGGAAAATATAATTTCCTGGAGTTAGCTAACACAGCTGACCAGAGAAAGTCAATCATCTCATCTATTAGTATCTCTTCTTCTGTTGGCCCTCTCTAATCTCTCCTGCCTGGGCGACTCCTCCCAAACGCCTCATGGCTAAACAGCAATTAAAGCATAAATACATTAGCAACTCCGTATTAGGAACTCGCTCGTAAGCCACACGCTGCTGCCAAGCCTGGCCATGACAGTGGGACTCTGCCTCGTCGCTGGCTGCTTTCCCATGCCAGGAATATCGATCAGCCACTCTGGAATGACGTCAGAGTTCATGTCCTGTTATAACACGATTTTGACCTTTACGAAGTGACTGCAGCCTCTGCGGGGCATGTGGTGTTAAACAGGGCCGGGTTCAGGTGACCGTCCCTGTTCCCTGCTCCCAGGCAGCTCCTGCCCCAGCAACCGCTTGCCTCCCCACTTGCCCGGGCCAGAAGTTGTCCTTTCTCCTTTCAGATGACTGGAAGTGTTCACAGTCCATCATACGTGCGATGGCATATTGCAACTCTCTGGTTAGCTCTCGCAGCAGCACCCGTGCAGACACTCCATCTGCTGCCCACAGAGCCTGGCGGGGCAGGGAAACCCAGGGCTTTCCCCTTCAATATTCAGCTTATGTCCAGGAACACAGGGACCAGCCGTGGAAACCTCTGTCTCCATTTACCTCTCTGGGCATGCAGCAGTGTGGAGTGGAGTTTTTGTGGAACTGAGGCATGGGGGGTTTGATGGGACACCATCATCTGCAGTGCCCAGAGTGGACACACCAGGTGTGATAACCCCTGAAGAGCGGGGACTTTCTTGCTGCTGAGTCGAGGGGATGCACAGGGAAGAGGGGAGGATGAGCAGCGAGAAGGCGCTGACTTTGTGATCCTTCCCCTACACAAATAATCTCTCCTCTCCCGAGTCACCTCTGTGACGATTTGCTCTGGCAGGTCATGAGCAGCAGCAGTTCCCCAGGTACGAAACGGGACACTTCTCCAAAGCACGTTGAGTTTGACTCAGTTCACCAACACTGCTGAGTGCACGAGCTTCCAGGCAAGCCGTTCCCCCTTTGCTGCTCCATTTCTTCAGTGTATCAGCATGGCCAAGTTCGTTTCCCCTGTGGTGAAACGAGGAGATAAAGAGTTATTTTAAAGTCCTGGAGATGTGTGTGAGAGCAGGGTGAGGGCCTCCTCGCTTGTTTACACACCGTTTTGGTGGAAAAGCAAAGAAGCGAGCCTGGGAAGAGGGAGGCTTTCCCAGGCCATCCTGCTGAGCTGTCCTTGGAGGTCCCTGACCTCCTAAACCGCACAGGGGACGGGTGAAAGGATGGAGGTGGCCGGAGAGCACAGGGATGGTAAACACATGACTCAGGCATGAAGTGGTTTCAGCAGAGGGATGGTAATGCACAAGCAATAAAATGGAAGCTACCAGCACAACATTTCCTGTTAACCACATACCAGACTCGCTCGGCTTTCCAAGGAGGAGGATCAGGGAGAGAGGAAGGAGGGACCTGCTGAAGAGTCATGGCATGGTCCGTACTGAAGTATTACTTTAGATATAAAAGAAAAGAAACTCCCATCACAACCCAGCAGGGTCTGGGTGCACATGAGAGCTGCAGCAGGCGATGAACAATAAATCAGGTAAAAGCCCACAGCCTGGCCGAGGGCTGGGCAGCACCGGGGAAGCATAGCCACACCGCTCGGGCGCTGCGTGGGACCGGTGGGTTGGCTTCCTAGGACGCACGACGTGGGGCTTTCCCGGGTGGGCTCTGCTTGGTTTTTCTCTCTAGAAAAAAAAGAATTGGCGTTGGGGCGGGTATCCAGAGCCGCTCGCTGTGCACTGCTGGTTTTGGAGCCGCGCTGCTATCGCTGCCATCAGGAAAGCCGGCGGTGTGGGTTGCTTTAATAAATGCTCTCTGCAAGCAGCCTTTTAATGGGATCTTTTGCCTCTGGAGGATGTGACTTGTGGTAACAGCCTGTCTGCAGAAACACTTGCCTGTCTGTCTGCAGAAATAGGCCAAACACGGAGTTTTCTCCTCATTCAAACACAAAAAAAAAAAAAAAGATTTTTTTTTTTTTAAGTTAAAAACTCGCGTGCTTTTGCAGAGTGCAGACACGGCACCGTCAGCCGCTCGGGGGGAGCTTTTCTCTCCGTCACCCACAGCGGGATCTGCTGCCAGGCTGCCGTATAGTAGCTGCTCTGAGCGCCTCTGTTTATACTCGTGGAATATATTTCATGCTTCTTCCCCACGCCTGGATTTACTGAAGTCTGGCACTTATGGAAAGCCACCGGATATTAAAAAAAAAGGCACTGGGATTAAAACTGTAAAAATGTACGATATTAATAGCAGCACTGATTTTTAAAAGAGTTAACATATGTAGAAAATACAGCTGACCGCATTTCATAAATGTTTAGAGGTATTTTGTGGCAAAATACTGCTCTCTGTGACAGGTGGGGAGGGAGCATCTGGGGCAGAGGGACTCCATGACATAAATTCGTATTCCTGTGTATTTTGGAACATCATTTATTTGTGTTCATTGAAATGACAGCTTTTCTGGTAATTTCTTCCTTTCCCAGCAAAGAAGCCTTAATCTCCTTACTGGAAATTGTACTATTTATGCAGAAAATCCTGCCTCTGAGATTGCTCGAGATCACGAGTTATGTAACCCAAACAGATGGAGTTGGAAGTTTGTTTTTTTTTTTAAATGTCAATTCATATTATAATCCCAACAGGCTGCAATCATTTATCAGCTCATTTGTAGCATAGAAAAAATACACTGAGGATTTTAAATGTGCATTTAATATACACTTACATAGGAACACTTATGTCAGTGACAAGACTGTCACTAAATACCAATAATAGTAATAACACTTATTAAGGACTTTCTCCATTCTTATGAACAGAACGACTCTGTGTGATACATATAATAATATGTACATGACATTATGACCGTCACCCTGCAAAGACATGTATGTGGTGGTATTTACACGTTGGATAGATGTGGTTATTTGCAGCGCTGCTGTGAAGTTAAATCTGAGAGTACCTGGGAGATCAAACCGGTGAATAAGAGGGAAGAAGGAGCCAGAGGAGAGCTGGAGAGAAGCAGGCCAGGGCAGGGCAGTCGGTGTGAAGAGCCTGATTAATGCTGCCCTGTTCAACTCTTGAGCAATGTTAAGTCTTACAATGATGAATCATCCATCCAGCTCCCAGCTGATCAGTGCATACCCTGTAAAAGCCAATATATAATATACAATACCTAGTTTTAAAATTCGCATTAGCTTAATAGTCCATCTGCTAACACAATCAGGCAGATAAAATCCTAAAAGGCTCAATTATACTTGCAGAGATTTTGTCCTTTTTGTTACTAATGTGGCTGCTCTTATTTCATGTGAGTTTAAGCTAAAGTGAATCAAGACCACAGGAAAAAGAGGATGAAAAGGGACGGAAGGGAAAGGCAGCAAGCAAAGGTTATTCCAAAATAAAATTAATCTAAATGGAGTATCTAGGTGTTCTTAAAACTGAAGGGGGCTTGATCAGTTGAATTTGGGAGGAAGAAGAGAAAGAAAGAATAATTTGAACTCAAACCTAATTTTCTATCAAGCTCAAGTTCAACCAGGGCTAAAAAAAAGCCACCAGGTGTAACACAGTCTTAGTCCAACCACATTATATGCTTTTATTCTGTTCTGTGGGAATTCCCCATGTGACACACTTGCATATTTCGGGCCAAAGAGTGATCTAAGGCTCAAACCACAGCAAGGAGCTTTGCTAGAGGAGAGCTTTCCTAGAGGAGAGCTTTCAAGAAAACCTCACGAAGTTGAAGCAGAGCTCCTGGTATGACACAGTACTTTCTGCAAAAGCAAAACCAAAACAGAGGCACGATGTGGCCCCAAGGCTGGGTTCAGGGGTCTGTGCATGGAGCTTGACCCCCGTGGACCTGCTGTGTGTTGTGTTTAGCTGTTCTTGCCAAACCACCGCTTCATAGAATCATAGAACCATAGAATAGTTTTGGTTGGAAAGGACCTTTAAGATCATCGAGTCCAATCGTTAACCTACCACTGCCAAGCCCACCACTAAGTCATGTCCCTAAGCACCACATCTACACGTCTTTTAAATCCCTCCAGGGATGGTGACTCCACCACTTCCCTGGGCAGCCTGGTCCAATGCTTGATAGCCCTTTCGGTGAAGAAATTTTCCCTGATATGCTTCGTTCCAGCATGCTGTCTTCTTATGTTGGGGTTTGCCAGCAAGGGCTGTAAGGTGGCTGGAACAGGCTCTGGTCCAGGGAACGTAACAGAGACCCCAAGATCTGGTCGGTCTCCAGCACTCTCTGCTACCCTTCCACACATTTGTGGTGGCAGTTTTTCCTCTTTTTGGGGGCCATTGTGGTGCTTACCTGCTGGGTTGTCATTCCCAAGGGCAGGCCTGAGTGTGATGCTGTGAGTGAGAGCTCACCTCTGTGCTGCAACCGGGGATGACGGCAACAGCCCAGGCCCCGTCACAAGATAAAACCTTATGTTATGATCTCATCTTTCATTTTGCTTGAACCTGAACAGTTCCTCTGGTGAATGTTTTCAGAAGAAAACATTCTAGACCAACATAGAAAACTGAACCAGAGAGCTGCTCGCAGCCAAGCGCTTCACCATCAGCCATTTTCAGGTCTCACCACCAACAATAGATCTTCCACTAAGAATATTTCTAAGCGGGACAAAAAAACAAAGTCAGGAGGAGTTAAGCGTTTAAATCCAGATGTGGTTATAGCCTCTAAATTCCCTCATACCCTTTAAAGTTCATTTTTTTTCCTCTCATATTTAAGACTGCAGAGAGAACAAGAGTTTTTAATGAAGTATTGAGTGATGGAAGGCATTACAAAGATGGTCTGACAGTAGAAGCAATGCAACATTTCAAAGACAGCTCCAGTTTTAGCCAGGGACTTGCCATTTCTTACATGCATTGCTATGCAGCACCTTGACTTCCTTTCTTCTGGACTGGGGGCTTTACCTACTTGGTACTACTAATGTGAGAAAAATTATAATGTTTTTTTAATTCATTACAGGTCTTGGCCAGTGATTAATTTAGTCAGAAGCTTTTCTATAAGACAAAACTTCAAAGATTCCTTTTTTTTTTTCACAAGGAAAGAAATGAGCTTCTGCTCCTGCTTGTAAATACATGTAAATGTTTAACTGAGCAGAATTTTGCTCAGGCTTATAAATTGTGCTTCCTTTAGAATAGCTTTTCCCTGGATGATGTAATTTACTTGACTGGATATTTTCTACTCTTGCACAACTGTGTTAGTTGATCTAAGCAGATTAATCTAAGCACCAACTTGGTGCTCGCTTTGCCAAACAGTTATTCAGTGCCCTGCAAAAAAACAAAAGATAGTTATTTTAGGGAGGCAAAAGGATCACTTCTCTGTGCCTGAGATGACTTTCAGATGGATGTTAGTCTGTTTGTGTGTAAACAGGTCTAAAAGCCCCAAGGACCGATGGGCTGGATGAGACAGATACTCTATTAGCAGTTACATAACGGAAGCAGCACTAAGAGGAGAAAAAAATGCTGTTTTTTCCCTGTTGTTACAATGACAGTCCAGAGTCAGATGATTTAAAGGGCGTAGAGATGATTTTAAAGGGAGCATCCACAGCCCTGGCTATGCTTCCTAAATCTACAGCCCCACAGAGCTCTTGATATTACAGTCTGGATTTGTAGGGGACGGGGGGAGAAAAGAGGGAGAGGAGAAATAAGGAGGTTTCTTTTTGGTAGAAATGACTCTTAGACAGAGGAAAGGTGATAGACTGATAGCTTTCGGGAAACATTTTGTTTAAACCTAAAGCACAGACTGCGGGAAGCAGGTTCAAGTCGTCTCCGTAACACGCTCCAAAAATGCTTCAACATCACTTGGTCAACCTGCCCTTAAGGGTGAGATAATTACGGCTGTGATGCCTGAATGAGGGATTTTTTGGTTCACTGATCAAAAATGTATTTTAAATCAACTTGAAACGAAAATTTCACTCGTCATTTTGTTAATGTTTGGGGGAAGTTGACATTTTCCCTCCTTTCATTCAAAATTATTAATGTAATTCAGACAGATTTCAAGAAAATAAATTTTTTCAGTAGGACTAAGGAGATTTTAGGAAAAAAATAATCACCATTAATATTTTTGCCATTGTAAAAGTACTTCCTAAATTCAGCTCAGGTACTTGGTCACTCCAAAACTACAGGTTCCTGCAATGAAAAGTCTTCCCGGGCTTCAGTGATCTCTGAATCAATATTCAATCCCTCGATATTTCTGCCTATTAAAGACATAGGTTGGGTACATCCAATCACATCTCCCTCTTGTGGCTACTTCCTAGGACTAAAACAACCTGCTATTTACTCGGCATTATATAGGATTATATAGGTTGCTGCTTTCGCTAGCTCTTCGTTTTCCAGTCTGAAGCCCTGCTGATGACAGCACGTGGGTGTTCGAGAGGCTACACCACCATTTCTTACCTTGTGCTTCCCAACAAGATGCCACCAACTGCACCTCTGGGCTTGGGGACACCAATGTCAAACCGGAGGGTCCCACCAGCCCCACGCCAACCCTTTAGACAACCCAAGAGCAAAGCACAGGCTTCTGTATCTGCATGATGGGCAGCTGAACAAATCCAGGAAACAGGCAATCCTGATGAGAAATGGGCTGTTTTGCCCTCCAGAGCTCTTGCGGAGATTTCCCCCTAAATAACAGCATTTTGCCACTCCTCACTTAGGTTTTACAAATAGCTGCTTTTATAACTGCATTTATCCTCCTGCTAACGGTTTCACAGCAAACGATATTTCATTTTGATGAGAAAGCTTTTGAGCAGAAGCCAAATCACTCCAGGCAAAGCAGATTTTGTTTTCCTACAGTTTAATCAGTAGGAAATTAAGAGGCCAATATTGTGCCGCCACAGACGTGGAGGCGAGCAGCTGCCTTTGCTTGGGTGAGTTTTTCCTTTCCCTCACTCCCCAGGACATACCCAGGAGTCAAAAGTCATGCTATCTAACGTAAATCTGATGGTCCCAATCCTCAGCCCATGTAAATCAGCGTCGCTCCATCGGGAGCAGATTTACAGCTTTCGTCAGCTGGCGGGTACGCAGCATCCATCACAGACCAGTCCGCGATCAGCCGACCTCTCTAATTTGTTAAAAAGTCGATTTTACCTTTTAAGAGGAAATCGAGGACATAATTCAAATTCCTGTTTGTGTCCTTGCCTCCAGAGGAAGGCAGCTCCTAAGTGGCTTCTGGCAGCTGGTCAGTATGAAAAGCCACTGCAATATTTTATATACATATATATATATATTTTCATGCTGTCTGAAAGGGTCAAGGCTGGCTGCTCCAAGGGCAGGTGTTTGTAGGCAAACATTAATCTGACACTCTGTTTGAAGGGGTGACTCAGCCGCAGAAATATGTGCCTGTTATCACACATTTCAAACTCTGTAAAAAACAAGTTTAGGGGACTTCAGTTTGCTTATTCCATGGTGGAATTCAGATCAAATTCTCCATCCAAAAGACGTTTATCTCACAGATTTTAGCTAATGTCAAACTGTATAGACTAAACGCTTTCCAAGGGGTAAGTACTTTATGTACGAAATACAATACCTGTGTTGCTTTAAAAAAGACCCAGCATCGTATTAGGTGATGGTTTTCCAGCACGTGCCTGAACAATGACGAGACACCTGCAAATCCTGCAAAGAATTGTCTTCATAAAGTCTCACTTTACAACAAAAGACGTATACATCCAGTGCCCCATCCTCGGGAGTGAAAACTCCTCGCTGGGACCTCAGGGTGCTTCTGGAGGAGTTTTGTGCCAGTTGGTACAGAGGAATGCTGCCAGCAGCCACTGGTCTCCATGGCCAGCAAGGCTTTAGCACTTGGACTTTTACATGGGGTCATCTGAGGGTAAGAGCAAGGCAGGAGCCACTTTGCTGGGTTTTTAGAGGGTGCAAACTCCAGCTCTCTCCCCAGCTCTCTGTGCAGAGAGTGTTTGAGGAGGCTCAGCTGGCTGAGACCCGGGAGGCTGGAGCCCACAGGGAGGGGAGCAGCCTGCAGATGCCCGTGCTGACAGGGCACAGGTTGGATGTGAATAAACTCTGTTAAGATGAAGGGGCCAGGCAGCAGCACTAAGCTGCAGGGGTTGGACTAGATGATCTTTAAAGGTCGCTTCCAGCCCAAACGATTCTATGATTCCATAAGCAAACCCAGCTGAGCTGACTCCAACCCCACACGGGACAGCCCTGTGCTGCCAGCGGTCCCCTGTGCAGCATCCAGAGCCCATAGCAGGGATGATCCGCACATTTGATAGGGCAGGAGCATCTTCCAGCCCTGCCTCAGCATTAAGCGGCTTTCCTGGGAAGGCAGCTGCCGATAGCTGGTGATGGGAGAGGAAAGGGGAGAGTGGTGGCACAGAAAACCCTGTCACCTTTCTCCACGTTTCCTCATCTCGAGAGTCAGCACTTTATCATATCACTGGCGGAAACTACTTAAAGGCTCCTTAATTAGCCTGTGGTCGCAGGCAGTTCCTGTGCTGACTGCTAGATGGGTCTGGGTGATACCACAGAGTTCATTTTGTCAGATGGAAAAAGTTTCTGTGTAAATTACAGCAAAACCCGTGTGTTTGCCTGACTACCAGGCGAGCGGAGGTGAGAGGGGACAGTCACGTCAGATAGGGTTTGTTTGTGCCATGTCCTGATAGGAAGCGACAGGCTCTAGATGAGCTGGGTTTCAGCAGGTCTCACCTCTGAAGCGCTTCTCCACTCCTGACTCCTTTGTGCCACGGCTGGTGGGAGGAGGAGGATGGGAATTGCTGCTCGGAGAAAAGTCGCTCAGCAGCTGAAACAACCGTTCCATGTTTTGCTCACCGCATCCTGCTGCACAGCTCATAGAATCATAGAATTGTTTTCTTCTTTTTTCTCGACCTGAAGGCTCACAAAAGCCTTTTTATAGGACTCCTGCTACCACGAGCCGTGCCTCGGGTACCACCACCACAGCAGCTCCACCTCACCCCCACCCCGCCTGCACCGGTGCTCCCGGCCACAGCACTGGGGGACTGAGGGTCAGAAAAGGACCTTTCATCTGTTTTGCCAATAGTAGAGACTGAGTTAAAGCTTTTAATCACTTGCTAAAATTATTGTTAAATTATGTCTCTAACTCAGCTGTTTACCCAGCTGAGAAACTTGCTTTTCAGCTGGGACACCTACCTGCTTGCCGCCATGTTTGGGCCAAACCCCCAAGCAAAGCCAAGCTACAGTTCCCGAGTTAGAAGGGGATCCAAAATCAGAGGCTCGAGACTTTTCCTTGCTGCCCCCCCTCCTCTGGGATGTGCCCCCCATTCCTTATTCACCCACCAGCCCCACATGTTGCTCACACCTCCGTAGGGATGGCTCCCAGAGCTGGCTGATCCTCCCTGTAGCAGGGCTACCACCACCTCCCTCTCCCAGCCCCCAGCACACCTCCCTCCCACCCCCACAAAATCCTTCAGCTGGCATGAATATGTACCATGCAGCTTGGGGCTTTTCCTTACGCACAGAGGTGCCCCATAACACACCTACATCTGCTGTTATGCATAAAAAAGCAGTCCTATAGCAGGATGTGCACACGTGTGAGTACAGTCATATAGGACAGGGGAATGTTTCTCCCTCAAGTGTCCAAAAAAGAGCAATCTGGGACCACCTGTTGCTGATTTTTCTCATCTTTACTCCCACACATCCAGGGGAGGCTTTCACTGGCAATAACAACTGGAAATAGATTTCTGAAGAAGTTTAAATTAAGAATATTTTCCTCTGCTTAGGCAGGCATTTGCCAGTGTAATTCTTAAACATACTCCATTGCTATTACATTTAATACCCGTGAAGGATTACATATCTGCTTCATTGCAAGTCTGGCAGGATTAGGAGAGTAATGTCTGCTTAGTGTTTTTAAAACATCAAACACTAACAAAGCCCTGAGCAAGAAACCTATTCCAAGGGCTGCAAAATGCCAAGGGTACAGGGAATTGTACCATGCCACGAAAGCTGATGGTGTGCCCTTTGAGGAGCTCCACGTTTCAGCTGCTGAAGCACACGGTGATAGAGACACAGCCGCTGCAGAAATCCCCTCTGCACACCAATACTCCAAATTCTGCTCCCTGGCAGCGTAAAACCGCTGGCTTCAACCCAGGCAGCTGGCTGGGGGAGCGGGAGCTCGCACCCCTTCTCTGCGGGATGAAGAATGCTAAGATTTGGGATTTAAATATTGTTTGCAATATTCACATCGCAAGTAATTCTCTGTAGCTGCATTGTTTGTAATGATCTCCCTCTTCCTCAGATATATACGGAAAGAAAGTCAGTTCCCCTAGTCATGAAACTACAGATTTGTAGCGGGGCTCTTAAATCCTCGTTAGTGCAGGAGGTGCAGCCCTGGGACGGGATGAGCCAGGCTGGCTCGGACCCTCCTGGCGTGGCGAGGAGATTGGCCCAAGGCCCTTTGAGGGATCTGTCTCTTTAAAATGATCCTCAGTTTCTCAAAAGAGGCTGAAAGTCAATACTGTTTGCTCTAATTAATGGTCTCTCCAGCTCAGGCACCAGCCTTAGGCAAATCCACCCCAAAAATCCCCTGGAATAACCACCACCACTTTGATGATAGCGTATGAGGTGACTTGCCTTGCGTTACAGTAAATTGGCATGTGGGAAGAGCAAACCAGCCTCGCCGCTTCCCCGCTCCCTCCGGAAGGCTCCCGGAAAGCTCCCGCGCAGGCATGGGATCCCCGGCCCTCCGTCTTCAAGGAAACCGGGACTGTGCCCTGCGAGTCCGAGCCAGCCATTGCCAGGCTCTGAAGGTCCGTAAGCACCACATATAGGTACAACGTGGGGCAGGGAAGCGTATGTTTGATTCAGCTGCTATTAGGATGACTCTGGCATCTATAGAGATGAATTAGCTCTGGATATTTTGAGGCATAAGGGTTTGGCACTGGAATCTAGAAAAAAAACACTTGAGCTACAGCAATGTGGGTTTTTTTTGATATTATTATTATTATTGTGTTTTCCTTTTTACAGCTAATGAGTATTTGCCCCCGGGAAAGGGAGCACGTGTGGTAGGAAGGCTGTGGGTGCCGGAGGCAGAGCCTATCTGCAGAGAGTGAACGACAGCAAAGCCTCTCCTCCCGATAGGTACCGGATGGACACAGAGACGGTTCACTCATCTCTGGCAAGATGCGATGGCCAGGAATCCCCAGAAAGCTCATTTTCTGCTACAAAGGGGAAAGAAGAGATTAGAAAACAAAAAATTACTCTAAAAACTGCCTTCAAAACTCTGGCAGCAGATTTAAATGTAATCACCAATTACTTTTTCACCTCCACAGCTCAACTCAAATTCCTCATAACTGTTTCCTTTACATCAAAGACACAGAAACTTTTTAAAAAAAATATAATCAAAGCAGCAAACAAATCGTGAAGGAAAAAGGGCTTCTTAAAGCAGCAAGTGAGCCAGGTCTCTCTTCATTTGCCTAAGGAGAGCCCAAAGACAGAGCCTTGCAGTTGCTTACTAAAAGATGGGGTCACACGGGAAGGCTGAGGTGAGCCTGGTTTAAAGCCATGCTTCAAAACTGAGCTGCTTGCAGTGAAAAAAAGCTGGGGGCACGGGAAAACCGCTGTCCAGCCCCTGAGGCAGCAGGGCAGAGGTTTGCCAGGGGCTGGGAAAGGGGTCGGAGCCCTCGCCAGGGGCTCCCAGTGGCCAAACCTCACCCGCAATTACCCAGACCTAATTAGCCTGATGGGAAACATGATTTTTCATGAACAGAGTCCAGGGTGGGGGAATGTCACCATATCACAGCTTCAGTGATACCGGTTTGAATCATCAGCTGGAAATGAAATAGCAGCATCAGCCAAGAATAAGTATTTCCATCCTCGGCTCAGGTTTGCTGTCATCGGAGGCTGATGCAAGCTCAAGAGGACCCACGGGCACCCAATATGGGGCACAGCAGCTTTTTCACAGGTGGCCTGGTGGGAAGCAGACCTGCGCGTTACACTCAGAATCTGTGGGTAATTCATTATCCAGCCCGCAGTAGTAAATGCCGCACAGTGTATATGTGCCTAACGCAAGACTGATTGCTCTGGCAGCAACCGGTGCGCTCCTGGGAAATTTCCTTTGCATTAAGTGCTTTTGACACTAATGTTGGTGCCTAAGCAAACACATTAGGATGACTAAAATACCCAGACTGCTAGGAATCACGGAGCACACACACTGGAAACACAGAGGCAGCCCCAGCGCAAGAGAAAAGCAACTTGCTTTTGTTTTTAAGGCTGGCCCTTGGTCTCTCCTGCCTTTGCATGGTTGTAAGTTGGGTTTGGTAAGATGCCTGCATGTGAGGTGATGCTTCCTCGTGACACTTCAGTGCTATTTATGAAGCAGACCTAAATATTCTGCATTAAAAAGTCGCGTGTGTGGCTGATGCTCATGTGAAGGATTGGATTTGATCATGCTCTTTACAGATACGGGAAGTAAACCCACAGCCTGCACTCAGTTCAATTACAATGTTGTAAGGACAGCTGAAATGAGAAGAAATTCATGTTCGTTGCCCATATTACTTGGGGCTGGTGCACAGAACTAAAGGTTTTGTTGCACAGATCTGCATCCCAGATCTTCCCATTTGG
The DNA here is from genome assembly GCF_013368605.1 of Nyctibius grandis. NCBI lineage: Eukaryota > Metazoa > Chordata > Aves > Nyctibiiformes > Nyctibiidae > Nyctibius > Nyctibius grandis. The sequence continues at coordinate 66,876,503 of NC_090661.1, forward strand.
AAGAACCTGAGATTCAGGGGATTATAAAGGATGCGTGGGAGTATTAGGCAGTTCTCCATGCTGAAGATGAAAAAGACTCTCATTGAAATACTTAATGGCCTTTGAAACAAGAATAAAGCACGCAGGATATTTTTAGAAGCCCGCCTGCACTTGCCAACACCTGCATCTGCTGATGGCAGAGGCTCCCGAGTGTCGACACCCAGCACCTCTCGTTGCCGCACCGCTCAGGATTTATACAGGATTATCTGCTGCACCCACAAGAAAAGGGGGAGCGTGAAACGCACGTGCCTGGCTGAAGCAGGGAGTGTACCCCAACTAAAGCATCCCTGAAAAGTCACCTCTGAAAAACTTCAAGGACCTCAGCTCCCCTTCTGCAAACCGAGACCATGTTTGTGCTCTGGAGGTGCCACCCTGGAGCACTGGGGGTTGCGTGGTGGGAATATCCCGTAGTGCACGAGAAGAACCGAGGTGGGACTTGCCCAGCAAGGCTTTGACAGCTCCCTCCTTTGCCCATCTCTTCTCTTGGTTAGGGACATGGTATCTCCAACTAGGTCACCTGTTTTGGACTTCTTTCTGGAAAGTCAAATGGTGGCTGCTGTCCAAAGACACCAGCACCAGTCAGCTATGGAAATGCTGAAGTGATGCGAATTAAAATTTCTTGTAACTCACACTTCAAAGCAGCGTAAAAATACAGAGCAGTTCAGTGTTTTGCATGTTTCCCTACCACTCCAAAGAATGGTTAGAAGCAGGTTGATAAGTGGGGGGTTGTAATTATCCTGTGTGTTTTTCCTTTCACCCCATTCACCATTAGTTTCCTTAAAAAGAGACACACAGACACACACACACTGGAAAGAAGCATTTTCCCATGAAAGACTACCAATGCCAGACTGTGTAAGGTCTTAGCAAATTACTTGTTATTACTTGTTTGGTTTTTGATATTAAAAATTTGTCGTGTCTGTATTTTCCAGCAAGAGAAACTTAATCTTATTGTATAAGAATTATCCCAGGCCAGTAATAACATTTCTGAAGGAACCAGTCATGGAAAACATGTTTCTCAGAACTGTTCTCAGGACAAGAAGTGTCCTAGGAAAACCTAAAACTCAAAAAAAAAAAAAAGGAAAATTGAAACCAAGGGGCTCAGCATAGAGCTGGAACTGCTGTGCAAGAGCGGTACATGGGAATTTGACATGTTGCTGTTGCTAATAAGAGGGTTTTTCTCCTTCACAGAAGGGCTAACTGCTGTGCTTTAGATTACATGGGGCCATCTCACATGGGAATAACAACAGTAAAACTACCAGTTTATAGGGGTTGTGCCATAAAAATCCACATGCCCACGTGGTGTGAAAGTCCAGGATGGCTTTCTCTCTGCATGGTCTCCTCTCTAGTCCTGAGCAGGGCTTTGGAGGAGAAACGACCCGCCCATCCCGGTGCCTTGTGCTCCAGCCAGGTGGCCAGAGGTGTCCCTGCCAGTGGGCCAGCGGTGCGGGCACCTCCCCGGGAAGATAACGGGACATGTCATCAGCTTCACCCTTAGGGGTGCTCTGGTTTTCGGGGTACCGCCAGGCACCTCCCTCGACACCCATCCCCTGTGCAGGCTGGCTGGCTGCTCCCTGCTGCGGGGGGCACAAACGCAGGCTCCTGTCCCCAGGACATCCCCTTGCTTGCTAAGCACAGCTGCAGGGACGGGCTCTTTTCCTACCCAGAGCCATACATGGAAAATATAGTTTGCTGACAGCGTCATATCTGTCAATTCTCCTATTAAAAGAGGAGACATGACTTTTGTCTCTGCTAAGGCTTGTATGTGCAGTAAAAGCCCTTCTATCAACAGAGGCACCAAGGAAACGAGATGGCTGAAAACCAACTGAACTGTCCAAGATCCTATCTATCTATCATCTCGCAGCCAGTTGGGTTATTGCCTGCTTGCACTGAGGGTGTTCAGCTGGAGCAGGGTCTGGGACCGGGGGTCAGGGGAGAAAGGAGCCACACCACCCTCGAGCCCTGTTCTGGGGTTGCCTTTGCATCTGCCATCTTGCCATGCTTGGTACTCACTGGGCTCCTGTCCATGGAGGCAGGGCATCCCTCCTTTCCATCAGGGCATCCTCACTCTGTGCCCTGAAGATTCAGAGAAAGTTTGGAAAAAGTCTAGACAGGGAGGAGAAAAAGAAAGAGTATTTCAGCCCTACCAAGGACTGTAAGAAGCAACATCAACTTGATAAATGCTTTCACTAGTACCAGTAATGATTTGTTTGGGAAACAGATTAATTTGAAGCCAGCCTGACACAGATCTTTCTTTTCCCCTGTATTTATTGTTACCGCTTGGAGTCTTTCGCTGTGATCTAAGGGCACGTTGCAGAGCTGAGAGCTGCAATAAGCATGGTAGTCCTGGATTATTCACTTACCGAGCCAACGGGGAGGATCTTTGTAACAGGAGGCCAAGGGCAATTCCAATCTCATTCTGAAAAGCCGCATTTCATTCAGGCATCCTTTGAGGATCAGAGTTTCTCCATCATGTGAAGCTGTTGCCTTAGTCTAAATTGTTGGTTCAATTGCTTTCCATGAATGTAGCTCTTAAAGGGATTAGGGCAAAACATCTCTTAATTTTACTTCTGACCTTTTAACGTCAAATGAAAGTTGGGACATCAGCAAAGGAATTTTAAGTCAATAATTGTTTTGTAGTGACTGTGTTTGTGAGCCAAACGCTGCCCCCTGCCCTACTCCTCGCTCCCTGTATGGAGCAAAGTCATCTGCTGGAGTCTTCTGGGTTTGGCTTTCCATCGGCCTCACCAACAGGACAGAACTTGCAAACAAGGCGAGAGAGCAGCGATCCAAATAAAAATCGGAGAGACAAGGCTGCTCTGCTTGAGCCCCAGCAAGTTCTCAAAATGGGCTGTTGCTGAAATCCTGACCTTGTTTGCTCCTGGGCTGCCTGAGCTGCTGCCTACCCTGTAGCCAAGATTAATTAATTCTCATATTGATGTGTCGAGCGACTGCCACGAAATCATAAAACAAGCAGAAAGCTGTCGGCGTCTTGTAAAACTTGAGGAGGAGGCAAGGAACAAACATGTAGGGATTTACAGCGCGGCGTACAGAGCTAGAGCAGCTATAATCTCGGGTTGTGTTGCCTGAAAAGAGGCAGATCAGGTACCTCATTCTGCTTGGTATTACCCTGGGCAGAAGTTAATGGACTTACATGGCATAAAGCACATGCAAACAAAGGGAGAGTAACCAAGGAGGCCAGATCCTTATTCCTCTGACGTTTCATCTCTTACACCAGGTAAGAAGCTGGACTGTGAAGTCTGCTTTTTGCAGACAGGTTTGGTTACAGTGTTGAGTTGAGGTTTAGGTTTCCTTTTGGCCCTCAGAGCTCATCTTTGTCTCCTCACTGGTCTTGTGTTGGTCCCCCTCCCTGTCACTTCATACAGTTGCAGTGACATTGCTGGAGTTAGAAAAACTATTTTTGAGGTGTGGTTCATGCTCATGGAGGGGAAAGCTAAGCAGTTGTGCAAGGCTTGAGGGGTTGCAAGAAACAGCAAGGCTGGAAAGAGAGCTGGAAGGAGGCGCAACCCATGGCAGGAGCCTCTCATCACCATCCCCTCGAAGGAGAAGGTCCATGGGTCGCTTGGGCAGAACACGGCGGTGCTGGGGCACGTGGGGTTGGGGTAGATGGCTTGTGCCACAGTGGGCTGGAAAGGGGACCCAGATCCACAGCAGCACCGCTTTGCAGCAGGCTGCATGCAAGGCCAAATCCTTTCTGCTTTTGCAGGTCTTTTAGACGCTGTCTCCTTGGGAGGGAACCGCCTCTTGCAACACCTCTGCATTTTCTAGCACAATGAGCCCCTGTCAGGAGCCGTCACTTACTCCAGAACCAAAGTACGGGGGAACCACAAACAAGAACTGTAGTGTTGCAAGACCATTGTGCTGTCACAAGCCATCTCAGCTAAAAATAAACTGCCGGGATAGACTGGCAGCCTAAACACGCATCAGACTTTCTTTCACCAAATGCTGTAAGGAAGAGACCCATCAAGAGCACTAACTCAGACAGCACAAATAGCTTCAAATACTGAGAGGAGTTTCATTTCTTGCCTCTCTTCTGAGTGCAAGTCTCCCCTAGCCTTCTCCTGATCCTCTGTCCTGAGCAAGTAGCTCTGAGCCTCTGGGATTTCTCCAGAAACTCTTCAATTTGAAGATTTTTTTTCCCCTTTTAATCACTTTAGGGTATTTCATGTAGCCCCAGAAGGGTAAATCCCCCTGCGCGGAAAGGAACAACTCTCACTTTGGCTTTAAGTCGAGTTCAAGAGACCTGTGAGCTCTGGTTCTTAGCTCACCCGTCATGTTTTGCTGTGATATGCAAGTTTTGCACAGCGTTACAGGGAGAGGGGAACCAGCCTTGCGGAAAACCGCCCGCAGGCAGACAACGGCTGGCAACAAAGCCCAGCGAGCTGTTTTGTCTGAGCCCGGACTGCTCCATCTCCGGCTTCTGCCGGGACTGGCAGCAGTCAAAAGCCAGGCTAGTTTTCTCAGCTGATCTTGCTTTAGTCTTACCAGGTTATCTGAAGTTCAGCTCTCCCCCCTGCCTCTGTGTGAGCTGAACGGAGCGTGGTATCTGCCCTGAATTGCAGCCGTGCCAGGCTGCCCACAGCACACTGTCCTGTTGCTTGTGAAATGCCATGCTAGGCAGGTTCCTACACCTCCTCGCCTTTTAAGATGAGCTAGAGAGAGTAAAGATCCCGTGATGCACCTGAGAACACTTTTGCAAATCTGCCTGGCGCAATTCAGACCCGGTCCCGCTGCAGCCAGCAGCTCCCCACAAGACCAAGACAACACCTCCCAGCTTTGGAGGCCACCCTGTGTCTCACTTATACAAGATTTTCCTTCACTCTCCCCACAGTTTCTTTTCAGTGTTTCCCAGCTCTGTGAGAGAGCCTAAGAGGCTGGAAACAGAAAGCTGGATGGTTTTCCCCCCCTTTCCCACAAATGCAGAGGTGGTGTTGACAAGGGGCAACTGAAACATGGGAAGTTCCACCTCAATATGAGGAAAAACTTCTTTACTTTGAGGGTGACAGAGCACTGGAACAGGCTGCCCAGGGAGGGTGGGGAGTCTCCTTCTCTGGAGATATTCGAAACCCGCCTGGATGCGACCCTGTGCAACATGCTCTGGGTGAACCTGCTTTGGCAGGGGGTTGGACTAGATGATCTCCAGAGGTCCCTTCCAACCCCAACCAGTCTGTGATTCTGTGATTCTGTGGGGTGTAGCCTCACAAGACCCATCAGCTTCCCCATGAAGCTGCCTCCAGGCTCAGCGGGAAGCCTGCCATCCACCTTTGGTTCTTCCTCGGTCCTGCCTTCCTACAGAGCTGGACACCGGGATGCAGTCCAGAAAGTTTTTGGATTTCAGTAATCTAAAATTGATGAGGCTCTAATCTAAAATTGATAGCTCCAGTGTATCCCCATGAACCACATCGATGGCAGCAGAGACATCCCCAGTCTCCCTTACTGGGCCCAGGCATACGTGGCCATGTCACCAAAAGGAGCCATCCCTTTACTTCTTGCTTTGTCTGCTTTGCATCCAAAATAGACACACTCGGGCACTCAATGCACGGTCACCGAGCCCTGCCCAGGAGGAAATCCCCCACCCTTTAGCCTCCTGCTTTGCCTTTTGGCCTTTTAAAAAGACTTGGACCAAGCAAGGGGACAGGATGCTGGCAAGCAGAGATAAGAGCAGGCTGCAGGTGGCAAGGAACAATACTTTTTCCTCCAGTATCGAGCAGGCACAGAGCCAGTGGGGCAGGTCAGGCTGCCTCCCTGCACTGCCCAGACATGGGCAGTCCTGCTCTGGGGAGAGGTGCTGCTCAGTCCCCAGCCAGCCCCCATGGCAGGCACTGTGGACACCTTGTCCTCAAGGCCATCTGCAAAATTATGGGCTGGCTTGTGCTGATATGGCACGTGGAAAGCTGGAAGAGAAAACACACACTGACTCTTCATCTGCCTTCATGCAGCCTGTCTCCTTTACCGGTGCAGAGCAACGGTGGGAGATGCGATGGTGGGAGATGCCCATTGTTCAGCATGGGTGCCCAGTTATGAAAATTCCCACAATGTGCCCAGTTTCAAGTGGGACCAAGTTCTGGAAAGGTTTTGATTCAGAGATGCCAAATCACTTCCAAGCTAAAGCAAATGTAGCTTTGATGCTCCCTCATCCAAGGGTTAAATTTTTAGCTTGGCTCAGCATGGCACCTCACTTGGACACCACTGAGTGAGGGCAAAGTGGGTTTTGGTGCACAGATCTCTTTGCTGCAGGGCTTTGGAGCTGCAGCTGGGATCACCTGCAGCTTTGCCAAAATGGTTCATCACCCGAGTCCCTCTTGTGGCTCCTGGAAGGAGGCAGCGCAGGGCTGGGGATCATGGGGCTCAGAGAATGGGCCCAGACCACCTCCAAACACTGCTCCCACCCAAAGCACAGTCGGAGCAGGCACAGGCACGACCTGAGCCAATGTTAAACAAACAAAAAAGAGTTTTGACTGAGGCCAGTGAACGGCGAGTGAGGGATGCACTTCAGCCCCTTGTAACGAACCATTGCAGCTTCAACCCCATGGAAAAGTTTGTTCTTGCAGAAGCTGCTGAAAAAAACAAGGCACAGAAATTCATGGGCAGGTCCATCTGTGACCAGTGTGCTTTGAGTCTCATTTCTTTAAGTTATTAGCAGATATAATGAGAATATTAAAAATACCTCAGTCCTATGGGGGATTTGGGAGTGAAACCGTGCCCTGGCTGGATCAGACCCTGAGAAAGGCAGAGGCGGCGAGGGTGCAGGAGCAGGCTCCCAGCTCCCCGTGCAGGGCTGCTGAGCTGCAGCTAGCCCGAGAGGCAGAGCAGAAGACTATAAAGCCACATGCAGCTGATGATGCCTTTCACTTGCCTTCATTTGCTGATTGCAAGGCCGGGATGGAGGGAGGCAGACAGTACAATTAAAGCAGCTGAAGGTTGTTGTCAGAGATGCAAAGCAGAGATGCAGTTCCCCAACCTCCCCTGTTGTACTCTGGTCCTCCAAGACTTCTGGGGACAGACTGAAAACCACAGCCTGACAGTGCTGGGCAGCATCGAGTCCTTGGTCCGCACGAGATAACAGAGAGCAGGGATGTGCCCTTTGAGATGATCCTGTGAGAAAACAAAGCAAGAGCTGCAGCTGGCGCTGGAGCCGGAGCTGCAGCCCTCTGCCATGGGATGAGTTGATGGTTGATGAGAAGCTCAATATGAGCCGGCAATGTGCGCTCGCAGCCCAGAAGGCCAACCATATCCTGGGCTGCATCAAAAGCAGCGTGGCCAGCAGGTCGAGGGAGGTGATTCTGCCCCTTTACTCCGCTCTCGTGAGACCCCACCTGGAGTACTGCATACAGCTCTGGGGCCCCCAACATAAGAAGGACATGGAGCTGTTGGAGCGAGTCCAGAGGAGGCCATGAAGATGATCAGAGGGCTGGAGCACCTCTGCTATGGGGACAGGCTGAGAGAGTTGGGGCTGTTCATCCTGGAGAAGAGAAGTCTCTGGGGAAACCTTCTAGCACCTTCCAGTGAAGGGGGCCTACAGGAAAGCGGGAGAGGGACTTTTTACAAGGGCAAGTACTGACAGGACGAGGGGGAATGGTTTTAAACTGAAAGAGGGTAGATTTAGGTTAGATATTAGGAGGAAATTCTTTACTGTGAGGGTGGTGAGACACTGGCCCAGGCTGCCCAGAGAAGCTGTGGCTGCCCCCTCCCTGGCAGTGTCCAAGGCCAGGTTGGATGGGGCTTTGAGCAACCTGGTCTAGTAGAAGGTGTCCCTGCCTGTGGCAGGGGGGTTGGAACTAGATGATCTTTAAGGTCCCTTCCAACCCAAACCATTCTATGATTCCATGAGTTACGCCTTGCTAGAGAGGGGTCAATGCCCACAGAGTGTTAATTCACACTAATGGAAATTTGGCCCCATGTCTTTGAAGCCGCTGTCCCGAATCCCTCACTGTTGGCTGCAGATGTAGCGGCGATGCATCTGCACTGAGGGGTGAAGCACGGCCCTGGCCTGGGGCAAAGCTCTTTCAGCGCTGGGGAGAGCAATGGGCTCCGGTTTGAGCAGAGCTCAGCACCTCCCAGACTGCCTATAGAAACACCGCAGTACTGCGAACACTCCTTGGGGTTTTGTATTTTTTCAATCAGCAAACAGCTCAGCCTGACTTTTCCCTGTTTCTGCATAAACGCTTACAATTCTCCTGAAATGGCCTTTTAAAATTTTCCATTTTAAATACAGTCTGGAGGGTAAAAGGAGGGAAAAAAAAAAAAAAGAGCTGCATGTAACTGAGACGGACAATATTGGCTGGCTACAGGATTTATGCTGCATCATTGTTACATTTGGCTCTTCCTAATGTCAATAACTGTTGTGCTTTTAAGGCTGCATTAAAAAGATAAAAAAGGAACCAGACAAGGACAGTTCAGGCCAAACCTTGGTACCGTTCAATAGGTCCAATATACAAAGCAGCTGCTTGAAAGTCCAGAATCAATATTTTCACATCAGAGCGCCGCACAAAACACAAACCAGGGAAACTGGGGAGGTCTTGACAGGATTTTCTTTGCAAAGTCCTGGCTGGGCTCAGGTGGCTCTGGAGGCTGGGCTGGCGAGGAGTCAAGGCTGCAGGAAGCCTTTACGGGAGCTTTGGGCAGGGAAACATCCCAGTGTTTTACGGCTCCGCAGCTGTATGGGCCAAAGTGGAATTTGCTGGGCTACAACTGTTTTCCACTGGATCTACTGGGAGCCGTGGCTGCTACTCTATGGGATAGCTTTGGTCCTGTGATGACTTGAATTTCCTTATATGAAGAAAAACATTTCCCCGCTAGTTTATGTGTCCTAAAATATACCGAGAAGAGGAAAGCCATGCCAGACGGTGGAGAGAAGATAGTAACCTCATCGCTTGCACCCGTGGTATCCTCCTGGCTGACTGCACTGCTGACTAACTGGCGCTGTGGGGACGGCAAGTTGTTACGCCGCCCCTTGAAGAGTAAATTACTGCTTTGTGAGTGAAAGCAGCAAGGTTAGTTCGTCAGATATAACTTGTTTCTGTTAGGAAAGCCAAGGAGCTTCTCTCCACAAAAGCAAAATTTGTAAAGTAATTCATGCCAGCAAGTTATTACTTCTCTGATCAAAGAGAGTTTAAGATTAATAGAGAATATCTCCGTACAGAACATGTATATGCACATGAATACCATGTCTCAACCGCTCTCTAGCTCCAGGAGATAGGAAGGTGGGGCAGCAGTAAGAAAAGCTGGATTCATCCAGATCGGAGCCAGCATGGCACACAGATGGCTGCCTTCTGAGGAGAAAAGGAAAAAAAATCCAAATAAAACCAATATCAAAAAGAAAAAAAGCCCTGAGATGTGAGAGGGATGCTCAGTGCCTTGGTGCCAGGCTGGGTTCACCTTCCCTTGTTCAAGATTATCTTTTATTAGTTCATTATTGCAAGTTGAGAAAAATACCTTGAAAATAAAATTGGAGTGAAATCTTAGACTCTAAGAGCAAAGCCCACTTGGCTGTGGCTTTCCAAGAGCTGCTTTTGCCTGGATGGCTGCTGAAGGAGGGACAGGCTCTCCAGTGGCTTCAAGCATCCTTGCTGGGAAGGGAGGACACTGCTAAGGCAGGGACACGAAAAATCCCTCAAGTCCAGTGCTGACCACCACGAACCGCTGCGGGAAATCACCGTCCCATGAAGGTGACCCCGTGGGTCACGCTGGGTAAAGGCAATGTGAGAAAGGCAGAAGCAAGCCCTGAATACACACACACCCCCCAGCCACTCTCCGATGAGGTCGAGCAGCTCCTCTCCCCAGCCTGCGACACCCCAGCACCTCCTATTTATACGCCCCGCACCCCGTAATCGCCTCGCTCAGAGCTTTAATCAGCGGCAGCACAAATACAGGGGCGCAGTAAACTGCTGGCAGCAGGGAGGCAGCCTCGCCTTGCGCAGGGTCCCTGATGGCGGGGGGGAAAGAGGGAGAAAAAGGGGCTGTGTAGGGTAGCCAACACTTGGGTACGGGGTGGTGGGGGGAAGAGTTGCAACCCCTTCATCAGAACCAGGCCCTGATGGCAGCTCTTGGATGCTGCAGGTGGGTGACTGCAGCTCTCGAAACGTCTGCTCTGCATGCTAGCCCCGCCGGTGTATGGCAATGGCCGTACCCACTCGCTGTCCCCAAGGGCGGCTGGAGACTCCCCATGCGGATTCACCTGTCTTAGGGTCACGTCTGAAATTCGGGCACACTCCTGCCGGCATGGCCCTTGAACCAGCTGAGGACCTCCATCCTGAGGAGGGCAGTGGCAAATGTGCTCCTGAGGACCCCATCCCTCTTGCCCTGCGGAGGGGAGGAAAATGAGACACTGGGCATGTCCACATAGATGGTGGGGGTGGGTTGAGCCTCTGTGACTCTCTCCCCTCATGCCCCAGGCACATTTTGCTAGCAGAACATGATGGAGGGCATCCAGGGTGCTGTGGAGAGCAGAGATGTCCCAGAAGAGATTTAACTGGGGAAAACCTCTGTACTCTGCAGTCTCCCATCCGCACTCATCCTTGGCTTCTTGGGCAACTCTAGTTGCCTGGTTTGCCCTATTCCTGTTCCAAAACGATGGGGATTGATTTGCCAGTCCAAGCTGAGGGGGTGTTGAAGAGGCCGGGCTGACTCAGCGGGCGCAGAGGGCTGTGACTCACGCCAGAGGGTGGATTTCACCCCAGCCCTGGCCGCCTGCTTGCCGCGATGCCGACGGCGCTGGCTCCATGGTGGGCAATGACATTGGGGTCGGTGGTGTTTTGCACTAATAACCTGGATCTGCAAACCAGGGGCGAGAGGGAGCAGAGCACCACGGGAGCGGCAATGCTAACACGCAGGGTGGGTGGGCAGGAGCCAGAAAAATGCTGGGTGCTGCTGCTAAATCCCCCTGGGATGGGGAGGCAGAACCCTTAGTCTGCTCTGCCCTGTGCCTGGGGAAGGCGGTGGGGATGCTGAGCTAACAGGGCTTGGATGGAAACCCCGTCGGTTTGCAAACAGAGCTTGGAAATGCCCAGCGAGTCAGGAGGTGAAGCCCGGTGTGCCAGGAAGGGGGAAATGGAGGGGCGAAGTAGCAAAAAGCTCTGATAAGCTCTGCAATCAGAACAAATATTGAGTGATTCAGCAGCAGCTGATCAAGGAAGGAGTAAAGTGTACTGCTTGCAATGTTTGCCTTGCTGGCTGTGACGGCACAACAGCCTCGGACAAAGTGAAGCGGCAAATGCAGCGAGCAGGCGGCTCCCCCATCGCCGTGGCACCTGCTCAGCTTCTGTAGCCGGGACCCCAAAAAAGTGGCCTCCGGGCTTCCTTCAGCTGAAAAGTTGCCCCCTCCCGTGGCAAGTGCGGGTCTCCGTCCTGCAGGGACAGCAGCAGTGCTCGGCAGGAGGCCAGGACAAACAGCTGGGTTGTTTGCTGCATGTCCCGGTAGACAAATACTGCTGGCAACCCACGTTACCTCACCGGGGGATGTTGCAAGAAGCGCCATCCCCTCCTAGCCAAGCCTTGTAACAGGAGCGAACGGCCAAGCAGCAAGTAAATGTCCCGACAGCCTGCGTTATTTGCTCACATGGGGCAGGTCTGCCTTTAGCCCTCATTTCACAGTGCCAGAGTGCGGTCCCCACAATTCTCACACCCCCTCGGCTCTGGGCTTGGTGGCTGGGTCAGTGCCCATCATGGCTATTGCCTTTTATTTCCACCCAAATCCCCGTAGCAGGTAGTTAGGAGAGGGCTCACTCGCTGTCTTCCCTGGGGAGATACTGGGAGGTGTCACGTAATGCTCCACATAGGGCTTTGCTGGGCTCAGGCTTTGAAAAGCCGATGGTGCTTCAGGTCATGGGTGGGCTTTCCATTGCCGTCACCAGGAATGCAGTCTTGGAGCCCAGGCTAAGCACCCATAAATTCAGACCTCTTGAATGAGACCTAGAGCTGCGATGGAAGAAAGCAAAGAGGAAAAAACAACAACCCAACCCCAGCACCTCCCAAAACCATGACCTAAAGTTTACTTCTGAAAATCCAGGCTCTCACCCCGTATATAAAACACACGTGTGCTTCCTGCTGGCTCCACCCTCTCACTCATGGCACGGCTGTTGTTTCACAATACCCAGCAACGAAACCATCATCTTTCCTAGCAGAGACAGACGCCAGCTGGGACGTCTCAGATGTGCGGGACCCCCACACCTTCAGCCCCTTTGCTCTTGGCTATCACAGATAGGCCATGGCTCAGAGGAAGGCTGCCAGACACTTCTGGTGCCTATGAAAAACCAGCAAAATTCAGGGAGGAAACCAGCCAGATCAACAACAAAAAAATGGTGGTGGGTCATATGGATCCCCACACCATGACATGGTGGTGACTGACGAGGTTCCTTGATTGCACAGGTCTTTCCATGCTCCCTGCGCCCTTCCTGGCCCTTGTGCCAGCGCAGGTGGCTGGGAGAGGTGCTGCGGTGGGGCTGGGCTGTGTGTGCAACGGGGCTGCGAGCTGCTCTGCCGGAGAAACACAGGGAAAAGCGGGAATAACATCTTGTGCTGAGAGGGCCTCCCTCCTGCCATGGGAAAAAGTGAGCATCTCCGGCCCCACTATGGTGCTGAGCGAGGGGCAGCGCCCGCCCTCCCCGTGGCGGTGGTGGGGGCTCCTGGCCATGCCATCACCAAAGCCGGCATTTCAAAACCATGGCAACACCCTGCTCACACCACACGGACCCACAGTGGACACATCCCTACCCAGACGGGCAGAGCCGTGCTTATTTACACCAGCTTCCAGTGCTGACGGAGCAGAGGAGTAGCTTGGCAAGCTGTTAAATGAACAACAAACAACCCCTCCAAAATAAAACACAGGCACAAATAGTGATAAAATCAACTTTTCAGAGATCACATTTATACTTTCTCCTTGGTACAACGCTGCTCCTCCCCAAACAGGGAGCTGAAATGCCACCAGAGAATCACAGATGGGCAAAAACACAAAAGGAGAGGGAGGAGGACAAACGAGACAATACAAAGATCATGCAGGTACCGAGCGAGGCACGTCCGCAGGCTGGCACGACTTAACGCGGATTTGCAAAGACTTGTCCAGTGATTGACCAACCTCCAAGTGCCGAGGCGCAGCTGAACATGACCTGCTAACCAGACTAGAGAGATGGAAAGTCCCTCCAAGACCTGCAGTCACTGGCTAAGAAGTAGGGAAAAAGATCAAGCAGAGGATTTTACCCCACTGCAGAGCACAGTTCATGGGACAAAAATGCACGGCGCTGCTGTTGCCCAACTGTTTGAGCTCCCCTGTCAGCGTAAGTCAAGTATCATTGGGGTTACTGCAGCCACCACCAACTGCAGCTCCTGCAGCTGGCGATGCACGGTGCTGCTCTGCGGCTGGGCTCCACCACTGCTGCCCCAGCCCCGCGCTTCTCACCCCACCGTACTTCCCCAGCCACCTTCAGTGGCTTTGTCAGCGAAGAGGGAGAGCAATAAGTGGGACGTGGTGTGAGTCCGGGAACGTGTTACCAACACAGTGGTCTGCACGTGGGAAAACACGAAATGTTTGTCCTGAACTTCTTGCCATGGGTGCTCGCTGCTAAACTGACTCTACATTGAGATTTTGTGCTCCTTCTACAGAGTCCCTTGTCCATGGGAAAACAGGTAGTGACACACTGGGGACGTGCCAAGAAAGCCAATAGCTCTGGCAGCCCCCCCGAGCCCAGTGAAGAGCTGCTGCCACACCGCAACACCACCCCGCGACTGCCCAGCGCCTGCTTTGGCCACCATGGCCACTTTCCCTGCCCATGCCCCGGCCCCAACCAGCTGCCCAGGCTCTCGGTGGTGCAAGAGCCGTGGCCCATTGCATCATCCTCACTCCACCCCCCTAGGGCAGGTCTCCATCAGCCCCAAACCTGGCAGCTTCCCCTGTGGGATCTTCGCCTGCCGGCCCCAGTTGGCCGAGAGGAGCTGAGGTAACGCTTGCCCTGTGTCCTGGGCAAATACCCAACGCTTCACATCATCTCCTGGTCCCAGGCCATGCCAAAGCTGAGACGTTTCCCAGTTCCTGGTGAGCAGCACCAGTTCCTGGTGTTCTCCTGAAACAGAGAGGGAGCACCCTCCTCCCAGACCTCCGTGCCAGCTCCTGCCTGCTTGCAAAGACTTGCCCCAGAGGGACGGGGTTGATGGGTTTTCAAGTGCCTGGAAAGGGTTGTTATAGGCACATATTCAGCTTTACCCATTGCAAGGGAGACGATTTAACTCGGATTCCTGGGAGACCAGAAATGAAGGCAGAAGTGGAGCAATTAGCCTCTGAGGAGAGGAACGAGAGGTGAAGGTTTAAGGGCAGGGCAGTTGTTTCTCAGCAAAGTGGGGCCCGGGTGCTGCCGGGAATGCCTCGGTAATGCTGTAAGAGAGAAGCTGGTCGAAAAAACTAGCTCCCCTTGGGCTGGAGAGCACCCAGAGTTGCTGCACGTCCTTCTCCACGGCCACCCGCTGCCTTTCTCCTGGGCTGGGAGGCATTGCAAAGCTCCATTCTCCTGGCCACCTGCAGTGGGGTGGCTTGTGGCTCTGCCACCAGCCTGACACAGCAGAGTCTTAAAAGCAGACGCATGCAAACCCCCTTCATCTAAAAATAAAGTCAGCAAGACCTTTTGGCCTGAGGGAGTCTGTGAACTCCTGTGGTGAACAGGCCAGTACCAGAGACCGCTAAGGACCTTGGGGCGCCCAGCTGCGTCTCAGGGGGTGTGGAGGGAGGTAGCGAAGCCATCGCTGGGCATCACTGTATTGCACTCACAATTTTTTAGGCCTTCCTTTGTGGGCTTTTCTGCTTTTGACCTTCTGCCTAATCTCACAAGCCCCTTTCCAGAGTAACTACAGCATTTGCAGCTTTCATTGACTTCCTCTGAAAACAAGAGTGAGGATTGCCAGGAGGGAGGTGCTGGAGCTGCACTCACTTTAATGTGTTTTTTTTACCTGGATGGTCCATGGGCTTCAAATAATGCCAGGCAGGCAGGCAGCTGGGCGAGCGAAGGGCTAGCAGTGCCTGGCTGGCATCGCCACCGCTTATTTTGCTGGTGACCAAGAAGCAAAATATCTGACAAAGAAAGAGAGCCATTTGTTTGTTTACAACTCCCTCCACGCAGCAGAGGCTGAAGTAGAAAGCCAAATCACTCTCCACTCCACAACAAACAGTGGGCGTTGGGTTGTAAAGAGCATCTCACCATGACCTCGATGGCCCATTTTATGCATGATGGCATGGAAGGGAGCCCAAAGGTGAAAAGGCTTAATTAGTAATACTTCAAGCTGATTACTACAGCCCATATATAGGATGACCTGCATCTACTATCACTTAGTATGGTAATGACTAAGTACAGCATATGGTTTAAATATCTCCCTAATGCTAAAGCTAAATGCATCCATAGCCCTAACCCTCTAATTGACTGATTCTAAATATGATAGATTAGTTTTCTATCTCATTATATGTATCTAATCAGGGGATGAGGGCTTGTATACCCTCAGACACAGGGATTTTCATTTCTACTGCCCTACAACAGCAATTAAAAGAAAATTACCGGTCTACTTGGGTTTGTCGCAGGCTTATCTTGCACCCTATCTCAGAAAGCTGCCAGATTCACTTTATGATGGCAACAAAAATAAGCTTCAGAATCCTGCTTCTATGTGGACACCAAGATTTAGAAACGTAGGTGTTGCCTGATGACCTTTAATCGGCGCGGGGCTCTTGCTGCCTGTGGTCATTGCTCCGTGAACAACCGGCTCATGGGCAGCAGTGCCCAGCAGGAAAGGCTGGGAGCAAGGAGCAGGGGAAGGTCTTGGCACAAAACAACAATTGCTGATTCTCAATGAGGATGCTCATTTAGATTTTGTCTAGAAGAAGTTTCCTGATTCCAGCAACCAGCTGTACGAGGTGCCTTTTCCTGCAGTCACCATGCCCAGCTACAAGGTCCTGCACATCAGGCAGGCTCCACTCCCCTACAAGCTGCTCCCTATGGCCCCAGCCTGAGAACACAGGTGAGTGGAGGACTAAGGCAAAGACCCTGAGTAATCTCATGTGCGTCTTCCAGCCCAGCTGAGCACTAATAAGCTTGCTGCATTTAGGCTTTCACTCCAGGTCTGGGTAGCTCCAGGCACCTCCTTGCTCATGCCTTGTCTCTGCCTAGGAACCATTCTCCAAAGCAAGATACTATGAGCCAGTTGTCCAGTGTTGAACTCCCGTTGCTGCTGGGGGCTCCTAAGCCATTTGTTACTGCTCAGGAGTCCCCACGATAGGCTTGTGCTCCACCAAAACTGAGAAACACCTACACGAGGTCACCCCAGAACTTGGCCACCACTGCCAGGCCCCCTGGAGACCTCCCTCTGGCCCAGGAGGCATGTCCCTTCCTGCTGGGAGGAGACAGCATCCATCCATACCTCCCAGTCCCTCTGCTTGGGCCCAGATGAAACAGGAGAGAAGAGGAGGTTACCGGCTTCTTGCTCAAAAGGAACAGAGGATCACCCAGGTCTAACAACCCTCTGTTGTTAGCACAGTCTTGGGTGCTTCACTTCCTCTACGTTTAACCCAACATAGAGGCTACGGAGCCAAAACAAAGGCCCAGACACCTTTACGGTCACACTGGCTGGTCCAGACCAACACCGATAGGTCTATACGCGGACACAGAGTAATTCACCACGGGGAGATGAGCCATGTTATAATTTTGTCATTTTCCACTCAAGTGTCCCAGGCACTGATTGCAGTTTGGGGATTTTCCATCTCAGACAAATTACCGGGCTCCACCAAAATAGCTGAGAGACAGCCCCATTTTGGGTTACATCATCTTCACCAGATCAGCACCAGCCAAGTTCCCCTCCGCGCGCGCAAGGGAAATGCTTGCCCTGGGCAGGAGACTTGGGGCCATGGCAAATTGTTGCAGCGCAAGGAAAATTAAAGGAGTCAGGGTAAGAGATTAGAGAAGGCATCCCAAGCTGGCAGGGGAAATTGTTGCTCATTAGAAGCAAAAACAAAAGACAGCCTTCAACTGCCAGGCTGTAATTTAGACCCAGGCTCTAAGTGGTAATTTTCATGGGTCTGCAGGGAGCCCCGGTGAAATTCGGTGATGAAGGTTCCCACAAGTGGAAGGATTTTGCTACAGTCCAGGCCTAACTGAGCAGGTTTAAAGGTCACACTTGCCTTTTTTTCCTCCAGTTAAAACTGAGTTTTAAGCTACTGAGATTAGCATTTGAAAGGGAACATTATCCTGTGACATTCGGCTCCCTTGACCAGTTTCCTTAGGCAGGTGGAGGCAGGTTTTCTCCACTGTCCAGGAAAGTGGCAGAAGCACCAAGCTGAACAAAACCACCGCCCTGCCTTCCCCTTGAAGAAAGGTTTAGCGACAAGCGAGAATAAAGGGCCTGAGAAGTGGCAACCAGAAAGGTTGTCCCAAGGAGAGCAACATGTTCAGATATGTCTATCAGATAACAATCCTTAAGCTCAAGCCCCAGAGTGTGTTCACAGAGCTTAAAAATAATGGTGACTCAGCTCTAGGTGAAATACTTACTCACCCGTAATACTGCCCTCCTGCCTCAAGTCAGAAGGTTTGAGCTAGCACTGGTCTGGCCTTCACTCCAAGTTTGGGAGACACCAACATCCCAGAAGCTAGAAGAGACATCGGCAGTCTTGTTGGCATTTGCATAGCCGATGACCCAGTTCTTAGGGTGAACATGACACTGTGTCTCAGTTCAGAAGAAATCTGTGGTTAGCACCACGGATTTCTTAACACCCTCTTTCTTCTTGACTCTGTGTTTGGGAAAAGAATGAAAGACTTTTGTGCAGGAGGTATCTCTGGGCAGTAGACAGGCCTGTAATGACTAGGAGGCCTGGAACTGCTTCCCGTCTGAGTCTAGAGGCAGATAAGATGAAGATATATAAAATTGCCTCTCACTCCCAGCCCAACCACAGCACACCTTGGCTAGTCTCCAAAAATGGCTTTATTGACAACTCTTGCAGTGTTCTTCTATCTTGGCATATGCAGTGGCCACAGCAGTGCTACTGCTGTTCTTGCAGTGGTTTGAAGATCTTGAGATCTTATTCCTGGAATCAAGCAAGATGAAGGTGAAACAAGTTTCATTTAAGAAGGAACAGTTTTAGTTCTCACTGTTGTAGAAAAACTGAGGCTCTGACCCCAGTCCACGTTAAACATTTGGAAATGAGAAACCAGGTGATGAATAAACCCCTCATTTGAAGGGGGGTGGGAAGGAAGCACTGGAGGAACTGAGTCACTAGTTTTGAGCAATCCTGAACTCTCTGCTAAAATCTCTCATCTCCACTTTTACAAGACCTGTTGCCAACAACAGCCGTGGGAGCTCAGAGCTGGAGCAGGAGAGCTGACACCACAGGCAAGTTAAAACTGTTTCAGTACTAAAATCTTCACACTGACATGTTACCAGTGGGAGCCCACGCAGCGAAGCCTCTGTCTCTGTCTGACCCAAGCTCGTTTCAAGCTTCCTTCTTGGGATGAAAGGGTTTGGGGATGTTCCTTGGCAATTCTGCCTAGCAGCCTTTTGCCACAACAGTTTCTAGCTCCCACCATCCCTGAGACCTGTGGTCCCCAAGTCTCCTCGATCAAACCGCCCTCTTCGGGCCAAAGGCATCTGCCTTCCCCAGTGTGGATGGGGGCAGAGATGAAAGGGCGACTTTCTCGCATGTCTTCACTAGTTGCCTACAAGTGTCCTTAGGCACTTCTAAAATATACTCCACCCTCTCGGTCACAGCCCAGAGCTGTGACCCTGTTTCTTAGAGGACACCCTCCTGTCCCCTCTCTTTTCCAGTTTCTAATACAAGACATGAGAGGGGAGATAGCTTGACCTTCTCCCACAACTTCCAGTCATATATGGACATCACTGGGATGCTGGCTGTATCAGAGTCCCCACCACCTCATTCAGGACGAGAAGATGCCCAGGTAGCCAACCGCCAACACAACGTTCTTCCACACTTTTTGACCTCCTGTTCTTCCTACAGGCTTGGCTCCATCAGCAGGACACTTCCAGACGGCGATGACCCGAGGGGCAATGGAGAGTGCTGTGCCCAGGGGAAGGCAGGACGGGCAGCGGGGCGGGTGAGGAATGGCAGCACGGGCTGCAGAAGGCAAAAGGTGACAGGCTTGTGCAAGGACTGATGCACAAGTTCAGAAATGCTGCTGAACAAGCCCTGTACACAGTGACTATACAGCATGCAGACGTCTTCCCCAGCCTTCCTCTTCTCTTTCTTCACTGCTGTGCCTCCCGTATGCTGCATGCCCTGTTACGTGGGTTTTGAGACAGGGAGGCAAAGGACCGCACTGTGGTGACTATGCATAAAGAATAGGAAGAGGTAGAAAAATACATGAAACCCATGCCCTGTGTTCTTACAGTTTTATCACCCACCTCTTGGTGCTTGGCATTTTCCTCCAAGCTCCAATGCCTGGCTTCACATCAATTCACAGACCCCAGCTTTCATCTAAAAAAATTACAATTACACGACATTCCAGGTACTATTGATGTGGAGAAGAAGTGCAAGTCAGAATCCGAAACAATTCATAATCCAGATGTTAAAAAAAAAAAGACTTTGACATTTATTATTTTGGAAAGCTCTTGATTTCTGAGCGAGCCATGATTTTCAGACAACCTGACTCATCATTTCTGAATGCTTCGGTTTGGCAGCTCTGTATATATTTAGTAATACAAACCCTGACTTGCAGCTCCCAATAAGAACCCTAATGGCATGATAAGACAGATTTTCATCTCATTCATGTCATTTCCAAATATCAGGAAATTTACTTAACAGCAAGAGCTGTAAGAGCTGTGAAATGTTCTCCCTGGGGAGGAGCAGAAACCTCCTGACTGCACACTTGAACAGCTGAACAAACCAATGGAGAGCAGGCAGCAGCGAACGGCTTGTTACTTTCTGGCCAAGGGACAGAGCGGATGATCGCAGACACGTTTTCCTCTTCATTTCTCCTGGCTCTGGGCATTGCTAATCAAGCTCTCATACCACAGCCACTGAAGACTCTCTCATATCCAACTAGAGAAACAGCAACTTCTGCAGGAGGAGCACGCAGCTTCAAGGGAAAATACTGTTGCAAACCATCTAGGACTTCACAAGGAGTGAGGAACCTGTGCCAGTCTTTGAGAATGCATTCAAAGCATCTTCATCCAGCAGTTAGAATTGCATTTTTTACATTAAAATCCCTTAGGCACTTGGAGTCTGTGAGATTTTTTTTTCCATTGCCTATCAAGCAGTGGTATTAAAAATGATGTCTTTGGCAGCACAGCCAGCCTAGGTAGATGCAAGATGATTTTCATCTATTCATTCTAAACCATCTGCTTCTTACCCTCAACTTTCAAAGGCCTTGAATGAGATGCAGGCCACTAAATTTTATAGCTAAATTTCATGAACCTCTTTGAAAATGAAAGGATTGCACAGAACACAAATTTAGACATCAAAGGGACCTTCCCTTTTCATGCAAGCACTAAAAGCAGTGCAAAGGGAACTAATTATAATTTGCTCTATTGCCAGTTTTCACACTGGAGCAAATACAAGCATTTTGTGCTTTAAACCTTACAAACCCGTGGCTGCCAGCTTAATATACTAAAGCCAGGACCAAATTAATAGACTAACACCATCTTGCATCCACTCAGGCAAGAAATGAAGCCAAAAGAGCTGGCAGGCTAACTCATGGAAACACTCTTTTTGTATCTCTGCTTTGTTCTAAAAAAAAAAAAATATAACAATATTTCTTAAATATTCAATGGCGGTGTAAACACTAATTCAGCTTTTTCAAAAGCAAAGCTGTTCCATAGATACTTTTTAATGAGCTGATCTTCATCCATGCTGCCGACATAATCTGGAGGGAACACAATCGAAATGGCAGCTCCTTGTAAAAAGTATGGGAGAGTTCAGGGATCTTGGCCAAACGTGACTGACTCAAGATCTGCTGACTCGAGTGGCTGAAATCATTACGTAGACATGCGAGTCCCAGGCAGGCAATGGAGGGGAAGAGCTGCCCTAAATTATGAAGCAAGATCCAGGTGAAATTATGAAAATTAAGGAAATTACTTTACAGCAGAACATTAGCTCCTAGTTCAAACACGGAGCTGCACACATGCTTCGCAATGAGGGTGATGGTAGGGTGGAGTGACCCTGACGCCACTTGAAATCAATGAAAAGTGAAGCCAGGGAAGAATCTCCCTTTGATATTTGATCCCTGCCCCATCAAGCCAACAAGCCCTGGGCCAAAGCAGGTACTGGCTGGTCAGGGCAGGAGCTTTTCCTGCTCCCCAGGGTGGCCTTAGACACCATTTTACATCTTCCAGAGATCTACAAGCTTTCTGATTTACAGTTCACAAAAATCCTAACCAAGCACCTACAGAGGTGTCTTAGTTTCCATGCCCCAAGCTTTCAGGACACAGATTGGTGGGTATCACTACACCAATAAAGGTCTCCAGAGGTGACTATCGCACATTCTTCATACTGTCAGCGGTGTAAGCAAAGCTGCTCGGATCCTGGGGCCATGGAGGCAGGATCACATTTTGATGCTGAAGACAACACTATGGCACTAGCTTCTCCAGCAGGAACTATTCCAGAAGGTTTCCAGAACCCTGAGGAAGAACACAACCAATGAAATCCTGGGATGGCAACATGCTGGCAAAAAAGTGTATCACTTACTGTTCTCCTGCACTGATCTCCAGGGAAGGAGAGATTGTTCATAATCCTCGACACTGGGAGAGTCAAAAAAGTTGACAACACAAAATTCATAGAAAGTTTTGGTGCTCCCACACTCGGTGGCCAGCTTAGCTGCACTTACCCCTTGCCAAGTGAGCACTGCTGCGGTCATAATGCTGGGAACTGGGTGGGAAACTGCATGAGGAATTGCCTAGGGTCATGTCTGCACCAGACAGGTGAACACTACATTTAATTCACGTGTGACTAAGATGCCACAGTGGCCCCCTCATGCAAATGCATTCATCCCTGTACCATTTCTTCCTATATGGGACAGCAATTCAAGCTAGCCTGCATGACTGGTTCTTTGATCATTTTTCTGGATATCCGCTCTTCCTTCTCCCACTTATACCATACAACCTGTCTTTCCTCCTCTCTTCACAGAATCACAGAATCACAGAATGTCAGGGATTGGAAGGGACCTCGAAAGATCATCTAGTCCAATCCCCCTGCTGGAGCAGGATTACCTAGATCATGTCACACAGGAACGCGTCCAGGCGGGTTTTGAATGTCTCCAGAGAAGGAGACTCCACAACCTCTCTGGGCAGCCTGTTCCAGTGTTCAGTTACCCTCAATGTAAAGAAGTTTTTCCTCATATTTATGTGGAACCTCCTGTGTTCCAGCTTGCCCCACTTTGAAGGAGCTGGGTATCTGTAGACTAGCAAAGAGAGGAAAGGCTGTGTGATGTGTCCTGAAGGTGCCCATGGAAGTGAGGGAAGACCAGAAAATGAAGGTGTGCTTACTTGAAAGAGGAGATGTAGGAAAGAAAGAGGGAGAACTGGTACAATACACAAGCACAACAGCAAGAAGAGTCCAAGGGTAACTGAACCTGTGCCCCACCTGTCAAACAGTTCAGCGGATGGGATAGGGGCTCAGTCAAGTAGAGAGGGCTTGGGTGGGAAGGGGTATCACTTGTATGTAGAGTTCAGCTTTGATTTCTATTTCTAACTTGGTCTCACAGCAGGGGAGCACGTACGTACTGGTGGGTCTGTGCTGTAACGGGGGTTGTACCTGTGTAATTTCCTTGACAAAGGCTTATGCTCCCCTAAGTCCCCTCCACAGCTGCAGTAGTGCAAGGTCTGTGTAGAAGTGTCCTTCTCTGCTGCACCTCACCCTTCTCTCAAGTTAAAGCATGTAACTAGCACTATACAAACACGATCAGTTTTGCAAGAGGTTAGAAATCCTTCTCCAGTAATTCATATCTGCCCCAGGAAGAGGCTATAACCCTGACATACAGCTTCAAGCCCAGCAAGGAGTGCAAAGGTGTGCCAAAGAGCTACAGAAAATCATCCAGCTTCCAGAAGAGCAGGAAAAACACAGAACCATCTCCTACAGTGTCTGTTTCTACAAACTGCACTGAAAAATTGTCTCAGTCTGCCTGTGGCAGAGGCTGGAGGCTACAACTGATAAGAAGTGCCCTGTGAGTAATAAGCCCTTAAATCCAAACCAAACCAAGTCACCCTGCTTCTCAGATAAGGTTTATCGTTCTCATGGGAGAAAGTTGTCCTTTTGTGTTACCTGTTGCTCAACAACTCTGCTTGCAAGCAGTTTGCCGGCTCTGCGTCTCCCAGCGCAATAATGCTACAAATAATTTAAGCGCTACCACTTTGGATCAAAATTTTAATGAGGCACTAAACCCACAAAAGGGGCTCTGTATAGCATAATTAAATAGAATGGGCCTAAATAAACGGTAAGGTTTTACAAGTTACGTTACAGTTGAAAACAGCTGGGAGGCAAAGAAAGGAGCATTGAAGATGCGTGATGTAAAAAGGCATTTCACAGAATGCAAACACTAAAACTTTTCATATCGCACAAACAGTAAAACACTACAGGCACATGACTTCCCTTTGATTTGGAAGAATCCGTGTGGGGCACAGGGCATTTCGTTTTTTCCTTCTGCTAGTCAGCACAATGAAATATTTCACATGGGAACCCAAACAGTGGCAAAGAGAGCCGTTTGTCCTTCGGAAAGAAATAAATACTGCAGAAACAGGTAAAGTCAGTAGGAACATCTGGTTCAGTCAGGCCATGGGATGTTGGATCTCAGCTCCAAAATGCCAGACAGTGCTGGGATACCTCAAAATAGTCTTGCAAACAATCAGAACTGTAACAACTCCGTTTGGCTCAGAGCTGCAAGACGCTTGTTTCATGCTCACGCGGACTCCTGGAATCCACTGCAAGTGGTGACATTCAGGCTGAGCCGATGAGCTCAGCATTCAATTCTCTGTCTGCATCAGCTATTTACAATTCCATGTTTATTCCACCTCTGTCAATATTTGATCCAAGAGCTGCATAAATCCTACAAACACAGGAAGGTTTCAATTTCACATTAAGCTAATGCTGACAGTGGTGCTGCTGTATCGTGTCAGTGCACTGTTACTCCTTGAGAATGAAATTTCTGGTAAGCTTCATTTTCATTTTATTTCCCCCCAGTCCTCTCAGCAGCCCTTCCCCAGAGCCGCACTATTGCTGCAGTTCTGGGCTTGTGAATGAAAAGTTTCTAAATTCATCTTGGTTTATCATGGGAAGAATTCCTTCTTCGATGGGAGTCAGAATGGACTCCTCTTTTATAAAATCTGGATCAAAGTTGCTCACGTCATCTTTGGATTTCTGTGAAAAGGAAAAGACAAAGGAAAGAGATGTCAAAAATACATTATCGTCTGCTTGATCCTCGCTCTGCATCTTCAGTCTAGTCCTGAGTGCAGTAAACCATCACCTCCATAACCCAGGCTGAGCTTACTGAAAGCTTTTTCTGGGATTTGACTGGGAGCAGCTGAGTGGCCCCATAGAGCGTCTTACAGTGTAAACCCTTTTAGAGCCTCTGCAGGCTTCAGACAGGCAAACCCCTCTCTGATTTAACTGACACCACCCTGACAGGTCACCTGCCCGGACATGGCAAGGCAGGGCACATAAATCAGTTCCTTTCCTCAAGTGGCAGCCCAGACCCAGCCATTCAGGGCAGTTATCAGCCGTGTTTCCAATTAGCTGACTCCACACAGTCCCTCCTCAGCTGCAGAGTATCTCCGCTGGGTACAGGGGGGGGACGTGTACACTCCTCTATGCGCGAGCCATTACACTTGCACAATAACGAGTTACTGGACTGTGGGAAGACAAATGGCTTGCCTCCAGGTGCTGGATTCCTTACCACCGAGTGGGACTGTTTACAATGCACACACACAAACGGGGTTTGTGGCACATTTTGACAAGGCGTGTGTTTTTTCTGCATCCAGAACAAGATGTTTTATTGACACTGAAGTCCAATGTTCCCAGATCCAGCTCATGGGAGACTAAGGAGGCTCCCTCAGCCTTTGATTCAGGTCAAGAAACAACTCAAGAGCCTGATCTTGAGCTGTCACAGCTCCCCCGAGTGCCTGATCCTGTACCCAGTGAGCTTCACGGAGTAGGACCACTGACACTATGAGTTTGCAGAGAGACCACAGCATGAGACAAAGCCACTCCAAGCAACAATTTCAAAGACAAGGAAGCCCCAGAGACAACCTTGGAAAGGCTCTCCATGGAGACCATCCTTTGGGCTGTGTGGAACCACTGGGAAAAGGGGTAACACTGTCCCCTCTGCAGCCTGTCTGCCATTTGAACCACTTAGCTGACAGTGGTCTGAGCAGGGAACACTGGGCTGGGTGCTGTACAGACAGAGAGAGAGACAAAAGAGAGACAGCCCAGTCGTGAGGAGACAGGTGGAGCTGTCAGAAGGAGCATTGCTTACCCTGTTGTATATTTGGGGCAAGGCAGAGGGTAGCTAGGTGCCGAATCTGCTGCAGTTTACAAACCTGCATCTTTTGGCTAAGATGCCTTCGAAAATCCAGGAAAAGTGACCTGTACAACATCAGGTGGCCAACCAGCAGCCAAGCCAAGACCAGAGACCTCATCTCCTGGCTCCTGGGCCAGGGCTTTCATGTCAAGGTTGCCCTTCCTTCACCTCCTTTCCTGTCTCACGGGAATAAACCTGCTTAAAGAGCCCAGAAGAGAAAAAAAAACCCAGGATCTCTTCCCCCCCATCCTCCTTCCCACGTACAATTCGGGGCCTGAACGGTGGCTCCATCTGACGCTGGTTCAGCAGGTCCCAGTCCAGATCTTTGAAGTAGGGGTGCCGCAGGATCGCGCTCTCGCCGCCCAGCCCCGAGCTGCCCAGCCGCATGTTGGGGTTCTTCGTCATGAACTGCAAAACAAAAAAGGGCTGTTTGTTTCCTTCCATCTGGCAGGGCCACAGGAGAGGGACCTATTAGCAGTCGCACAAAAGCTTGTCCTCAGCTTTCCTGTTGAACCCGGTTGCTGGCCAGACTTCTCAATTTCATTGTACCGGAACCGCATGCAAGGAACTTGACTCATTCTCTAGAGGAAGAAGTCAGGGTGTATTTCTCCTTGGTTCTTTTTCTTTTGGTCAAATCCTTGGTTACTGTTATAAGAAAAGACAGTTGAATTGCATCATTTGCAGCATTATAAATGTTGCACGGTGGCTTTAGTGATTATTTATTTCTGTATTAAATTCTCAGGAATACAAGCTCGCTCTCAAACGCTGCTCACCAGCCAGCCAGGCTTTGGACTGGAGTCAGTCCGGAGCTGTGTCTTTTTCCTAAACCTCAGCCTGCTGAAGCGCAGCCAGAAGCCTACGCTTTCCTTCCTGCCATCTCAGGAAACAGAGGAAAATGAGCAAGGCGCTGGCTTCCAGAGCCCCCCAAACCCTGAGCAGATGAGAGCAGACAGGTGACCGTCTCCTCTCTCGATGGTGAAACTCTAAAAGAGGATTTCTTTTGGTAACGTTTTTACTCTGCTACCAGTGAAAAGAAATCTCAAACCTCAGCCAAAGTGCCCTGATTTGCCAGGGAGCAATGAGAAAAGCTGTACATCACACACACGGTGTGAGGGGGCCCTGGCGGGTGCCCTTCGGGTCCTGACAAGAATGATGACGTGTGAGTGCTGCAGATACTTCTTAAGGGGAAGGGAAATATTGGGGGAGGAGGGTGAATCCTTTCCCCAGGCAGGAAAAGAGCTAGTTGGCTTGTTAATTTAGGATTAGAGTTCTTAAAAATTCAGTAAAACCCAGTCTTTCCCCTCCCCTCAAGTATTTCTAATTCATTAGAGAAATCAGGTTATGTTTAAACTGGGAAAATAGCCGCTTGTATTTGCCTATTGAAACAGCAGCATAAAGCAAGCTCCACTCTGGTGGAGGTGTCCAGATGATTTCCTTGAAGATGAAAGAGCATTATGTTTAGCAAATAACTGAACCAGCCAAACCAGACAATCGGTCACTGTGCTGGGAATGACCAAGTCTGCTGCATCTCAGCAATGGGGAAATGAAAAGCAGGGGAGGTGCAGCGAGAGACCAACTTCATTCAGACTGTAGGAGCTTTTCAGAAGGTACAAATTCTCCTAGGATGAGCAGATAAAAGGTCTAGTCATTCCCTACCTAGAAAGAAGACAGGAAGAAGAAAGACAACTGCCAGATTTATTTTAGAAGTCTCCCCAATACCCCATCCTGAGGGGGCTTCAGAGCTGAAGCAGATGGGGCATCTGCAGCTGAGACCTTGCAGGACCCCAGACTCTGCTGACATTAGCACAAAAACCCCAGCTCCAGCCTGACCTCCTGAGCCCTTCGAGGACACGTGCTGCCACGGGATTCTCTACGACAGAACTATTTTCCACCATCCCACCCCAAAACATCAGTAGAAAGTGCTGCTGAGTGCACCCAGATTTGTAAGAGCAGTCTTACACAAGCAAAGCCAACATGGCTCTCTGCAGCTGGGGTCTTCCCATGCTCTCTGGATTCTTCAGCCTTTGGTTATGCAGCATTTCCATGGCCAGGCCCAAGGACAAGCATGACTTCTCCATCTCCTCAAACCTTTCAAACCTGTTTTTCTCTTTCTACCAGCAGAACTCAAACACTATTTGTTTCCCAAGAGACTCTGCCCCAAAATTTCTGTGGGATACTGATCCCCAGACAACAGCTTGGTTTCCAAACCAGAAATGGGTCAAGCCAAACGTTCTCAGAGACCTGGTTCAGACAAGCCTTTGCAAGTCTTAAACTAAACTCCTTTGGTTTGCAAAACAGGCCAGAAATCTCCTGGCAGCCCCGTCTTTCTCTACAAATTCCTTGCCCAGCTTCTTTGTCCCCACAGATGGATATCTGCACTTCACCTCTTATTTGCATTGTTGGAACACCTAGAAAGTTCAAACAAGATCAGAGCTTGCTGGTGTTGGAAGTGGTATAGACCAAAACAGACCAAAGACAAGACAAAGAGGAGAGAAGGTGAGCTGGGAATAAGTCCCATGTCTCCTGGCTCTTGACCTACCGCCGCCTTCATTACACCAGGAAGCTTCTGCTAAATCTAGAGGCGGAAAAAAAAAAATCATGAAAGCAGATGAAAACGGCTGGTAACATGCTTTGCTTGGGTTCCCATTCATACTCAACCATAAAAGACTAAAACCTAAACTGGACTGCTCATTCCCAGACCAGTTCAGAGCCCTGGGATATAAAAGTGTGTTTACATTCCTATTTGCTTGTTTCACATGATGCCAAAATTGCACCAAGCGAACGCATCCGATGTAACAAACTGAGAGCCAATGTAAATGCATTCCTAGCTGCTTAAAACACCATTTTTGTTGGGACAATGAGGATTAGCCAAGGGCCATCCCTTGAGGTGGGCTGTTTTGAGCTCTGAAAAAGCAAGACACAACATTCAAAACAAAATGACTGTTCAAATTTGACCGGCCAGCTCTGATTTGTGCATTGGACCCACAGATTGAGAAACCTCAGTTGGGTAACTCTAGGTATCATCTACCCCATGTTGGGTGCTCAAAGGGGGCAGGAGGAGAGCGAAGGCTTCAAATTCACCCACTGCTGGAACACATCCCCAATCTGGCTGCTGAGAGCAATGCCAGGCTGCCACAAAACCCCTCTGAATTAATCCTTGCCTCTGACAGGAGTGAGCTGACCTATGGGACACCCCATCAAACAGCACCTTCCTCAGCTGTCAGGCACGAGCCCAGCGCTGCTGCCTCTCGTGCTCTGGAAAAACAGAGCTTTGAAGCACAAGGGTACCAAGGCCTGGAGTGATCCACTAGCACCATAAACCACTTTGGATAGGTTTCTCTAAGCTTGTTTCCCAGATACTGCAACCCCCTAACACAGGCTAGCAGGACCTTGAAAATGAATATAAGTCATGGAAGTGAATATGTCATAAATTTTAGAGTAGAAAGAGTATCAACGCAGCATGGAGAGGCCTCCCTTTCATGACAGTCAAACTCATACTGATCTGCTTCAAGAAAAGGGTGGGATATCATTTCAAAGGACGGTCGGTCTCTCATTGTTAACTTACATCCCTGATAAACATATTGTACACTGTGCTGAGACCTCTCAATTGCATCTGTGCGTGGGAACCAGCACTGAAAATGTTTTCTTTAAGCAATCATCATGTAGTACGTGAGAGATATTCCTGTATTCTGGGGAGCCGCAGCACCCATGCCAGTTACTCGGCCTGTGGATGTACACATGCCTCCACACCCAAGGGCTGCAACAGAAAATGAGGGTTTGGCCATTGCTGCTCTTCCTTTATGTAAAACCTCCTCGTGAATTTTGGAAACGGCTGGTCCATCACAGCCTGGTGAAGGTGAGGTGTTTTCTCTGGGAAGCGGCTCCAGTCTGTATTTGAGAACTGGGCTGAAAAGCAGGTGGGCAGACCATGACTCCAACAGAGACGACACTGATGCTTTGCACTGGAACAGAGTACCTGCCTTACTGTAAGAGGTACATAAAATTAAAGGATGAAATTTTTGAAGCCAGTTTCCACCAAAATGAATAACAAACCCTCTCAAACACTAGTTGAATTCACCAGAAATTAATGCACTGACAAAGATGAAGTTTTCGTTTGTGTTGTCCAGTATGTCAGGAAAAAAACCAAAATATTATAATGACCTCTCAAAGTCTCAAAAGCCCATGAATCCTTCCCTCTCTCTGCCTTAGGCAGTACTGTCATTTCTCTGCTGCAACAGGGTAGGCATCTGACAGCCAGTCTCCCCCTGCCTCTGCTATCTGATGGCACATCTAGCAAAGCAAACAAAGAACTTGAGATTTCTGAGGAACTGAATTACAAGTCCAGCCTTCATCTCTGAAATAAGCATCTGGAGCCCATACCCATGTTTCTGACCATGTAAGAAGCACTTCTGAACCAAACAGCAGCAGAAGGGGTAAAGCTGCGTGCCCAGAACACCCAGATGCTGTGCTCTGCACACGTGAAGGCTGCGCAGGGGAAAGGTTTTCAGAAGGGCAGATGATCTTTCACCTGATCCCTTCGGCCGCATTGACAAACAGATGGAAAATGTCTTACAAAGTGTTGGCTGTTCCTGGCTTCCATGGGAAGGCCAGAGTTGGACTCTTGCTTCACAAGCTGGACAGCCCTAAATGTCCTTCCAAGTACAACCCCCCAATGTTTTTGCAGGGGATGAGAGAAGATGTTCAGCAGAAAGTTTTTTGTGGCAAAATGTCATCTCCTAATGTTTATTGAGTATCTCTAATTTTGCATGATAATCCAGAATCCAGCATGAATCTCAACCTCTGGCACACAGAGCCCAGTGAAGAAACACAGAAAAAAAATCAACAGTAACAACAACAAGGCAAACCAGAGATGTTCCTGAGCAAAAAGAAACATGTAATCACCCAAATCCAAGATGCCTCCCAGGAAAACCAACAGCAAGACTATCAGTCTTAAACTTGAACCAAGCCACCAAGCCCTCACTCTGTGATCACATCCAACCATGGGGAATTATCCCATTCCCAGTGTAAAGAGCCCCTTGGGAGCATCCTCAGGCAGGGACCCTTTGGGTTACACCAGTCTGCCGAGCAGCAAACACGAGCGAGGCTCTCGCTGACCTCAGCTAACCCTCTCAGCAGCATTGCAGCCAAAACCAGCAGCTGGAATGAGCCAAAAACATGACTTCATGAAATCATTTGCAAACATTTACTGAAAGAAAACGCAGCAAGCCATGACAAGAAATTAAAAACTGGAGATTGGTCCACAGAGGGCCCGTGAAGTTACAAGGAAAAAATGCAGTCATAGCAGTGCCAACCATTAGGAAAAATCTGCGTCAGCTCAGCCCACGAGCCGGTGAGAGAGAGCAGGGACCCACGCCAGTCCTACCCTTCACCCACTACGTGGCTTGGACCATGCTGGCAAGGGCCCCAGGTCTCCCAGCCTGCTGGGCAAGGCTGTACTGGGCTTCTCCGGTGCTGTTCACATGTAACGTTGCAACTTCTGTCTCAAGAGGCTGAGCTTGCAAATTAGTCTAACGGCCTGGAAGTTGGTGAAGGGATGTTTGCACAAACAGATGTTTCCAAGCATTAATTTCCTTGACTTTACAAGTTCCCTTTCTCAATACTGGAATCCCTGATAGGTTTTTACGTAACTCATGTATGCACCGTTTGCATCAGGATAATTAATTTCATGAGTAATATCACAGCGACTAGATTACGTGAAACTGTGTCACATTCTAGGAAAACACTAACAAGCCCAGATCCCTTCACAGAAGCAATGCACTTCAGAAAGGGGAACACAACTTTCTGCTCAGCCATTCCCTTCACATTGACAGCCATCTGGACAAGGAAGAAATCGTTATTTCTTGTATTAAAGAAAGTCTTAGACGCACCAGCTCCCATCAGGGCTCATCCTGGGCAGGGCGCATTTACCTTGTAAGAGAAAGCCCATGCCCCCAAGCAAGCTTGCATCTTTCAAATGCAAGCACATGGCAGAGATGCAGGCCCTCCCCCATCTTACAGGCAGGGAACAGAGGCCCAGAGAAATTCGTCACTTTATTTCACCAGGAGCTCAAGGGCAGCCCATCGCAAATACGATGGCAGACCCTCAGTTCCACCTCCTCTCCATCACAGCTTCCAGGACTGTGCCAATGCAATAGTCAACCCCAACCCCTTCCGTCCAAGGAAAGGATTTCCCTGTTCACGATATTAACATTTCCTGCCCCTTGGTGTTTCTCCCATGTTGCTACAAAAGAGAAAAGCAGCAGCAGCACAGAAGATTAACGCCCTACAGTCTCCCCTCTAGTAATGAGAGAGAGCGGGGAGATGGGGAGATACCCAACGCACTCGTCTTCATTAAGATTCATGAGCTGAACTAACAGGGCAGAAATTAACTCAAAAGGAAATAAGATTTCTCAAAGATCTATTTGATCTCAGACAAAAGGGAATCGTTATATAAATAGAGCAATTACTCTAATTAAGGCTTCCCTCCATGAATCTCTCCACTGAATGCTGCAGTTGCCGAAAACAGTTTGGCCGCCTATTATGTAAGGCAAACAAACCCGCAGCCTGGGGTTTCATTAGCCTTCATCCGCCCCTAAACAAAGGGGAATAAAGAGCTCTATGGCTCCGTCTGTTAATGTCTGTATTATTTTTAATGATTGGAATCCAGGAGGCTTTTTTTTTTCCTTCTTTCTTTTTTTTTTTTTTTAAATAAAAAGCTGTTCTTTTGAGCCAGTCTTATCTTTTGCTCTCTTGGGCGAGGCTCCCATCACCCTCCATCACAGTCCTGCCAGAGCGATGCTCGCAAGCATTTCTATCTTCCCCACACAAGAGCAATCCAGGGCTCACACACACAAGTGGGTTACGGGGAGCGAGGGAGGCAGCACAGCCTGATTTCACAAAATGACAGGCTGAAGCTCCTTGGCCCTGGGAGCAGGGTGGTCGGAGAGCTCTCCCATGGAAGTCCTTGTACGTACAGCAGCTCAGCTGGTGCCTGATAATTTAAACTGCACGGATTCAGCTCTGGGTGTGAGCCAGGTGCTTGGGAGCCTGAGTCCTAGTGACCTTCAGTGAGGATTGTGCTGCTGAGAATAGGACTTGGGGTCATTGTAGCGCTCTCAAGTGCTGCCTCTGTTTTACACTGTGGATTTGCTTTGACTGCAGCCATTAGAGGCCACGTGGCATTTCGGCTTCCTAACCTACACACAGCAGGATCAATTGCTAAAAGCCCTGATACATACCAGTGCAATTCATCATGGTGCTGAGCCAGAATACGACCCACGCATGCACAGGGTGTTTCTACCCTCATGCTGGGCTCCTGGCTACAGAAAACTGTGAGCAGGTGAAATCCTTCCGTGCAGAGAAGGTCCAGCGAGTGCCAGGGCTCAGAAGTACAAGACTGCCCTGAAAGCATTTTAAGGAGGCAGGGGAGGAAGAGAGAAAGTGTGAGATCTCAGTTATTTCCTTTTCCAGATAAAAAAGGAATGGGAAGGGAGGTAAAAACCAGTCTTCAACCCTGCTCCTAAAAGCCAGAAGGCTGTAACGCTAAGCATGACAGCAGTCACATGTTTAATGCACCAGCCGCAGGCAAGAAGGACAAAATGTCAGTGCAGTGGATATTAAGCAGATAAATTTGATCTTGCTTTCCCCTAGTGCAGAAATGGCTGCTCGATGCAGCCCAGTCAAAGCTTGAGGGAACAAGAAGGATTAACTCTATTGCAAACAGTGGTGAGCAAGAGAGACTAGTAAAACAAACAGAGACAGGCAGAGCAACTCACATGTGGGATAGACACATCTGGCTCCAAATCTCCTGGCAGCATAAACCGATGTAACTTTGCTGACTATCACCAGGAGAGAACTTGGCCCAAAATATGGAAATTAAATGTTATCTGAATAGCTACAAACTTCCTTGCTGTGCTGAAATCTACCTGTTTCCCTGCTGCTCCCCACTCATCAAGAAATAACTCATCAACACTAATGCAGAATTAAAAGGCCACAAGTATCAAATACATATTGGCCCCTGATGATAGCTAGTGAGTTTTGACACTTCTGCCTTTGGTACTCCTGTAATAAATAATAATAAACAGAAATTACCTTTAGTCATTAGACATATGGAATATTTAACACAGGTTTTGGTCAAGATGTCACTCCAGAAATCTTTGTTTTCAGAACTGAGGAGTCAATGCCAGTTCCCACGTGGGTCCCCGGCTGCATGGGCTGCTCAGACAGCATCAAACCCCGGCTGCTGTTTTTAAACCAACCCAATTGGACTATAGGTACAACATGGGGATGTGCAGTTCAATTACTAAATCAACACATCAATCAGAGTAACACAAACGGGGAGGGAGAATGAGCACCACACTTACTAACAGACTAGGGGCATGATCCCACTCTCGTTTTAAGCAGTGGTAAAATCTCCCTAAGGTTGCAGGGGAAAACAATTAATTCTTTTCTGATAGTCTTGTCAAAAGGAACCAGGAATCTGTTACGCAACCCTGGGTGGCCTATTTACATCAGGTCAAGTACAAAGGGGACTAAAGTGCCCCAGACAAACCTGTAAAGGACAATTAGGAAAAAAAAATCATACTTCAAAGGAGCCTTTTCTGTGATCTTGGTTATAGTTTGATGCTTTTAATTTTAAAGTTCCTGAAAAGACACAGCAGGTCAGCAAGGTCAAAGCTGGAAGGATGAGTAAGACCTACAGCCCTGAATGGCTCGGACAGATGGAGATTTGTCACCCCTGTAGCGGTGCTGAGACCTCCCAGATGGATGGACTGGCCCCCTCGGCTGGTCCCATCATTCAGCGATCATTCCCATCTCCAGGTCGGACCCAGGTTCTCAAGGGAATCCCTGGGCCTTCCCTAAGATTAGATTTTAATGGACTTCACCAAACCACCTTTGAGGGTCTAGAATTGTACTGTTTGACCGTGGCAGAGCTGAGAAGGGAGCCCAGGCCACAAGTCTTAGGCTCAGCCACGGGAATTGCTTCTTCCCGAGCACCTAGGAGAAGGCAGAAAAAGAAGAGGGGGAAGACAAAGTCGGCACAATGAATGTTCCTTCACTTTTTTCCCCCACCTCTGGCAGGAAAGAGGAGGATGAGGCACACCTGGCCATTACAACAGGCTGGGTGAGGAGCTTTTGTTATGAAGCAAATCTGAGCCTGCACGCTGGGAACTTAAACAAGGAGCTAATTTCAGCCTGTTGGAAAGGGAAAGGTAAAAGACCTAATGACTACTTCAAGATGAATTTGGCCTTGGCAAGCTATATAGAGATGGCTTTAGTTTTCTTTCACAGTGAATTATTCAGAAGCATGGGACTATTACTGTGGGGAAGAGCAGCACATCAGAGAGGGGTGTGATCGATCGACAGAAGAAATTAAAATCACTGGGGAAAGCTGTTTGCTGTTTGAGAATTAGGAAGCAAAGAGTAAGAGACAGCATGATACAGAGACGGATATGCACACTCAGGCAAAAGAGGTAAGGCGGCGACCTGTGGTGGAGCACAGCCTTGTCACTTCACCACTGTGTGTGTTTATGGCAAAAATGGTCTAGACAAGAGATCATTTAAAACTGCAGAACTCCTTCCCAGCTGGGAAACGACAGGCTCTGGAGTCCTGCTTTTGCTGCAGAGGCTCTGGAGCCAACCAGGAAATGCAAGATGAAAGCATTTCTAAAATACAAAATAAAGGGGGAAAAAAAAGTTTACACAGATCCAGCATAGAGTTTCACAGAGAGATTCAAACATTGGCCTGACTCTGACAGCCAAAGCTTAATCAAACTGTGCAAGAGGATTTATGGAGCCTGCCAACTCTGAAGAGATGCCAAGGGTAATAATTTATTGGCATATTTGAAGGCATTTTTAATATCTGCCTTTGTTAGCAGGCTACTCAGCTCTGAGGATAAAGCAATGAGCTCATCTAGTTCCCTCTTTGATTTCAGTGGGCCACCATTGTGTTGTTCCTTTTCCTTTTAATCTTTGTCTAAAAAATACTCCCAGCATCTGGTTCATTCAGAAACAAGTCCATTCTGGCTATTCCAGCACTGCACATGAAACAGATTATCTGCCTTTTTCTGTCTGTTGGAAAGAAAGAACCTGGCCTGGACCTGCAGGGCGCAAGTGCAAAGGAGACACATACGCCTCGTGCAGAGTGATGTAAAGGAAACGTAGGCAACCTTGCACCATCAGCACCTGGCTGCCTCGTTTCACACCTTGTAAGTGTTCAGGAGAGGCCTGGGGAGCACAAACTGGGGGGTTTGGTCTAGCTCACACAGTGGCCAAACTGACCGCCCAGGACGTAGGGAAAAGGCGAGGCACAAAGGCAGCAGGAAGCACCTACGCATTGCACTTGGATGTGCCAAGCAAAGCACAGCCCAGGTACTCTGAGTCATGCGTTGCTTGCTGCGGCGTGCAGGGAGGATGCAGACACCCACCATGGTACATAGCTGATGACAGGTAGTTCTGACCTCCCAGTACCCAGCGGCGTTGGACCCTGAGCAACTGCAGCGTATGAAGAGAATAAACGTCTCCAAAGTTCAGAAGACCTTCCCCTCCGTGCAGATGTTAGGGGTGAGCAACTGCAGCAAGTAGGCAGCTTGGACCATCCATGTCTCTCCTGAACTTAGACGTCCTTGCTGGCAGCCTGAAACCAGCCCTTTCCCCTCCATTCCTTTGTCACAGTAGACTGTTCACTTCAATTACATTAAAAATCTGCCTCTAAGTCTTTGTGCTGTGAAAACCCTGGCCTCTGCCTTCTCTCCTCAGTAATGGCATTTTCAAGTTGCTTACAGCAGTGGGGCCAGTTTGGTTCAGCATGGAGCACTCACCATCCAAAAAGCCTTTCTGAAAATAAGCCATGACACACACAAAAGGAGTCCTCAGCAAGGGTTTGGGCAATCATGGTGGCATCCCCTTAGGATGGGCAGTTTACTCCTCTCACAGCACAGCTCAGTGTTCACTTTGCTTTCTCTCCTTCAGCTGGGCCCAGGTGGAGTAGAATCACAGAATGGTTTGGGTTGGAAGGGCAGGGACACCTTCCACCAGACCAGGTTGCTCAAAGCCCCATCCAACCCGGCCTTGAACACTGCCAGGGAGGGGGTAGAGTACCCCAGGGAAATTTCTTTTCTGTATCTCTCCAACCTTCCTTCTCCTCAGCCCTTTACAGTAAGTGCATGCAGCACAGCCCGAGTCTCCCAGGGCTCTGCTGGAGGTGTTACCCTGCATCCAGCCAGACTAGACTGCCCTGTGCTCTGACCATGCAGGATATTAGAAGTTCCTCAGAATTTCTTTGGAATGGCAAGAAATAAACACCCAAACCCCAACACAATCATAATAATCAAATTTATCTCTCATTAGGAGCCATCACTTGGGATTCCTGAGAAACTATGGGCTTGTTTTCACCAGAAGGAAAGGCAGAGGAGGGTACCCTTCAGATTTAGTTTTTCCTCATCTAGTATCATCTGCAAATTTAGGGAAGAAGAAAACCCTAACATACACATACACGCACACACACTTTCCCAGCTGCCACCTAACTTATTTCTATATATGCATATGGATACACAAAGCATTTCTACAATTTACTATCAGTGCCTTCTAACTTAACCTCTTGTTTTAAGGTAGAATTGGGACACATTATGAAATAATATCCACAGGCTTCCCCCCATTAACTCGACAGAAATTGCTGGTGCAGCAAAACACTACTCATTATAGTACCTTGTGGGGAAGTCTCTTGTGCCTTATGGTTACCCAAGTGACTGAGGGACCTAAGGCGGCCTCATATTCACTCTTCTGGGCAGCAAAGGAATGACAAACTTCCACAGAAAGTTGTGAGTGGCTTTTTTAAGTAACAGGATGAAAACTGGCCAAGCTGTTGTGGAAGGGCCCCCATACCTCCCTCCCGCCGAAGATGAAGTGGCTGGTTGCCGTCTGCACTGCAACATTCCTGAGCCCTTTTCTTGCTCT
The DNA here is from genome assembly GCF_013368605.1 of Nyctibius grandis. Lineage (NCBI taxonomy): Eukaryota > Metazoa > Chordata > Aves > Nyctibiiformes > Nyctibiidae > Nyctibius > Nyctibius grandis. The sequence continues at coordinate 66,913,993 of NC_090661.1, forward strand.
CCAGAAAACCCCATATGTGCTGCCTCCTAGCAAATGGGGATAAGTGACACTGCCAGTGAGCCCTCAGTATTCAATACCACTGTGTGTTCTAGCTGTACAAACAAGCCAAAAAACCTAAGGAACTAACTGAAAAGCCCTAATTTCTAGGTTTCATTCTGTGACTTGGGCTCATAGGAAAGGGAGAAGAGGCTTTTCCTTTCTAGATCACGGCTTTTTTGACTTCTTGATCAAGCTTCAAAGCTGTATGGAGGCAAAGGGGATATAAACTGTGGCACATTTAACCATTCCCCCTCTGGCTGCTCCTGAGAGCCATGCAAGCTCCCTCCTGGCTGCTGACAGAAGCCAGGAAGGAAATCCCAATGCCCCCACCTTGTGCTCCGACAGCCAAAAATAAGTCCATAAAGCACAGGTCATCAGAGCAGGACCTGGCTCCTGCTGACCCACAGAGCATCAGTATTGCTGCAGCTGAAGCACTAATTCCCAGACACAACAGCCCCTTGATGTGAACGTGGCAGATTTTAAGCAAGTCTGCAAAAGCAAAGTCTAAAAGAGGATGGGAGGCGGTGGTGGTGTGCGTGTTAATACTTTAGTGGTGGTGTTAGGGTGCAGAGAGTGTGGGGTATCCGGAGGGGGAAGTGAACTCAGTGACATGAAGCGTCAGAGTTCACCAAACCAGAGTACTGGCCTTCTGAGTCAGCGTCACTTCCAGGCTACTGTTCTCGAGAAAAACAGATCAGCTTCAAGTTTTTCTTTTGCACCTTTGGCACTGTATTGCTGAGGTCATTTTTTTCCAAAATACGGGTCATGTTTGCTCTCAGCTGAGCTCCCTCATCTTTCAGCCCCTCTCACCCTTCGCACTAATCCACCGGCATTTGAGTACCCCTGTGCTGTTCCACCTGCGCTGGGCAGGAGTGCAGGCTGCTAAAACCACAGCCAATTTCCTCTGTGCCTTCCTCTTTTCTTGCTTGGTGTTTATTTTTCACACGAAAACCACTTGGAAGGGGACATAACCATTTTTGCCCAGTCTCTTAACTCTAGTAGAGTGTTCTTCAAAATGCATGTTTTTTATCAGCTGGAGGGAGAACAGGCTTTAGTCTCATTTGTGTCCCCAAAATATCCAGCTACAGGCAAGGCTGCCCAAGCCTCACTTTTGGAAGGAGCATTTCAGCTAGGCCAGAAGTGTTTCAGAGCTCACGTGGAGACTGCAGGTTGGCACACAAACGCCAAGAGACACCCTCGGCTTCAGCAGACTCAGCTGTGACAGGAGTTCAGAAGTCCAGGGTGCAGAAGGCAGAGCAATGTGAACACTTCCCTGGGGAGATGCTGCTTTCCAGTCCCTGCTGTTACCTGGCTCTCAGAGTGAAAACATCTAGGCTGCAAATACTCATCCAAGTTTCCAAGCCTTTGGGCCAACCGTTGCTACTTCAGACCATCAGTCCGTGGAGCAACTCAATAGGCTTAGTCCTTCTGTTCTTTTCTGAAAACAGACTTGGAAAGGAAAATCCCTGCAGCTTTCTCTGTGAATTTGCTTCTCATTACACCACTGACTTCTGAGACCCGATTTTCACTGTGTCCCTTCATTCTCCCCTTCAACTCAGCCTGACTGTTAGCAAGACAGTGTGACTGGATTGCATTTGAGAAAGTCATACAAGAAGCGAGTGAAACACGCTGCCAAAATACCACCCCGCTTATGGGAAACGAGAGGATTGTATTTCATGTTGCGGTTCGCTCAGCTGAATCCCAAAGCCTGCGGCTGCCTGGAACACCACCCGCTTTGCTCAAGCACTTTTTGCTAGTGACAATTTACAAATTCAGAACATTGACACACTGTATCAAAGCAAACTCCAGCTGCACTCTCACCGTAAAAGATACGGTGCAGTAGTTTCTGCTCTCTGCTCACTAAGTTTCTCTTTCACAGTCTCTTCATCACCAGACACTGGTGATTACTCTGTCAGCTGATGGCAAAGAGTATTTGAAGTAATTTCTTTTACAGACAGAGATGTAATAGCTCCTTTGGCATAAACTCCTTGTGACTGCATTCAGGTAGGGCTATGGAGAAACCTTTTTTTCGGCAGAATCAAAATCAAAGCAAGACTTAACGTTTAGAAAGAGCTGAAGTGGTCAGAATCCATTCAGCAGCAATTCTCCTTTTCTGCACCTTTTTTTCCTCCCACAAGCAAGTCCATGCCCAGTTCGACTTGCTCACACAAGCAGGGGAGACCTCAGTTCAAGTCCTGTCTGCCTGACTTGAACCATCAATACCTAAATTCCTCAGTAACACACTCAGAAGGGGCAGGGTACATGGGTGAGATTTTCTGCTTCCCTCCTCTGGGAGTATTGACTCCAGCAAAATCCTGCTAGTTTACTCTGATTTAGCTCTGCCCTACTCTTTCCCCAGCTCTTGAGGGAAAATACCAACGACAAAAAAAAACATTAAAAAGGAAAATAGATCAAAACTACTTTTTCTAGAGCACAAATATTTCTGCTTTTAATTCTAAACAAGGTCCCAGGGCATTGAGGTTGTTTTTGTTTTCCTTGGTACCGGTGCTCAAAAACATGCCAGGAACACCCAGTGACCTAAATGAGGACCTAAGGACGTATTTTGGTTATTAACAGGAAACTTAGAGATGAACAGGATGCAACCTTCGGAAATCAGGTGGTTTCTGATGGGGGGAAATTGGTGAAGCACAATTATGGTAAACGAAAGCAAAACAAAACAACAGCATCCGTGAGATGGGCCCTAAAACCTATTATCCTTCTTCACAATGAAGCTCTTCATAAAAGCAAACGGATCAAGTGCTTTCTAAACCTAGATGTATCCATCTGTAGAGCATCTGTAAGCATCTACACCTAATTGCATCTTCCTGGCAAAAGAATTTGATTTTCTTTTCAGAGCTTTGTACCACTCCAGACTAAGAGAATTCACATCACTTCTGTTCAAGGTTAGAGGCCAGAACTTTTAGTGAGAGGATAATCCAGTTATTAAAGCTATTAAGGCCTTAGCCTGCAATACAAGAGATCCCAGGTTTAATTCCCTGGTCTTCCATAGGCTTCCCATGCCATGTAATTACTTATAATCATTTATGTCACTGCAGTAGTTGAATGCTGTGATTTTCCAGAGCTCTTAATATCATGGGTTAGAAGGCACTGTCACAGCTGTAAATCAGGGAGTTCCAGTTCACTTTTGGTTGGAGGTAAACACAGTAGTGATTAGAAGATGGTAATGATGCTGTATCTAAGAGAAATAATATGAGCATCAGAAGTCTGTGAGAAAAAATTCTACATATTTAGCAGCTAGAAAATCAACTGCCTTCCTTCATAAAATAGCCACAAGTGGAACAAAAAAAGCCAGGTTCACCACTGTGTTATACTGACACCTAAAAATACTGACCAAGCATCATCAGTAGACTGCAAATGTAATACCTCAGCAGTGATGACATTCGTTATCATTCAAAAGAAATCAAAGTGTGTGGGTTTTTTGCATTTTAGTCTAGAGCCCCAGACAATCTCATGACAGGATGCTTCCTTCCCGGTAAAGACAACATGCCCTGATGCCTCTAAAAGCTCAGCATATGAAAGGGAAGAGGAAATGAAGAGCTCTTCTAGTGAACAACTCTTGAACCCAAAAGCAGCTACGAGGCTGCAGAAATTCAGGCTGTAGCGAACTATCATCAGTGCCGTAAAATGATGCAAAAGTCACCTCCAGGTAGCAGCCACCGAGGGAACAGAAACACTGAAGAACTAAAGGTCCAGTAAAAATTTCAGTTGCAACTTCCCACTAGTTAATCATGAGGCTCCTGGTTAATGCCCTAAATTTCAGCCTTTTCCCCAAAACAGACATTTCCTAATAGCGCGGTGCTTCTCTTGAGCAACACGTGTGCATTTCAGAGAGACGGGTTTGTTTTCGTTTGGGTTTCACCAGCACCACGTGATACAGCAGAGACGCGGAGTGGCTGGAGAGGGGACCTTTTTTCAGGCAAGTAACCAGCAATAGTGATGCTGACTGTGCAGTTCTGGAGATGCTCAGTCGATCTCTATTTAAATTCTTAGCTCCCTCCTCAGTTCTGGCCCTCTTTCTCCAGTGCCACTCATCATGCTGCTGCTGCTTGTGAATCGCAGAAGGGACCTGCTGTTAAAAGGTGGGCTCTGAACATGGGCTGGAGCAGCCTGGGGTGAATGCAGCTTGCGCTGGCTGTTTCTATGAGGTTCCTATCGGAATTAGGAAAATAAGCATTTTGTCATTAAGAGGCTAAAACACAAATCATATTTTATTATTTGCCCCCTCCTTGGCAGTGTTCAAGGCCAGGTTGGATGAGGCTTTGAGCAACCTGGTCTAGTGGAAAGGTGTCCCTGCGTGTGGCAGGGGGGTTAGAACTAGATGATCTTTAAGGTCCCTTCCAACCCAAACCATTCTGTGATTCTATGATATTTATTATACCTGGAAACTCCTGTTGTGATGATCACCTATCTGACCACATTTCACCTCCATCTCATACTTATGCAAGATACCTGCAACAAATCCACTCTGCTATTACTTGTCACTGCAGAAGACGAATTGGCTCAGGCATTCAAGAGTCACAATCCAACAACACGAATGCTCCTCCAGAAGCTGCAATAAGTTTGAACTTCACAGTTTTTATTTTAAATATGCTGCAGGTTATTTCCAAAACCCAAGAGGGTCTTCAGCATGACAAATGATCACTCCTGAGCACAACCTGTGATTCCAAAGCACAACCCTTTGCCTCCTCAAGAACTGGGTTGATTTCTGTGGAATTTCTGGAGAACAAGTTGATTTCTGTGGAATTTATTAGATGCATTCTCAGCTACAGATTGCTCAGTTCATAACCAACAGAAACCTTTCAGCAGAAAACTTCCAGATTCTCGCTACTAAAGATCTGATGAAAATAAACTCTCCTCTTTCCTTTAAATGGTCCCATCATTCATTAACCCTTTTCTTTGAGTCAATGCTCCACAAGTTATTATAAATTACTATCATATCCAGCTATTTCTTTGGCCCTCTATTACCACAATAGTTAGTAGTATCCAGTCTTAAATGCGTCTTTGTTCACAGTTCTTTTGCAAGGAAAGGAAATACTCTGATCCTTCTATCTCCAAAGGGTGCTTAGAAATAATAAGTGACTTGATCAGGAGCAGGAAGAAATCAGTAGCAGAACAGCCAAGTTAGGTCTCCAGATTCCTAGGTTAACACCCTCGTAATTTAATCACCTTTTGATTCACACAGAATCAATCAGGTTGGAAGAGACCTCTGGGATCATCGAGTCCAACAGTAAAGCCAGGGAGTTCCAGTGCACTGGGCACTGTTTGCACACGCACAACCTGAAATCTTAAAAAGCTTCATTCCCATGTCACAGGCAAAGATGCAAGGCACATGGACAAGACAGCTCCTGGGAAAATTCAGGAATACACGGAAGAACAAAGGCTAAGTGTGGCCAGCAACAGCTCTCCTCAAACTGCTTGCTGGACAGTCCCATTTTTTACTCCCAAACACAGAAAAATCAAAAACCTGTCTTTGTATGCAGGTAGACAGCAATCCCTGCGGAAGGCTGACGTTACCAACAGTCAGAAGGATTATCGTGAAGACTTCACTTCTTCACCACTCCAGTTGCATGGAAATCATATGGTCATTACTGATTAAATACTGTGTATACCTGTTGCTTCTGTTCTGGAAGATAACCATATGTTGTAAATCATTAAGTCAGCAGGGGAATGCCCACACAGACATGCACACACTTTGCTTGCCAAGTTGGCTGCTGAACTGTATAAAGGACATATCTATGCAAATACACCTAAGTGTGGCAGGATTTCTTTTTTTGTTCACCCTTCAATCCAAGATAAGAAAAGGGTCAGGGTCAGGGTAACCGCAATTTCTGAGTGCCCAAACCTCAGCCCTGTTTTTGCTAGATTTAGGCTGAAGAAAGCCGGGACAGAGAGTATGCAAACGACCAAAGGAACTCACTGCTTTGAGGATTGCCACTGCGTCCTGCTGGAGCCATGTTGGGTAGACGACTTCGTCGTTCAGAATGGCCTCGAAGAGGTCATCCTCGTTCTCTGCCTCGAAGGGTGCATGGCCACACAGCATCTCATACAGCAGCACGCCCATGGCCCACCAGTCTACATCAGGGCCATACTGCATCTCTTGCAGGATCTGAAGAAGAGATGGGAAAGAAATATCAACCCTGAAGTTTCTTAAACTGAGCAGGGGAGGAAGAAGGGTTTGGAAACATTAATGCAGTTTTCTCACTACGTCCTAACAGCATGCTCTGCTAGGCTGGCTGTATGTCCAGGAACATACAGGTGATCTCAAGCTGGGAACACCCAAAGCAGCACAAAAGTATATCAGATGCATTAAACAAGGGCTGAACTGGCTTGGCTGTTCAAAGGGTCTCCTGGGAAATAAGCCCTTAGAAATGATGCTAGGGCTTAGCAGGAGGAGAAAGGGCATCTCAGAGACACTGGCTGAGCCTCAGAAGCAGCAGGGCAGCCATGTGTGCGGGATGACACCATCTTTTCCTTGCCTCTGGGAAGGAAACGCTTACTCAGCCCCAACGGCAAGGCTTTCAGCTGGAGAGGGGAAGGAGCGCGAGTGTGTGAGAAGGGCACAAACACCAACCGCAGACAAAAATTCAATTGTTTTGAAGACGGATCTGAAGCCCAGTCAGAACATCTGGCAGCATCTGGAGGGCAGCTGCTCCTTAAAGAGGTGTTTATTAATTTTATAGTGAGATTGGGGAACGACAGGGAAGGAGAGGAAGCATAAAAAGGAACTGGGAGACGAGAGAGAATTCATTTTCCTTCCAAAACAAACTGGGCCAGTATCTGTATGTGTCTCTCAAGACTTCTGCAGCTGTACCTCCATTTTTCACTTTACTTTTCCTAAAGAAAAACATAGGCTTACCTTGGTGCCTACAGCAGCCCGAAGATTTACTCATGCTTTGCTTGCACAAGGGACTGATAATACAAGCATGCACCTAGGAGCAAACCTTGCACCTGGCAGTCAAATAAGGTCTAGCTAAAGACACCAGAGAGTACACTTGCTGCTCCAAAGCTAACCTACACTTCTCATATTCTAACCAAGTTTTCCTGGTCAAAGAAAGGTTTTGGATACCTCCGGAGCGATGTAGTCTGGCGTACCACAGAAGGTGGCTGTGGTAATGCCATCATGAATGCCCTCTTTGCACATTCCAAAGTCTGCCAGCTTGCAGTGACCCTCGTAGTCCAGTAGCACATTGTCCAGCTTCAAATCCCTGCAACAAGAATTGTGCATTGAGTCACTACGTGCTTGGAGTGGCCCCAGCACAAATGGAGGCAGCGTCCCAGGCCTCGGAAGCTTAACCTGTAAACTGGACAAACCTCATCATTGTAAAAAAGTAAACAGAAGTCATGCAGGAGGGGTTTTCTTTTGCTTCATCTCTTACAAAAGGGAGGGAGGAACAAAAATCATTCTGCTGAACTGCATTTAATACGGGCAGGTGCTACATGAGCTCGCCCACATGGCTTTCCAAACACACCACAAGCCTGGCTGGCAGAGCTCCTGCTCGTTTAGCTCTGGGACTTGCTGGAGCAGAGGTCGTCAGAGCTGTCAAATTGCGTAACGATGTTATGATGCAGCAAAACGCACCGCACGGGACGTGCTCTGATTCAGCAAAGCATCGTGTCAGGAGCACACAGCCGAAGCCTCTTCAGAAGGGCAGCAGATCCCCTCTTCTCCTGAGGTGTGTGGGGGTTAAATCCCAGACTTCCCTGTATTGGGGCAAGCCTGGCTGATAAACCTCACCTGCAAAGTTATCCAAGATTAGAAGAAGAAAAGAAACTCCCTGCCAACACCATGCCATGTGGGCAGGGTGAATCTTCCACCATAAGGCAAAGTCTTAAAGTCCTCCCAGGTGTATCGATTCCAGCAGAACTGCACTAATGTAAGAAGTGATGTCCCCTGTAGTGCTCACTGGGGTGGGGACCTCCTTGCCACTGTCACAAGAGACCTGTGGCCAAATGCCATACTGTACAAGCTGCAGAAAGGCACATTTTCCAATACGTCACCTCTAACAGCCTGGGAGCTCCTCATCAAAAGCAGAGCTGCCAAAATGACAGAGCCCCAACAAAGCTTATCAGCTTGCCTGACCTTGAGATTGCCTCAGGGAATAGCCTGCAGTCAGCAGTGCCGTCAGGAACATGACCAGAAAGCATGGGGTCATCTGCAGACTTAGGCAATGCCTTCCTAAAAATACATACCAGCTCGTAGCACCTCCGCTTTTCAGCTGCCAGACAAGCTCTAGGCACCGTCACAGATGGAGGAAAGGAGCTATGATGGGAGCTCTGTGCAGTACAAATAGGCCACAGTTCATTTTTTGAACCGTCTCAAGTATTGGCCCAAGAGTTGCCCAGAGCCCTCACAGCAGCTCTGAGGCAGGGAACTGCAGCTATCGCCATTTTACTGAAATGGAGGACACCTCATAGGGCTAGACAAAGCCACTTTCAAAGTCATTCGGATGCCCAGATAAGGATCAAATAACTAAATACATCTGAGGGTCTCAGAGCCCCTTTATGAAATCCATGCTGGAACATTTTGCCCTCTGGTTGGACATCTATTTCCCTGGGAATGGGGAGCAACGGGGAGGGTGGTGGCATATCCATACCAATATCAAAACCTATGGGAGAGCTGAAATCTGAATTCAGCTTGATCCTGTTCATCATTTGTCTGTGATCTTTAAGAGAAAATCAGGTGGTCGATTGCTCTGTTTTTCATTGACATTTCTACAGCCCACACCACCACCAGCAGCCTCCCTGGAGCTTGAGACAGCTCTCCCTCAACTTCACTGTTGCAGTGGAAAGATCAATGACACATTGTGCTAGACAATCAGAGCCACATCCTGTCCTAAAGAGGTAAGAAAAAGTATTATTAGCCTCTTTTGAATGGACAAGAAAGCGAGGGGTAGAGGTTAAGAAATTTGCCCATGTCCCCCAGAGCCAAGACTGAACACCAGCTTCCTGAATTCCAGCTCCGGATCTTAATCACAAGATCATACATCCTCTCTCTCCAACTTCAACATGGCATGGCAGCACAAGCCAGCAAAAAGCCCTCTGTAATCCCAGCAGGCCCACCAGCTGTCCGGTGGCCAGTGAAATTTGGGTGCCGGGGACAGTGCCCATGCCTGTCTTATGCTGCAGTGTTTGCTCTGGGTGGGATGCTCAGCAGAAGACACTTATTTTTCCCCTTCTGAGAATCAGAAATGACTGCTAAGGCATGTGGGCAAAGGCTCATCTTGGAAAGGCTTTAGGCGAGCACAGTGAGAGGTATTATATGTGCTCGCCCATGACTATGCCTTCAGCGGTACTCTCCAGCCAAAGCTCCTGTTGCTCTTCCCTGTGGTTCCTGGCAGAGTGGGGAAGCCCACCGAGCATGAAGGCAGGCCTTGTTTCCAGGAGTCTGCAATGATGTGGTTGAAACGCGCAGTTTATTCGTGGCTCGGTTTTAAATGCAGCAAACACCTTTTCGGTCCTGGGCTGGCCTGACTGGTGGGGGGTGCCCCTAAAGGTGCGACTGGAAGGGGAATTTTGGTGAACGGGCTTGGCGATCCCCCTTTCAAACTTCCTCTCACTCCCCAAAACGTCCACCATGTCCTGGCATGCTTTGGGAATACCTCAAAATACATCTTCCTTACACTGAAGCCAGCAGAAACACCGTCACGTACATTGACTGAGTGAGCAGGTCACAGTCCCTCATGGAGAGCCTGAGGAGCAGAGGTAAGACACAGGTACACGGCAGGGCCAGCTCTGCAGACCAGATCACCAGGCACTCTGCCACTTCTCAGCCTCTGCCCCACAGGACATGCTGCAGAAAGCCCGAGATCCCTGCTAGCTCTATAATGCACAATGCTCATCAGCAAGACGGCAGGAGCTTCTGCAGGTGCAAGAGCACTCTGCGCTTGCTGCATCCTCCCAGAGAGCCTCTACATATGCAATAGCCATTAAATTTAAACCGTCTGCCTCTCGCTAAGCGAGTAGAGTTTTAACCGCCCAAAGCAAACCTCCAGCCCTTTGGCTTCTCTACGTTGCACGTTAAACCCATTAAGAGCGCCTGTTGTCTCCTCCTGCAGTTGGGATATTAGCTTCTCCTGACTTCTTTCCAGCAATGTGAAATCCAAAACTTGCATTTTCTATTTTCACATAAGCTGTAATGTGACATTAATCTGCTCTCACTTGCTCAAGTGCTCTGGCTACGTGCGGATCATTTTAGAAGAGGACCTCCCATGACCAAAGAAGACTTCTCAATGCTCTTCGCTTGGTCAGGCCACAGAAGATGGCCCCACGCATCCTCTCGGAGCAGGTCTCGTGGGCCAGCACAGTGGCAGGCTCAGCCATGCGGCTCCTCTGGATCCTGCTCTCTCCAGCTGCCCCGTAAGATAATTCTCTGGGAAAGTTGTGGTTTGGTCTGATGTTTGAGCATTTGTCTCAAGCGATCCCAGCAGTTGTAAGCTCTGTACTCGCTGCCCGACGCTGACAGGTCTCCCCATGCATCGTACCCTGTGAACCAGCACAGCCACTCGAGAGGAAAAACACTGACAGGTTCTGAGATTTACAAGGAGCTCTTCAGTTTTGCAGTAAGGATTCCGGGAAGCTGATGAAACTGGAAGTCATCCAGCTCAGAAAGCCCAAATCTACCTCATTTCCTTAATACTTGCATTTTCCATTCAATATTTTTAGCAGTTCGATGAAGCAATAACGGCGGAGAGGTTTGCTGAGGGCTGCATTTCTAAGGTCCTGCTGAGGTTCTGTCTTTCCCTGGCAAACCTCCACTGGAAAACAGGCTTCATCCCGACTCAGAAAGGCAGCCTTTGTCCTCACAGGCAGCTACGGCACATCGGCTTAACGGCCTCGGTTTAGTATAGACCCAGAAGAAACGACAAAGTGAGCTGCTTCAGCGTCACTCGCTGGAAGAAGTGTTCTTTATACATCTGCTGCTTGAGTTTAACATTTGCGAAAAAAACCCAGAATTACAATTGCAGATGACCTGGTCCTTTTCTGAAGCATCTGTCAAATGCGATTTCCCTGCACCAGGGAGTTTTGCCAGTGAATAGGTGTTATACACGTACCTGCCACTCGCTCTGCTCAGATCATCTCACTTGTGATGCAGAAACTGTATTTGAAAGGACGAGGTCTGGGGATTTTTTCCTCTTTTGGTTTCACCGCCCTGTGTTGTAAGGGCTGTGCATGTAGGAAGGATCTTCTTTGCAGTAGTGGTGGCAGAAACTAGTTTCCAGTTTCAATGCCTCAGTTTGATGTTCTCCCAGGTTTGGTAATTCCAAAGGTCCAGTTTAAAGCTCATAAAATCCTGCTGTTCCCATCTCGATGCAAATCATTTAGTAATGAAAGATGTAGGTACAGAGCAGTGGGACCTAGCCACAAACATAGGTGAGACTAGTGTAATACTCCAGCCAAATGTTAAAAAAAAAATATATATACACAATTAAAAATAAAATCCCCAAACCTGGAATTAGCTAAATGAATCATTTTGGCATTTCTGAAAGGGAAAATATTACTTTTTCAAGTCTTCAGCATGCCAGGCCATTTAGACACTCTTTTGGAAACACCTTTGGGGTGAGCAAATGTGCATTCAAACCTCCTTTGCAAGCAGGGAGTAGATTTTTATTTTTCTCCACCTCTTCTGCTGAAGCCATTTTACAGAATCACAGAATCACAGAATGTTAGGGATTGGAAGGGACCTCGAAAGATCATCTAGTCCAATCCCCCTGCCGGGGCAGGATTGCCTAGACCATATCACACAGGAACATGTCCAGGCGGGTTTTGAATGTCTCCAGAGAAGGAGACTCCACAACCTCTCTGGGCAGCCTGTTCCAGTGTTCAGTCACCCTCACCGTAAAGAAGTTTTTCCTCATATTTATGTGGAACCTCCTGTGTTCCAGCTTGCACCCATTGCCCCTTGTCCTGTCAAGGGATGTCACTGAGAAGACCCTGGCTCCATCCTCATGACACTTGCCCTTTACATATTTAGAAACATTAATGAGGTCACCCCTCAGTCTCCTCTTCTCTAAGCTAAAGAGACCCAGCTCCCTCAGCCTCTCCTCATAAGGGAGATGTTCCACTCCCTTAATCATCTTCGTGGCTCTGCGCTGGACTCTCTCTAGCAGTTCCCTGTCCTTCTTGAACTGAGGGGCCCAGAACTGGACACAATATTCCAGATGCGGCCTCACCAAGGCAGAGTAGAGGGGGAGGAGAACCTCTCTTGACCTGCTAACCACACCCCTCCTTCTAATACACCCCAGGATGCCATTGGCCTTCTTGACCACAAGGGCACACTGCTGGCTCATGGTCATCCTGCTGTCCACTAGGACCCCCAGGTCCCTTTCCCCTACGCTGCTCTCCAACAGGTCTGCCCCCAACTTGTACTGGTACATGGGGTTGTTCTTGCCCAGATGCAGGACTCTACACTTGCCCTTGTTATATTTCATTAAATTTCTCCCCGCCCAACTCTCCAGCCTGTCCAGGTCTCTCTGAATGGCTGCGCAGCCTTCCGGCACATCAGCCACTCCTCCCAGTTTTGTGTCATCAGCGAACTTGCTGACAGTGCACTCTATTCCCTCATCCAAGTCATAGAAATACTGAAATCTCCATCACGATGGAGAAAAATATGTTTCTATTGCCTGCTCTGGTAGCCAAAGCAATACACATTTCCAATTTCTGCTCCAGTGAAATTGTAATTATGTTTTGCAAAATGAAGCAACTCCAACAGAGGAGAACAAAAGACACACAACCTGCAGAACAGCACAGTTGGCAAGATCCTTATGGAAGAGGTACAATTTTTCAAGTTGGAGGCCTTGCTCCAAATACAGTGGACAACAGATGTAAACCAATATTTTGATTAAATAAGGAGGAGAACAGATGGAGGTCTCAGTTTTACATAAAGCCCTAAATACTCACATGAAGCTAATACTGTTTCCCATTTTCCATTACATTCACTAATAACACCCAAACCAAAATATTTTATTTTACTTGAAACCAACACTCTCTTGAGTTGCAAAAAAATATCATTACTTTAAAAAAGCCCTAACAATTATTTTGGGCCCACAAAATCTGAAACAATTTTCTGTCTTTCTTTTCACAACAAATTTTGGAGACTCAGTTACCGAACTCAAAGCAAATAATTATTTTCACAATTCCATTCCCACTGGCTTTGGACTAGGGACCTCCATGTTCCCAAGATTTCATAGCACTTTGGGAATTAAGGCTATTTCCAATCCCGTGTGCCTTGGGTTGTAGAGAACCTGCTTAAAAACTCCTTCACAGAAAATGTTTCGCATCTCCCACATTTTTCTAATAACAACTAAACATTATTTATTTTTATGGTCAAATAAGTTTTTAGAACCAGAAACTCATATTCTCACAGCATCAAGGAAGACTGAAGCAAATTTCCTAAGCAGTGGTAAAGCTGGGTGTCAGCAGGCAGCAGTAAATACAGGCTGAAGAAGACACCTGCAATATATTTTGCCAGAGCTAAGACATAAAATCCCAGACTGAGCTGCTGATATTTGCTGAGTTGCTACCACATCTTTAGGGTAGGGGGAAATACTGAAATCACAAATGAAAAACCAGGTTATTGGCCTTTGAAAAAGGGAGCCACAAAGCAGAGATCAGGAAGAGCTCGAGCTGCACCGAGCTGGAGACAAACAGTTTGAAATCCTGAGTTTTGCTGCCAAACAAGAGGACGAGCTGTTGTTCCCTTCCAGCCTTGGAAGCTGCTTCTAACTTGGCTCCTGTCATACTTTGAAGGGGAAAATCAGTAGAGCTGGAACTTGCAGAGGGCACTCTCTTGGGCACAGAACCAAGCAAAGAACCAGAGGTAAGACTCAGCACTGTTATGCAGCACATAACCAGCGTGTAGCCACTCACACACCACCGCTCAGGGCTCCCATGCTGAGATGGAAGGCGTTGCTTTACGTGCCCGCAGCTTCACAACGCAACCCTAAACCCTGTGGGATTTAGTCCCTGCGCTCTGTTCTTCCAGGCACTGCACGAAATAACACTGAAATACAGCGCGGGGACTGCAAAACAGAACTTCAACTCCTCGTTTTCTTGAAAACATTCTCTTGGGGAAAGAAAATGTTCCTGCTAGTTTCCAATCAGCTCCCGAGGCGCAGACCCGTGCAGACCACCAGCACGCACGTAGACAGCCTGACTGCGGCAGGCGTACTGCGACCTGCAGTGCAACGTAATGGGGCAGAAATGAAGGGAAGATCTCTCCAGATATTCGTAATTCATCATTACCAGAAAGCAGGAATGAAACAGAGCAAGGTGCCCTTCTGCACTGTCCTAACAAACAGAAGTTGTTTTCAAAAGCTGACCACGCTTAAGTGTTTAGGGGCCGTAAATACAGCCACAACGGCTCCAGACTGAACTTCTGCATCTCTCAGAAACAAAGCAAAAGCAGAAATGTGACATAACGATAAAAGAATCCAACTCAGACCCAGGGTAAGTGGTATAAGCAAGTGAAACTCCACTGAAAATTAACACTCATTGCTAGGCCATGTAGCAGGAGACAGCCACCTCTCCTTGCTGGCTGCCTTGTGCAGCCGTGGGAGGCAGAGGAGGCTCCTGGACAAGGTGGATCCCACAGGCATCTCAGTACCTGAGCAGGTCTCCAGCTAGCAGCCCAGCACCATTCCTGGGGATTTTATGGCCTCATCCCACCACAGCACATCCTACAGACTCTGCAGAGGGCTGCAGAGGGGGAACGTGGCAGAACATAACAGAGCCTCGTGGCTTTTCTCTGCTTCACCTAACCCACCCACGCTGGCATGCAGAGCACAAACCTTTTGAAATGCTCTGCATCTGTGTGTTAGGATAAATGGTGGATTACGGCCACGCAGCCTCCACAGCAGGCTCCACCTCTCTTGCAGACACCAGGATGGTACAGAGTGATGCAATATGGACTTGTGTCCGGGGTCAGATACAATGCCAGAACTCATGGCTGAACTTCTCTGAAAACTCACACGAGAGCACACGCCCAAGGACTGCTCTGGAGGGCAAGGCAGGTGTTTGTAAGGCCCTGTCCCAGCTCCGAGGTGGGAGATCCTCCTACCCACCTGCATCTGTGCTCTTCTGTATGGCCAAAGGCACTCTATACCAGTCAGGCACTCGCAGGGATAAGTCTGATGAAGCTTAAAAATACATTCTTGCTCTGCTGCTTGGGCTTCAGACTAAACCCTGACTGGCTGGCACTTGTATCCAGAAGTGCTCTGTTATTACATTTTAATCTTAAAGTCAAGCAGCCCTTCAAGCATAAGGACAAGTTTCTGCAAGCCATCTGCCCGGGTTAAGGCAGCACCATGGGTTCTTTGGCGGAGATGGGCTGGAAGCCGGCGCTGCCGGCTCCCCATCTGCCTGACCCCTTCCTGCTGGTAGGGTCTCTCTGGAAGCTGGTTCCCCAGACCACATCAGAGCACCAGTCCCCTCCCAGCACTCCCTGGGCTGCTGCTCCAGAGACGAAGCAGTGCCCAAGGCACTGACTTCTCTCACAGCAAAGATGCTGGCACTGCCTGGGATCCAAGACCTTTCTGATGGTTTGAAGCACCAGCAGTCCCACCTCCCCTCCCTCTGGGCACCTCAGAAAAGCATCTGTAGAAGCCAACACAATTTCCAACATGATTTCATTGCTATTGAGATGAACAAGCATGATTCATCCTCCAGTTAAATTAGAGTGGTAGGCTAAAATATACACGCATAGACTAAAAAAATCCTTCCCATACCACAACAGATAATCACAAAGCTTCTACCACGTTAGTGGGTCTGACCCAAGTGGTACAGATCCAGTGGGACCCCATGGGTGCCCTGAGCTCCTCAGGGTCAGGCACACCTATAAGCTTCCACTTTATTATACGAACAGCAGCTGTAAAAGAGCTAATGATAGTTTCCAAAGGCAGCTTTACAAGGGCAAAAAGACATTCTTGTGAAATGGGGCAGCTACGAGTCGGAGCCATTACTGCTGAAACACAGACGCGCTGGAGATTGCTACAGTGAAGTAATCCCAAAGATGGTGCAATCCGTATATATTTATATGTCCACATTTGTGTGCGGACTTTTATATGTATGTATATATAATATATATTATTTGCTGCACTTTTATGTATGACTCTAGTCAGGAAAGAGGAGTTACACTTGAGGTATTTCCCTGAATCCCAGAGCAAACGTCCTCCCACTTACTGCGGGAAGGGGAGAGGTGGACAGAAAAAGGCTTCGTGTCCAGCTCTTGGTATGCATGCCACACGCTCCCTCTCCGGATGAGCCACCAGCCTAGTCCTGTGATAGACTCCTCGGTCCCACTGGGCAGTGACACTGGAATTTGCTGGCCCTGAAACATCACTTGCTGAGTCGCTCCCAACAGAGCTTCTATTTTACCCTTGCCAGAAAAAGATGGGAAAAAAAAAAAAACCCAAACCACAACGCTTCTTTCTGTGAGTCCCTTTACCTGAAGTCTTCAGAGGAGGCATATAAGAGACTTGAGACCCAAATGCATGAACAAGAATCAGGTGTGGACTTATGACTGACGGTGCCAAGAGAGGTTAAAAAGCATAAGCCTGTTATGTCACCTTGACAAAAATAGACCAACCTTGATTCAAAGCCTGACACAGAAATTAAAATGAAATCAGGCTTGTGCCCACAGTACAACACAGTCTCAATACTTCAAGATGGAGTGAAAGAGTTACCCAAGATTAACCATCACCAACTGCTCACAGCCCACCGTAGAGCTGCTCGAAGGCCCTGACCCAGCTCCAAGCCATCCTGGTAGGACCAGGGCTGGACTGCGTTGCTGAAAAGGCTCCTCTTTCCACTGGCACAGAGTGACAGGTCCCCCTTTCACCACTGCATGCCACTAAGCCTGCCCTGGGGGAATCAGACAGTAGCTCACACGAAAGCGACTCTCCTGCCCTCTCACTGCTAATCTCACAGCTGCTGTGTAATCTACCCTCCCCACACTTGGGAGTCCTAGGAGGAATGTTTCACTCCAGGAAATAGCAAAGGAAAAAAAAATAAAAGTAAAGGTGGCCCTATCTATCACGATCATGGGTGCAGACTGCCTCTGGCAATGGCTTGGGCAGCCAACCAACCTGTGCTAGTATTGGTAATGCCAGCGGGGCTTTGTCACCCCTGAGTTGAACCTGTATGTCTAGTCAGGCAGACTTCTCCATATTCATCCAATTTGGGTAACATTCATTTTACTCTGAGCCTGATCTTGAATCCAGGGAAATCGTTGGAAAAAGGTCCTGTCAGGTTCAGTCGATTTTAGATTAGGCCCTTAGACAAAAAAAAACAACACTTAACCTTATTAAGGTTCTGAATTACAGATCCAGATTTCTAAAGCTCGGCTATAGGCACTGATCTCCTTTCTATAGTGGAATGAACAAAGCTGAAGGCAAAAGCGTTCTGTATTTTCAGACGGGATTTTTAAAAGTACTTTGCTTTGGCCTGTAGATTCCCATTGCCAAATTCACCATTAACGTTTGAAGGAGCAGCACTGGGGCAGCACGGACGCTCTGGAAAATCTCACCATCTGCGCTGAATTTTTAAGCACACAATGAAAGAGCAGTCTCTGTGCTAGTGACACATTGTGGGCAGAAAACACACAGGCATCCCAGCGCTGCGCAGGAGGGGGTACTGCCTAGCCCTCCTTGGAACAAAGTTTAAATATATTTCCCAGGAGATGCTGCCTTGAGAGATGTTCCTGAAGAAACTGAGACCATCACTGATATCGAGTCTCTTTTTTTTCTAAGACCGCAGCAAACCTGTGGGCAAACAAAGTGCTTTCCTGGCTGCTCTGATCTCCCTGCTTTTCGCCACAACAATCACTTAAATAGCAGCAGTGAAATCAGATGGAAGAGGTATTTGGAGGAGCCTAGCAAATGGGTCATTATCCTAGGATTTAGGTTCTCTTTTCATGTGGATTACTGTTGCTATTTTACAGGTGATTCACTCAGGGCTGTGTGAAGCCCAAGTACCCTGGATAAGCACAGCAGAGCCAGGTGAAATTCCTGGCTGAGCATGCTGAGCTCTCTGCAATCCCACTCCTGCTTCTGGGGACTCCTCCCGAGCTGCCTGCGTGCAGGAACCAGCAACACCGAGCTTTGTGCCAGGCCAACAGGGACAGACTAGATCCCATGTGCCACCCCGCATGCCATACAGGCAGCAAACAGACCCTAAACTACCCATGAACAGTGCTGGCCGGTATTGTCCCTGTGTCCCATCAGGTGCTTAACCCACGAGTGTCTTTGCTCAGGGCTCCCTCTCCAGCTAGCAGAGGGAGACAAGTGCTTTCCCAAGGCAGTTCAGCCCCCCTAAAATTTGACTCACCAGCTGGCAAGGCTAAGTTCCCAAATTAGGTGCCTTAGCTGGTTGCCTGATTGCAAGCATAACAGAAGTAACTTAGAGCAGGAGTCAATTGATGCTTAGCAGACATGGCTCCACGCACAAAAAGCTGCCAACTCCCTTGTTCCTGTGATACATGAAACAAACGAACCAGAAAATGAAAATAAGCCCATCTTAACTGATACCATCTAGAAAAAAAGATAGAAATGAGACCTGAATGAGGAAGGTCTGTCTTTACACTGCTCACCTCTTGAGTTTTTAGCCCACAGATCTGTCAAGTCCCTGCCTGAGATCCACTGCAACCCAACTGGCATCTCCTCAGTCTGCAGTAGGGCACTTTGGCCTCTGCAACATGGGACCACGGAGGAGGATACCCAGTGGTACTGTGTGTCTGTGTCTCTGGGAATATGCCTCCTGGTATGACTCAGCTTTCTGTGGCACCACACTAACAGGCTGCTTTCCAGCTCAAATATGGGGCAAGCCCCAATAAACAAGCCAGCCCCTCCACCAGCATCTACAGTCACATCCTTGCAACACAAGGAATCAGCAACCCTTTCCTTTCATCACCCAATACACAGAGTATCAACTCCAGGGAGGGAACTGGGAAGTTTGTGTAAGGGAAGCACAAAGGGCATTTTTAGGACAGGAATGGGAATAATGACTAACTTCAGCGTGCAGCAAGCTCCTGTTCAGAGGGAATTTTGGGGGTGTTACCCACGAGCAGCACATGCCTTTCAGTGGCTGATTCAGAGTCAATGCATGCCCTGACTCCGTGTATTCCCTCTCCTTTCCAGGACTAGGATGCCTTGCTCACTGCAAGGTATCTGCAACGACTGTTCTTAACTCACCCTTTTTCAGGCCAACACCACAGACTACAGGACTCTCAGATTTACTATTTTAACTGAGGAAGGTCTGAAGCTGTCAGGTCCCTCTCACTTACACAGGCCTTGACTATAGGCTTGATTTTCTTGATTATAAATCCCTTTCTGCAGGAAAAAAAGACACCACAAACCCTCACCGAAACTTATTTCTAATCTAGGGTGACAAGAAACAACAGGCAAACCAGACAGAAATCTTTGCTGAGAGGTGTGATGACACTACACCAGATCAAAACTCTGAATTAAACATTTTGTATCTAAACCTCCCATGCTTACACAGGCCAGAATTGCACAACAATACACATTTTCTATCACAATACAAAAGTTAGTCAGCTTCAAGGCAAGATGTTTTTCAAAAAAACTCCTTGTCTGTGCTTGCTAAAGGTCCATTCAGGTGACATCTAAAGTGCATTGGTTTTTAGCTTATGTCCTCATCAAACTTCAGCACACTCCACCTACAAGGTGATATTTTTATTTTGTGGCAGGAAAGCCATTCTTAATGTTATTGACAATACCAGTGGGTTCGGTCATCAAGTACTTCAAACTCATCTACACAGTCAACTGCCATTACTCTTAGACTGGACGTCTGTTTTCAGATACTCTCCCCATGAATAAATAATTGATTGAGGACTAATGGAAGACCACAGAGGCTTAGGGGAAGCAGAACGACTGTTTACTGCCCTGAGAAAAAGGAACAAAAAGTGAATTATTTTAATTTTAACATGCTGAAATGCATCACCCACAAAAGATATATTAAAGCTAATGAATTCCTGGAACTGTTCTAGATAGGCTATGCAGACAAGGAGCAGTAGATGACCTGTGTCCTCTGCGCTTTGGGGACAACATACACATGTGGTTTATCTGTCCCCCATTTTTCTTCTCAAGCAGACTTCACAGCACTTTACTTTACAAATGATTTGCAAACCTATTCATGATCTTGCGTGAGAAATGATTTCACAGTAGGGTTGTGAGGGCAGAGGACGCTGCGTGGGGATGGTGGTACGGATGCTGCAGCATAATTCATGCTAGACTGTAATAGGAAAGCAACCACACCATGACATAGCAGCCACTCTCACACCAAGATTACATCCCTGTACATTGGGACTCAACTTTTAAACACAGGGTTACTTTCACTTCCCACCCCACGTTGCCCTGTGGTGACTTGGGAAGCATCACAGTGATACGAATGCAAACCCAGCTTGCTTCCTCTTAATTTTGTAGTACTGGTTTTGAATCTCTGCATTTCCACAGCTACCCCTGCTACTTGGACCTCAACCCTTGGGCATGGTTCTCTGTCCCCAGACCAAGTGCTTGCTGTCACTCCTGGCACCACCAGCAGCCTTCACCATGGCTGGAATGACTCAAAACAGATAATACCCAACAAGAAGACAACCCTTATCAACAGCCTTTCATTCCCCCACAGCAGCCAAAGCATGCTCCCAGAGCAGCTCTGCCCAGACACGGAGTGGGCGCAGCTGACACCCAGTACGATGTTTGGATGCAGCAGCTCTGCCCCAGAGCTAATCCAAGCTTCAGGGATCAGGCAGAAACGCTTTCCCCTGAGCATCCACAGATGAGCCTGTATGGCGGATTTCTTCACCAAGCGCTTCTCCACCCCAGCTTTCTATCTCAAGGTGAAGCACTCTGTAGCCCGACGGCTCTGGTGCCCACAAGACACCTCCATACCGCAGACGTCAGAGCTGCGGCACTAGTGACACATTGCCCAGACGCGCGGTGACTTGCTGTTAAACCCAGCAGCTGAGCAAGCAGAGCTCCCCCTTGGCCTCGGTCACCCTGGGCAGCTGGAGCTTTTTCTGGCACCTGACTAGCAACCCTGTGGCTTTTACCTCATGTTCAGGAACGAGACAGAACATGGATTCAGGCTTAGCTTCCTGCATCTTTAAAGGAAAGCATTTGGGTTTAGCACCTGCCAGCCGCTAAGGTGCCATCAGGGCTGTTTTTTTTGTAAGCTAAAGACAGCAACGTCCCTCTTTCTGGTGGTTTAAGCCTTCTCCTCCAGCTGCACGGCCACGCTGCTTTCCTACCCGAACCTGCGCTCCTACACCCTGTCCCACCCATGCTTTTCGGGGCAGCGAGAGTGCTGTGTGTGGGGCAGGGTGCCCTGCAGGGAGGCGCAGCAATGGCGGAGGAATCCAGCGCTTCCCCACGTGCTACAGCCAACCTCAGCAGCAAGAGGAAGGCCCTGTGCGTGGCATGGCTGCAGCTTTCGCCCTCAGCAGGGGACAGCACTCCACGTTACTTGTGTCGCAAGCAGTTATAGGAACCGAGAGATTTCCCGGATTGCCCTGGCCAAGCTGCATTGCGGCTCTCTGCGGTGCTACCGCAGGGCTTCAGCTGGCCCCTGTCCTCCCTATAGCACTCCCTGCTCTTTGCCAAACCCCAATGCCTCTGCTCGCATCACGCACTCCCCTGCTCCACAGCACTGTCCCCTTACACAGGCTGAGCCATTCCTAGGATCAAGTACCGCTCAGATGAGCAAGACTGGAAAAATCTTCCCCCCCTGCTCCACACGAGTCCTACATTGGCCATTGTTGGTATAAACCACAGATTACTTCATGACTTTCTGGCAGTCACAACTCACATCATCAGCCAGTGAGTGGAATGGGTCGTATACACATGAGAGCGCCTGGGCGAAACCACAGAAGGGTTAAACCCTGCAGCGGGCTGAGAGAAAACCCACTCCACACAGAGGGCTCTCAGAGGAGCCGAGGCTGTGACTCACCGGGAGGGGCTGCACAAAACCAGGGATTCAGGGAGGCCCACAGGAATTTCTTCAGGGAGATTCTTCCCCCAGAGACAGGCGAGGGAAGGGCCTCACTTTCCCATCACAGATCCCGTGACTGCCCTGCCAGGAGGAGAATCACTATTGTCCAGCAAACTATTTCTAGTTTGGCTAAAAACAGGATGACAGAAGACTAATTGCTTCACTGGAGAAAAAAAAAACCAACTAGTCTGGAGTGGCGGAATTATTTTGTAGACTGTTGTTGTTTGGGTTTGTTTCCATCCTGGCTTAACGAGCATTAATGACTTCAGTTCCAGGAGGATGGAGGGAAGAAAGCCATGAGGGTGAGAACACCATCCACACAGACACCTCTCGCCCAGCAGGCACTGCTGCCCCAGACAACCTCTGCAGCCCCCTGGCAACAGGGCGCTGTGTCCGTCCATCCGTCCCTCCTTCCTCCAGCTCATCAGAATGAGGAAGGTGGCTGAGAGTGAAGGGAAATGTGAAGTTTTCCTTTTTCATCAGTCTGACTGGAAATGCCAGCCTTCCCGCAGCTCAAATACTTCAGCACGTTAGCTATGCTTGGCAGCATCTCCAGAAACACTGCTGTCCCTTCTCAGTGGCAGGGAAACAAAGGGAAAACATCCCAAAAGAGCGGATGCTCCGGTAGAAAGCAGTCGAGCCCAATGCCCGTAAAATAAAGTTTGTTTGTTTTGTTCGCAGAAGCCACACTGAAACTTCTGAGAGTACTTCTGGTGTCCGGAGAGACAGAATGAAACCTAAAGCCAAGACATGTAATTAATGTTGAAATTCTTCCTTACATAACAGCGCCTGGGACGCAGCCACTCACTTGGCCAACGCTGTGAACGGCGCTGCCAACACAGGTCAAGAAAAAGCCTGCAAGCGAGCAAGCGACGTCTGGGTTATGCCCGGTGGCTACGGGCATCCTTACACACTTAGTATAGGCTTCAGGGAACTCGGCATCAGGAGCCTATGGGAATTATGCGCTCAGTCTATAAGTCAGCTCTCTTGAGGGACAGCCATCTTCTAGCTGGATCCCCAGAGAACAAGAGAACACCTTGAACCACTCCAAACCACAGCAACGTTTCAAGGAAGACACAAGCAGTGTAAAGACTTGGAAATATTAGGAGCTTCCCCAGAGAAGAGGTGGAAAATTTCAGACAAGACTGGTTGTAAGAAAGTGAAGAGAAAGTAGAGAAGGCTTGCAGGCAGGCAAGCAGTGACTTCAATGAACCTTCCTAGACATGACAGAACATGGAGATACCTGATACTCCGTGCCACATTTAACTCACACAGAGGTAACAGCTAGGCCTCCAGAAACCATCATTTGACATCCCCTCTCTTTCACATGTCCCTAGTCCAATGTCAGTTTACTGGTTCATGGCCATAGCTGGAATTTGTTGTCTTGCTTCCTGGCCATCAGGGATCCAGAAATGCCACCAGCTGATGCTGGGAAGGAGCATCCAACCGATCTGGCAGGAACTTCTCCTGACTCCCCTGTGGCCTGGGGAAATCAGTCCAGAAGGACCCCAAAGGCAGCTGTGACTGGAGATGATAAGGTGTAGTAAATAGGGCAGGCTGCAAGACAGTTTTACATTAATTTTATCACAAAATACCGGTCTTTTCCCCCTGGGGCTATCCCTGTCAGGGTAGTCACCAATTTGAGCATCAGTGAGCAGGGCAATTTCACTAGATCAAGAGTGTAGGGGGACGTGCAACACAGAGACTCTCCACTCATGAATCAGACTTCAGCCCACTCGAGCCACAGACGTCTTGTGGCTTTAGAGGTTCAAAAGCCAGTCTCACTTTGCTCTGACTCCTTTCCAAAGCATCATGATTTCCAATAAGAAGCACAGGTTAGTATCGCCTTTCTGAAAGCAGACAGGAAAGTATGTTTCAAGTGGCTCAGTCACAGATAAAAGCTATCTGTTTAACAGATATAGTGCAATAAAGGCTTATTTGGGCATTTTCTCTTTGTGTAGGGATAGGGAAAAAAAAGCATGATTTCAGGTACGAGTTACACTAGTCCCATCTCAAACCCACGACCAGCAGATTGGCTGCCACCGATCGGACATCACAGCTTTGAAATTAACTCAGTGGTTCCAGGCATGAGTTGGACCAGCTGACGCTTCACTGGCTTGCTGCATCCCAAGCAGCACAAAGGAGATGGAGAGGTGTAACCCTCCTGTGGGAGTCGGCCCTGGCCTCAAAGAGACCCCAGTGGGAGCAGGAGCAGCTCTTGTTCCATGCTCCATGCTGATGGAAGGGTAGAGTGGCTGGGCAGTGCCGTGCTCTGACCTTCACGGTGGGTGGGCTGTCTCTTTGGGAGCTTAGCCAGCTGGCAAGAGTCAGAGAAGCTCCTTGCCTTGCTCATTTATCAAGGCTGGGCAGAGAAGCAAGAAGCAGGAGCCAGCTGCCAAGATTTTTGCTCCCTTCTGTGCTCAACAGTGGCTGAAGGTAGACACTCCGGCTGTGAAGCTGCTGTTTGGGCACCAGGTTTCAAAATAGCGATATGAAAATTACAGAAATGGAGAGCTCCAGCTAGGAAGAACGGTTATAAAGGAAGAGGAAAAATTAAAGAGAAGGTGCAAGCAATGGCAAAGGCTAAATTAAATTGATAAGATTGTGTCCAAATCCCCGAAACATAGATAAGCATACAACTCCTCAACTTATGGTCAAGACGTGCTGACAAACAGAAACACAAAGCACATTAATTCAGCTTTTAGGCAGAAGTCAACAAGGACATGGGATCTTGCTACATTTTCATACTCAGGTGAATGTCAAAAGGAATGTAACCACATCCAGAGAAGGGAGGAGAAAACCCAAAGCCCGCATGCTAAATGTCACACACGGCTCAGCCTCAAACACGGGTGGCACAGAGCCTGCATGCCACAACGTCCTGCAGCCTTGCTACAACAGCACACACAGGCTTACTGAAAAGCCCATGAAGAGTTTGAAGGGATCACTTCCTACCACCCCTTCTACCACACAGGTTTGCACGTGGAGTAATTTCCCCCTGCTACCTTGCACAGCTAACCCTGCTTTTCCCCATTTCACACCCCTCCCCGTCCCCTCCTCCAGCCCCATTCCTTTTCCATCACAATAAACAAAGAAGCCATAACCCGCTTTGGCAAGGCACCATGATGCTGCTGCCTTCCCTGAAACGGCATAGATCAGAAATGGTTCTGATGCAAACATTCACATCCTTATTGGATGGACTTCGCCAAATCGGAGATTTAGCTGGTAAATAACCTCTTCTAGCTGGACGTCATTTTCCTGACTCATGAGCACTTCTCTACCATACTGCCAAGAGATCTGTGAAAGCAGCGCTAGATGTTAATAATAAATCATGCTTGTGAAACTTTAATTGATTCAGAAGAAATGATGTCCCCCTCCCTGGCAGTGTTTAAGGCCAGACTGGATGAGGCTTTGAGCAACCTGGGCTAGTGGAAGGTGTCCCTGCCTGTGGCAGGGGGGTTGGAAATAGGTGATCTTTAAGGTCCCTTCCAACCCAAACCATTCTGTGATCCTATGAAATCAGCTCAGAGCATGGAGGATCTCTGTGGTTTTGAATATATCACACCTTGTGCACGGTTGAGACCTGAAGGCTTGCTCCCGTTTCCATTGCTGTCAGCTGGAATACCGCCAACCTGCTTTAGTGGAATAATAATCAGGTAATACAATTCTGAGACTAAACTGTACCTTTAGGCACAGCCTCATAAAAGGGGAGGTTCTCGATCCTATTAACAGCAAAGGTGCTATGACTCAGAGGCCAAATGATGAGTAATGCTTTCCCCTTGTTCCATGGGAATAGGCTTTGCACCAGCAGCTAACTACAAGCCCCAGCACAAGCTGGGCTGGCGCGCGGAGGGCAGAAGCAAAGCTGTGCCCACCCTCCTACCCAGGGTACTGCCTGCAGAAGATGGAATTTTCTCCCACAAAAATTTTGCGTTGTAAACCAGACAGCTATTACTGCAGTGTGACCATGTAATAGTTTGAATTTTCTACTGTGTTATTATCTTTAGTTTATCTCTGTAATCGTTAGAGGCAGCTGATGACTTTGAACTAGAATCTGAAGACAAGGTGTTTCAATTGCACCACCGGTATTAAAAGCTGCTGGGCGACTTTACAAAATCCATCTCTTTCCATAAAACCAGAGTACCTACACGCTCACTGACATAAAGAACAAAATCTAAACATTGGGATTATTGACCAAGGAAACATCATGCGCTGATCTTGCTACAGCTAAAAGAATAAGTCAGATTCTCCCTGGAAAGCTACGGCAGTTGCTGCAGGCCAAGTATGTCAACAATACTGATTTTCTCATTGTCTCCCTTACATACACAGTAGCTTCACCCGCTGCAACACGTCACATTGCAAGAAATCTCCAATTTCAGCAAGTCAGAGGGAGCAGATGCAACAGCATTTTGTTGGTACAATCTTTGTTTTAAAAAATCGTACAAAACATTTATTAAGGTTGACAGAGACCTTTTCCTCAGCTATATATATCAGCCTCCCTAATGCTAACTCAGGGGTCATATTCTCTGACATTAGAAAGGTTCCTTGGTTCAAGGTGGGTGAAAAGATCAACAAAATGATTGGACTGATGCTGGGCAATTCTGGAGATCTCAGAGCAAAAGTTTTCAAAATTGGGTCCTTAAAAGCACAGGCCTGAATGTCCTTGATATAAGGGAACATGTTAAAAGTCAGATGAGCAGTTCTGGCTAAAAAGGTAGCAATAATATTTAGGGGCAGTTTTTAAAAATGAATTTTACATAATATCTTGAAATTTATGTTGATTTTTATTTTTTTCTCCTTCTCATGACCTTCACACCTTTAAAAAAGAATGAAGAGGGCAGGAAAGGCAGAAAAACAGTCTTTTTGTAGAAAAGTTTCTTAGTTTCAGAAGTTCTAACCTAAATATTCCCAGGTGCTCTGGGACTTAAAGATTGAGTCTAATTCTGGGCTCCTCTCTTTATGAACCTGTCTGTAACCATCACATGTAGCTATTTCTTAAATTGCATCTGTATGCTTTTTAATTGTGAAATGCCTCCATAAGGACATATTAGTCACAAAAAGAATGACAGAACACAAGTCATGTCTGATCACTTATCCCCTCACGGGTGAGCAGTATTGCTTATTTTTCTTGCACCAGTACCAGAATTCCCAGCTAATTCCCAGCTAACACCAATCTCTCATTTCCAATATTCAGTAAATTAAAGTCTGTGCCTGTAAGAGTGTAGTACACAAGTTATTACATGCAAATGTAACAACTACACCAAAGAAGAGTGAAAGTACAAGAGACTTGCATTTAGGCAGAGGTTATCCAGCCTTGGGGCAGGTGGATCAACTAGACAAACTCTTGAGGTCCCTTCGAGCTCTGGTTTTTAATGATTTATACAAACTCATTATGTGCAGGGTTTGCAGGTTTCAAATCAATCCCTTTAAACAACCATAAAGGAAAAGTAGACACTAGCAGAGCCAATAACTTCTGTAGGCTATTCAGTAGTCCTTAGTCATGTGGAAAGTTGCATTAAAGTTCACAGACTATATACAGTGGAGTCAATGGGGCACAGAGATCTGATATGTGGATCTCAAAACAGGACAGCTCTTCGTAAGCATAACTGTAAATCAGGACTAAACTGTCCTGCACAGTGACTGATTAAACATGACATGAAAACGTGAGAGGCTGGGTTTTTTTTCCTCTCTGCACTTTCCATTTGATCAAGTGCAGAGAAACACCACTTTAAACACTGCATGCCAGAGGCTGTAAAAGAGCCCAGCTTGCACGCGTGCAACAGCCACATCTGAGTGGAAAACAATGTGGAAGATGCACTGTCTAGAAGCACAAATCAGTCTACACGAGCTGTTGACTGTCAGATAAGATAGCCACAGACATTACTACACTCCTGACCCTAAAAGACATCCCTTTACGTTTTCTAAAGCTGAATGAAGCGCTTCCAGAGACTCAAGTATGAAAATTTCTCTTCCGCACTAAGCAGTTGTTGTAGGGACGGGGCTGTTGGTTTGTTATTCTGTGCCAATTTGCAGCTTTTAGCTGATTTGCTTCACTCATTCACCGTAAAATCAGCTTATATTTCATTCTTTCCGCTGTTCTCATAACACAGCACACCCTTCATTTTGTCCTGCTGATATATATCTCCTCTTGTCTTCAGGGCCCCAATCCAGGAAAGCGCCGAGTCTAGGAGCTCTCCTGAATCCAGGTCTTGAAGCAATAGGGACCAGATCCCACAGCTGAGGTCATGGTGCTCTGCAGAGTGGAGACTTGCACCCGGTTTTGGCCCTGGCTGAGCTGTTTCCCACCCTCTCCTCTCGGATGCAAACAATATGCCTCTACCTGCACGCAGGCAAAACAGGGTTGGGATCAGGGAGGCACCAAATGCAGCAAAGACCACCTACAGATGCATCTACTATAGCAAATTCAAACAAAAACTTTCAGAAAAGCTTAAAAACACCTCACTGAACAAAAGATTTTATTTGCTAAGAAAACAAAGCTATGCAGAGCACCTAAGCAAACCAATGGTGATCCCTGGGTAGCCCCCCCAGCCAGCCAGTTTGCCTTGAAGGGCACTGCTGGTATCAGTCACAGATCCAGTTCAACTGCTAATTTCCCTCCCTGGGGAAAGCCCCTTGACTTCAGGGGAAACAAGATCTGGCTCCAGATGTGAAAAAGCTCATGAGAAGAGAATAAACAAAATCATCAGTTGCCCAAAAAAAAACAAAACCAAAAAACAACAGAGAGGGAACATGAGGGATCCCATGTCTACAATGTCTTGACCCACGGAAAAAGCAAACAGCACACTAGTAAGCTGCTGTGTTAACAGTGGCTCTATGTAATTAGGAAAGGCATTCAGTTCCTGTTTTCAGCATGTAATTTTTAATTGATCTTGCTGAAAGAAACTTTAGTGTTGTTTCAGTTAATAAAGAGTCTTTCCAGCAAAACTGGTCTCTGTAAAAGGCTTATGTAAACCTTCCTCCAAGTGTCACAGGCTGGTTGTTTGAACTGGCAGGGAATTAACCTGTTGCAAAAAACACATTCCCTGTAAAAGCCAACAGTCATGAGACATACAGCTGCAGACCTGACGGGTCTCCTACACTAAGGAAAGGTGACGATTTCAGAGACCTGGCCAGTATCTAGCAATCCTTCCAGATCCCAGAGGAGACAGACCTTTTCCCTGTCATAGGGAGCACCACACATACCAAGGTGATGCTTTCAGATAACACAGAGAAAAGTAAATGCTTGCTGTTAATGAGCCCATCCTATTTTCCCCAAGAGCCTGGAGCCCCAAGGTAAGACCATGGTCTCATCTGGATAACTGCATAATTATCTTTTGCCTTCTAAAGGGACCAGGCATCCTATTGAAGACAGTCAAGTCACGGGACCTACTTAATGGTTTGCTGCCTTTTATCTTGGTGGTTGGTGCCACATCAGAGCATGAGGACTCTGTGCACGCCATCCCAGTTCAGAGGCGTGACACAACACAAGCAGACCCCGAGCATCTCTGGAAGGGCCAGTTGCATTAGAAATATCAATACAGACACAAAGGCAGTGGAATAAGCTACCTAGGAGCCCTCAGGAGAAAAACAAGGTTCTTCAGCCAGCCAACAATCAGTCCTTCCTTCTCCCAAGCTCTCTAGCCCAGCCTTTTAGCTCCTCTGGCTCTTGATCAGCTACATTACGTACATGCTACACTATGCTACCGATACTCTTAATGATGTATCTGCCACTGTGCTGTGCCAAGCAGTGGGCTGGGTCATGTATCTTTCTACCATCCGACTCCATACCCAGGGCTGGCAACACCAGCATTGAAGTGCAGGGTGCAAAGGTAACACTGCCTCTGCTTCCAGATATAGCTAGCCCAAGGCCAGTTCAGGTACGTCACCAGGGACTGCACGCTGTATCACCTCTGCGGGTAGTGGAGACGTGTTCTGAAAAGCGACCATCTCATCGCTCGTACATCCTCCCAGTGGGACACATTTGCAGAGGGAGAGAAAGAAGGTTTGTCATAAAAGTCAAGACCATGCCACTAGGTTGGGTTGATTGCTCTATGTTGTCTATAAAAAGTCCGTTACCTTTCTGAAATTGAAAAAGTCTGCAGGGCAAACCCCTAAGCCCCCTCCTCCAAAAAAACCTCACAACAACCAAGTTTAAGAAAACATTTGCATTTGCCCTCAGTACACAGGTATGATGCCTCTATTGAGGGACACCATGTAGGTGACCCTGGCAAGTGGACCTGTCCACTAGCAAAGCTGTACACCAACCTATGCAAAAGTTTGAATCTGAGGGCAGCAGGGCAGACCAGCCATTCTTACACTAGTGTTACATGGAAGGAAAAGTCCTGCTTTTAAAATAAACCCCTACAATCATTTACTATCTCTTTGCTTTTTAGAAGACTATGAGTGGACTAGCTCACTTGCATTGAGTAAGCCACTGTGCAATCTAATACTGCTCAGACGTCCATGCTGTTTTGTTTTGCTTCTGGCATGCACAGAAGCCAAAATATGCTTCCGTACTCTGGGAACTGTTGAACTGGAAATTGAAAGTCGGGAAGAGCTGCCTCAAGAAAAACAGCACATACAGTCTTTAGATAAAAATCACAAACCAACCTAAATACCTGCAACAGGACCCAGCATACAATTTTCCTTCAGAAATAAGCTTAAAGAAAGCAGCAGTGCAAGAATACTGCCCCGTGAGCAAAGATTTTATCTACAATAGCCTTGATTATCACCTAACCTTTTTCTGGCAACATCCAGCATGAGCTGATCCCAAACATGTCCTTGTCCTACTCCTCTGTGGTTAAGGGTACACAATATGCTATAACCTGACATGTTGAAAAGCTTGTTTTCATGGCTGGATTCACTCGTAGTCCTACCCCCTGTGTGATGGGATAAGGAACTACACTGTACTTGTCGACATTTTTTTCCAGGAAGCAACTATAAATAAGTGCTGCTGAGTTGACAGACAAACCTCAGCTTAGTGCAAGACAGAGATGTCTCCTTGATAAGGCCAGAAAGCCATCTCTCCTTTGCAATGTTGCAAATGAAAAAAAAAAAATCTGTGAAACTGAAAGCTGTCTTTTAAGAAACCCCAAATACACACATATATATTTATGGGACTTCTATTCTGGACAGGGCTTAGTAATAAAAAGCAGAGTTTCCTTGAAGTGAGGAGCAAACTCACTGAATATTTCTGTTGCATCACGAAAACCATCCTATGAGAGCACCAATCCAGCACTAAGCCTGGTTTGAATGTTAAAAAGTCACCTATAAGCAAAATACACCACCTGTCCCAGGAGCCCCATTCTCACGGGCTCACGGTAGCAGTCGCAGAAAGGCTGCACCACAGCTACTTCAACTTGCGTATGTGTGGCTGGAAAAGGAATCAACAAAACCCCTGACCTTAGCTGTTACCAGCATTGTCACCCCATGCCACAGTGACACATTTCAGCTACTTCTCAATGAACTTTCAGTGCCGGTTCTCAAGCCTCTCTGGCATTTCAAAGGAGAGAAGACCCCGCTTCTGGCAGCACTTGTTGCAAAAGCAACTTGACTTACCGAGAGAACTATCACTGTGTTGGTAAATGCAGATTCTCTCCTGAACTGCTTGATCTTGAAGGGGGCAAGGAAAAATATAGTATTATTATGTTTAAGGTTAGCCCAGAAGAAAAACAAATGACCCAGGGTATTCTAGGCCAGCAACTCTGTTATTCCATTGACTCTGAGAAACCAGTAAGAACAGGCACATTGAGCAACTTGTGGCAAAACACTTTCTGGTCAGGCTTTTCCTCATGTCTCTCCCCCCTGCTCCCAGCTTCCTAAGCAAGCACTCACATTCTGATCATAAAATCTCCAAACTCTCTTACAGAAGTGCAGTGATTCCCTTCTGAGTATCTCCTTCCACACTGCAAACTCGTTCCTGGAGCCCAATGTTCGTGACTCGACAGAAGCAACCTCAGCTCAGTACAGCCGCAGCCAGCAGCTCTCTCCCCTTACATCTTCCAGAACAGAGTCACCCCAACTAATTTTAAAAAAACAAGTCATCCCCCCACAGATCTGCCCCATGCAGCTGAAGCTACCTGACTCCACGGCTCAACTGGTTTTCCAACAAGATCAAAGCCCGTGCAGTTGTTCAAGGAGCTTTTCAATTACTCCTCCAGTTTCTATCATGAATTACGGCAGCACTTGAGGAGTGCCAAAACCCCGAGGGATCGATTACTCCTGCCCTGTGACAGGCAGCAGGCTGGGGGGACAGGACAAGCTGGAAGCACGGTGGCATTACATTATGCACAGACACAGTTTTGCTGCTGAATGATTGACGATAACTACTGGATGTCACTATTTTAAGGATAATGTCATATGTGTAATTATCTGGCAGGGTCTCTCTTCAGTGGCTGGCATTATTCACGAGGGAAAAATTAGACTGAAATCCAGCTGTAGAGTAAGTAGATTTGCTATTCTATGCAGACAATCACAGTGCTTTAGAAGCTCGATACATATGCTATGTATCACCAGTAATTTTCATACTGTCAGGACCTGGAGAATATTAAAATGACACTCCTTCTCTGTTTCACTGTGCCACATATATCATATGATTTCATATTTAAAAATAATTTCATATTCTCCGTCGTCACCTGACCATCTGTTTCTTACTGGAGCTCAAGCTAGGAAGAGAAAGAGAAGTTGCTTTCGCTTGATTTATCCTGTCATCTGACCATCAGATAGAAAAGTGTCCCCCGACCCTTTGGCCACTTCTCAGCTATTCTGGATTTAGTGCGTTCAGACCTGGGCTTATCTGATAGGGGAGGACACGTTACTAAACACAGGACTGAATCACCTGGGTTAAACTATGCAAAGCCCCAAACCAAATGGCATTTGGCCCAGCCCACAGTCTGAAACAGTACTGACAGAGCCTGACTGGGATTGGAACTGGTCCCACCCTGGACCCTGTTGCAGGTCCCAGCTGTACAACTGTAACCGAGCAGCAAAAAGAGAGAGCTGACGTGATTCCTTGCAGTGCTGGCACGCCACAAGTAGAACCGAGCAGGGCTACAGCAGACCGTACCCAAATATGCATGCTTTGCTGCTGGAACCCAAGCTACAGTATTCCAAAGAAAACAACTGACTGCTCCTCCTTTCCAGTGCTCTGGGCAAGAGGATGCCAGAGGTGTTCTGCAAAGCATGACAGAAAGAAACCTTTCTGCATAACCAGACTGTCTCAGCGCTGACATCTCCCTGCTCTAGCTGTCCTGTTCCAGCCCAGAAGAGGTCTGGCTCTGCCCCCGGCGTATACTGGAGGGTGCTGGTCAAATGGTCATCTTGGCCAGAGAGAGCTCTGCAAAGCAGACTGACTGTCTGATCCGTGCTAGCTGGTCTGTGCCTTGATGCTTGAGCCAATGGTGTGGCACTTTGGCAGTACGGAAGGGAACAAATATGACCAAACTGCCTGAGTACACAGAAATGATAGAAAAAGAGCACTGAATATGGGAAACTGCTTCCTGAGAACAGCCTGGAGACCCGGGAGCGGAGGCTGGTGCTGGAAGGCAATGATGCTCCACTCCTATTGCAGTCACAAAGATGCTAGACATGGACAGGAAGGGAAAATTCCTGCTGTAGGATAATGGCAGGAATGAAAAGACTATCAGTGGCTGAGCTGAGAGGCACTGGATAAGTATGTCAATAGATAGGGTTTAAACACAGGCCCATAGCTAATACAGGGAAACAAAGAGGCTCGGGTGTAACCAGCACATATTAGCCTTGAAATAACAAGGCACACAGTGTCAAAAGCAACAGCTCCTTGCATTTGCCTCCCAGAAAATCTAGGAAGTTTCACTGAATGCTTCCCCCTTTGTCATCAGTTTGACATGTGCTCTCCAGTGGCAGGACAGGCCCAGGGCAGCACCATGGAGGCTTCGGTCAGTCAGCAGCTAACGCCCAGCAGCCACGCAGGCACCTGGGGTACAGACATGGGGCAGTTCTAGGGCTGATACAAACCAGCTACATCTGCAGAGCGACATGAACTGACACCAATGCCAAATCTAGCCCCTGTGCCTCAGAAGGAAAACCTGATCTTCTACGTGCTCGCACACACATCATAAGACCACCCTCCCTGTAGTCAATACTGCAGCCAGAAATGTCACTCCTTCCTGGAAGCTGGTGCACCTTGGACAATGTGCTGGGGGAAAGTGGAGGTACTGTTATTCCAGCTGACAACTCGTTCCTGGTGGGCAGCAAGCGACAGTTATTTAATCAAGCACAAAACTCAAGCTATCATCTCAGCCGTGAGGTTCACACAAAGAGAACGAATGAATGAATGAATGAATGCAGAGCTCACCGATAAATGATGCCTCTTTCATGGAGAAACATAAGGGCTGAAATAATTTCTGCAGCATAGAACCGGGCCCGATCTTCATCGAAGCGACGCGACTTCTGAATATGGAACATCAAGTCCCCGCCACTTACGAACTCCATCACAAAGAACAGGCGATCCTTCACACACGCAAACACAACAGATATGAACAGCATTAATCATATCCTCTGTCAGGCTTAGAAAATTCTAAGTAAAACTATTACCTCCCAAACAAAAACAGATTAAGCACCCATGAGACACTGGGGAAAATAAAAATCCTGATTTCTTCAGGAAAGATTAAGTCAATGCCAGGAAGATCTGTTAGTACCTCCTTGCCCCTGTATTCCTCCCAAAAATTTTGCCCCCAGTCACGAAATGAATTCCTGTTCACATGTGGATTAGGCTTATCAGTAGGTGTGTGCTCATCACTAACCAGCTCCCATGGGGTTTCCCCAAACTGTTCTTAGCCTGAATCAGCAGAGGACGATACCCCTTCAACAGCAATCTGAGCTGAGCAGGCACAAGAGAAATCTGTAAAAAGTCCCTTGCTCCCTACTAAACACCTCAGATCTCTGGGGAAAGATGCTCCATAATATAATGTGCATAACCAGACTGCTCACAGGCTGCAGCTTCGCCACAACAGCAGAAGGGCTCAGGAACAGCAACGATGATGTTGTCTCAAGGGTATCTTGACAACCATTTCTGGGGAATGTGTGTTGTTTTCCAGAACGGGGTTTCCTGCCGTACACTTGCCTGGAAGCTGCTTTTTGGGCCCTCAGATTTCAGCTTTCCTCATAGCTCTGATTAACCTGCAGAGACCTCTGAGTGATGAAGGAACTGATAAGGACAAAGTACAAACCAAACTTTCTGCTGAGCGGAAAAGCAACCTGCTCAATAAAGTTCAGTTCATTAACCACAGCTGCTGGTCTCTGAGGTTTCTTTTTTGGCTTTGTTGGGGTTTTCGCAAGAGTCTACACATAGGGAGGCACTTGCTTAAGCTGCGTGCTCAACAGTCTGGATGTGGGTTTAGTGCACGCAAAAGGGGTGCTCGCTTAATTGTGAGAGGAAGGACACACAGTGATTAGTCACAAAACTAAACCCTACAATTGTTGCAATCTGGTTCAGAAATTTCCCCTGATAATTGTTTCAGGACATTCAGTACTGATTGTTCCAGTTTTACTCTGAGTATCAGGAATAAGCAGCCTGGAAAAGAGGCATACAATTCAGCTGAGACCAGTCAGCCTTTTAATGGTACTATTTGCCTTTCTTTCCCCACAAGCCCCTTCCCAGGTCTGATGTTAATCATTTACAAGCTAGTTTTAAACCCTCTCTAAGTTGAAGAGGATAAAGCATTGTTATGCTCCACTTCCTGGCAGCCAGCCAGCTTGAAATAACTACTGGTATTAACACATCAAGATGCACACAGCAGAAGAAAAGCAACCAGGAATCCTTTCGTTCCTCTCTGGATATAAGCAGGAAAGCAAACTGCTCATGACAGATGAGGACCACTTGCTTCTCGTCACCACCCTGCGCTCTGCTCGACAGCTCCTTCTGGGCTCCTTCCGGAACCTAGGATAGATGCGTTCCCAGCAATCTCACAATGCTACTGCGTGTAGCACCAAGGCTACGTGTTAAGTGCTGTCTCCAGTCCATATAAACAACAATACTTCATTGTTTCACTCTGCCTTTATTATAGGGCTGCTGAAAGACACCCAAGCTGGCTCATCTACAGCAGCAGTCTGAGCCAGAGCAGCACAAACCGTGCAAACCCACCATCAACCTTGGTTTTTCAGCCCACATCAGATCTCTGATGCCACATCTTCACTGCAGTTGGTTAAACTGAGTCTGGCTATGCCGTGCCTACCTGTTCAGCAACCCTTCCTCCAGCTGCAGCACAGATATCGCCTCTGCCTTACCAGTCGGGCCAGCTTTTACATCTCCTTGTTAGTCTTTCCCGCCTCCTTCCTCGCTGATCTCTCCACATGCTTATCTAGCCCAGCTTGTCCAGGCATCTCTTCAAGCCCATACTTAAAAAAGAAATCCCTCTTGCCAGATCTCCGACAGGAAGTAATTTAATTTACCAGCAACCTGATGAGGGATGTGTGTGTATTTATGTAAGTAATATATATGCTTGCATAAACATGCATACTGTTAGGTGAACATGCATATATTTTCTACTCTTTCCTTAAAGTTGAGCTTCAGGGAAACAAAGTTAACTCTTCCTATCTTAAAACATACATGTCCTGCTTCTCCAGTGCTGGCAAAACTCCGTGGCCCATCTGGATGTACCATCTGTACTGTGATGCTTAAAGGAAGATACTACTTCTTTCTCAAATGTCCAGGTGAGCACAGAAACAGCCAGTTTTAAAATTCACATCACTGCTCACATGGAATTAGCATCTTCTTGTTATAACCAGCTCTTGCTTCAGACTTAACTGCAAACCTGAGCAAGTATCATTGCATGTGTTATAAGGTGCTCACAAGTGTAACAGCGAACGCCTCACCTCCATCCATGGTCTCATTTCACAGGCCAAGCATAAATATGGATTATTTAATTACTGAAGCTCTCTCATTTCAGCCTAACAGAACTTTGGACTACCCAATTTTTTTTTTTTTAAAGAGGTCCAGCTAATTGTCCAGTTTTCTAACACTTAGAAATCCCATGGTGTTGCTGAAGAAAAAAGCAGGATGGGAATTACAACTTCTTTATAATACCAGTATTTGTGCATTGCCCTGCTACACCCCTGGCAACAACTATTAGAAAGATCAGCACTAATGACCACCCCTTGGGGACCAGGATCTAAGAGCCAAGCAAGCTCTTCCGTTTTTACTCTTAAGCAAAGCCATCAGCTTGCCAAACTGCAAAGACCCTCACAGGAATCATTGAGAAGTAAAACAAACAGTGGTATTTTATGAAAAAAAGGCAACATGCAGCAGGCAGAGTACAAATGAATAAATAGCTTAAAAAGGGGCCAGGAAAAGGAAATCTTAGAACAGCATATAGTTCAGACACTTGCAAATTTGACCTGACTTAGAGAGTTATATGCCTCCTTTCTTGGGGACTACCAGTGGGAATTAGGAGGAGTTGAAAGCTGGAGCGTTTTTTGACAGGGCTCAATGCCGAAACTCTCGCATTTCTATTTTTCTATTTTGCATTGCTCAGAAGTCTTCCCTGATCTGCTATCTCTGTTTGACGTCGGCAAAAGTAAGAAAGAGCATCTGAGTCAACAGGAAACGGTGACGCGAAAGCCTTTGCAGCAGCCGCGTGAGGAAATCGCGTTGCACCATTGCTGGACTGGGATCGAGATGAATAAAACGGCAGAGCAATTGTTACTGTAAATTAAAGAAACACTTGGAGGAAACAAATAAAGCCCGTGGGATCGGGTGGGCTCATTTCAAGGCTGGTCCACATCTAGAGATTAGCCCTGCCAATTTCAGTGCAAGAGAACTGGTTTTGTTTTTTGTTTTTTGTTTTTAATTTATTTGTCTAAATTTCAGTCTGCCATCCCTATTTGTTCACCTATTAGCAGGGCAGGGGCCATTGGAAGCACATACCATGTCCGAAGGACAGTGTTCGATAGCAATGATATATATCCACTTTATTTGTTTGTTGTCTTAGAGGGGTTTTGCTGGGGCTTGAAGAGAGTCCCTGATTGCAAAAGCCACTGGGTGGGACAATCCACATACTGGTTACTGCCCCTTGCAAACACAAGCACCCACTGAAATCCAACTCAAACATCACTTTAGCCCTTGATCTTCACCAGCTCTACAAGCAAGCTGTTTTGAACCCTCATACATTTCCTCTTCATCATCCCAGGGGAAAAAAAAAAAAAAACAACAAAAAAAAACAAACCACAAAAGTCCAGATTTTATTAAAAGACCATCCTTTCCCTCCCCATGCCCAAAAGAGGCCAGCGTGATGGCTAACTTCCACCCCCTTCTAGTTAAAAGTCATAGCTGATCTCCGTGTACAACCCACACAAGACCAAAGACCTCTGAAGACAGCAAGGGTGAGAGCCTTATCTCTGATCACAGGCCTTCATGCTAAGTAAACGGGACAGGGCAGCACCGTTGCCCTGGTTCAGGCAGCGTGGAGGGAGGAGCTGGACAAAGACAAGCATTTCCTACATGCAGACACATAAGAAAATAACAGCAAAGCTGCCTCCCCTACCTGCCACCCTACAAGAGCCGCTGTGCCAAGGGCAGTGTGGAGGCCAGAGGGGACTTCTCTCAAGAGAGTCATTGGTGGAGGTTCAGAAGACCCACTGGAAACTACCAACAGGGCCTCTCCAGCCTCCAGAGCCACCATAGGCTTGGACAAGCTCTGCACATCCCTGTCACAGCAGAGCTCTCCCAGACACTGCTTCTGCCCACACTGATTCCTCTGCAGGATGAGGGGCTGAGCTGCCTCACCAAGGACACATCCCAGCAGTAATTTCACCCAAGCCTCCCCTTTAGCTGACAGCTGCCATATAAGACAGCATCTGGAGGATATGGAGACCTGGTTAAATGCCATTTACAGCAACGGTCCATTTTTTTCCCCAAAAAAAAAGGCAGCTTGGCTCAGGAATTCTGCTAAGTTTGTATTTCATCTTTTTGGAAATAATTCATGCACACAAGTCCTTAGAAAATCAGCTTTGGACTCAATCTGAGTTCACCGAAGCCAAAGGGTTTCCCCAAGAAAACAGTCATTTTTCACTGGTTTGGCAGTTTATGCTTTGCAGAGCAGAAGGCAGGCTTTCAAGATTATCTCCATACAGAGACAGCTGTGTCACTGCTTCCCAGCAAAAGTTTATTGTTTCCAAAAAGAGTAGCAGGGCTCAGGGAGCTTGCAAGCAAATTATTACAAGATAATTACAAGAGCTGGCAGGCTCCCTCAGCGCTCCCAATGTTCCTGTTCTCCCTTCGTGGTCCACAACCCCCACACAAAGCAATCTGCCTCAGGTCTTGCTGGGAGCGTGCAAATAAACCATGCTGTCTCAGAACTGGGCTTCAGAAAGCCACATGTCCAACTCCCCCAGCAGCGCGAGTGGCCATCCGTATCTGGGTCAGGGCACTGCAAAGCACAGGACCCAGAGGAGGAGTAATAAATAGGTTTCTCAATATTTATCTTCGTAGGAGTAACAGAACCATGAACCATGCTCAGGCGCTGCTCTGCGCCGAAATGCCTCCCCTCCATACCCAGCCCTTCGACCGAGGCAGTGCCACATCCTCGTGAGCTGCCTGCTGCTCCCAGCTAAGGGGTGTACAGGAGGGCAGGCTGTTCAGGGGGGTTAAGGAGGATTGAAGGCGTTGTAAGAACTGGCTCACCAAGAGGGAATTGCTGAAACAACCTTTGCACACACAC
The DNA here is from genome assembly GCF_013368605.1 of Nyctibius grandis. Lineage (NCBI taxonomy): Eukaryota > Metazoa > Chordata > Aves > Nyctibiiformes > Nyctibiidae > Nyctibius > Nyctibius grandis. The sequence continues at coordinate 66,953,745 of NC_090661.1, forward strand.
ATACACGTGTGTGCACAAGAACTGAAGTGGATCTAACGAGCTCAGCCCCAAACTTCCAGACAGTGTCAAAGCCACACTCACCCGACTGTGATGGAGCAAGACACTGACCTGCGCTAGGTGAAGATTTGGTCGTTTGATTTCACACAGAATAACTACATCAAGCAGAGGAGAAGCAGCACCTCTGTGCCACGCTTGCTCAGCTGGAATTACATGCATGTTGTTAGTGATGCTTCTTAAACACGGCCGCAGCGATGACGGCCATGGCACCTGCCACCCCTCTGCTCGCTGCCGCCGCGGCCCGAGACTCCCAGACGAACAAGGCAGCGGCAGAAAGGCGGCAGGTTTACAGCCATCTGCTAGCTGATTTTTGGTGCTCCGTTAGCCGTTTTACCTCTCTGCTTCAGTGACTGCAGAAGGAGACGCCAGCCTCAGGAACCACTTCTGCCTAGGAGCAATCGAGCCACAGCGAGGGAGCGTGCCACAGACGGCACACGCAGCCCTGGGGCTGTCGAGATGGGGGAGGTCGCTGTGCCACATCTGAATGGCTGAGAAAGGGAAGGTTGCTTTCTGCCGCTGTTTTTGGGGTGGTTTTTAGCCAGAAGAAGGTGCAGTGACAATTCAGCAAACTCAGAAAGGGGTAAGGCACACGCGGCATCTCCTCCAGGCTGGGCAGGTGGTGAGTGCGCTTCTGAGAAGCACAGGTTACTTCCCCGCACGGGGCTCATTTTTAGCTCCTCTAGCAAAGAGCCGCCGGCGTCATCGTCACAACTACGGGAACGGGGCAGTTATCACCGGTTATCACTCGCAACCGCGCTCTGCTATCTCTCGCTGCTGATAGCGGGCACAACGCAGGCTGTGCTGCGCCGCGGCAGCGAGGCACAGAACCATCGCCTAGAGAATAACAAATCGGCTCCTGCCATTTGCATAAATAAACTCTGCGGGGTCCCTCGGGGTAAAGGCTGTCTCCCTCGCGCATGTGTGCACAGCACGGTGTTAACGCTGAGCTCATTCCAGAAGAGCTGAACAACGACAACCACAACCCAGGGCGAGCTGATGGGAGTTGTGGGTTCCCACCTGCCCCAGAAGAAAAAAAAAAAAAGACAAATCTAACTACACCCTCCAAATTTCTGCCCCTGTTTTCTTAACCACATGGCTGAAATTTCAAGCTCACGGGCTGGACAGCTTTTGTAACACACAAATTCAATCGTTTCTTTGGAACAATGCATCCTTTGGGAAACGCGAGTGAACCATACGTGCATCCTTCCTCCTCATTCCCTCCCCTCCAGACTGTCTAAGTCACAGCAGGATTACATGATTAGCTCGTCTTGTGACCAGAAACTTTTACTCAACATAGACACAAAAGGATGATTTTTATCACTCTTATTCATTTGTATCTGTTCCATTAGAAACAAAACAAAAACCCCAACTAGAAAGAAAAAGAAAATAACGATCTCAGGTATTAGGTCAACCAATTAAATCATGTACAAGAAAATGCCTGTGAAATCCCAATTAAAAAAAGAGACCGCTTGGCCACCAGTAAAACAAAATATCCAAAAAACACAAAACAAATTGAAAGAAGAAATAAAATTAAATCTCTCCCTTCAGACCTTTTAAAATGGCATGGAAAGTTACATAAACACTCCTTCCCACATGAAAGATCAAAAAACAAAGAGCTGGCTGAACTTGGAGGGGCATAAACGGAGGGATAAGGAACTACAATCTATCAAGCTATAGACATGACCCATTAAAGATTTATAGGACACCTGCACCCCTCAGCTGGCTGCTGGTATCGTGGTGTCTCAGAAGAGGGTAGCTCTGTAAGGATCATGCTCTTTTTTACAGCCCTCAGTTCAGAAAAAAAGCTATTGGAATTGCTGTTTCCAGTTTAGAGTGACCAACCTGAGTCAGCTCTGGCCTGTTTTTAAAAATACTGAACTCCGCAATATCTGCTGGCCTCAGCTTGTGCTGGGGAAGTCTAGAGACCTCTACAAGCTTGGCCAAAGGTCTTTAGGGAAATCAAGAGTGCTGAAACACCAAAGGCCACTTGGAAACAGCTTGCTATGAGGCCTTTGTGGATCCATTCTCTCACCTTAAACATCACCTGGAAAGCAACACGGATTCAGAGAGACTGAAACCTAAAACACTGCTGGGTCGCACCTCTTACCTCTTCTCTAAGCTTCGATTGCCTTTTTTCCCCCTCCTCCTCAATGCTGACTGGTACCTGCTTGCTCAAGCTGCTTGTGACTTGGTTCCACTTCGACCCCTTTTTATGCCACAACATCCTTGATTTTAAGTCCAAAGCAAAATATGAGTTTCACATACTGTGGCTAACCATAGGCAACAGCATCTCCTTCAGCTACCCTTGCACTAAGCTTGATGATTTTGTCTCACAGTTACAATCTTTCTCAAAACCCACTGCAGATGGAGACAGGCATTTTCTCAGCTTCATAAAAACTCAAGTATCCAAAGCGCCTCAACAACCCAGGGTGGGAAAGTTACACTCAGGGGCTACAACACGATGATAGCAGCTAACCCTTTGGTTCATATTTTCACTTCAGCTCGTATCACCTCAACATGCAGCCTAAGTGTGGACACCCAGCTAAGTTCACAGATAAAATCAGAAATGTCAGTCTGATCTTGTTTCATCTTCTGCAAGCAAAACCACTCTGCCCACATAAAAAAACACCGACCCCGTATGTTCCTGCAATGAAGAGACCATCACAAGGTGTTACTGTGCACGTCAGAGCAAGCCAAGCCCTCACACATCTGGTTTACCGGCAGCTTGAGCCAGTGTGAGAGCAACGATGTCATGGGTTTTTGGTGGATGTGAACACTGTAAAACCACAGAAAGACACCATTTTGACCAGTCTGCCTTTATTCGGTGCTAGACAGGACAGGAGCTAGAGAAAGGCAGAAACCAACTGCCCCTCCCATGGTGGCAAAGCCAACGTGAGGGTACCATGGCACGTGCCCACAGAAGCCGCACCAGAGAGCGAAGGTGGAGAGGGGAAATTCCCCTGTACCTCCCTGTCCAATAGCCCCCCAAAAACCTAACTTGCCACCCCAGGTAAAGCACAACTCAAGCTCCTTCAAACCTGACTTCAGGAGGACTCTGCAGCAAGCCCCCAGCACAGCCCCTGTGTTTATGGCCAGAAGGCATGCTAGACTGGACCAAGCTTTTTGGAAAATGCCAGGCCTAGAAACAGGATGTCCCCATCACAGCCTTCACTTGAATTTGACTGGCTGCAAACAAAACTGAAGCACGTGCTGGTCTTTCAGCACAGTGGCTTGGGGCTAGCAACAGTCTCAATGCTCAAGAACAGGGGAAAATGTCTCAATGCTTGCAGGAAAGAATCCAAGAAGTGCGCTTGGCTGTTGGCTGTATGCACATATCAAGTTGTGCCTCCCTGATGTGCCAGAGAGGGAAGGCTGGGGGTTTAGAGCCTGGGAGATGATCAAAGCTGTCCTCTCTGCTCCCGAAGGGCTCCCTCTCAGCGCCTTTCAAAGAGAACATCAAAGAGGCCCCACCGCTTCCTTACCAGCCACCAGCACGCTCCAAGGCCTGTGTAAGGACACTTGTTCATCTAACCAGAGCCCTGGGAAGGCTGCTGCTGCCTTTCCAGCCTTCCTCACCTTCACCATGCCGGGCTCTGCCCTGTGCTCTACCCACTTGGTGACAGTGGGAGTGGCTGGTGGACAACCAAGCTGATGCTGAAGATCCCCTGGAGGGATCATGACCGAGGCACTTCAAGGACATATAAGGGCACCTAGACTTCTCCTGCAGCATCCAGGGACCAACGGGTGGGTAAACTGCCAGCCAGCTGCTATTGCTCAGTCCCACTGCTTTTGCTGGCAGCTGGTGGGCCCTCACTTGAAAATTATGTTCCCCTCAAAGACTCCAGATTAGCTCTAACACTTCTAGGAGGTGAAATACAGGCTCATCTCCCTAAATACCCGAGTGATCCATGACATGATGCCCATGCTGACCCTGGGAGAACTCTTTGAGCACCCCGGGAACCAGCGGAGACATGGAGAAACCTTCCCCTTTCCATGCCGAGAGCACGACATCAGCCCACAGCTTGTAAAGGGGGTGGAAAGTTGCGTGCCAGACAGCAGGCTGCCCTCATAAAATGGGACCAGTTCAGTGATTAGCTGCCCCGGAGTCCCTGGGCCAGTTCCTACCGGCTTCAGTAGCACCCCTGCTAGCTATTATCTTGGAAGGATGCTCGTTATAGAAAATCACGTCCCTCTGCCAAGTTCTCGTGTCTCACTATTTTTGGAATGACACGGGCAGGCTCTGTGCCTCCACAGCTGTCAGCAGAGCCACACGGAGAGCAAATCCATATACCGATCAGGCTAACAGGGACAGTGCTGGAAACAGCATCGCCTGGGGGACAGTCCCCTGGAAGCACCCTGCGGTCATGAGAAAAGGGATAAGGGCGATAAACATAAAACCCAGAAGGTATTTGACACTATTTGCCTGGGAAGCTGATCTCCCCCAGCCCTTGTCATTCTCATGCATACGAATGGAGACAAAGGATTTAAAAGCAAACCACCTGTGCAGGAAGGATGGCTCCTAAACCCCAAAGATGACAGGACCTACTTACTGCAAACTCATTTTAATTAAAACATTCCAGGATCCACGTTTCCCAGGATTAAATTACTGACTTAGCTATTTATACATATAGCCTCTTTCACCCATTCTAGGACAGTATTGTTGAGGTGTTAGATGACACCAGTGTCAGGTAAATGGAAATGAGGATTTTTTGATGCTTGTGACCCCTAACGCAGGATCCAGGATTATCCCCAGGTCAGCCCCAGCACCTGTCAGCAATTCACAGATTACTGCAGCAGGAGCATAATCCTGTCTGAGACTAAAGGATGATTCTAAGGCCCTAGAAAAAAGCAGAGGTAAATGGCTCAGGCGATGTGGAAAGTTCCCAAAGCAAGGCTTTCAATTAAAAAAGAAAATAATTAAAAAAAACTAGAGATGTGGTGAGCAAGGAAGACCTCACACAGATGCAGCTGGAGCAGGACTTAAACTGCTGCCCCTGCAAGGGAGCAGCCAGACTCCTTCCTTGCCTTTCCCAGCAAAGGAATCTGGAGGTGCAAGTCCAAAACTGCCCAGCCCGGCGCTGGGCATGCTCAGGGCCACATCCAGCCTCTGCCAGCCTGCTGTGCTGCTAATATTTCCTCTTTAGGCTCTGAACAGTGTGACCCAGAGCCGGCAGAGACAGCCCTTGCAGCTCCTACCATCTAGTGGCTGCAGGACTTCTCTGACAGAGCCAGGAGGCTCTTTGGAGGTCAGGCAGCCTCAGCCCACCCTGGGCAAATAAAGCAGCCCTTGCTAGCGGGTATCACTTATACTGCAGCTGAGACTAAATTAGGACCACACTGAGCACAGAGGCAGCACAAGAGAACAGAAAACCCTTCTGAAAACCATCAGCAGCTAATGTAAGCGCAGAAAAACCTCCGCTAGCTCTACAAGAGGTGAGCAAAAGTAGCAGCAATACAGATCAACTCAGGCAATGCACTGCCGTTGCTGGTCCTTGCACCAGCTGAGCTAATGCTAGATTACTGGTGCTACATGACATCGCACTGTGCAGCACAGACATGCCCCAGGCTGCGTAAGTCAGGAGAAGAGTTTGCTGGTTTGGGTGGAATATTATACAAGAGTCGGAACTCAAATGGGTCTAGATCCAGCCAAACCCTCAAACCCTTTGAGCACTCTATCCTCTAACTGCTGCAGTGTTTCAGGCACTTCCAAGGTCTTTCCTTTCCAGTCTCCACAATTTCCTCTTGAACTGGGAGGAGGGGCCCACAACTGGACACCCCTATTCTAGGTGCAGCCTCACCAGTGCCAAGCAGAGCGGATAATGACTTCCCCATAGCTCCTGAAGCAGCCCAGTACATAATTTAACTGCACTGCTGGCCCATACTGAACTTGGCACCTACCATAAGCCCCAGGTTCAGCTACTACCTTCCAGTTCAGCTACTACCTGCCAGTTAGTCCCAGCCTGTCTTGATGCATCTTATGGGATCAGGCTCTGACTTTGCTTTGACAAATGGTAAGAGGCCTCAACATGGCTCGTTCTTGAAAACTTCCTAAAGTGAGGCCCAGTAAGTCATTATTTATCCACGATTTCCACTGCAGACCGGAGTCATGCTTTGTTTTTTTATAACATGAACCATTAATAGCACATTTTCAGTTTGGGCTGTGTGATACACGTGATGTGGTTTCCATGTGATTGCAAGTGAAACTAGGTATTGTTTCGTGTAACCCTCCCCCCCAACTCCAAACACAAGAAAGTGCTTTGGTATTTTTAAATATGGCTGCAGGCTGACATTTTGAATAAGTGGTTACTATTTTATTTTTTTATATATATATATATATATATTCTTTTCTGCCAGGCTCGTGTTAATGGACGGGCTAACCCAATGCCATGTGAAGAACAAGCAGAAACCCTAAGTACTGTATCAGCCTGGTTAAGCCCTCCTGGAAGGACTCTGTCCCTGCTGTTGCAATCATTTTTCTATTACAGCAAAGGAATTTAATTATGCTTTTATAAGCAATTTACATCTGGTTATTCTGGATTGAGGTGGGTGTCACTGAGCGCAGAACACGGACAAAAGACGCCATGAACCACACTAGTCTGAAATCTAGTTTTTCTTTTGTAAACGCTTCCCTTTTTGGTTTTGCTTATTATTGGAGGGAAGTGGTTTTCTGTTACTGACAATCCAGATAATGAAGCAAAGAGGGATTCAAGTAAAAGAGGAACCTGGGAAAGACTGGAAACAGCAGGGTCCTGCGATGAGAATCACCACTCCCTTGGCACCCTTTCAGAGACCGACCAGCTCTGCATTCAGGGCAGCAAGGGCTGAGGGGTTCTTCCCTCCGCTCCTCTGATGAGAAGCTGGTCCAGAAATTCCTGTTCCAGGCTGCTCTACTGTTTAGCAACCTCCTTTTCATTTCCAGTCTAACTGTATCCAAGGCCAGACTAGACTCATTTAATCTTAGCCAGCATCTTGACAGCTTTGTTTCCCTCCTCAGCGTTCAACATCTGCAGACATCTATCAGATCCTCTTTTTGCTTTCGATTTGCTAGTCTAAACAGGCTGAGTTCTTCCTTTTTTTTTCCCCTTTGCAAAAGACTCTGCCTTTAATTCATCAGCCCAGAAGACCTTGTCTGCACCCACAGCAGATTACATTCATTTTTTGAACATGACAGACAGTACCAGCACAGTGACCTTAAACCTTCCCTAAGTTCATGGGAAATAGTCTACACAGCCCAGGAGTGCATTTGCTGTTTTCACATCTACATTGCAGTTCAGTAAGTAAAGCCCTAGCAAAGAGTATAGCAACGAGTGGCAAAGACCACTGCTATCCCACATCTGACCTCAAACAGCACACATCAATACTGGACTTTTCTGATATTTTACATGAGAACTTCAGGAAAGCCATTAAAATTTGGGCTCTGTGTCTTCATATTAGGAAATGAAAGAGGAGTTTCCTCGGTTACTAACGACAACAGTGAGCTTTGTTTCTGCTATATAGCACAGCTGCTCTGTGAACCACCTAAACCGTACATAAAAAAAACAAACCACCTCATTTCTATTATGTGAGTCTACCCAAGGGCTCCACCCTAAACGAGCACAATTCTTAAGCTTCATAGCTGGCTGTTGCATCACCCCAGCTAGAAGAGAAATGGGTGGGTGGCAGGATGCATTTGTCTGCCTTTTTGTTTTTTTTCCCCTAGTATTTTGGGTTTATGTAGGAGGAGTGAAGCCACAATTAAAAGGGCAAGTTTCTCCTGCCTCTTCTAAGAGGCAAACAAACTCTATTACCATTTCTCCATTTAGCAATGGACAAAGAGCAACTAGAAGGGAGCCTAGGCAGTGTGGAAGAGCTACACAGCAGAAAATGCTTTGGTCCTAATATTAGCTTAGCTCAAGGACTCCCAAACTTACCTTGCTGGGACACGGCTGTGGCCACTGCCTCCATCACAGCCACTCCTCCCTCCACCACCCACGTCAGCAACAAGCTCCCACCTACGTGCACACACCAAAGGAGGCTCTAAACTGGACAGGCAGCACATGTGCAGTCCTCCATTGAGGTACACACACCACAAGTGACAGCAATGCTATCATTTGTCTTATCTACACAAGAAGAAATACCAGCTGTATATGGATCCACTTCAGTGTCCACCCATGTCAGTAAGATCCTTTCCAGTAACCCCAGAAGGATCTTTCATTCAGTTCTGAGCAGTACAAAAAGGCTAGGAGAGACAGGAGGCTACCCCTGCTTACACGTACAATTCATTGAGTTTGGAGATAATTCAATGCAAATACAGTCCTGTTAAAATTCAGGTAGCAAGACAGCAGAGCCTGAGATCCCACAGCAACCGGAGGACATTGCAGGTCTGCAGACTTTTGTGCATACGCATTTGGAAACATTCAATGGCACAGAGATGTTTCTAGGGAAGACACAAAGAAAGGCTTCCCTGTTATTGCCATTTCGTTAGGGAGCTTAGAACAAGCCAGGATTTTGTTTGCCAAATGCCCAGCAGATATTAGAGGTGGAATATAGCAGAGTGCTCTGTTCACCTTTGAGCAGAGAGGCTTCTCCTAGGTCTAAGGTGGACATTTATAACAGGCCAGGGACCAAATACACAGGAGAGTGCCTCTGTCCTGAACATGCCAGCCAGTATCAGGAGGAAGGTTGTCCACTGCCTGGGCTATACTTACAGGAGTCTGAAAGCAACAGTAGAGCTTGGTGAGGAATGGGTGGTTCCTTGCTAAGGAAAGGATGCGTTTCTCGGTCATGGTGCATTCAACATCGTCATCTTGGAGAATGACGTCCTTCTTCAACACCTTCACTGCATAGAGCTGCCCACTCTCTTTTATCTTGGCAAGCATCACCTAAACCAAAGGGGAGGGTGAATTGCAAGGGCTGAGCCCTCAGTCTCCATGAGCATCACACAGCCTTCTCACACCTTCTCACACTAGAAAGGTCAGTTATCTCATGACCAGGCTTGTGGATGCAAGTGAGTCAGCCTGTTAGTATGGGCATCGGTGTACGATCGATGACTCATATGCTACTGTCTGCAGCAGGCTTCCCTGGATAGAAATGCCACACGCTGCTCCAGTGTCTGGCATGGGGCTGGCTGGTCGAAGCTCATCCACAGTGCCAGGGCAAACCCCCCGAGTAGTGCCATCCATCCCACTTCCCTCCTCAGTTATCAAATTCAAATGCACCATTTCACATTGCCACAAAGCCAAAGCAGAGAAACGAAACCCCCATCTCACTGCATTTGAAACCACTGCCTTGTTTCCTTTAAAGGAAAAGCCTTTACATGCTCCAAGAAATGCTGCCCAAACAAGTGCTAATGCACACTCTTGCCATTTCGGGTATGGGCCCTGGCATGCAGCTGTTCCTTTGGTCGCTAACTTTTTTTTTTTTGATACCCAATTCTTCACTTTGCTGTCAGCTTTCTTCCTCTTCCCTTTTCTCCCTGCTCTCTCTAACCAACCTTGTTGCACAAAGAATAGTCCACTGGACAGACTGTGTGCCACATCATGAAATAACTTCTTTAATAAGGAATGTCATTTTCCCCAGAAGAGCCATGGATAACTCTCACCTTTCCAAAGCTGCCCTTTCCCAATACACGAAGGAAGGTTAAGTCTTTGATCCCAAGTTTGCTCGCTGAACTTTTACTAACGTTGTTGCCATCTTTCAGGCTGCCTTTATCTTGATGTCTCAAAGTAGATCTTGAAACCAGTTTCTGTGGAGGAAAGTAAATAAGTATCAGTATATAGAGAAATTGTACTTTTGCCTCAGAGGTGTACACAAGAAGTCAACCTACCAACCTGGGCATTTAGGACCTGTTCAGGTGCACTGTATGGTCACTGAACAGAAAGCACGTTGGCACCACCACCCTGCATAGCTGTTACGTGTGACCAGCCGACCTCGGCACCGCGCAGAGCTCTGCTGAGATGTCAACACTGGCTCCTGACCTGGGCATTTTGAGTTGTAAACCCACTGCCCACCAGATCCAAGAGGCAAGCCTGCCTCTCTCCATCTTCACTCCCCAGAAACATAAGACAATGAGTGTGGAAATCCAAGTCTCCTATCTAACATCAGAGAGAGGAGGACTGCATAATTTCTGCAACATGTGAAGTGCTGGCGAGATCCAGAACCCGAGCAGATTTTATCTGAATCTCTTTGGTTTCTACCTGATTTTAAGGCTCTTACTCAAAGTCCAGTTCAGTGGGACCCAAACGTCAAAATGTTTTTCTTTCCCACAGCTGGGCTGCCGGCTTCCTCCACTGCTGTAAATTCAATGGAAGGCTGTTCATCTCCACGTGAGTAGCGAGGTGTCTGCATTTTCAGGAATTGTACCGGTATTAGCACACATTTCTAGAGCTTCTGTTTTTGGGGTATATGGCGATCAAGTCAACCTCCAGTGCCCCCTGCTCACAGCTCTCCAGGTATGAGTACGCATATAAACCACGAGCGCTTTTGCTCAATTTATTAGCCCGAACAAAGTCACACGGACTTCTTGAGCTCCACCTTGTGACTACTTTGGTGTAAAGCAAAATTCTTCCTGCACAGAAGACTTGTCTCACTGCCAAAGAAATGGCAACCCCAGCCACGGGGAAAGAACCAAGAGCATTCAGGACAGCACCCAGCAAAAACTCCCAAGAGATTTAAGCTTAGAGCACAGTCTGAACACTTACCTTGAGCCTTTAGCTCACAAATAACGAGAAGAGATTGTTAAACACCAAGCACAGATTTTTGTTTTCCTGGTTTCACCTCCTTTTGATGTGCAGATTATGCAAACAACAAATGCTAACAAGTGCTGATTTTTAGAGGAGTGTGGGACCTGAGTTTCCCTGTCACTCCCAGGATAACTGTCCCCCCGAACTGCTACAGCATGAAGAGCAAAGATAAGAAAGTCTCATTTGCTACAAACCAACTGAAATCAAAAGGGGCAGCACAGCCTAAGGAGCAGGCTAGGCTGATACAGCACCCCGTGGTCAACCAATGTAGCTGACAAGATTTATGAGGTCTGGCAAGCATGTTTTGGGTTTTAATATTGTCTTTTTGGTCAAATAAAAATAAACAGACCAACATTTTATTATGGTTTATGGTGGTTTCAAGCAAACTCACTTTTCAAAACTGCTAGCAAAGGAAACGTGATGAAAACTTGTTATTAAATGACAGCCCTGATTTCCATTACCCTTTATGGGCATTTTCGCTCAAACTCTTACAGTGTGTTTTAAACTCTCTGAATAGACTCAGATACATATACAACAGCTGGATTTTTAGGATGCCTCCAGTACTGACAAGTAGAAATTGTACACATATGTTCTAACCCTGGCGACAAGCTCACTAGGACCCTGGCTTGGACAGTAAAGACCAGAGATGATGTTGACAGGGACCACAGATTTTAGCTGGGAAAACTGTAGTGAAGAGTGAAAATGGTTTCCCCAAAATCACTCAGGAAAACAGCAACAAAGTGGGGATGATAATCTAGGCCTCTCGCTGAGCTCTTATGCTCTATTCCAAGCCACATATGCAGACAGTGCATTTGTGTTTGCAAGAATGGTAAAAAAAGGTATGGCATGAATTATATTAACCACTAATTAGGTTTGTGTCTTATTCTCCTCTCATTCATGCCAAACAGATATCTGCTATAACTGAAGTCTCTGACTTCTCCTGCACCCATGTAAAGACTCAGTTGTAAATATTTTAAATAGATAAAGGGGAAAAAAAAAGAAAAAGAAGACGACTCACCGAATTTGGGGAAATGCTGCCCGGTTGCAGACCCATGCATGCCAAGGTTTTAGCAAGCTCTGCTGAGTTCACCCCACAGTTCGGCGCAACGTTTGCTTGGCATCGGATGTGGACGTTCATTTTACAGACTGACACAGTTACGGTAGGGATGGAAAGTAAAAGAAAAGGAACAATTAAAATAACTCAGGGATTTATTGTTGAGAAATAATTTAGCAATTCTGCTTCAGGAAATATACCCATCTGGATGTACCCTGTGTCTTTAAACTAAAAGGATTTTTGCCACTGATCTCAGCAGAAGAAAAATTAAGACTCTTGTAAGGGAATAAACTCCTGAAAATCAGGAATATACCCCAAACTCTCCAAGTAAGATGCCACATTGCCTGAAGTTACTCATAAGCTCGTTTGTCAGTTATATAAATACCATTGCAGCTATGCCCGCAGCTAAAATTAGAATTTATAATGCCACGGAATTTGCAACAACTTCCTCTGCATTTGCAGGTATCTAGATTTTAAAGATACATTGTTCAGTGGGAAACTAAAACCTTTCTTCCTCTCTTTCGTGGACACACGTACACCCTCTTGTGGGAGATGAAGGCAAATGGAAACTGTTTGTTACCCATACGATTTCACAGTCTGGATCACTGAAACAAAAACATAACACCAGGACATGCTTTGTCATCAATTAACAGTGTGACACACAGGGCAGTCAACCTAAAGCAATGACCTTTTTTTCCCCTCGCATGTCTTTACATTGCCTTATCTCATTAGCTGTGGAAAAGCCTTCAGGTAAAGGGAAAAATGAATGCAAGAAGCAGCAGCTCCCAAGAATATTTTCAATAATGCCAGTTAAACAAAGCTGTGCTGAGAGTGCAAAGTAGAGTCCTTCTGGAAGCCAGAGATTAAAAAGTAAATCAGCGTTTTTGTTAACTCTTGCAAAGACGAATATTCATTGCTCGGCTTTCTCTTGAAGGTTGCACAAATCAAGCCCACACAGTGCATCAGGAGTCTAAAAATATACGTATTTTGTGAAAAGGCTACAGTAAGAAGGTGCTCACTTTTACACTGTAGGCCCTGTCGCATGATTCCCCACAGCAAGGAACCGCAGTGGTCACAGAACGTCGGGACTTTGTAGTTGTGGACTCTGAACTTGTGAGGAATGTTGATTCCAAACCTCTGTTCAGTCACCTGAGGCACCAAAAGAAAAGCACAGATTTAAAATTCAAATATACATAAGCTGATGTTCATTTACATACAGGCACTTAAGTGCAAAACTATGAAAATAATTTCAACTCAGAAAACATCCCGATTCATCGCCTCGCTGAGGTTTACTGCCAAGTGAACACTGAGTGGCCAACCTCACCTGCTGTGAGCCTGCTCTGGTTTCCTTGCTGGTCAGGCTGGACAACCTGACAAAGCAGATTTGAAAAAGGGCTGCCTAGCCAATTTTAAATTCATAAAACCAAGTGAGAATTAGAAGTGTGGATTACCTCATCACGAACCTATCACAATGAAGTGCCACATATAAATTGTGTTAGCTACAGCATTTTGTAACCAAGCAGTTTTCAAATTATTAACTTGGACACTACGTGCAAACATGTAACTTTAGGTCAAACTGTTGATTTTATTAAATTTAATCTAGAATAGTTTTCCCAGCTCCTCATAAAATTCTCATTCCTCTTCTCACCCTCCTTGTGATTAACAGCCTTTCACTTCAGGCCCACACTTCGCTTTATCGCTTCCTCTCATCCCCTTTTTAACCTTGTTCTTTTCCGACTGTGAATCATGCAGATCTCAAAGACACCTTAGAAAATGTTGTATCGGCTGGTTACTTTCCATTTTGTGTCTCAACATGCAGATCCTGGAAGACTGAGGGGCAACCCACAACTTCACAAAGACAAGTCAGGGGTGCAACTGAAACGACGAGTTTAAAGTGAGTGGTGCCTCCTCACCTTCGCCTGCTTTTAAAGTAGCTTAGAGGTGTTGTAAACCCTTCACAATCCTAAAAGAGGGGTGAGGAGATTCATCATTTAACTCGCGCTTTAGCCTTAAGCATTTTAACTTATTTTCATCTGGTTTGGCAAGGGGTCATTTTAAGAAGTCTAGCTCAGCAGTTTGGAGGCAAGAAATAACAAGCAAAGGCAATCGCTTATCTGCACTGGAAAGAGGGTCTCTGCATGGCACACAATACAGAGCCACCTCCCGATTAAAAATATTTCAGTTGAGTTTTCCTCAAACAGTTATTAAACAATTTCCAGTTGAAGAAATGAGAAATGCAACGTACAGGGCAGTTTCAGGTGGGGATGTTACTCCTGTCAAATACAGCCAAAACTAGTAAGAAAGAAAACCTTCAGAAACACAAGTTATGCAAGGGTTCTTTATTACAACATAAATAATTTCATAGAGTAAAGGTGTGGAGAAATGACTAAATGAGCACTTTAAATTACCAGAAAAGAAAAAAGAGGCATAACAAAGACCAGTGGTTTGATTTTAAAGCCAGAGAAGTCCACATTAAGAACTGGGCACCAAATTCTGATGACAACACAATTAATCATGAAAGAGAATCACCAAGGAAAACAGTGGATTTGCTATTTCTTGATGTCTTCCAATGAAAACATCATATGTTCCTGAACTATGTGCTAGTCCAACCAGTTAATGGAATTAACAGAAGAACAACCAGATGATATTGCATGGCTTTTATGCATGTCCCTATCACTCTTCCTCACTTTAAAATCTATGAATAAAGATAACACAGAGTAAATTTTATTATATAACAGCCCCCAGCAACGCAGAAAACCCCAGAATTCACAAATTATGATGACCCAAAATAACCACCATGACTTTACCTTGAGATCGGTCTTGTTAGTATTGTTTTGGCACGTGCAAGCTGTAACAATTAGATGATGGCAGCGCTTGTGTACAACACAGGTGCATACTAGGAAACAAAAGAGGCATGCTGAAAAGAGCTGTTGAAAGACTCAGAACATATCAACCCATCAGCTGGGTTCTTTAATGCTCAGCTATATCATCAGGACACAGTAAAGACATGAAAAATAATTGGTGGCTTGGAATTTCCAAAATCTCATAACAGATCTGGAGATGTATCTCCAACCCACTGCAACAGAAATTCTGCACTGGATCATTCATACTGCCTATACAAAATATGGGTAATGCCCACAGAAATAACAGTGTAACTTCACAAATGAACTAAAAAAATGCTGTTGAAATTATCCAGCAGAGAGTATTTCTCACAACATACACAAACAGTATTAGAGAACACAGGTCTGAGATATCAAAAGCCATCCCTACACCTCAGTGGCATAGTATCTCTTACACTGGATACCCAAGTGAGTCTTGCCCAGGTTACTTTGTCATTAAGGCTCAGTGCAATGCTTGGATCTGGGGAGCTGGATAAGTGCAGCAGAATGGTGCTATGTCTGGGCTAATTAGCTAGTCTCCATCAAGAGGGCTAATCAACACTAAAGCTGAGTTGAGTTCTCCCCAGGTCTGAAGCTGGCTTGGCTTGAATGAACTTGGATTCCTCCACTCCATAACCCAGCGTGCACTGTAGATACCACCAAGGGCCGTAGCTACTGTCTATATGAGGAGATTTTTGTAATGGGAACTACGTTGCAGACGTGTTGCAGGGTCCCCACACTATTCTGTTTGTTGCTGACTCAAGCTTGCACTCATAAGGGTCTATCAATAAGATTCACTTTCACCCAGAAATTTTATCCAGGATATGCATTTTGTCTACATGCAGCTTCCTTTCATATAAGGACACCAGCGCCCTATTATATTGCACAAGAAACAGGCTGTGTTAGAAGGCTGTACTGAGTGACCATACACCTGTGAAGCAAGTAATAAAATAATAAATTAAATAAAAATCTTACCACAGAAAAAGGGAAAGGAAGAAGAATAATTAAGTGCAAACAAGCAACACATACATCTATACAGCCATTCAGCCACAACATGCATTCAGACAGAAGTGCTGTGCCAGCCCACAAGGCTGCCTTTTTGAAGTCACATCCCTAGTTTCACTTTGTTGAACTACATAGGTGGAGAAAGGAAGAGGGTGGCCATTCCAGCAGGATACTGTGTGTCCCAGCACCAGCTGAACACTATCCTGAAGGGACCCTGGGTCTCAAGCCTAGATGGGTGTTGCATGAACTCAGCAACTCGGTGGATCTGCACAGGAGGAGAATTGGGGGTGAAACACAGCAACCAGACTCCTAAGGGTTTGCATGACTGTAGATGGTGGCTTCTGTGTGCGTGCATGCAAGCCGTCAGCCTGACAGCTGCTCAAATGCACACTTTTGTCTGGCTGGAGAGGAAGAGGAGTGGTGACTTCAGAGCAGCTTGTAGCCACAGGATGTCCCAGCAGCACAGGAGAGTGCTCCTGAGACAGCACACCCTGCGCACGCACCGTGCAGGAGCAGAGCATCTTACCTTGGCACTGGTATCCCTGCTTCCCAAACACGCCCCTGTTCAAAACAAAACAGGAACACAATTTCCCATCAGAAATCCAGGTTTTTTGCAGATCATTTACAGAAGAGAGAGATAAAATGCAAGAGGATCCCAAATGATCAGATGCCCGGGGCAAAACTGCCCAGCAATAATGGTGCAATTCCGCACAGGGGTGTGAGAGCGTAACAAAGCACTGCAAGGGCCATGGCTCACACGACAGGCTGTCAACACACATGTTATTCCCCATATTCCCCCTCACTCTAGTTTCTGAAATACCTCATTTTATTACAACACAAACCACACTTATTAGACCGATCCCAGCAGCCCACACCCTGTTATTATCTCTCCCACTCCATGCTCTTTTGAGACATATCTAAGTTTTTCTCCCTGCTCTGCCTGCTTCCCCACATGTATCACCCCACACCTCACCCCTCTGATGGCTTTTCTGTTCTCAGGCATATTCTCTACTCTTTCAAGCAACTGTTTTTTATCAGTGTAATCTCAAAGCTCCACTCAAGTTAGTATCTGGGGGTCTTTCTTCAGATTGCCTGGGTTACTTTTTTCCCCCCTCTGAAATAATACCTACAGAATCACAGAATCAATCAGGTTGGAAGAGACCTCTGAGATCATCGAGTCCAACCATGGCCCTGACACCACCATGTCAACTAGACCATGGCACTACATGCCATGTCTAGTCTTTTTTTAAATGCATCCAGAGATGGTGACTCCACCACCTCCCTGGGCAGCCCGTTCCAATGTCTAATAACCCTTTCTGAGAAGAAATTCTTCCTAATGTCCAACCTGAACCTCCCCTGGTGAAGCTTGAGGCTGTGTCCTCTTGTCCTAGCGCTAGTTGCCCAGGAGAAGAGGCTGACTCCCACTTCACTACGCTCACAAGTGAGGAACACTGCCCCATCCCCACACCCTCCCAGTTTGCTTCCAGTATCCAAGATACACATCACCTCTGGCCTCTCTGCAGCAGACTCCAGTTCGCAGCATAAATGTACCCCGCTAAAGCTGATGGCCAAAGGGACTCACATCAGTGGCCCTTAGTAAAGCGCTGGGTAACAGATTCAGGATGGGGGATGGCATATCAGTCCCCAAAACACGAAGGGACAGGAAGCTGCACACCACCGTGTTCGAGCCGTTCTTACCAGATGAACTCCCTGCAGTGCGAGCAGTACGTAGGCTGTCGCAGGTATGTAGCCATGAATTTGTGCCCATTCACCTGATGCACTCGCCTTCGCATTGCCCGCTGGCGTTTCCGAGTGAGGTTCTTAAAAATTCGATCCCTCTGGAGGGTCCCTGTGCAGAGGAAAGAAAAAAAAAAGATTTACACAATCATGCACTTGTTGCTCCTGGTTTTGGTATGGCACAAAATGCTTTCAAAGGCCACGACTACATCCCTGGTTTAGAAGTCGGAGGCCACACTCTAGAACGAGGAAAGCAGCTGGGACAGGCAAGAGAGGAAGCTAATTGCAAAGGTCTCTTTAGCTTAAAATTACATTCTTCATCTAGAAATAACTGCCTCTTCCCATCTTCCTCTCACTCCTCTCCCATGCTGAGACATGTCACTAACCCATTAATTCACAAGCTGTAAACAGACCAGAAGGTCTGTTTAGCTCAAGGCTAATAAGTTATTATAACTCACACCTTTTTGGGCAATAACTCCCGAAAACACGACTGCGTGCAAGCGGCTGACGAGCCGCGCGGGGCAGCGCCCTGCTTGCCAAGCCAAAGCGATGCCTTGCTCAGGGAATGGTGTTTATCCACTTTCTCAGGCTACACTTCAGCATCACCATTTGTAGCAATTTTGCTTCCTGCATTGGATAAAAAGGCACAGCCTGATTTTTCAAGGACTGTTAGTTGTTTGATATGTGCCACTCTCAGCTTTCTTTAAAGGGCTCATTTTCCAAAGGGTAGATGAAATTTTAAAGTTCTGGGAAGGAGGGACCCAGGAACTGCTGGCATTCAAATATGAATTGTCTCAAAATTTAATTTATTTTTTTTTTATTAGGTTTAGTTCAGCTATGAGGTGGGTTGACCCTGGCTGGATGTCAGGTGCCCACCAAAGCCGCTCCATCACTCCCCTCCTCAGCTGGACAGGGGAGAGAAAATATAATAAAAAGCTCGTGGGTCGAGATAAGGACAGGGAGGATCACTCACCAATTACCATCAAGGGCAAAACAGACACGACTTGGGGAAAATTAGTTTAATTTATTACCAATCAAATCAGAGTAGGATAATAAGAAAATAAAACCAAACCTTAAAACATCTTCCCCCCACCCCTCCCTTCTTCCCAGGCTCAACTTCACCCCCGATTCTCTAACTCCTCCCGCCAAGCAGCACAGGGGAACAGGGAATAGGGGTTGTGGTCATCTCTGCCACTCCTTCCTCCTCAGGGGAAGGACTCCTCACACCCTTCCCCTGCTCCAGCGTGGGGTCCTTCCCATGGGAGACAGTCCTCCACGGACTTTTCCAACATCAGTCCTTCCAATGGGCTACAGTTCTTCATGAACTGCTCCAGCGTGGGTCCCTCATGGTGTCACAAGCCCTGCTGTAGCACGGGCTCCTCTCTCCATGGGGCCACAGGTCCTGCCAGAAGGCTGCTCTAGCGTGGGCTTCCCACAGGGTCACAGCCTCCTTCAGGCATTCACCTGCTCTGGTGTAGGGTCCTCCACGGGCTGCAGGGGGGTATCTGCTCCACCATTAACCTCCATGGGCTGCAGGTAACAGCCCACCTCACCATGGTCTTCACCACAGGCTGCGGGGGAATCTCTGCTCTGGAGCGTGGAGCATCTCCTCCCCCTCCTTCTGCACTATCCTTGGTGTTTGCAGGGTTGTTTCTCTCACATATTCACACTCCTCACTCCCGTTGCAGGTTGCTGCCCAGCTTTTTTTCCCCTTCTTAAATATCTTATCACAGAGGCACTACCGCCATCGCTGATGGGCTCGGCCTTGGCCAGCGGCGAGTCCACGTTGGAGCCGGCTGGCATTGGCTCTACTGGACATGGGGGAAGCTTCTAGCAGCTTCTCATAGAAGCCACCCCTGTAGCCCCCTCACTACCAAAACCTTGCCACACAAACCCAATACAAGCCACACAAACCCAATACAAGCCATACAACAATTTCCTAGCAAAGTTCAATTCACGCAGAACAAGTCACTCTTAAGAGGCAGAGCTGAGCTCTAGATCAGAAAGCCATCCCCGTGCAGCAGCAGCCATCTGACTTGCAAATCGCGGCCAGCTGGTCTCTGGGATCCTCACACAGACCAGGTCAGCCTCAGCTGAGCTTCCCAGGTCAAAGCCTCGTCTGGGGCACACACGCCTCAGAAGAAAGAAATTAAATTTGCAGTTTTCAAGTTAGTTAGTTAGTAAAGACCCTGCTAACAAGTGCATTTTGGGGACACACACCGGAGTCTGCTAGAGGTGATTGTGCACCAGTGAACGTACCAGGACTCCTGTTTTGAGCGCGGACTGGATGCAAGATGAGCACCAGCTACTGCCAAACCCTCTGCACAGATGTAATGATGCAGGAAGGGACAGGCGGTCTGTAAGCTTCCCAGCCAGCTGATCCTCCTGGAGCAGGGGGCTGGCAGCAGTACCCAAACACAGCTGTTACCGCACCACTTCATTTACCCATAAAAAAAGGGCAGAGCATTTCCCTGCTTTCAACTAGCTTTGTTGATTAACTGCTGGGGGCAGGGGGGGAGGAAAAAGCTGTCAACCTGATCAAGGCTTGAAATGTAAGAGTCCCACATCACAGGCATATCTCCTGGTCCTCTTTGTAGGAGTGGAGATAAGGGAAGCCATCCTGTCAGTACCGAACCCAGCCACTTCAAAGGGCCACGAGCCACACGATGTATTCCTCTCAGTACTCTTGCCACACAGGTTTACAAGCAAAGCCAGCCATAAAGCTAAAGGGTTTTTTTCTGCTTTGTTCTCCCAGCCCTTTATGCATGTGTCCCCTCCACAGGCCCTAATGGAAATCTCCTACCTGATGGCATAACTGTGATATGGAGCATGGCTTGAGTTTAAGACAGCTGGCATTTATTTTTAAAATAGAAGTGCATGCTATAAATTAGGACTTTCCCATTAAAACAAAAAAAAATGTTGTGGGGCTGATCCAAGCACTTAACAGAAACTTGCTTTCTCCACTGCAGAGCTTCAAGCAGCTGGGCAGAGACTGGTGCAGAAAAGGCTGCCCTTCTAGGGAAGTGCTTGAACATGTCTTTAATCCTAAGTCAACAGGACTCAAGGGACCACAGGAATCGCCAAACTGAATCAGAACATGGGTCCATCTAGTTCAGCATCCTGCCTCTCTCGGTGGGCAACCAGAAACACATGACAGCAAGACGGAGGAACCCTGCAGCTGGTAGATGATCTGCTTCTTTCCCACACGTGAGATGTCATTTTGATCTCCACAAGTGAGAGCTGATGTGCAGAGGTTTAATATCCTTTCCAAACATTCAGTCATCATTGCACAATTTCAATAGACTCATTATTCCCCATAGGAAACATGCCCTAGAAGAACTTCAAGAGGTCAACCAGTTCATCCCTCTTCCCCAAAAGAGGAAGATCGAGAGTCAGTGCCTTCACTGGGCCCAAGCCTCCTGCAGCTTTACGTGAGAATTAAAAAAAAAAAAAAAAAATTCCTTATAGTATTATAGAATTTGCCCATTTTAAATTCAAGAGAACATCTCCTTGAGCTAGGTTTATGCATACACTTCAGTGTTTTCCTGGATCAGGGCCAAAAACCTCAGTTGGCAAAGTATCCTGTCTTGGCATTCAGCACATACAGGAGAACTCCAAGGCATGGAAAAGGAAGAGCAGAGTTTGTGAGGGGGTGGTGAGCACCTAAGTAAATCACCTAAAGAAGCAATCCAGTTACCCACTTGCTTCATACCAGCTGCTCCATTAGAAGCCCAAGAGCTGATGCCCTTTAAGTTTATTCACTCACATTTACCAGAGTTTAAGAGAATATGGTTCCAATTTAGCTCATGTAGTTTCTGGTTTCGTTTTCTCTGAGCTGTACTTGGCCTCCACCTCCTGTTCTCCAGCCACCGACATCTCACGCAGCACAACGGTTTCCATCTTACAGACACACTTTTCATTAAAACACATGCCACAAGTTTTTGTCTTTTTTTTTTTTCGGTATTATTCATATTTAAAACATTCATCAAACTTCATATTTTCCCATACTACTTGGCTGTGTTTCCCTGCTAATTTCTCCAGATGCTGCACATCTTCCAGGTGATCCTCACCCATGCTTATATTCACCTCTCATTAAATTATAGCAAATCTAAATGTTACTAAGCAGGAAACTGACTTCAGTAAGGCCTTTTGTGGAGCGTGGAATACTTTTCACAAGCAATCAGCTCTTTTGGGTATTGCTCTTCCTATTTCCTGATGCCGTCTCAAGCGAAAACAGGAGGGAGAACACAGCACAACTTCAGCCACACATGTCTTGGGACCAGGCTAACTGCAGGAGACCATCTACCACGTGCTCTGGTGGATCTACATATACAACCACATCCCACAGAATAAATCTCTTTCAGAGGACTTGGGTGCTCGTCCATCCCACGCACCACACCACGGAGCAGGCAAGCTCAACCTTCCAACAAGGTGCAAGCGATTTTGAAATGGTGGAACATATCACTACCAAAACCACCTTCCTCCCAACCACCAGCCTCCCCAACCACCAAGATGGCAGTTCCTCAGCTCACACCCATCACATCTGCCAAGCAGCTCCCAGCGCTGCTGGGCGACAGGCTGGATGCAGAAACCATCAACGCAGCGCTAAGTCTGCTAGTGGACAGGGATGTAAAGTCATTACAGACATTTTCCCACTCATGTTCTGTGTTCTGGCCAGTTTCCTACAGAAGATATCTTTTCCTTCTTGCACGTGGAGAGCATTTTACAAAACAGAGCAGCTCTAGACCACTTTAGCAGACCCAGAGTTTTAAAAGCCTCTAATCTCTGGTACAGCAACAACCACCATGAATGGTTCAAATGTCCAAATACTGCTATAAAAACAGGCCAGTAAGTGCTCAGTGAAGGGAGTTGTCCACATCCATGGTTAAATTTGGACGTCTGTAACTATGGGGTATTTACCGTGCCTGGCTATGTGCAAAAGTAACTACAAAGTTAAACACTAAAAAGCCTCTTCCCCTTTCCTCCTCTCCACTCATGCCTAACATGTGTTTATGGCAGTGGAAATTATGCACGCGGAGGGAGAAGAAAATAAATAACCCACCAAGTCATCTGAGGACATCTCCATGCACTAGCACACCGCGGACCCACTCAGCAGCCTCATTACGCTGCCTGACCTGCTCCTGTCCTTCCCGGCCAGAGACCCCCCTTTCTCTCTCCCCCATTTTTTATTCCAGGGGGTTATTTCAGTTAAGTCCCTACAGTGGTGGCATAACTACAGCAGTAAGACAAGAGGAAGAGCTGCAGAATGAAGTGTTGTGTGTGTAACTATATGCCTCAAGTAGTTAAAGTCTGTCAGGTCTCATCCATCGGAAATCAATCTCACCATTGTGCTATCAACCGCTGCTATAACGCCGGCACGGCAAAGGTCATAGAATCACAGAATCTTTTTGGTTGGAAAGACCTTTAAGATCATCGAGTCCAACCGTTAACCCAGCACCTCCAAGCTCTCCACTAAACCATGTCCCTAAGCACCACGTGTACCTCCAGAGATGATGACTCCACCACTTCCCTGGGCAGCCTGTTCCAATGCTTGATAACCCTTTTGGGGAAGAACTTTTCCTGATATCCAATCTAAACCTGCCCTGGCACAACTTGAGGCCATTTCCTCTTGTCCTATGGCTTGATACTTGGGAGAAGAGACTGAAACCCATCTCGCCACAACCTCCTTTCAGGTAGCTGGAGAGAGCAATAAGGTTTCTCCTCAGCCTCCTGTTCTCCAGACTAAACAGCACCAGTGCCCTCAGCCGCTTCTCATAAGACTTGTGCTCCAAACCCTTCACCAGCTTCGCTGCCCTTCTTTGGACTCGCTTCAGCACTTCAATGTCCTTCTTGCAGTGAGGGGTCCGAAACTGAACACAGTATTCGATGTGTGGCCTCACAACTGCCAAGTACAGGCGTTGTTCGGGTATATCCCAACACACGACAATTTCTAGTGTTATACTCCTGTACACATCAATGAGATTTTTCTTTGAAAGAAATAAAGATATTCAAAAAAGCAATGTAAAAACCCTTAAAGCAATAATGCTAATAGATTAAAACTTAATTAAGCCTTTTTTTATTAGTAGCAGTAATAATATACACCTTTTCCTGCACTCCCCTTGGAACACTGCAAGCAAGATCCCGTTGCACTGAGTGATACACGAGCGTGGAGCAGAGACCAACCACTGAACTTACTAGCCTGTAACAAGCAAGATAGCGGATAGACAGACCCCTCACCTCTCGCAAGCACTGCAGCAGTGAACGATTTGAGATCAGGCTAAACGCTCAGCTAGCCCATGCCCTAAGGGTGAGCAGTAGTGGGTGTTTTAGGAAAAGAATATATAAAACAAATCAAGTAAATGGGGGGAATGAATACACACGTTCACCCCCTCCAGCCATCAGGATGGAGGTGTTCTCTCAATATTTACCTAACAGTGGGCTTCCTCACATCTGCTGAATATAAACAGAGGCTAAACCAAGATGAATCAAGGTGTTTATTTTCCAAGCTGGAAAACGCATATCTTACAACAAAAATCCCTTACAAAGGCTTGGTATCTTTTAACCTGGAGTTTTATCACCATAATCCCATGGATGGTCAAAACCACAGGAAACCTTTGGCTAATTAACATATTATGAACACAACACAGCATTGAAGAAGAGGCTGACAGCCTGACTCTGAAAAGGGAAAAGGATTTAAAGGCTACGACCCAAACTGGTATTTCCATCGCTGACTGTTCTGCTTCCCTAGTATTAGTGCTGCAGAGTGAAAACCTCTCCTTTCCTACGTACTGCAAAGTTTTCTCTTCAGTTCCCCTCAAAAGTCACTTCTATGTGTGAATGGGCCAGCTGGAAAACAGCCACATCCACAGAGATCATGTTAACCACATGGGGTTTCTCCTCCACTTCACATCCATCAAAGTTTCTGTCCTTCTGCTGCTTCTGCCAGTTCGTGCATGAAACCAGACTGGTCCAAATCCCAGGAGAGGCTCATTGCAAAGCCAACATGTGGCACATCAAACACAGGCTGTGACTTGTGTTTGATCCAGCTGCTGTTTTCCCCTCTGAAACTGGATGAAGTTTTGTATGAAGACCAGAGAAAGAGCCAGCTAGTGCTGGCAGGACTAGGTTGTCTTGTACTAGGACTTCACAGAAAACCCATGTTAATGGGCAGTTCATCTTTTAAGATGCCAACCCGTCAATATTGTCTGAAAGAACAAGAAGGAACAATGATGCTCTGAATGAAAAAAAAAAAAAAAAGAGAATTTTCCCACTCATGAGTATGAAACAGCATTATCAGCAGTCTTGGAAATGCAAAACCTGTAATCATCCCTGCATTGAATCACACAGAACTCTGCACTCGAGGCAAGGTCTCTGTTTCTTGTCCAAGTGCTGAAGTAGGGCAGACCTGTTTTACTGCCAGGTCTAGGACAGAAGTTCATCTCAGCTCTTGCCCTCAGCTCTCAGTGACTAGCAGCATTTGAGTACTGACTCAACCATGATGTTTCAGTGCGGCAGCAGCGATAACGGGATCAATGAAGTTCACTCAGCAGTATTAGCGAGCATGACAATGCTCAGCCATTGCTACAAATGCCCATCATAGGCTTATTTCTAGAATTACACAATGATGCCAAAGCTCTGGTGGCACCAGTAGGTAAGGAAGAGACCACAAAGCCAAGTGGAAACATCTCCCCGTTTCCCAGGCTTACCAGCTGTTCACCTCTCCAGTGGGGAACCAGGGTCCACGACTTTTTCGGGGGGTTCAGTTTGCTTCACTCACAGTCTCTTGCACTTGGATGTAGCTAGGGACAAAGGGACAGCTCTGCAGAGCTGAAGCGACCAGTACGTGGCCATCAGGGAGCCCTCCACATGCGCAGGAGGGGAGAGGGCTGAAAAGCGATGGCAGAGCCTAGTGCTGGGGCTGAAAGAGGAATAGTTGCTTTTTATCTGTTTGCATAAGGTCTGTGAGAACATGAGAGAGGAGGAAGAAGGCAGCTTGAGAAACTCTTACAACAAGTATTCTGCTGCCGCTTCCAGTCTACCAACCAGTTATGAATACCATACAGGTTATTTTGCATAGAGTTTTAATCATAATTCCCACACGGGTTTTCAGACATGCAGAGGGCAGCTCAAAAATATTATTCTCCACATCTGCTTTTAAAAGTTATTTCTGGGAAAATTTTTTTAGACGTCCGCTTGTGGATGTTGACAGCTATGAAGCAAGGCACTGCAGCACATTGCGCAAGGCTGAAAAATATGAATGGAAAAGCCTTTCCCATTCATTTCTGTAGTGAGTAACAATGAACTGAGCAAATGAGATCCTGAGGACAACAAAAGATTTCAGAGAACATGAGCAACCCCTTGCCAGAAGAGAGCAAGTTCTCAAACAGAGATCATTGCATGCCAGCCCATCTGTGCTTTCCAGGCCACAGGCTGCAGAAAAGCTGCTGGCTGCCAAGGAGGATGTGTTTGAAGGGGACAGCCACTTCCCTCTCTTTACAGCCACACCACTGTGAGAGAAGGAAGGGGACAGCCCTGTTTTTCACCCTGTGCTTGCTTCTCTGCCAAAGGCAAGAAAGATTTTACCTGCACTCCATTTTATCGTTCCATCTCTGCAAGTTTTTGCATTAATTTGGAGATGGTAACCTCATGATACTTCTGTTTGCAAGAGAGACCAGGCTGGAGTGATAATAGTGGAAAAGAACTGTCTCGGCTTGCACAAAGAGGAGATGCCAGGAGAGAAGGATTTTATTTTAAATTACAGGAGAGACTTGAGGGAGACAGCAGAAACCTGAGCACTGAACGGAGCCCTTCGGAGCCCCAGACAGGCAGTGTAACTGGAAGGCCAGCTCATACCTGCCCTTGTACCCAGCGGGAGGCACACAGCACCCATCAGGTTTGGAAAAGCAAGATAAATTAGCCAGGTCATATCCAGTGAGATGACAGATATGTGCTTCCCTCCAGCTGTAGTCAACATGGCCTTCCAGCAGCAGCAGAGGTCCAAAAAGACACCCCAGCCCCACTGCTCCCTCCTCACGATGGAGTCCCCTTCCTACCACTGCAGACCTGCCAGCCCGACTCCATCTGTGTCTGCTTCATGACCCAGTCCTGTCACATTGATCTGGGGTAAAAGCAGGCAACAAATAAAAAAGAAACCCCATATGATTAAAAATGTAAGTTGACCCACACGAACAGTGAGAAACTGGCAGTAACAATCGCCTCCCCTCCTCAGCTGCAGGCAGAAAGGCACATCTGCTTGCAGTCTCAGTTTTATCAAAAGATGGGGAAAATCTTCCTCCTTACTTTAAGATGTGTGAATAATACTAGTACCTCATACTTCTTACTGCATTGCTCATTAAAGCCTTAACGAACCGATTCCTCTCCCTCCTCCCCTTGTCAATTATAATCATTATTATTTCCTTCTGCTTAGGCAAGTGAATTTCCATTGTAAAACCTCCTGTTAGTCCTTCCCACCTATTAAACTCAAGAGAAAAATGTTGAGATGCGATTTATTAGGGAAGGAAACCATTTAAATACATTATTCATTAAAAACAGGAAAATAAAACTAACAAAGCAACTTTGATCTTTTCCATGATTAATTCATGTGCCAGAAGCCCTCTGCACCATACATTTTAGAAGATTT
Organism: Nyctibius grandis; assembly: GCF_013368605.1. Classification (NCBI taxonomy): domain Eukaryota; kingdom Metazoa; phylum Chordata; class Aves; order Nyctibiiformes; family Nyctibiidae; genus Nyctibius; species Nyctibius grandis. The sequence goes on from NC_090661.1 coordinate 66,980,838, forward strand.
CCAACTACACTGGCTACAGAGCAGAAGCAGCACTAACGGAGTGACAGCATTTATAGGTCAAAGCTACCAGCACCTGTGCAAAATCCTTGAGAAATACAGAAATGGTAGGTTGGGCAAAGAGCAGGGAGATCCCGAACCTTCCCCTGCTCCCGATGCCTCAGGGCTCAGGCATGTTATAACCATCAGCAACTCGCATGCTCATAGGTGGCTCCATAGTAAGTATCACAACATGCTGCTTGGAGGCCCTACCCACACAGGGAAGCACGAGCTCTAAGTTAAACCTATTTTTAACCAGATGTAGTTTAAAGCTATTTTTCAGTAGATGCTCTGGGGACATGCTTCTTTGGGGCTATGTGGCCAGCTTCAGAATTAAAATCAGCTGCTTCAGTATTAAAACAAGAGTGTCCACACAAGGTTTTACACTCAACTAAATCTGCTTAAAATTCATACCTTTATGTTTAGGCAGTGCAACTTTTCCAGAGATACGGGCTTAACATCTGTCTCAAAGAAGGAGCACGAGGAAAACATTCATAGAATCACAGAATCGTTTTGGTTGGAAAGGACCTTTAAGACCACCAAGTCCAACCATTAACCTAACACTACCAAGCCCACCACTAAACCATGTCCCTAAGCACCACATCTACTCGTCTTTTAAACACCTCCAGGGATGGTGACTCCACCACTTCCCTGGGCAGCCTGTTCCAATGCTTGATAACCCTTTCGGTGAAGAAATTTTTCCTGATATCCAGTCTACATTCTTTATGTAACATGAGGCAAAATGCACAAAGAAACCAGGATCAACAGAAAGCCGGTTGACATGGGACCATCAAGCAGCTTGTATCCAGAAGGACCCACAGTTTTGCAGCAGTTCCACAAACGGCAACCACATTCCTCAACACAGCAGCCATCCCTAGGACAAAACCTCAAGCGTTCCCCACCAAGGGCACTGCACCTCTCAGTGGGAAAGCAAACTGTAATCCAAAGTGCAATCTAGTAAGGAACAAACTAATTGGGAGAGCTAATTAAGTAGGACAAGTTAAACACTCCCCTTTTTCTGCTGTTGGGGCCTCCGACTGCTGTCGTGCAACACCTCAGCCTTTCCTCGGTCCCTGCAGGTGCACTGGCCTTGTGCTCCCCTTGGAGGATGGCCAACACCTGAATCACCTCCCTGCAACACCTGGATTCTCCTGGTCGACTGGTCACCCAACAGCCACATAGACCCAGCCCAAGTGGTCCGGCTGCATACTCAGCTCTGACTAAAGAGCCGATCCCAGGTACTCTTGGGATTTCCATGTGGCAGCTTGCTAATAAGTTCTTTAATTGCAACAGCCTTAAAAAGCAGGTTGTTTACCATGTTGCTCTCCCACACAGATTCCCACACACCATGGGCTGAGCAAGGCGCTGCAGCAGCGAAGCGTCTGTCGAAAATAAATTCAGCCTCTTGTATTCCAAGCTTATTGCTACCATGAAGATATCTGCCAAAAGGCAGCACCTCTTCTCATCAAGACAGTCCCTGCCTTGGTAACGTGGCAAGGAAATACTCAGTGCTCAAGCGCCCAGGCTAGGAATCACACTTGGCTTCATTGCATAGCCCGTCCTAAATTGCTTCTGCAGATGGCACAGACCATTACAGCTTTGCAATGCACCTAGTGCTGGCAGATTATTATTATTTCCCAGAGGGATTTCCCAAGGGCTGCAGGCCAGGAGGAGCGGCGCTTTCGGAAAACACAGTTGTCCCTGACAGCCTCCCATTCAGCTAACACAGCTAGATCTGATCCACCCCCCTTCCCCATCTCCTCCCCAACAGGGTTTTCACACTGCAATACATATTTCTCCATTTCTGAGATTTCAAAAGCAGATGTACCAAATCCATACAAACACAGCTTTAAAAACGCTGGGTGCCACATGGAGAGGGTGCTGCTTGCCTTGGCTCAGGATCTCTCAGTACGTAGAGAGAGGGAAGGGCCCTGCCAGTTTCACCAGCTCTGTAACAGCCACCAGCTCCTCTAACCAATTTTATTCTTGCATATGGGTGGCCCTTTCCATCAGGTGTAAGAGCAGCAGTAATAAGTACATATTTTGCCTCCCCACGGGCTCTCCCATCTCACTCCTCTCAATTAACGAAGAAGTAGAGGTGGGTGAGCAGAAAGAAAGTCACTTTCTCAAGTAGCTTTGAGAGTCACCTAAACCTGCACCTCCTGTCATCTTTTTTCCTAGTGCCTCAATGGAGAAGGAGCACACAGGGATGGAATTTGTTTAGGCACAAATGACACAAGATGAAAGCCAGACTGTGATTTGATGCTCACAACAGCCCTTACACCAATTTAAGCAGTTCTTCCCCCAAACGGCACTCTACCTTCCTTCCAGCACTCCCTTCCACATAGTCATTTTCCAGCCAGATCCATTCCCAGATCTGGTTTGCCATGCACCCCATAAACAGCTGTGTTGGCCCAATGTGGGGTGTGAAAGCAATCTGGGAAGAAAATCAGCCAGACTTTGTTGTGCCTTCTGCAGGGTCCATGTCCCTAGCATCCAGGCTCTGCACTCCTCCTTACAGCACAGCCCGAAGACATGTGTGCTGCTGGACCCAGCCCTACGTGCCCACTGCAGGAACATAGGATGCCTCTATAGGTAAGGTGTGCAATGACCCTGATGTGCAGGTTATCACCAGCCCTTTTGGATGCAACATTGGAGTCTCTCTGAAGGACTTGTTCTTCTCGCCTTACCCCACGTTCACAGGTGAAATACAGAGACAATGCAGGCAAAAATGTGCGTAGGACCAGACTGGGGCCCCAGATTCCTCACCCACCACTTAAGTACTCTGAGCTGGGCAGGCTGGAAGATAAACATCTTTCTGGCTTTGTTCTTGCCGATCTGCAAGTGTGATCTACAAGACTGTGTCATAAACATATAGGAAGGTCAAGTTTTAGACATAAAAATTCAGCATTTCATAGAATCATAGAATGGTTTGGGTTGGAAGGGACCTTAAAGATCATCTATTCCAACCCCCCTGCCACAGCCAGGGACACCTTCCACCAGACCAGGTTGCTCAAAGCCTCATCCAACCTGGCCTTGAACACTGCCAGGGAGGGGGCAGCCACAGCTTCTCTGGGCAACCTGGGCCAGTGTCTCACCACCCTCACAGCAAAGAATTTCTTCCTAATATCGAATTTAAATCTATCCTCTTTCGGTTTAAAACCTTTCCTGCTCATCCTATCACTACATGGCCTTGTAAAAAGTCCCTCTCCAGCTTTCCTGTAGGTCCCCTTCAGGTACTGGAAGGCTGCTATAAGGTCTCCCTGGAGCCTCCTCTTCTCCAGGCTGAACAGCCCCAACTCTCTCAGCCTGTCTTCACAGGAGAGGTGCTCCAGCCCTCTGATCACCTTTGTGGCCCTCCTCTGGACTCGCTCCAACAGCTCCATTTCCAGACTTCCAAGAGTTTGATTTTCTAACATTAGTCATATCCTTCAAATGAAAAAGTTTCTGGCTTTAAGACAGTTTCCTAAGTTTTCTAAACAAAAAAAACTATTCCTGGAAATAAGTTCATGCACTGGAATTGGAGCAGCCTTCCCTCTCCTGGGTCCTGGTTCACCAGCACAGCTGTGGTCTCAGACACACAGCTCCAGGGAGAGAGGACGGCCCTAACAGCCTCACAGAAAAGTATTATGCTCTGCTGTGCAGAGCCAGCACTAGCAACGGATGGCCAGGCTTGCTCAACAGTCTGACAGCTAGACGGCAGAAAAGAGCTGAGATTCTGTGACTAAAAACTTGGTTCCAGATTCAAGCAAGAAACGGGTTTTGCTGGTCACATCTCTTCTGCTGCAGCATTTCCTCATCCCCTGCAGCTCCTCTACCACCCATCTGTCCATATTCTCCTCTTCCCACCTTCTTCAACCCTTTGAGCTCCTTTAAGCTACTTCTTCCTTACAGCTCCTGCCCACATCCACCCATCACCACTCCCCAGCCCAGTCTCCTACTTCCTTCTGTCTCTCCTTATATTTCTTCTCTGTCCTTCGTCTAGACCCTTATGGCTCTATTCCTTCTCCAAGTAACTTTCCCCAGGGTTTCCACCATTCACTGTCCTTGCCCTGTGTCCCAGCAGACAGGACATGGAGAGCAGGACAACTGCTCAGCCAGACCTCCTGCCTTCCTCCCTCCTGCCCTGCCTGCAGCACACCCAGCCAGTGCTGAGCTCAACCAGAGGACGGATCTGGCCCAAAACCAACCCACAGCCCTGCTCCAGATTTGCTCAGCTCCCCAGGTCCAGCCAGCGGGTGTAGAACTGGCCCCACACGAGGCCACCCCAAGGGAAACCCGAGAGCATCCTTTTCAGACAAACGGATTTACCCTCAATCATGAAACCGCCTCAGTCCCGTATCTGCAATGGCCAGCAGTGTCAGCATTGCCAGGAGGGCACTGTCACCGAGGTGGGAACCTGCTCAGGGCAGGTCATGTCCACAGCCCTCAAAGACACCCTGATCTCATGCAGTTTCTCCCAGAAGATCACAAATGGGTAGATTTTCCCAAAGACAGCAGAAGGCAAACGGAGTCAGAAGAGGCTCCCAGCCCTTCCACCCTCTCCTCTGCCAAGCTTGAGGTCGCCCTGGCAAAACAACATCAGGATCTCTTTGCTCAAAACGGTATTTTGATTCAGCATCTCACTCTGGAAAACAACTGATTCATTTCAGCTGAAGCACTCCAGAAAATAAAAAAACCTTTTTCAGCTGGCATTGAAGAGCAGAAAACTTAGCTTTTTATGCTGGACACGCTCAGGAACAACCCAAAACAGGGGCATATAAATTGCGAGCATGAGGATTTGCCTCCAAAAGCACCACTAGAAGACAAGCTCTGCTTCCTACAGCTCCGTGCCAGCTTGTCTAAGGCTGAAGACCCCATTCTGCTTGGCTATCCATGAGATTTTGCCCCGTTCCAGTGAGGTGCAGGAATCGACTGCTGCAAACAACATCCTCGACACACAGCAGACCGACGCTGCTGGTCCTCCTTAAGTCTGCAGGGCTGCAGGGAACTTTGCCCCTCGCAAGCCCTAACGATGCACAAATACCTTCCAGGTAAATTGAGGTAATTAAGTGCTGTGGCACAACAGCATCTTGTTACTTTGCATATCCTCTCATGCCGACAGGCCCAGCAGATCTGCTCACACACTGAGTCCAGCCCTGCCCCATAGAGCGGCCAGGTGACAGGGACGTCTGGATGCCTGACAGAAAAGGCTGCCAGACACCCAAACACAAGGCAAACCCTTGCCTGTGGTGGTACCACCTAAATTAGGATTCTCCTCCAGCAGCCAGCATTGACAGACCTGGATATTAAATGGGGCACAGCCTGATTTAGTAGTCAGTGGAAGTGAGGTTAAAAAAAAAATAATGGTGGTGTTTTGTTGGGTTTTTTTCCTCCAGTTTCTGCTACAAATTTAAATTGTGACCCTAGGTAAACTACTGGGACTTTCAGACAACCATTCATCTATTTCATCAGTCACGTACCTTGCAAATTGTGGTCTAAGGAAATTCAGGTGCAGCCATGAGGTGTGCTGGTGTATGGGGCACCCCCCCTTCGTCCCAGTCCAGGGCATCATCCAGGTGCCCTTGACCTCAGTGGGTGAAGAGGGAGATGGCCATGAAACAGCATCCCCCAGCACAGGGCGCAGCAGCTGGGGACAGGGCTGCTATCATCATCCCTGGCCACAGGATCATGGTCCTGACCTCCAACGGCTTCATGTTCTGCTCCTTCCAGCCCACATTTGCAGCACAAACACCCGCTCCAGCGCAGCGCTGGCCTCCAAGGCCAAGCAGATAGATTTAAGCTCCTCTGGGAACCACCGTCACTTCTTCCAGGAATCACATTAAAATAAAGCAAAAACCTCCGCTCCTCATTACAGCCAGGAACACTGAAATCCCAGAGCAGATTGCAAGCTTGCATATTTATATCTAGGTTTCAGAGCCCAGACAAAACACAGCCCACTGAGGAAGTAAAGTTAACCCTGGTATTGCTGTTTGTTGTATTTTTACAGCTTCTGGATACCTAAGCAGTTGGCAGATCTTGGCAAGTCATGAATTACTGCCAAAAACCTCTCAGCACTAGACATACTGCAATAGCTGTGGAGCTCAAATGGAGCTCCAAGAAATAAGGTTTTCCAAGAAACAAAGGTGGTCTCATGGATATGCAGCGGGCTGGGGTGCTGTTCACCTCCTGGCTCTGCATTAGAGTCCCTCCTTAACACCAACCAAACCACTTCATTTGCCAGGGCCTAGATCTTCCAGCAATCAAGAATAAACAGGTTGGTTTGTTGTTTGCTTTCCCCTGCTGAAATCCTTTTTTCTGTGAAAATTCAGAATCTACCAAACTTGTCTTTTCTTTCTTTATTTTGTTTTTAATGAAGGAGAAGCATATGTGAGATATAAGAGTGCCAGGGTGCAAAAATACTTGGGTTTTCTCTGCAATATTTAAATTTTGAAGGCTTCACTTTAACAAAAATTGCTCACACTATCCTCCCACTGTAGAGAGTAATGATTATTCATTATCCCCATGTTCATACACTTCATCTACCTTCCAAGGCTGGGCTGTCTCTCATTACAGTGACCCCTTCTCATGCCTCTGTCAACTTGAACAGGACAAATGAAAGGCAGCACTTGGGAAGATGCAGTACAGCCCCTTCTCCTAATGGCAACTCGCAGCCCAAAGGACATTTCTCAGAATGTCCAAAGGCCCCTTCCTGTGAAAATGATCTCCAAGAGGTTCTTCATAGTTCTGACTTTGAAATTCTCTCCTGAGATCTTCAGTGTTGCTGAGAAGCTTTGACACCCTTGTGCTTAACTCATGGAGGCTTCATGACAAGGATAGAGCCGCTCTTGCTCCCGTTGGCTTGGCTAACACATCTCCGTTGGGGTGCAGGTTTGCAAAGTCTGACCTCCAGGAGAACAATACCTGCTCAGGACTTCAAGATCAGCATCTAGAATTGCCTTTTAATTTTTAACCCAACTGACATCTTCCAGCAATGTTGGAAATCCACTGAAGTTCACCTGCCTCCCACGCAGAGATGCACAGCATTTGTGGATGACATTCCTGGTCTCTGCAAGGGCTCAGTCTTCTCCAGGGTGCATTTAGGGTGTATTTTCTCCCCCATGGGACTCGACATTTTTCTGACTTATTTCCATCTGGAAATGCAGAGTTGAACCAACATGAAGTGCACCTGGAAATCCCTTGCCTGCAGCACGCACATATGTGACAAGCATAGGCATTGGAAAAAAAGACAGGGGTATAGAAAAACATGTCTCCTGCTGCTCTCTGCCACATAAGACTTTGGGCTAGACATTAAAGACTTCCATGTTCTCAGCTTGTGAACCAAAGACAGCAAAACTTTCTTTACCCTGTTCTGCACTGATGTTGCCTGTTCAGATCAGGAGGTTCTCTGGACGGTGTCTACTACATGCCTTAAAATTCTGCTTGGGACAGTAACCCAAAACAGAAGAGTGGCCCAACTAGCCAAGGGAGAAGAACAGGGCATTTTTCATTCCTGGTTCCTAGTTTCCAATAATTATTCCCTTAACTATGAAAAACAGGCTGAAAACGGTCATTATTGCAGTTTACAGAGGACCGGCAAATATCTTTTTTCTCTCTCTTGTGCAAGAACCTAATAACGTACCTTTAAATAGAAGTTTTGTGGGACTGAGGAGCTACATTACAGTACAGAGCAAGGACCTTTGTAGCAAAACACCTATACACCATTTGAGGCTTTAAGGCTGCAGATCTTTACTGATGCCTGTCTGATGAAATGCTATTTCTTAAGATAAAAAGCACTTCATGTTAGAAAAATGTATTTGAAGAAAAACGACAGCAAAAGACTGAGTCTTCGTGCTTGAGAACAAACCATCCCAACCACAGGAGGCGACAGCTGCAAACTAAAGCAGCATTTCCTGCTCTAGAGGCAGGTTCAGGCTTCCTTGCCACTGCACAGCCTACCAACATTAAATATTTAGGAATGGATGCTATATCTGCTCTACTAAGTCTCTTGGCTTTTCAATATTCTCGTTGTTCTATTTCTTGCCCAGAACTCGCATTTGTCTTTGTCTTTCCTGACACTGAAAGAAAAGAAACAACCATTACTTACCTCACAAGGATGAAATTAAAATTGAACTTCAAGCAAGAATTATCACTTTGAGTGACAATGTGAAAAAAAAAATTAAAAATAAGGCAAATTGCAAGAGTTCAAAGCACTAAAATAGAAGCACTTTGTTTTCTACAGGGCTTGCTTAATTTATTAATTCAGTTAAATAATTTATTTGTATTAATTTCATTAGCTTTGCTCAAAATTAAAAAGAGCAAATAACAAGAGAGGTGGCAAACTGAGGGCACAGCAATGCACTTTGCAGGCAAAGCTGCAAGGGGACTTGGCTTGCTCTGGGACTTCAGTATTGCAAGGGAGAGAGGTCCATGCTGTCCTTCAGGCGCATACCTGGGGACTCTCAGTGCCCAGTCTGGCCTCGCTGCAGCAAAACACCCTGACCCATGCATGATTACCTGCTCTTGAGTATCTCTACTAACTTCTCACGGGTATCCAGAAGCACCAGCAACAGAAGCAGTTCACCCACACTCACTGCAAGGCTTTTTATTTCAAATCAATCACCCCTTGCCCAAGAAGAAAGTAATTCAGGGCTTTCTCTTTCACAGCTGAAACCGGTATTCAGTGGCAAAGAGAGACAAGGAGTGGAGAGCGGGTCTGAATTCGTGCCACTGACACCAACTGTGCAACACCCGATGGGGCATCCTGGTAGCATCAGAGTCACTTGCTATGAACAACACAAGCCCCAAAGACAGAGTCTCCTCAGAAGCACCAGGTCACCTTCAACCAGAGCCATGGGGACCTAGATGACACCCTGGGAGAGCACAGAGAAATGGTACTCGGCCACACCATGCTGGAGAACTGCAATGGCCCTTGGTCAATGGTGTCTCCCTGACAGGGTGCTCCCAGGTGCTTTCCAGGAGTGGCGAGGAAGACGACCCTACTCAGAAGCTGCCCACCTGGAAATGGTTACGGCCAAGGCTAGGAGAAGAGGAACATCATTAGGGAACCTTACACCCTGCGCAGCACTACCTATTTTAGAGAGCAATAAAGCAGAAATTTTCCTTTAAAGGAATCTCAAAACAAAGCTGAGATCTTGTGGATTGTCTCAGAAATCCTGGCACACACATAGGTGATCACAGGGAGGGAGGCAGGACACCAACAGCTCAGTTAAACCACAGCTCCTGTGGTCCCCAGGGCTGCGCAGAGCTGAACGGCCTTCTGACAGCTACAGCCTTGCTTGGTCCCACACACAGCACGCTGCACCCTGCTCCCATCTCCAGCTCCTCAGCTGGAAACGTGACTCGTGTTCTTGGATGAGGCGCATCCAGTGCAAAGACAGATCTCTCAGAGAAGCCACATTTGGTTTTTCGAAAGGAGAAAGGGGCAAGGAGACACAAAGAGAGAAAGAGAGAGGGGAATTAAATGCTAAAGACTCCATCAGCAACAAAACCAGTAATATACAGGTTAAAAACAATAAGGAAATTTTAAAAGAAATCATAATTTTGATGACTTGGAAAAAAATTCCCATTACCAGGCAGGGTTAAGTAAAGAAAACCCAGTAAAGATTGAATAAAATCCTTTGAGGGAGGGAGGGAGGTGGTGGCAGAAAATCAACCCCCAAGCAATGCCTGAAGCCTGGCAGGCAGAAGTCAGCCCTCACCTTCTCCAGAAAACAGCCTGGAGTGAAACAGCTCGTGGGTCAACAAGGGAAATGGCTGGAGGAGAGGGTGCTTCCCTCCAGCCCAGCTGGGTGCTGGCGCCACCGGGACCCAGCACCACCAGCAGAGACACGGTCATGCTTGGAGAGGTAATCTCCTCCCGAGGTAAGGAGATTTTCATTTTCATTTTGCACTGGTCGCTTTACACAGGAAATATCAGCTGAATGAGGGGAGTTAATATAATCAGATACAGCTTAGCACAGCAACAAATACATCCAGCAGAGAAAATAAAGACAGGCAGGGATAATTTCACTCAACCTTCCTCGGTTCCTATTGCTCCATTCCTTTCTCTTCCTGAAAAATTACACTTATTTTTAACACGTGAAACAGGTGTACTTCCCTGCCTCAAAACAGCAGGTTAACACTGATGGACAGAAGAGCCATACAGGAACCTACAAAGGACTAACCTGTTTCCTCCTGTATGTTTTCTATACTGTGCTCGTCCTGACGGTACACAAATGCTTCTGTCGGACACGCTGTGCCCCTCGCAGGAGTGCCACCCTTCTCCCCCATCCCCGCCACAGGTAAGGAGAACCAAATTAAACTTTTGGTCAAAAGAACTTTTGATCAAACAAAAATACCACTAGTCCCCAAAGCTAAAGGAAGTACATGCTGCCAACGTCACTGGAACCGTCTATTTTGGGTAAGCTTTCTAGGACAACAAAATGATACAGGGTGAGGTGGACCTACCATCTCAGGTTTGTTTGTTTGCTTGGTTTGGGGTTTTTTTTTCCTTCTCCTCCCCGATCTTTAGCCACTTTTTGGGCTTTCACTTTACCGGAGTTAGACGATGATGACTGAGACCCTGTGAATGTGGCTGCTTCCATAAACAAACCAACTAGCTTGGCCAAAAACCTCTCTGAGATGAATCACGTGTTGGCAGAGTGAGGACCAGCAGCAGGCACTGACCCTCCAATCTTTGCTTAGTGGAGCTCTCAGAGGCTTTTCAAAGGAAGATGCTCCCCACGGTTCAGACCGACCTCATAGAATCATAGAATGGTTTGGGTTGGAAGGGACCTTAAAGATCATCTAGTTCCAACCCCCCTGCCACAGGCAGGGATGCCTTCCACCAGACCAGGTTGCTCAAAGCCTCATCCAACCTGGCCTTGAACACTGCCAGGGAGGGGGCAGCCACAGCTTCTCTGGGCAACCTGTGCCAGTGTCTCATCACTCTCACAGGAAAGAATTTCTTCCTCATATCTAATCTAAATCTACCCTCTTTCAGTTTAAAACCATTCCCCCTCGTCCTGTCACTACTTGCCCTTGTAAAAAGCCCCTCTCCAGCTTTCCTGTAGGTCCCCTTTAGGTACTGGAAGGCTGCTATAAGGTCTCCCTGGAGCCTTCTCTTCTCCAGGCTGAACAGCCCCAACTCTCTCAGCCTGTCTCCATAGCAGAGGTGCTCCAGCCCTCTGATCATCTTTGTGGCCCTCCTCTGGACTCGCTCCAACAACTCCATGTCCTTCTTATGTTGGGGGCCCCAGAGCTGAACACAGTGCTCCAGGTGGGGTCTCACAAGAGCGGAATAAAGGGGCAGAATCACCTCCCTCGACCTGCTGGCCACACTTCTTTTGATGCAGCCCAGGATACGGTTGGCCTTCTGGGCTGCAAGCACACACTGCTTGCTCATATTGAGCTTCTCATCAACCATCACCCCCAAGTCCTTCTCCTCAGGGCTGCTCTCAATCCATTCTCCATCCAGCCTGTATTTGTGCTTGGGATTGCCCCGACCCACATGCAGGCCCTTGCACTTGGCCTTGTTGAACTTCATGTGGTTGCCACAGGCCCAGCTCTCAAGCCTGTCAAGGTCCCTCTGGATGGCATCCCTTCCCTCCAGCGTGTCAACCACACCGCACATTCATCATGTTATCCATCTATCCCTACATCCTACCGAAAGCAGTGAGGCAAGAGCTACTAAAAAAGCGTGTCGGTGTCTCGAAGAGTCAGTCCACAGCCACTGCCACACTGCTCTTTTGTCTGGCTTTTTTTGCAGCACCATGTCATCCTTTCTGGATCCTTTTCAGAGCAGGAAACGCACCGGAGTTACACATTTAACCATTTATAAGTCACAAGAAAATGATAAAAATTCCTAATCATCATATTGATGAAACTCCACATGGGTCTACGTGCTACCCTGATGGGGTCTAACATGAACTACTAACCTAGGCAGTTGGGTTTTCTGTGTACCCATAGACACACACAGCCTTCGAGCAGTCTCTGCCGTGTTAGCCATAACTAGCAGGGAGGATGTGGCAGCAGCTGCCCCCCAGATTAGGGCAAACAAGCAGGAAGCCACTTTTTGTGCTTTCAGGTTGCGAGTTATTCTCTGACTTCTTCCCAAAAAATTTAAATTTCAAATACAATTCTGAGCCTTCACATTTCCAGCAAAAAAGAGAGAAAAACAGAATAAAACATGATGTTATGAAAGAGACCTCACTGTTTTTCAGAAGGAAACTCCTCCCTGACTGATGCCTCCACTATCCAACAATTGGGAGAAGTTAGTATCTGCACTCAGGCTTGCCCTGGATTATGTCTATTCTTGGAAACTCTAAATGTGACCACACATGAGACTAACCAGCCAAGAAAAACCCTTTGATCTTCCTGTTCTGTAAGTCCACACATCCTCAATAATGAGAGAGGAAAGAGAAGTAAACTATTTCCAACATCTCCCATTTTCCTCGGAAAGCAGCAGCAGTACAAACATTTGAGCTCTCCATCTCTCGTCTTTGAGACCTTGTTAGCAACATGCCTTAACGCTTAGCCACCAGCATGAGTTTGAACCACGCTTTGGATTTATGGTCAAGCCCACCATCCCTGCTCGACTCTGCTTTAAACAGCCAAGCGTGACATGCTTGCATGTGGATACAAACTGGCATACTGGTCAGTAAAAGCCCTCTAGTTTCTTGATCTCAATATAACTCTCTCCATCATCATGGCTGTATCATACCAATTAAAGACAATTTCAATGTCCTTTTCACCCCTATTGTTGTCTAAGAGCCATGACCTCTGGACCTGCAAAAAAACTCCTCCACATTTCCCTTGCACACCTTTGCACTCTCCCTGTTCCCTGGTTACAAATAGAAAGCTTTTCCCAAGTTAACTTGAAAAAGTAATCTTCATGTCTCCCTGTCAAAGTACAGTTATAAGGAGCATCTCTCAAGAGGAGAAAGGGTAAATGATCTGTTAACATTTTACACATGGATAAATGTGAGAGCAGTTTCCAATCCCCAGAGTTGACACCTAGGCAGAGAAAAAACACACATTCCTACTTGACAGATAAAGAACTGAAAGTTGTAGTGATGTTATGTGGCCTGTCCAGCTTTACATGGAAAGGGAGCTTCACAGGAAAAGCGAGTTCTGGTCCTCTCTGCCCTGCTGCAGAGCCAAGGTGTGATACTCCACGTCTTCTCCATCTCTCCAAGAACACACGTTTCCCTAGGAGTCAAAGCCAGACAGGCTTTCTGTTCACGTCTCCCCCCTAACACACCTCCTGCAAGCAGGATTACACCTTGCCCATGGTTCCTAGCTGCACACAGGGAAGGATGTCTGCAAACCCTGCCACCGCTCCCACGCCATGGGGCTCGGGGTGCTGCTGCTGTGGAGGAGGAGGAGGATGCTGTCTCCCTGCAAACCCTTGCTGGGCCCTCAGCTGTGGCTCAGCCGATTACAGACCGGATTAAAAGCCCACAGCTATCTTGCCAGGAGCAGAGCACTCCTGGGGTATAAACCACCCAAAGAAAATCAAAAGTTTCACCAGTTCCTCTGATGCAGCAGCTCCCCATCAAGCAGCTGCCCAGGCCCTAGCACACATCAGGCTACCAGCAAAGCAAGAGGGAGACAGCTCCCCAAAAGCGTCCAGGTAAAGCACAAGCTTGTATTCAAACCCGCATTTGAAAAACAAAGGCAGGCCTGGGCACCCAGCGCAAGGTGTGAGCTAGGGGAACTGCTAGGCAGGAGATCAGAGCTCCCCGTAACCCTTGAAGAAAGCACCCCTCCAGCTTGCATCCTCCTCACATCCAAGACAGAGCACGGCGGGGTGGGCTGCCCATGCCGCAGCCCCCGGCACAGCCTTCATGCCGAGCAATCAGTTTCTGGGGCAGAACAAGAGGAAGCATTAAAAATCCAGCTCTCCCAGGCTGCAGGTAACAGATAGGGGAGCAGGTCCTGCCTCAATTCTTGGCTTCTGTACAGAAAACATCCCCCAACAAATGCAGTTTGAGGCTGCAGCTAAAACAAATAAGAACCATGGTGTAGGTCTGAAGAAAATAACCTTTTTCTGAGCCCCATCCCAGATTTCCTGGGTTCCTCCAGCAGAGCTCACATCCGTGCTTATAGCTGGTATCACAGTAAGCAACAGGGAAATTAAAAACATCACACTATAAAAGATAGTTACAGGAAAAAAATCCGCCCGGATACTTTTTCAGGGCAGCTGTTGCAATACAAAACTTCTAAGTTTCCTGTGCAAAGTGAACTCGGGAAACAAATGCATGTGAAGTAGATGGGAATCATTACGGAATAAAAATCACCCAGATGTTTTAAGCATGTTCTATTTTAAACGTGCTCTACATGCTCTTCAGCTTGCCCTTCAAGAAGCACCCAGGTGGAAAGAACGAGCGACAAAAACAATCTGTTTGAAGGACAACTTCAGATAAATAAACCAGATCAAGCACGAATGGGCTCCTGGGTCTGAGATCAGACCAAGAGCAGAGCAGAGGGCACACGCAGTGTGACCATTACGAACGGCCCCTTCCAGGTTTCCCCCATCGCTCAAGAAATCTCTGGCATGCAACAGCACACGGCCCACGTGAAGAACGTCGTCTGCTTATGTACTGCTTGGTAACTGATGGCAAGAATGTACGCCAGAGTGCAGCTCTTAATGCAAACGAGGCAAAATAATTCCCTTACCTTCCACGAAGCTGCCCATAAGAGTTATGACGACAAACACTTTGCCTTCTGGCTCCAAATCCACCTGAAAAAGTAAAGGAAACGTTAGAAGATTGTTTTTCAAGGCAAAGACACTTCTTGGGATTTTGCATGATAAATCTTGCCAACATTTGATAATATTTGAAGCTCTAAATATATTCTCACCCACACCCTTAATTTTACAAAAAAAAAAAAATCAAGCATCCATGGCTCAAATTGTTCAACATTCAGGGCTCCATGAAAAATAAGGAACTTGATTCCTTCTTTTTCCTAGAAGTGCTGAACAATCTCAGCCTTGCTAGAGGAAACAGAGATTAAAGAAAAAAAACCCCATAGTTAATAGTGTTCCAATTTTCAGATGAATGAAGCGGGAGTAACATTAAACACACAAAACCCTCTGAAGAGATCCATGCATATCTGTTTGGTGAATTATATAGTTATTTCCTCCCTATTATGTCTTATCCCATTGAAATTGTTTCAGTCTCTCAAAATCCCATCAGTGCTGGGGTAAACGCTGATTTCTTACATAAATCACCTTTTGGCCTTAAACCATAGAAAATAGGAAACTGTTAGTGCTGTTACCTCAGGGCTTGTTGGCATTTAATCTAAATTAGATAGAGATACAGAACATAATTTTAGGGATCAGAGATTCAATCCCAGTGTCGGTCAACCTGTCCTTCAAAGAAGGTATTTATTTTTTGCTGAGTAGATTTCTCATTTTCAGTTACATTTTTAATCAAGGTTTTGCTTTTGGTTTTTTTTTGTTCACCAGCTGGTTTTCAGCAAAAAATAACAGCTAAGGATCCCTGCAGTTTGAGTCAGGCTGTCACACAGAAATCCCACTTTAAAAAAAATATAATAAAAAAAAACCCCACACCAAAAACCAAGGCCCCCCACCCCATACACCCCCCAATTGCAAGGTTAAAGTTAGCAAAGAGGAGCTTCACACCTCGTGGGTATCGATAATCTGTGCAGAACAGAAAGTCTGAAAATAGGGCTCTCTGGAGGAATGACTAAATGTGATCGTTCAAACCCTCTCTGCCCTTGTACAGCCACCTTTCCTTGCTCTGGCAGAAATAGAAGCGAGTCTTCTACGTCAGCAACACTGAGTTTCATCAGGGAGGTGCCCAGAATTTAATACATCTTGGTGTGCACACTGCGAAGCAGAAAAAATATTTCCCGGTCCTGCAAGAAAGGATGATGAGCCGAGGCTCCCTCTTCTTGCTTTGTAACACACAACATATCCCTCTGACTCCTCTCCAGTGTTAACACATATCCCATCATTCAAATAAACCCCCCACCATAAGCCTAAGCTCCCAGAGCAACGCCGTATGGACCACCACTAATCCAGACGACGTTTGCCTGAGGTTTGCAAAACCCTGCCATGCACCAGCCGGTCCTTTTAAGGGAATAATGTTAAGATAAGGGTAAAAGAGAAAGCTGAACTCTATATATCTAGTGGAGGAGCCAAATAGCCACGCTGACAGGACAAGAGGAAATGGCCTCAAGTTGTGCCAGGGAAGGTTTAGGTTGGATATCAGGAAAAATTTCTTCACTGAAAGGATTATCAAGCATTGGAACAGGCTGCCCAGGGAACTGGTGGAGTTACCATCCCTGGAGGGATTTAAAAGACGAGTAGATGTGGTGCTCAGGGACATGGTTTAGTGGTGGGCTTGGCAGTGCTGGGTTAACGGTTGGACTCGATGACCTTGAAGGTCCTTTCCAACCAAAACGATTCTATGATTCTATGCTACAAATGGACAAAAAGTACCTGCATGGCTGTAAGTGAGGGAAGAAGGTGTCCAAGCCGGACTGACTCTGCAGCGTTAAGGTATAGCAGTGCTTTCTGCTGGCACATCCACTCCTAGGGACGCTAACTGCGGCTGCACTAACACGAGTCAAGAGAAAACAATCTTCTGGGATAAGCGAGGGGGAAGCAGAGACAGCACACATCATCACCGTGCGTTTCCCTAGCCTACAATTTGTTGCAGAAGTAGAGAAATTGTTTTTTGAACTATTGGGAATTTGTTAGGATGAGCAGAGCAAATATTTTCAGAGAAAGGATGAGAGAACATCCCATTCACATGACTCCAGCTACAGTCCAGAAGTGACACATCTCTATCAATGGGATACAAAACAGGGAAGCTAGAACCATTTGGGAAAATCCTATCAAAATGTTGATTTATGGACACTTTATTTTCCACTAAAAAAAAAAACAAAAAACCCAACCCAAATCAATCTCACAGGGAAAATTTAAATTAAATATTTAGCTTTGATTCAATATTAATTTTCATGTTTGCTTGGGCTGCTTACTATGCTGGCTTTAGGAAGCTGTCGACCTGCTGGAGGGTAGGAAGGCCCTACAGAGGGATCTGGACAGGTTATATAGATGGGCTGAGACCAACGGCATGAGGTTCAACAAGAACAAGTGCCAGGTCTTACACTTGGGCCGCAACAACCCCATGCAGCGCTACAGGATGGGGGAAGAGCAGTTAGAGAGCGGCCCGGTGGAAAGAGACCTGGGGGTGCTGATCGACAGCCGGCTAAACAGGAGCCAGCAGTGTGCCCAGGTGGCCAAGAAGGCCAATGGCATCCTGGCCTCTATTAGCAATAGTGTAGCCAGCCGGTCTAGGGAAGTGATCATCCCTCTGTACTTAGCACTGGTGAGGCCGCACCTTGAATACTGTGTCCAGTTCTGGGCCCTGCACTTCAAGAAAGATGTTGAGGTGTTGGAGCGAGTCCAGAGGAGGGCAACCAAGATGGTGAAGGGTCTGGAGGGTCTGACCTATGAGGAACAGCTGAAGGAGCTGGGATTGTTTAGCCTGGAGAAGAGGAGGCTCAGAGGTGACCTTATTGCAGTCTACAACTACCTGAAGGGAGGTTGTAGCGGAGTGGGAGTTGGCCTCTTCTCCCAGGCAACTAGTGATAGGACAAGAGGACACAGCCTCAAGCTTCGCCAGGGGAGGTTCAGGTTGGACATCAGGAAGAATTTCTTCTCAGAAAGGGTCATTAGACATTGGAACGGGCTGCCCAGGGAGGTGGTGGAGTCACCACCTCTGGATGTGTTTAAGAAAAGACTGGACATGGCACTTAGTGCCATGGTCTAGTTGACAGGGTGGTGTCAGGGCAACGGTTGGACTCGATGATCCCAGAAGTCTCTTCCAACCTGATTGATTCTGTGATTCTGTGTTTGAACAGCCCTCTGTCTCCATTAATACGGAAGACACTCCCCAAATAAACTTCAACTCCAGCAATATCATGTATCATTTTTGCCTAAATTTCAGTTCATTGAAGAGATAAGCAACTTTGTAAAGAAATGGTTCTTTCAAAAATGTATAATATCTATAATATATATACATATACAGTCACCCAAATTGATTTATGTGATAACAAGAATTCCGATTTTATGGGAAAATCCTTACTTAGGTTTCCAAAATCATTCTTCAGTGCTTATCATTTTTCTGCCAGTCTCCATACACAGCAATACATTAGACTCCTGCTTTCACATTCACAAAGAGGAGCCTTCCTCCCTTCTTCTGACATACACACGGTCTCTGGTGGGATATGGAGCAAATCCTGCACTCCTTGTTTAGTCTTAAAAGCAAGGGCTTGTCAAGACCCAAGGAGCTGGGCTGAGGCCAGGAGATGCAAGAAAAGCATCATCCACCTTCGGCACAGGGCACAAACAAAAATTGATCCAAACTCTGTGACACGCCTTGCTCTCCATCGCTGCCAACGGGATTCCTCTGCCCAGGGTAACATAGTCTTACAAAACAGAAACAAAACAATTCTGAAAGTAATAGCAGGAGATTTATGAGCGTTATAAAACAATCTCTCTCCCCTCCAGATTCCAAGATTAAAGACCAGTCAAATCCCCTACAACTAAGCAGCTGTGCTCATATCATACCACAGTTCAAGAGCACTCCATAAAGAGGATCTAGCTGCACTCAAGATCTTCTCACGGCACATGTTAGCAGGATCTAACGAAAAATCACAGCTGAAAGGCTCCAGAATGAGGACTGAAGCCCCAGCATGCCACGAGCTGCCGAAACTTTGGCACCTGGCACCCCGCTGGATGCAGGACCAATACTGAAATCTTGTCCTACACAAGAGGTTAAAACAGACAGTCATAGGAGTTTCTCTGATCTTACATTGATAGCAACAGCAACAACAAAAGATAAGACACAATGAAATGAAGTAAATAAAATTAATAGACCACTGGTCAAAGTCTGGCTTTTGGACCCGCTGTGATCTCCTTTAAAGGAGAAGTTTGACCAGCTAAGTAGCAGCCAATGCAATATCTGAGATCAACTCCCAGATACGTGAAATGTGCCTGAAACAGAAAATAATCTCTGACCTAGAAAAGTGTCTGACCGCAGGCCTGCCCTCCCATGCGCCTGCCCGAGATCAGATGATTGAGCAGCTCCCAGACAGCAACACCCACCTGACGGGACGTGCTTCCTCTCGCCATCGCACGGATCCCCCTGTACCACGGCCACTCAACGTGGAGGGGCCTCTTGCTGGCGGCAGTTACCTCCTGTGAGCTCCTCACACTTGCTGGACCACAACCCACGACGCCCGTGCAGACGGACGGGTGCTCACACACCGAGCTGGCGTGCACAGCAAGCGCCTTGCTAAGCCCGGGCCCCAGGGCTAACCTCAGCCATCCCTGCAGCGCCGTTCCCTGAGCTTCTGCCCCTGCTTTACACCTTCATCACTGCCTTCACGCTTTGCAGAAATAGCACACGCTGCAGGATAGCTTTACCGACCCAGCAAGCGACTGCAGTCACATTTGGGCACACAAAAATATGCCCATAACCATCTGAAACCAGATGCCCACAAATGAGGAGTGTGGTACCCTACTTCTTCCCCAAAAGGAGGAACCCCTCATATAAGCCCTCCTTCAACCTCTTCAGAACTTCTGTCGCTAGCACCTACTTTCACAGACTGAGAGGACTTCTCACTATGCTCTGGTATTTTATAAGATGTGAGCACTTCAAAAGGGAGCAGCTGCCAAAGGACCGGCCCTCCAGCCGTGGAGGGGATAACCCTATCTAGCGACAGCTGGCTGGTGGCCCAGGCCCTGACTGCACGCTGGCACGGCTCCGGCGACATCGGTACCTCCCAGCATCACCAAACACCCTCTGGATCCAGCCTCACAACAGCAGCATGGGTGTAACACAAGCACCACGCATACACCAAGTTTGCTTCTCACGTCTTTCTTTTCTTCCCAGCACTGACTGTGGCTGCTTAAAGGCAAAAACCCCCATGTTTTTACAGAGAAGCAGGGTCATAGTATTATTCTTGACAGAATTATCAGAGTCCAAAGCAGATCATGCAATAGTTTGGGTCAACAACACAGCTGATGCTGATCCCCTTTCTCAAAGAAAGCAGGAGAGGCTCGGAGAAATTCAACAGCCTGAAGGTAGCACAGATGGTGTTAAGGGGAACTCCTACATCATAATATAGGAGATAAGTGATACAGGAATGTAACCATCTGTATGTATCCGACAACAATATTCAAAGAGTAATAAGTACGGAGAAAAGTTTCCTAATGCGAAGATCTATTTGGCACAGGGTAACTTCTTTTAGGGAATCACAGAATTCTGCCTGGAAGGTTTCGTATCAGAGCAGGAGACACGCTGCAGTGGGAAAGTCCTGTTGTATCAGGAGAAGAAAAGAAGTCATATGAATTTTTATGCATGCACGATATTGCAAATGCTATGAGGTACACTGATCTCCGAATAAATCAAACTAAGCTGGTGGCGTGCAGCATCACACCATTGGCACGCAGAGCTGTAGACAGTAATCACCCTCCCCTCTCACCGGTGCTTTCACCCTCAGCCTGGTTCCCCAGAGAACAACTGGCTGTTTTAGAGGTAACTTGGCCAAGTTTTAGCTAACTGGAAGAGGAAAGTGTGTTTATCAATGCCATAAAGCCTTTAATCGCCGCTCTCTTCTAGTTCAAGGAAATGGAAGACAGCACTTTCCTCCGTAGCACAAAGGGTGGATAAGATCAACCGTTGGAGCTCAGGAACCCCCTTTGTATCTGTAAGAACAACACCGGATTTTGGCCCAGAGCTAAGCATACACTTCAACTTCTGTTGAACTTCACAGCCGTACCTAAGAGAAAACAAGCGCTGGAGGATTTTGGCAAGCGAGCTGGAAGTGAGCAGGTAAGGACTGACGAGTTCAGCCGCGGTTTCATTATGAGATGCAACACTTTGGCAGCGAGGCTGAACACAGGACCGAGGAGGACTTCACTGCTAATTCAAACCACTCACACGGTGCCCCATGCCTGAACTTGCTGAGATCACGCAGCTCCTGCGTGACTTCAAAGGGAGCTGCAAGGGATCGGTTTCCCACAAGGAGGGGCCCCGGTCAACCATCTCACGCACCTTCTCCAGGAAAGCACTGTACTAACATTGTTCCCGACAACTAGGCAGGTGTTATTTACTCCTCTTCTCTGGGTTACAAAAAAACCAAAGCTAGTTCGGGAGCAGATGCGGGGAGACCGAAACAGGACTCCTTAATCATATGCCTTCACACATATAATAAAAACTGGTTGCGCATGATTCATCAATGGAAGAGGTTTGGAAAACAAATTCAGAAGGAGGGTAATCTCTCAGGCAACGTATCAACACCCAGCTGAAGCATCCACCGAACTCGAAGAGCAGGTATAGTCAGTCGCCTCCGAGAGAACTGGCATGCCTCTGTGAAACACTCGCCGCAGATGGGAAGAGGCAGATCCGAAGGGCACCTGGCTGCCCGCCAGCGAGTCCCTCCCTCTCCAAAATGGAGATGAGGTGGAACTCCAGCAGGAAGAGACATCTTCAACACTATATCTGGCACGGACATTAATTCTCACAAACACAAGATCAGGATATTTTTTTCCTCCCCTCCCCACAACAGATAGCCCAGTCTGGGAAGCCTGATCTGAAGTACACTGAAATCAGTGGGAATCTTTTTATTGTCTTTGGATCAGACACAAAAGACGACTGCATTTACCCTGGAGCCCAGAACATCCTTTCTCCCACTGCTGCTCCGTCCTTTCTTCCCCACAGGCACAATTAATAAACATCCTAGAAGTACAATCTTTTTCTAAGCCATGTCAATGCTGACGTGGCTTCAAAAACAGAACAAGCCAGACACTTGCAGTGAATAAAGCAAATATAAAAGCTACCTGGGGACTTAATTAGCTTAATTAAACAAGTAGCTATACCTTTTGACTTCCTACACAACTTCTAAATTTAATTAACAGAACTGCATATATAATCAGTCATTTGTAGAGGCAATTCCCAAGGCTCTGTTCAGTCAAAAGAGCTGAAAGTCTGGGTTAGGCTAAAGCTGTTTTTTCACATGCCTCTAGTTATTGCTTTTAATTTTTCTTGTTTAAGCTCCTAACAGATCATGCTCATGGAATGTCAGGTCTTTCTGTCTTTTAATAAGGTAGCACCTCCACCTGAGCGTGCCTTTTTTGGACAGGTCAAGTAGCAACTTTCTCAGCCAAATACATGGTGTCTGGATTAATCAGTCCCTCGTGTACGTTTTGAGGCTGACAGACGCCTGTCTATCAAGTCAAGCACCTTTGAAAAATCCTTAGGGCTCTCTAGTACAAAGGGGATTTTGCATTTCCAGACCAACAGATCAAAGTATTTTTCCTACAAATGCAATTTTTAAGATTCAAATCAGTGTGCCTAAAAAAACAAAGGGGGTGCCAAGTATCTTCTCATTCCTGCAAAGGCTGGCAAGTGCTCAGGGCAGTAATTTCCACCGCAGGTGCCAAGGGCAGACGTGGACAGTTTCTCAATGACCCACGGCAAGCTCCATGCAGGGGAGGCCCTAGGAGATGCCATTTGGTGACCGGCAGCGACCCCAGCTCTTGTTCCACCCGAGCTTTGAATCTGGTGCTGCCAAACAGCAGCATCTCCCTGCTCCCACCAAGATTTAATTTTGGTGCCAGGTCTCAGAACAAAGAGCGAGCACAGGGTGACCCAGCGCTGCAGAAAGGCTGCCAACCCCACCTCTGATGGGTAGGTCCACGCACCGCGCTGAATTCACAGAGCATCAAAGCCCTCGCAGCTCACTGATTCCAGCTGCAGCAGATGCACGGTTAGATCTAGAGATGATACGTGGTCCCTTGGGGTCAGCCTGGCCATCCCCTGGGAGGGGACGAAGGCTCAAAACTTCTGCCTCCTGCAAGTGACAGCAACTGTCAAAGTTTCAAGGAGAAAAAGAAACCTTTCCAACAACTCTTACTGCTGCATGTTTAACACCCTGGAGGTAAACCCACAAATGGGTGGAAAGTTAGTCTCTCTCGTAACTCCTACAACCAGTTATTCCAGCTATTACTGTAATATTGTCATTCTAATTTTTTGTTCCAGGACAGCTGTTTAAAATATTACTTTTGTTTTCAGTGAAGCTGCATAATTATAAGCTGCGCACCAGCCATGAACAATCATGCATAACTAATGACTCTTAGCCAATCCTGGACTCTTTAATCAATTTTAGTCTGGTTTCATCCAAGAGATTACCCACCTCAACAGATTTGCTCAGGTAGGAAAAGCAAGGACTGCAACAAGATTTATCTATCCTGTGAGAACTCCTGCCAAGAAAACCTGCTTGAAGGGTTACAAATAAAATACAGATTAAAAAGGAGGCTTCAAATCTTCAAAAAAAAAATTTTGAAAAGCATGAGCCAAAGCCTGCTCCTACTGGAGTTACACCAACTCACATGGCTTTTGAGAAATCCCACCTCTAAAACAACAAATGATTTATGTCTAATAGTTGCAGGTGGCTGCTCCTTAGCATATTTGAAAAAAAAACACAACTGGTTCAGGGACTATTATATTTTTGTTCTCCTTGTATTTTTAAGGAAAAACAACTACTCCTCTCTGGAGGGATTTCTGATCTCTTTTTCCTGAGTTATGGGGCAGGGGGAGGGAATCCAACTGCCTGTTTATCAGTCCCACAATACTGAAGTTTCTCAGACTGAACATTGACCCCAACAGTACCACCACTGAGCAAGAACCCGTTCCTTCAGAAATTTAAGTGAAACTCAAAATGAAATGTGGAACAGGGGAGAGTCTAAGAGTCCCACGCACACACTGGAGTCTGCAACAGAGGAGGGCTTTCATCCACAACCCCAAGACGAGTGTGGGGCTAGAAATGACTTGGGTGGTAGACAGGATGACAAGAAAACATGAAAGATGACCAGACCCTAACAGCGAGGGTCCAGTTTCTGAAGGTGCAGACCATGCCAAGCATGGGACGACTCCACAAACAGCAAAGCAGGCACTGAAACTCCTACCTCAAAGCCTTCCCCTCTCGATTCAACAGGGTGGTTTGTTGTCACCCCTCCCCGGCCGGGCCCGTGGGTCAGGGGAGGAAGGTGGTCTCCCATACCGCTGCCAGCTTGCTGTCAGCGGCTCTCAGCAGCCCGAGCTTACCACAGGCAGCTCTGCCACCGCCGGGGCACAGCCATGCTGCAGCGTGCAGCTTCCCGTGCCGCATGGCTCCTGCAGCAAGCCACGGAGAGCCCCTGCACAGCGAGATGGGGTCAACGGGCAGAGCAGCACTACTGGGGTACAGAGCCCTGGAAGGCCAAGGTCTCCCCTTCTGGGCAAAGCCTTGGGGAGTATTGTGTCCACTTCTGGGCCCGCAGTTCAAGAAAGACAAGGAACTACTGGAGAGAGTCCAGCGGAGGGCTACACAGGTGATCAAAGGACTGGAGAATCTCTCTTCTGAGAAGAGGCTGAGGGAGCTGGGGCTGTTTAGCCTGGAGGAGAGAAGACTGAGGGGGATCTTATCAATGCTTACAAATACCTTAGAGGCAGGTGTCAAGAGGAGGGGGCCAGACTCTTCTCTGTGGTGCCCAGTGACAGGATAAGGGGCAATGGACACAAACTGAAACATGGGAAGTTCCATCTCAATATGAGAAAAAACTTCTTTGCTTTGAGAGTGCCAGAGTACTGGAACAGGCTGCCCAGGGAGGGTGGGGAGTCTCCTTCTCTGGAGATAGTCAAAACCCACCTGGACACGACCCCTGTGCAACATGCTCTGGGTGAACCTGCTTTGGCGGGGGGTTGGACTAGATGATCTCCAGAGGTCCCTTCCAACCCCAACCAGTCCATGATTCTGTGAACGGATAGGAGCAAGGTGGCAAAAAGCCTGCTCTGAACCAACCTCGCACCCAGCAGACATCAAGTCACAGGCGACTCTGCTTTGCTTTCCCACCTGGTCAACGAATGGCATCTCATTCACTCTAGTGACTGCACGTGGTGGCCAGGGGAGATGTCAGGCAGAGAGCAAAGGCTGCTCTGTGCCTCCCGCAGCAGCCTCTGCCACCCAGCTGCCTGCAGAGAGCAGGGGCAGGACACCACTTCCCGGGGGCCTCTCGACACGTCCGTGCCGCCTCCCCCAGCTCCCTCCCACAGCCTGTACAACCGTAGCCCGTGTGAAACCAAAATCGCGTGGGCAGGACGTGCTCTGCCTTTCCCTGCCACATGCACATGCAAGCAGAGCTTTAGCTCTGCTGTGCACAAATTATTAAACATACATCTTGCTTTGTAACACCATGCCAAGTACCACCATGTCCAGTCCATCACTGGAGTTTCCTCCCAACTCTCTTGCCTTCCTCCTACAACTATTTTTATTTATTTTTTTTTTTTAAGGGATGGGGGGGAAATCACAGATCACTTTCATTTCCTAGCAGCCAGATACACTGACATCAATGCAGGACCACTAAATTAAAGGATGGCAAATGCAGGGCTTCATTTTCAGCTGTTTGAACACATGATTACAGCAAATAGGCCCATGCACACGTTCGGTAGCTGGTATCAGGCTATCGGCTTTGCATATGCCATGTATGGAAATCTGCCTGCAAACACCTATATATTCAATTGCAGGTAAAAGAGGCTGAAAGTGGGACTGGGTCTCTGCTCGAGAGGATTTAGCAGCTTTGACAAACAAGCAAACAAAAATCTTCTATTTCTTTTCAATGAAGAGTTACAGCAGGCCAATAAACCTCAACAACCAGTTAGTACCAACAAAACAAAATCGTTTCAACAGCTATAGAGCCCCGGGACACCACTTTAGCTATTACACTCTGGACACATGAGTTGCAAAGGGGTGATGCTGACACCTCGCGTTTTAGGTCTCTCACCAAGCACACAAGGTAGGAAATGCTCTTTTCTATTTCCAAGTTCTGGAGATGATCAACAAACATATTTTCTGTCACATATATTAACTCAATATAACTTGGCGGAAAAAGCAGAAAGTTGTGCCAGTTTTGCTGTTTACAGTAATAAAGAAATAAATCACTGACGGGTGCCAAGCAGGCAAGGTGGTGGCACTGCCCGTTTGGAAACGCTCCAAGGGCCACACCAATGAGTTGGTGAGCAGAGTTTCCTCAAAGTAAAACACTGACATAGCTGAGCTTAGCACTGATGCAACGTCCCCCGACAAGGAAGGGGCAGGTGAGTGCTAGTGAGGGAGCGAGTCCAGGTAGCCCAAGCACCAGCCAGCGTACACCAGGGCCCTGGGGTTTGCCCAGAGAGGAACAGAACAGGCACCAGGCAGAAATACAGAAGGAGAAACAAAAAGATGGGGCACAGAAGCAATAATGATGCTCTTGGTCTTGAGAAGTCTTCCAAGGCACAGCGTTCACCTGCAGTTTTAATGAACCTTATTAACAAATCTAGGCAGGCTTATGAATCATTCACAACTTTACATTAAGCAGCGAAGTCTGCATCACAGTCTGAGGCTCTGTGTTCAAGGCACTCCTGTTGGTCACCCAAGGATCGTCACCGCACAGCTATGGCAGGAGAGCGCGGTGTAACTTAGGGAAAATGAACTGGGTTGTACAGTGTCAGACAGGGCAGAGATCCCTCGACATCCTGTTCATGGATCCAATCCAAGGAACTGTGGACCCCTAAACCAGCTGCAATACCCTGCAAAGAACCCCTCTGCAGTTCTCTCCCCAGCACCTTGCTCATTTACAGACTTGTGTTGCTCTCCAGTACTCGGTGCTGGAAAAAATGTTCTTGTTATTCATAGGTTTTATTGCATAATCTTAAACTTCTGCGAAATTCTTCTCATTTGAGTCTCCATTACCTGTGTCACTATTTCTAAAATATCTTCCTACTACATATAATTCATTTGCTGTACAGCTGCTTTTCCATTTTTGTCCAACAGCTCTTTCTTCTTTCTAAAACCAGGCCACAGCTGACGACATAATGAACCATTAGAATCCATTAGTTCTCCAGATATAATCCATCAAATTTCTTGACACCCCAGGCAGAAAGGGGAAAGGTCATGACTTTCTGTGACTCCAACCATTTCTGTCAGAGACTCACTTTTCAAGAGCCAAATCCCACCTTTTTAACAACAGTTTAAAAGTTAAGTCCTGGTGGCATAGCAAAAGGCAATCTGCTGGAAAAGTCCAGTTATTTATGGTGCTTGATCACTACTAATGGGTGCTGTAAAATAAAAAAAAAGGATCCCAGAGTGAGATGCAATAAGCATCTCGATGCCTGCAGCTTGACAGCAGGAAGCTGGGGTTCTGCGATACAGAGATTAAAAAGCAAACCAAAAACTCTGCAGATGGCTTGATTAGCAGGCACCTCCTCTCTTCTTCCCCTCGATACTGGGCTGCATCACAAGCAGTGTGGCCAGCAGGTCGAGGGAGGTGATTCTGCCCCTTTACTCCACTCTCGTGAGACCCCACCTGGAGTACTGCATCCAGCTCTGGGGCCCCCAACATAAGAAGGACACGGAGCTGTTGGAGCGAGTCCAGAGGAGGCCACGAAGATGATCAGAGGGCTGGAGCACCTCTGCTATGGGAACAGGCTGAGAGAGTTGGGGCTGTTCAGCCTGGAGAAGAGAAGGCTCCAGGGAGACCTTCTAGCACCTTCCAGTACCTGAAGGGGGCCTACAGGAAAGCTGGAGAGGGGCTTTTTACAAGGCCATGTAGTAGTAGGACGAGGGGAAAAGGTTTTAAAATGAAAGAGGGTAGATTTAGATTAGATATGAGGAAGAAATTCTTTCCTGTGAGGGTGGTGAGACACTGGCACAGGTTGCCCAGAGAAGCTGTGGCTGCCCCCTCCCTGGCAGTGTTCAAGGCCAGGTTGGATGGGGCTTTGAGCAACCTGGGCTAGTGGAAGGTGTCCCTGCCCGTGTCAGGGGGTTGGAACTAGATGATCTTTAAGGTCCCTTCCAACCCAAACCATTCTATGATTCTATACCGAGTGTCGAAAAGATCTGTACTTAGTAGAGGGCCTTGCAATACCCAACACTACGCTGTTCGGTTGGCAAATGTTTTGTTTGCTGCATGAGGGGCCAACAGCTATCTGCACTGACCATCACTCACCTATCTTCCAGCGCTGCTGTAGCACTTCACTGGGGATAGCTGGAATGCCAAAACGTGGATGGCAAGGCTAAGGGAACCTCCATGCCAGGCAGGCCCACAGTGCTTGCTTTCACCCAGGGAAGCTTCCCACACAGGCTGCCACCCCCTTGTTGCAACCCTGGTAACGCACTCCTGCAGCGGTGTTGCTATGTCTCCCAAAGGAATGTGACGTATGGAAGCAGCTGCATCTGTGACATCACACACATCTCCACCTTTTCAACCGACGACCGCAAAGCCCATTGGGGTGCTGGGGAAACCTTACACCATCAATTTTACAGGAAAGCGATGCATGGGGATGGCAGGAGCAGAGCTAGAAACGGTGTTTGTGGTCTTCAAAAGCCCGACTTAGCACACTGCACGGCAGGCACATCGCCTTGAAAAGTGCAAGGAAGGCTCCGCAGTACCCGCGAAAGCAACACGTGCCCATGCTGCACAGCAGTCCAGATGTCAAGAAGAGTCAATTGCTCCACAGCACCAGAACCCCTCATTCTTTTCAGTGTCTATAAAGCCTTGCACTAAGTGCATTGGAGGGGGCACACAACACCACCACACCTGTCAATATCACAGTGAATTAACTTATGTGCAAAATCAAGTTATCAGCAATATTTCTGACAAAATGTAAGATTTCAAATGACATGTCTCAGTGGCATGCCAGTCTTTAGAACTACAGCTCCCATCATGGATATCCCCATTTAAAGCCTTACCTGCATTACCCAGCCTTAGTGAGGACACAAAAAGGAAGGATTAATTCCAGCAACTTTCAAAACCCAGATCCTGGCATGGACTGTAACACCATGGAGAAGCCTAAGCATCAATGCTCTGACCATTCTTTCCAGATCTTGAATTAATCACAGTGACTTCTTTCTTCCTCCTCTCACTTTCTCACCTGACAGTTTCCTAACACTGAAACTATTAAAGAATAACATTTATATCCAGCCACTATTAATCCACCACATCTCCTCTCACACTCCATGTTGCAAGATGATCTGTCAAATGATTTGAGACAGAAGGATGAAAACCAAACTATCAAATATGGGTGGTGTCTCACAGGAGGGAATCTGCTTGGGACACAGGGAAAGATGGAAAGGAAGGATAAAAGTACCTTAGCCCACACACTAACCCCTCTCCCATTCCCTGCCAACATGGGATCGTTTAACATCCCTGGTACACACGTCCCAGAATATCATGTAAAAGCAGTAGCAGTTTCTGGCCACATAGCCAATTAGATGTCTCTAAAGGTACAAAAAAAAAAAAAAAAAAGGAGTGCCAAGGCATGCACTCCTCCAGCATTCCTGAAGGTATGATGCTTGCTCTTGATGTCCAGCTGTTACAGCTCACATCTCCACTCTCATCCCACGAGGTCCAGAGCTGGGAGTCACTGTCAAGTCTTCATGCAGCAAAAAGAATGTAGGTTGGGATCCAGCGCGCAGCTGACAACACCCAGAAAGGACACGCCATTGCCAACATTTGCTTTGCCAAGTTAGATCACATCCTATTTGTACAGTGGTTTTTGTTTGTGGGTTTGTTTATCTGTTTGGGGTTTAGGATTGGGGTATATTTTTTGGGGGGGGAAGAGTACAATAAAAATATTTCTGTAAAACAGCAGTTAAAAAAAGGATGTGTAGATGAGGTTCTTCATAGTGAAGGACCCTGGGTTGTGTATTTCAACAAAAGGATTAGGAAAAAAAAAAAAAGTAGTCCCAAAATCCTGAAGCCAGGCACTGCAAAAGAGACAGACTGCCCAAGACCAAGCAATTTTTAGTCCCATCAGGATTACAGTTTTCCTCATCTACCTCATGAGACAGATGATCTCACTACCCACTTGTGACCATAAAGTCATAGCTGTGACTCCAGCAATTGAGTTGAGACAGGAAGGAGCTGAAAAGCATCAGCCTCCAGCCTTCTCCAGGCCACCGGATGGGTGACGAGGTGCCGTGTCACTGGGATATGCTATTCAGCTGACCCAGACATCTGCCTCCATCTGAAGGAGGAGGCACTTCTGGGGTTTGCGTGCAATTGCAAGCTGACAGGCAGCTTGCTGGCATCTGCCAACAGCATGTTGTCACGTATTTCCCCTTTTTAATACGTCTTTTTCCCTTTCCAAAGCGTGGTTTCAAGATGAGGAAGCACTTCTCAACCAATGTGACCAAGACATACCTTGGATTAAAAAAAAGGGGGGCGAGGGAACCCAGAAAGGGTCTGTAGAGGAAGAGGTCAGAACATGGTTGGAGTGGGTTTGCTCATGTCAATCAAGAACGTAGACTGATGCTGACCACATTTCCCATCTGAAGCTCAACATCACCTGCAAAGCTGCAGACAAATGTTCTTCTCTTCAAAGAAAGCTTTTGCTGGGGATCACTGGAAGTCCAAGCACACAGCAATCCTAGGTAAGCCAAGAGCAGGACAGGCTCTGTTACAAGGCCATTGTATTTAGGATAAATGCTGTCACGTCCCCTCCTTGATAGTATTTAGTTTCTTTGTGAATGGCAGGCCTGGCATTTTATCTGTGCCAGAGCCAGTGCTGCACATGCTTTATATTACAAACACATATGCTTTTAACTCCAGCCTACTAGCTAATATATTTAAAAGTATAAATTCCCTTTGGGAGAAAAGTACTTCCCTACCTGGGTGGCACTGCTAATGTGGACCTTATGCTCCTCTTCCCACTGACAAACGGCCCTTGCTGAGGGGGGACGCACTACCTTAACTCCCAAAGCAAAATTTTATTCACTCCAGGAAAAGTCACATCAATTTTAGTCTTACAACCTTAACCAGAGAGCTTTCACCAGCTGAGGACAGAAATCCCTTGGACAGCATTTATCTTCTTTCAAAACAAAATCAAATAACTTCCCTTCTTTAAGGTTTACCGAGCCCTGTAATATAAAGCCGAGAAGCCAAACAGTTCCTCTCCTCTGTACGAGCAGGACGCTCAGTAACGACCTTGGGGGGCAGAAAATGAAAGAGATGCCGTCCCTCTAATAACCGCCACACATCCAGTGAGGTGAACCATTACAAACGCAGTCCCCTAAGAAAGATAATAAAACACCTAACACTGTTCAGCTCCTGATATGCGTGACATTGAAAGAGCCCTAGATAAGATTACAGAAGTGAAGAGTTAGATGCTAAACCAGCTGCACTGGAGCTGCTAACCAGCTCCTCACCGCCGCTGCACCATGAGTTTCAGCTTTTTATGGATCTAAAAGATTCCCCTCGCAGCCCAGCAGCACTTGAAAGGCTTTTGGGACATTACCACATTATTACTATACGAAGTACTGGGGTGGTTTCAGATACTGAAAGTCTGAACAAGTAATGACCCACTGGAAAATTCACAGCGAGAGATGGAAAGATCTGGTACTCTTCAAACACCTGCATGTTCCGACTGTGGCTTTGAAGCAAGCCACAACAGTGTCTATTGTAAAGAGCAACGTTCCTGTGGAAACAGTTGCTTAATATTGTTAGAGATGGAGTAAGAATAAGTACTGTAGGTGTACAGAATTTTGCAACTACATGTTTACTGGCTAAAATATATATTTAAAAATAAAAAAAAAAAAGGTCCTGTTGTCACTGACAGTGAAAAAATTATCAGGTAGTGATAAAGAGTAGTTTTGTGCAGCTGAAGTAATTAAAAGAAAAAAACAAACCCAGATTTTTCTGCAAATAAAATTTCATATGCCCAGGACTATTAACATAAGGAGATTTTTTAGTCAAGCTAGAAATGAACCACAAAACTTATACTGAGAAAACGCTGATGAGCTTTTTTGAGGTCAGGAAGATTCTTTCAGGACAATCTTTCAGGAGCCAAGCACAGGGGCACCGAAGGTTGTTTAAAACCAGCAAGCCTCAGTTACTCTCATCTCACCCAATGTTCACGTTCAAAACAGGAACAGGCGCTTCCAAAATGTTACTAAAATAAGAAGTGGTGTTGCTTAAAAACAATGAGTACTGCATATCCATTGCTGAGGCAAGTCTCTTTGCGGTAAGCTTATTTATATATAGAAATAAATCCACCGACCTCATATTAATCACAAACACTCCTTTCTCTATGACAAAGGGAAATGACAAGGACACATCAGAAACCTTCTGAGATAGCATCCACATAAGCCAAAACATGTGATGACTTGAATGACCATTGCTTTTCTTCAAAGAAATCCACCCAGACCCTACAATTTCATTCTTGACAAAATCAAAGAGTGCAATTCTAAAATGAACCACCTGATGATTTTGGATATAGCTTCAATTCTCCATTCTAAGGTTCTCCTAAAATTCTGGAGTTCTAAAGTTCTCAGTTCTAAGAGTTTTACCCAACAAAGCAGTAACCAGAGGGAACACAACCAGTCAAAGGGGTTTCTCCTCGTCACACACAGCACTAAGTGAGAACCGAAATGAGTGTGCTTTGTGTCCTCTCTGGCCCTACAATGCATTCACAGGCATTTCTACACCACGAGCATTAACATCCCGTGCTCCTGCAGATGGGCAGCCACACGCAGCAATTGCTCACCCAAGACAAGCTAAAAGACACAGCTTTGAACACGCCTTCGGTGAAGCTTAGGTCACATCAAAGTGGGGTTTTGTACATGTCCAACAGTGGTTGTAGTTACCTGCTGAGAAGAGCATAGGGTTGATTATGAACTGATAAATCATTAACCAAGTTCTTCAGTAGATACTAAATAAAGAGAAAAGCCGTCCTGGTATCAAAGCTTTGATCAAAAGGAGATGACTGTCCCCAGCCCCCCAAAGCTTCCTCCCCCTTTTCTTCCAGCCGTCACCACTCCTCCGCAAAGGCAGCAGAATGGATGCTGCTTTCGCACGACTCCAAAACCACAGTTCACAGCCCACCACATTAACTCATTTGGCCTTTGACTGATGTTTCATTTAGCAAGCTCGGCTGTGAAATGGGGTAGGCGAGAAGCAGAGACACGAGCAGGAAACACTCTACCTCTCCTGCTGCACAGCAACTGTCCATGGGGCAGAGGAGCACAAAAACCTGCTGGGTATCCTCCTGGCTCTGCCCTGTACAAGCTTCCAGAGCTCACAAGTCACAAGCCTGCTGAAAAAGTGCTCTGTCGTGGTTAAACACAAAACTCGTTCCTAGTCTGGATGACTTTGTAAGCATTCATCCCAATGAAAAGGGTTTCATCCGTACTAGTACATGAACGTACTTTGTCTACAAGGGGCTGAAAACCATTCCGTGAGGATGTGCAGCATAGCCTGAATTTTTGATGCTTTATTCCTGAGCCTGCCAGACACTCCAGAATCCAAGAGCTTGCTCTCCATTCCAACACTGTCACTCCAACATGATGACAAGCCCTAAGGATTTGGATACAGTGAGTCCTGGTCTACAGAGACAGCACCATAACACTAAAAGTGGGGGTCCCACTGTCCTTCAGGTAGAGCTAGAGATCTTAGCCTGAACCTACAGAGATCTGGAACATGCAAGAGAAACCGTATCTGCTTCCATAGCATTGCTGCCCATTTCTTTTGTCTGCATCATACCTCTTTTGTCCCTCAAAGGGAAAGAATAAGGCCCTACTGACTGGGCTAACTAGTGCAGCTCTAGAACTTGCTCCTTTCTTGGAAATGAGCACAATGAACTTGATGCTCTTCTAGGCTCACGCCAAAAACCATTCAGCAAGATTTTGCAAAGAGAAGTGAAACATGTTCCTTCCTAGAATCAAGAAGATGGGGAAAAACTTTATCATCTTTATTGGCAGAACAGGCTAAATGGTACTTGAGCTAATTATTTCAAAATGTGGTCAAAATGAGTCATTAAGTACTGATGGGGTTATTATAATAGGGGCTAATTTTTGAGAGGAAGATGGTTTATCCTGGCACAGCTGGGTTTCTACCCAGTTTTGCTCCACTACAAACCAAGAACAGCTTCACTGCTTGTATAGTAGCTACTAAACGACCATGACTATGTCACACTACATTAAGGAAGACTTAATAAACCAGCATTTCTTCTTAGCGTAGGTCTGTAAGCTGCCACATCACAGGTCTCTTGCAGAAACAAGAGGCTGAAACTTCTAAGAAAGGAAACTGAATGTAGGATCATTTCCAACAATCTCCAGTAAGTCACCCTCCCTCACAAGCCAGTCTTGTGAGCAATTCTTGTGGGAATACCCAAAGCTCCTACACTGGACTTTTTACTGTAATGAAGCAAACAGATAATGAAGTGATAGGTGTGGGGTTCCATCTTGCAAACTGATTACCAACAGCAATACTCCCACAAAGCCCTATTAGGAGATGGAAGATCACCCTACACATTTGACATCACTGCGGCTTTTGTGTTAAATAGTGTGTTCCAACTGAGTAGCTTTGACAAGAAATCCCACCATGGATTTGGACCGCACAGGAACACTTTCCTCACATGGTTGTATTTTCTTCCAGGCTCAGGAGCAAACTGCCTTACAGAATAAATTTTCATTGAATATATTAATGTTAGATGCCTCAGTCTGTGAATGACCTAGATAATAAACTCGTCGCACGGAAGCCAATTCTTTCCTCTTTCTCAGAGCTCCATGAGCACTCACTGTGCTCAATAAATAATGTACAACCCAGCCATCATTATAAACCCTTGCTGCACGCAAGAAGGACAGAAACACGTCCAGTTCTTCTCCCACTTAGACTGATGCAAAGCTGGCAGCATAGCACCATTGATGTCATTGGGAATCCACCTATGTAAACCTGGCAAGTGAAAGCACAGGCAAGTGCCGGGCTCCTGTTCTGCTGAAATCTCACAGAAGCCACAGGCAAACTTTTTTATAGAGTGACATTTTACAAGCAAGAAAGGCGGAAGACAATTTTCACGCTGACGTAATTAAAAATAGATGCCAGAAAGAAGTGAGGTATGGAGAGCATCTTCTCATGGAGTGGGCCAGAGGGGAGGATAAGAATTGGGCCCCACTGCACAAAAGATTTCTCCCTCTCGTCTTCAGATTTAAAGCATTTACATTTTAGAAGAATTAAAGGGTACGAGATAGAAGAAAACACTCAGTAGATCAATCCCCAGATTTCACCACTTAGAACATATTTTTCCTCTGCTCTTCAATCCTGGGAAAAAAAACAACAAGCTATATGGCCTTGATTACCACGGAAAATAAATGCAGGACAAAGTAGGAATTCAAAGAGGATAAGATAGTCTTTCATTAGTTGTTCTTGCTCTAGAAGACCTTCATTACTCTGAATGAACTTAGCCCAGAATTGAATACATTTAGTACAGGATGAGCACACTGACCAGTCTAGGTGGAGAGAATCGCTCTAGAAACCAACGGCAATGCTATCAGAGACAGCATGTGTTTGCAACTATTCTGTCAGATAAAAGTACTTCAGAGTACAGACATCCCATGCTGACTTTTACTGTCATAGTACAGCTGTCACCCTCTTTCCTATCCAGACCATAGAGCCAGCCAGCTCCAGCGAACTGACACAACCCTACATGACTTCTGACAGCGCACGTCTCTCTCTGACTCATATCTACTGCACTCGGCATAGTTATGGCTGGTCCCTGCTTGAACCTACTACAGCATCTATAAAACTGTGGATGATGGCAAATATTGTATATCCAAAAGCAATAGCAGGATTCCCAAACAAAGATCCCATTGCTGCTGTAGGAGGTTTAAGATACTAAAGCAAGTGGAGATGTAAATTAAAGTCTTCATATAAAAGTGACGTCTTGCGTACATGACAGAGTAAAATTAAATTTACTCAAGAGAAAAGCACAAAATACAGTACTAGGCTAAAATGGAGACTGATGATAAAGACCTAAGAAAAAAATAAGAAACAAGTAAAGGAAAAACAGAAACCACAGAACGGGCCAGAGAGAGGGCTAGAAACCAGAAGTGCTGTAGGAAGGTATGAGCTGCTTTTTCAGACCAAATCAGACCAGCTGACAAGTCAAAATCCTGCGTCTGAGGATGGCTGATACTAAACATATGAGACAAAGGCAGAAAAAACAGCTCACTGTTTGGACATGGAAGTACCATCTCAAACCTCTCCTCAGCCCCTAGATGCACACTGTCAGACTATCTGTCAGTATAATTCTTACTATTAGGTGTAATGCCCTGGTACAGAATAGATGTGCAGCCTCTTTCTCATATCCTCTCCCCCGCTCGCCTCCATCTGAGAGCTTACAGGGCTCTGCTGATCTGTCAAGTGATTTCACACTGCAAATGATTTTATCAATTTACTTTTTTTAAAAACACACAGCAGACATGTAATACTCATACACAAAGTCACATGTTTGCAATATGTCTTGCACGTATGTATTTTCCTTCTCTCCTCCTTCTGACAGAAATATCTGTATTGCAATAAAAAGTAAAAAAAAAAAAAAAAAAGTAAAAAAAATTCCACTCAGGCCTACACAGCATTGTCACGTTGGTTAAAAAAATAGAATAAATAACCTATCTCCCATCTCACAAACTGAAGTCAGCTACCAAAGCTGCCCAACTTTTGTTTCTGCACCAGTACTTCATCTCCTGCCTGTTCAACAGCAAGGAGACCTCTCCTAGAAGGAGCCTGGAGAGCTGCCACCGTATCGCTGATACAAACACAACCAACTCACTCATGAAACTCAATACTTAACGAAACTTGGCAGGTGAACACCAAGAAAAAGTCTTTATGTAACGTCATCTACAGGTTCACACACTCCCCTCCCTCCTCCCCACCAACATTTTTTTGTACTGGCAAAGCTCGTGGGTAACTCCAGGCACAGCAGCACACTCTCACTCCAGCACGGGCTGCGCTGCCCCGAAGGGTAGGTCTACACTGTATAATTCCCATCCAGCGACAAGGAGGGCCAGCAGATGAGCTGAAATCTTATCCCAGACCTGAAGCCCCAAACGCCCTGTGTCTGAGCAGCTCAGGGCTGCATCCTTCCCAGGCTGGGCTTTGTTGGTTTGCGAGGTGGCACTCAGAGGAGACAACCCCAGAGGTGACATCCATCTGTCACACAGACAAGGTGCAGGCATCCCCTGTCTGCGGTGGATGCACCTCTCCATCTTGAGGGCTGCATCCCTCCGTCCGGACATGGGGCACTGGTGGGCTAGAGAGCACGAGGCTTTCTGGAGATGCAGTTAGACGTGGGTCCCACAAGGAAGAGAGTGGCTGAAACCAAGCTGGAGGCTGCCAGAGGAACTCTTCTGCCTGCAGCCTGTCCCCTGCCCTGCACCTGAGGAGCCCCAGGAAAGAGCAGAGCAGGGAGCAGGACGTCAGCCGGCCAAACTGCTCTGGCAGGCCTGCGGGATAGATCTGGTCATCGATTAGATGCCTCTGGTCTAGCGTAACAAGGGCACAAGGGCACACAAGGCCTTCCAAGGGTAGTGAAAAAACAATTTTTTCCCAGCACAGATGC
This sequence comes from Nyctibius grandis, assembly GCF_013368605.1. NCBI lineage: Eukaryota > Metazoa > Chordata > Aves > Nyctibiiformes > Nyctibiidae > Nyctibius > Nyctibius grandis. The sequence goes on from NC_090661.1 coordinate 67,018,310, forward strand.
TGAGATTTTAGCGCTGAATATCGGTAGCACCTGAATCGCTGAGGAACGCTTGCTCTCGCACAGCATCACGCTAATGCAACGAAACCTGGCTTACATCTGTTCATGGCGCTGGCTTTCAAAACAAAACAGGATCGTTTCCTCAGCGATTGAGCTCCCTGAGCGATGAGAACATCTCATGATGTCAAAGAATAAAAAAATGTCATTGGCATTGCAGAAATTTAAGTCGTTTGTCTGGCCTGCCCTAAGTGGCTTAGCAACATTAATTGGCCACTTCAGGATGCACTTTGTTTTAGACATACATTTGCTATCTTTGATATAATTATAAAGCAAGTCTTTCCCTCACAACCAGCCAGGGCTTCTTGTACCAGCACAACCAAGGGCACGGCTCAGGTGAGCTCCATCAGGACACAATGCCGGGTTAGTTAACCTGGTTCCCTCCATGGCCCCACAAATAACACAGGGGCGGAATAAGCAATCAGAACAAAGATTGCTCACTGTCTCCAGAAGAAATTAAGTCTGCAGCGTGGTTTGACATATATTAACCGCGTAGCTAAATAGGCTGAGATTTGGGAGGCAAGAAGGCATGATGCCTGATCCAGAATCCTTTCCAAAAGCTGCCAGCAACTCATTTCACTTGATAACTCTTCTGTTCGTCTTTTTCTCCATGGTTACACAAAAGGTCCCCGATTTCTTGATGGTATTAGCAAAGAACAATAGCTACAATCGAGCCTAAAACATCAAAGGAGCCTTAATAGTTTGCAAAGAAAGGGTGAGCGCCTTATTTCCTTCAGTAAGGGATATGCTTTCATATTGAATTGCACTGTAAATCAGTAGACTTTCTAATGGCATTTCAATAGCTTAAACAGCCCCCTTGACAATCTTTTCTGCGGGGTTTATTGCCTATAAGCTCAAAATGGCCAGAAACCAAATCATTACTCAGAAAATACTCCAAACAGAAAGCCTCGGACAGCCTGGATGAAATGCATTTTTACAGAAAGACCTGTGGTAAAAGCTAAATATAAAGCGTGAGCAGAGCGAGGCGAGGCCCGCGGGGTGCGGAGAGAGGGGCTGGGGACGGAGCTTCCTGGGGTGTCGGGCTCACTTGTGCTGCGGTTACCCCACCAGCCCCCTCCTCTGCACATAGCCTCTCCGAAAAGAGCAACCCCAGGGTTGGGGGCATGGGTCTGCAAACACCCTCAGGAGCTGCTTCTGCCATGACTAGCGCTGCTGAAGGAGGAGACGAGGGCATCAGCCCTTGGCCTGCCCCTCTCCCTCTAACTGGGGCTTGCAGGTAATTCAGTGGCAACACCACCAGCTGAGCAACGGGCAACAGCAGAAATGGAAAGCTAATCCTGGCATGAAAGTCAACCCCGCACCTCAGCAACCACATTAGCAAGGGCTTCGACAAACAGCTCCAGAAAACCTTGTGTGACTCTGCGAGCTGTGGCTTCTCCCAGCCACCTGCTCCACCCCATGCTGAGAAGCTGCCACCAAGCTCCTCTCCCAGGCACGTCTCCGGCGTTCCCAGAGCCCTTCCCAACTCCAACAGCATCAAAGCAACAGTTCTCAAGACATAGCTGTGGAAAAACAGACTAAGGAATGCACTAGAAAGCCGGTACCGCAGCAGGACCAGGTACCCAGCTGCATGAAGGACAGCCAAACCCACACCCTGCTGTACCCAATATGAAGCCAGGGCATGAACTCCAGTCCCACAGACCCTACTGGCATCCTAGTGGCTCCAGCCACTGGAAACTGGCTCTTCTCATGCTTTGACCAAATCTTTCCAGCCCAACACACTCTCAAGCAAAATGTCTATGTTCTCCAAGGATGCTCACAGTTGCCAGACAGGCCATTTATTGGGGAGGAGCTCATGGATGAGAGAGAAATAGGACTCTTAACTAGCTCAGCTTCTGGTGCTGAAACAGGGCAGTAAGTGTGCAGCTCTTTGTGACACAGTCAGCTCTAGTCGTTCTCATCTGCCTTGATCAGTAAAACTGTTATTAGCATCACACGCCCCAGGATTATTTAATACCTGACAAATAGCAACAATTCTTCCTTTATTTCTTTATTACAGCCTTTGGTTTAGGCTGCAGGGCACTCTCAGGTAGCCTTGGTGCACAGGACTGCTGGCATTTTGAAGGGTTTGCTCGTAGGGCCAAAGGACAGATGTACGCTAAAGGAAAGAAACAGAAGCCGAAATTCTGGTAGCTTTCAAAAACCATCTTAACTTCTGCAGTGGGTGTTTCTCTCCACTATTCCCGTTCAACGTAATAACTGCACATCACTAATAATAATTACAGAAACAAAACCTATCAAGGAATAGGAAGGAGCTAAGTTTACTCAAGCCTAGTTTGTAATTAATGCGCAGCGTGACTTTCCCACAGATCAAGAGATCTGCACTGTGTACGTGGTTGTCATGTGCATGGAAACAGAAATCATATGGACAGATTGCTGTTGCTCTTTATTGCAGCCTGCTGCTGACCTATGGAAGGAGATACCGTTTAGTCCAAGCTGCACTCCATCTCTACAGGTGGGCACGGGCTGATGCAGATGCAAAATACCGCATCGCAAAATCTTCTGTCAACAGCTATGAAGTATTTTTTGGCTTCCTCATGCAAGTTTTACCCACCTGCAGAACACTCTGCAGCGAAACGGGAGTCAAACCAAGAAGCCACCATATCATATTTGACCTAGCACGCTGGTTCTCTTGCCAAGTTTATGATGCTCTGGGGAAGTTGCATTCTCGTGTAACTCTTCAATTTAATGTTCAAGAAATACAGTTGCATATAAACATGGGTAAAACACACTTCTTTTTGCCTTAAGAAAGAAAAAAAACATAGGAAAGGATACAGGCAAAAGAGCTCAAGTTAAGGAATGCATGAGAATTATTTGTCTTAATCTCTTCCTGCACACACGAACCAATGGTAACAAACTCGCCAGGAAGTTGCAACTGGCTCATTAATCTTATAGTCCATCTGTTATCTAATTTGCTTCTGTATACTCTGACAATTTGCTACTTCAAAATCAAGGTTTAGTTTTAACTCCTTGTTAATGTCCTAGAAATTACAACATCTCTACCCAGGGACTAACAATTTTTACTATCGTAATTAAATAATTCCCTAGTAACAATGCAATTCAGTATCTGTAAATAGTGTAAATAAATAACCTTTCCTCAAGGTTAAAACTTACTTCAGCTACTACATAAAACTCATAGGAATAATCCTACATATTGTAAACATCTCCCCTTTCAGTTACAACTCAGTACTCCAAATTATTTATGTTGTTTCACTGACATAATGCTGCCTCCTGTACTGCACTTACAGTTAAAAAGCAGATACTACCTTTTAAAGATGCATATGCCGAGTGAAAAGATCTTAGCACATGCTAGCGCAAAATTAAATGCTTTAAAAGACAAGTTTCAACCCTGATGTAAAGCATAACCTAACAGCTTTCGGATAACAGCCAGCTGAATTTTCTACTGAGCTGCGCCTGGCAGGGTCACGCGTACCTGTGTAAAATGCCACCATTCAGGTTTGCACAATTGCACACCCACACAGGAAAATGCCTACCAGAAAGAACATGGTACCAGAGAGATCACTCCCAGTTTTAACTACATTAAAACATGCTGAAGGCAAGATGGCATTTAATTGACAATATTAATAAAAACTACAGCTCTGCAACTTGACAAGTAAATATAAGAAACGGGAAAACAGAGAGAAGGATCTTGAAGTTAATAAGCTCTTACAGATTTGATCTGTGTAAAATTAGTCAAATGTGTTTAACAACTAATATGCAAATTTAAAAATATCCAGACCATGCTAACGTGTCTACTAGAAAGACTTCAGAAAACAATCAAAAAGGTGAGAAGAAAAAGGGCTGGTTTTGAAGAGTCTCTGGAACACGGATTTTAATGCAAACCATGAACAGTGAACTCTGTCCCAGTACCCAGCGGGATGACTCAGGTGTATAAGCATTACTGATGAGACAGTTCATGTCCATACACTCACTCATCTGCATTAAGTGTTTGGGGTCATAATTGCAGTGATGTACCTGCAAGTCATCTGGGAAGCACCACACCAACTGCTCCTTCTTGCCTCTTGCTGATGCTTCCTACAGTTCTCACAAGAGGTGGTGACCAATGTTCCAACTAATCACTTTTTTTTTCAGCAGGAGAAAATCCACATTTATAAACAGAACAGCACGAGACAGAGAGCTCACGCCAAAACTTTCAGGCCAGCATGTGAGCTGAGGGACTGTCCCAGGTAATCCCTGGCAACTCAGACCAGCTGCCCTGCCCCGTTTGGCTCCTATCGAGCCAAGGAGCATTTGGAGTTTACCAATATATTGTTGTCCTTGTCTCTGAAAAGCAAACATAACAATTGTATTTCAAATCAAAATGAAAAATCATGCACAGCCAAGTAAGTGTAAGCCAGGTTAAACTTTGAGGATCCACCAATTTTCCCCTCACTCCATTCACTCCTTCCTTGCCTATATGTGCTTTTGCTTTGGGGACAGAAAAAGGGCAGCATGAAGGATTTCAGAGTGGAGGTGTTGCAAATCATCTGCAAATCCCTTGTGGTGTCTTGTATCGTGCCAGCAGCCCATGGACCTTGGGTTAGTACAAACCACCATTTCCTATCCCTTCTGATTACACAAAACCCCGTGACAGCCTTGCTGGTTTTATCAAGACATATTAAATTATCAGGGCAAGATACTGTTCCCTGTCATCATGTGATCCTGGCTGCACGCTATGCGAGATGCTAACGAAGCAAGTCAAAAGGGAGGGGAGAGGAGAAAGGGAACAGAAGATGAACAGAAGATGAACACTTGCTCACCCCCCACTAAATCCACCCCAGCTGTAATTTTTAGACATTAACTGAAAAGGAGAGCAGCAGCCGCCTTTAGCCTCTGTACATACCCAGATATAACATCAGTTTACATCAATCTAGGTAAAAAAGTCACAGATTTCCCACCCCATTGCACCCATCAACTCACAGGTACGGGAGTTCATAGAACACGTGTACCTATCTAGCGGGGGTAAGAAACTTCTCCCTCACCAAAGACCAAACAAGCACTGCAGGCCACAGCCTGCATCTGTCCTAAAAATCAGCACTGCAGGATGGATAAAACAAAAGACACAGCGGGCCCCTGGCCATGCACGCATCCACACTGGAGGCAATATTATTATAGATATTTTAGTAACGTAAATAAGGCCACCACCTTTGCAACACAGCAGTCCAATCCCACATGTAGCCAGACCCAGTGTGACCAGTACTCCAGCCTCCCGAGAGGACAGGGCCTCTCCCAACAGCAAAGAGGAAACACCCCCAGCAAATCAAACACGAAGAAAACCCTCAAAACCACAGCTCTCTATCCTGAGCTCGCTCCTTTGCCCTGGCCCACAGGGGCCCATTCTGGATTTAAAGCTGTTTTAGCACAAGTCCCAGGAGCAGTTTCTCTCCAGCGGCACAACCCGCCCGGGAAGCTGGGTACTCACCCACCGAGCAAACCCCTGTGAACCCTGCTCCGGCTGTGCTGTCAGGAGCGAGACCCCAGCTAACTCATGTGAGGCTAGCTTGGATCCCTCTGCCCAACACCAAATCACATCAGTGACTGTCTGAGAGGGGCCACCTTTAGTGCCTGAACATCAAGCCTACCCATAGGGTACCTAAGTACACCACGAGAAGGAGAAAAAAAAATAGTACCAATATACACCTATTAATCAATCCTGCGACTGGTATTTCCCTGTAATGACCCCAGAGGTGTAGCATCACACCTCAGTCACAGACACCGGCTGAGAAAAGAAAGCACCAGCGTTCTCCCCAGCGATACGATCGAGATGCCTATCTGTTCTCTACAGTGTCAGCTCTCTTTCCTCCACGCCTGATTTTATTGTGGTGGTTACCTGATCACACGTGCTGAACTTCCTGGCCTCAAAAAGTTAATACCTATCTTAACCTCGGAAATTCTCAGCTCTTCTGCACCTTCTCTACCCAGAATAAATGCCTTTTTTTTTTTTTTTTTTTCCCTTTTTTAACCTAACACTTACAAGCAAACTACTGTCTGGATCACTACAGTCACTTCCTCCTCCTTTACAGTACTGGAAGCAAAGGCACAACTTTAGAGCCTCTACTATTCCTTTCACTTACCATTAGGAGCAAGACATAAATGAGGTTCTCTGGACCGGATGCAAGTAACATCTACTTGGAAATAACCTAGAATTAGCTGTAAGTGAAACCATGTTCAACCAGCACAGTGGTGTACATAACAGACACAAGACTAGTCCTGCCATTCTGTTAAGAAGTCAAAGAAATTTGCACGCGCACATCAAACAATTGCGCAAGCACGTGTAGATCTGAGCAGAAACACATCCAGCCCTGGGTATCCAAGTTTCCAAGCACGTCTCTGTGTGCTAAGCAAAAGAAGGCAGGCACATCGTCGTGTGAGTATGCAGGTGTACTTTGCCGGTTAGGTATTACAAGCCTTCTCTCTGCTAGTCTACAAAGAGGAGAGACTTCACAGCCCTCAGCTACAGGGTCTTGGTCTTGACCCTCAAGCTATAACAGCTGAGACATTGTTCTTAGGGTCCCAAAACACATCAGCTGAAACAGCAATCTAAATAGCAGGCTAAGCAACTCTAAAGCACAGGGGCACAAACAGATGCATGACGGTACACCTGTGTGAAGGCAGACACACACGCCGGGCTGCCTGCATCTGCAGCACAGGCGTGCAAGGACAAGCCCCAGCTCTGCATGTACCCTCCGAGGGCCTTCATTCATTCACAGAGGAGCCTGGCTCCAGCTTCTCCTTGAGACAGCTACTCACCCAGCCTTCAAAGCTGTCACTGGGGCCCGCGGAGCGCAAGAGGTCCTGGAAGTGCAAGGTGCAGTTGGCCACAAAGTCATCGTAGCCGATGGGGGTGTCGTGGAAGACGGAGAGCTCGATCTGATGGCCGTCAGTAACCGTGGCAGAGAACTCCTCGTTGTAGGTGGGTTTGTTGGTCTTCTGCTTGGTGCTGGTCTGCCCAACGCGCACCTGGTCCACGCTGACGGTGACATAAGGGTCCAGGAGCTGGTAGCCCTTGCGGAAGAGAGAGTGCCGGAGGGACCAGCGAGTGGGCTGCAGGCCCACCGCCTCCCCGATCCGCACCTTCAGGTACCCGTTGAACTTCATGGCTCCGGACATGGCCGCCCCCCCGGGGCGCCCGGGAGCCCGCAGGAGAGCCAGACCCCTCTCCCGCGGAGCCGGGCCGGCAGCCAGCCCCGCCGCGCCTCCTCAGGGGGCCGGGCGGCGGCGGCGCGCCCGCCCCCGGGCCATGCCGGGGCCCCGGAACCACCGCCCCCCGCGCACCGCCCACCTCCCGCGGCAGCGGGCAGGCGCTCCGCCGCCCAGCCCCGCGCTGCCGCAGCGCCCGGCCCGGGCCTCTCCTGCCGAGAGGGAGCGGCGGGGCGGGGGACACCTGGGGCATGGGACGGCGCCGGGCGGGGAGGAGCCGCGAACCCGCGCCGCGAGGGCGGGCCCGGGCTGGGGAGCGGGCGGGACGGGCGCTCGCACGGCTCGGCTCGGCCCGGTGCCGGGCGGCGCCCCTCGCCGTTAGCACAGGTGCGGCCGGCAGCAGCCGGGAGCCCCGCCGAGAGGCGGAGAGCGAGGGGGAGCCGCTGGCCCAGCCGGGAGGAGTGCGGCGGGGAACACAACGGCAGCACCGGGGTGCAGGGCGAGACCCCCCCCGGCGCTGCGTGGGGTGACACGCCGCCCTTCCCCGCACCCCGCGGCCCCCCCCGGGTCTCCCAAACAGCCCCCGGCTGCCGCAGCCCCTTCCCGCCCCCTTCACCTGGGTAAGGGCTGAGGCCGCACCCGGTCATACCTGCGCGGTACCGACGGTGCAGCTGCTCGGGGAGAGGGGTTGAACAGCGCGGCTTTGTCTCAGCTGCTTTGTGCCGTGGCGTTCACAGCATCGCGACGCTGGAGCAGCGCCTTTAGCTACGAGAACGTGTACAGAGAATATAAAGATATGTTGCTTTTGCTATTGAAAAGTTCATTGTTACGAGCCTGCCGTTTGGGGTTCATTGCATACGATTAACGTTCTTGGCACTCGGTGAGCAGCCTTTGTTCTGGGATGGATTTCTTTTGGTTTTTCCTTGCACTTTAATAAAGTCAGAATTTAAATACTTTTAATTACTTCCCAACGTTCACCGCGAAATGGTGTGGAGTGAGTAGGGAACCATGAAATCCTGCTTTCCTGGTGATACTGTTTGGCTGACACTGAATTAGGTTGCAGTCCCAGCAGAGAAAGATGTGGTCGTTTGAAGGTCCCTGCTGCAGCTGGACGGTGCTGAGGCTGGCTGAGAGCATGCAGCCTCTTTTTGTGTGTGTGTGTGTTTCTTTCAGTTTTTCTTTTCTTTCACTTTTGCAGCCTATTCCTCACCCCTCAGCCCTTCATCTTTCACATTCTACCCATTCCCTAGCAGACCACCTCTGGTTTCCCACCCCCGTTCCTCCTTGCCCTTCACCCCACACCCCTTTCTCCTAGACACCTCACATTTCTCAGGAGCTGGAGCAGAGGAGCACCAAGCCAAGGCTCCTTTCAGACGGAGCAGGGCTCCTGTTCCCTCCTCAGGAGAGAGCAGGTGGAACAGGTTCAGTAATGTGATCATTCCTCTCATGGAAGCAATAGTTCTGCCAGAAAAACTTGTAGACCCTTAAATCAGACTTTTGACAGGTCTCCTTGCAAGGCTTGTTAAGTTCCTTCATCCATCTCTATTAGCTGGAGAAAAGAAGTTTTTGAGAATTGTTGAGTTTGATTAGGACAGTTCATCCTGGGGAGGAATGCAGGCTTAATCTTAGAAATTGCCAAACTGAACGAAATCCAGCCACTGCAGGGTCCAGGATCTTGTTTTTACAGAAGGTATGGCCGAGTAAACACAGAGTAGTCTGTTCCCATAAAAGACTTCAAGATATAGGGATTTTTTTTTTTTGTTGGTTTGATGTTCCTTCTCAAATGCATTTTAGCATTAACTATGATCATTCTGGGTAGTTCTCTTTTCCCTACAGATATCCAGTCCTGTTCTTAATCTTCACACCTTCTTGGATTCCTCTATCCCACAGCAGTGAGCTGGTCAGAAATAAACATTTCTTTTTACCAGCTGTATATCTGCTATCACTTTAATTTCTTGATTCACCACTGTTCTTCTTTCATGACACCATAAAATAAAAAAGCCCCTCATTTACCTTCTCAAGAGCATCATTATTTGTCATTTTTGCACTTTCATCACCTCTACTCTTCCTAGTTTTGAGCTTTCCCTTGGAGTCCATATGAGTCAGGACAGAATCCAGACTGACCATGATGGGCAACCCAAAGTTTTTACAAAACTTCACCGGGACTCTCTGGAATGGCTGCAAACAAGACGAAAAGACAGTCTGAACTTTAAAGCACCCAGCATGAATGTCCACAGGAGGCCGAAGGCTTTATAAACGCTGGAGCACTTACTCTCTAAACTGCAAATTATCAAACATAGATTTTACTTTGCTTAGAGGCCTTCAAAGAGCTCAGCACAACAGCAGTGAAGAATGTTGATTCAAAAAGAACAAATTTTGGCTTAGTCCAGCATGTCTGGTTTGCCTCTAAGTTTCTTGTGGTGGATCTATTTGCCTTATGGAAATTAAAACCTCCATGGGCTCCCCCACCAGTGCAGATAAACCCTGCTTAGAAGTCTAAGTATCAGCTTAGATTCACAAGAGCTCCTGGACACTGGAAACTATAATTAATAGATAAACATGAATTACAATCACAAACTGCTCTGATACTGTCAAAATTTTTCTCTTGACCTTTTCCTCAGTTTCTGAGGAAGCAGAGATGAAAGTCTTCCGAAGCAACTTGTAGGATGTAATGCCTGGCTCACATATTTACTGGGACAAACAGGGAGAATACCAAAATCTGTTAGTTAAAGGTTCAGCCAGTGCTGTTTCCTCAGCTTAATCACACGAGATGAGGTACTTCACTGCACTAGAGTTTCATATACAATAACAGTAGGAAAGGGGACATAAAGAACTTATTCTAGACATTGGTTCAGTCTCATGTGATAACATGATTCCTGTACCTGGACCTTTAAAAAAACAGCAAGTATTGTAAAACTTATGGAAAAAACAGGTGAGCTATAGTGATAAATATTTCTGATGAGCAGCAGTACCCGTTGCTAGCCAGTTTTCCATTGGAGGGAAAAATCAATCCTGTGGACTCATATGATGTGAATCTAATTAATTTTGTTTATCCACTTGAACCAGTCTGGAGCCGATCATCTCAAACAGCATCTGAACACACCCCGATTCTGAACTCCCAGCCAAAGCCCAAACGTCCTGTTCTCAGAGAGAACTGACTAGTGACATGAAGTAAGAACATACCCTGCCTACTCTCCAGACATCCAAGCAGTGGCAAAACATCCCCGGTTCAGTATTTTCTTCCAAGAATCAAAACATCCCTGCGCACAAGGGATGACCTTGCAAGGCTGAATGCAGCAGCACCATCTGGTGATGGCTGCATTGAACCTCCTCGCCCAGCTCTTGGTGCCAGGCAGGTCTGCAGGAGCATGGCTTCTCTTCCCCAGCGGGAGCTCGGAGACCAGGCTCCAGACACGGCAAGTTGATTCATTTTGTGCCCTCAAGTGTTGAGGGAGGCTCAGCTCTTCCTAGCGCTTCCTGCCAAGCTGCACGATTTCCTGGGCAGTCGGCCGATGACACATAGTGGTTCAAAAAACTGACTGAGAAGAAGGAACAGGTCTCCTGATGTCGTGCCTGAGCAGCAGCGTTGTAGATGGCATGCAATGACAACTAATAAAAAATAAAGCGTATGAGGCAATACAATCTGAATTAAAGGTAAATTACAGGATAAACAAACAGGTAATAGGTAATTACTAACCTTCTACCACTCTAGGAGAAGATTTTGGTTTAGTGGTGGAGAACCCCCTGGAAGAAACAGCTTTGTGCTCACCAACTATCAAAAAGACAAGTAGACTATTCGTAATTATTAGAAACAGAACTGAGAACAAAGCCAAAACTGTCACTCAGGCACTGTATAAATGATACACCCATACCATTTATATTGTGTGCAATCTCCCTCCAGCTCAAAAAATGCAGAGTAGAGATAGAAAAGGCACAGAAAAAGATGACAAAGGTGACCAAAGGCACGAAACATGGTTGTGAAGGGGGACAGACTGCTTAGCTTGAGATTTCTGGGTCTGGGAAAGAATGACTGAAGGGGAAAAAGCGAGCGAGATCTGTGCAATCATAAACCATGTGAGCTGGATGAATGGGAAAGGATTTTTCATTCTTCCCCAGGTAAGATCTAAAGGGAACTCACTGCAATTTTGAGGTAGCAGGTTTAAAGCATACAGAAGCAAACACCTTTTCACAGAATGCGTAGTTATAATAGAGAATTCATTGACAAAAGTGGAGGCCAGAAGTATGAACAGCCTCATAAAGGGCTAGATATTTATGGAGGATAGACTTACTAGTGGCTACTGGCCATGAGACAAACCCTGGCCCAGGAACTTCTTAAACCACAAATTGCCAGCTGAGAGGATTCAACAAAGGAAAGAACACTCTGCGTTTCTCTTTTACTTCTTATCTTTTTCTGCTTAAGCACCTTATTTCTTCCTCTGAAGCCTCAGTTACTGGACACCCTTTGGAACAGCATGGCGAAGGTATGATAAATCTAAGAGGAACCCCATGTGCCTATTATGTTCCTCTAGATTGTAATTTCCATATCTAAGTAAGAAACCTCAGGAGCGACACCTCTTTAGACTGGCTTAGGCACCATTCCCTGCAGGTGGGTGAATGGTCAAAGACGGGAACAACTCTCCAAGTTTACTCTTCCATTCTTCCTTCAGGTCGCAGTAACCTTAAGGATAAGTTTATGCAAGTTCTCTCATGTTTTTGGGAGTCTATCTGGAAAACTTGCAATTTGGCTCCACAAACAAAGCCAAAGAGCTTGGCTAAGCCCTGTTTTAAGTTTATGATTTAAGCATGGCCTCATCTCACGCTACAGCTAGACACAAATTAGAGCCCATTCATGCACCATGTAAAAAACTCCACTTCTCTTTTCTACCAAAGTGTGCATTATTCCCTTCACCAGTAACATATAGTTCTGTAATAATTTAGTATCGTCTCCATTTGGCAAGTTAATGTCAAATGCTTAAATTGCTCCACTTTAAATTTCTACCAAACACTGGTTACATTCAGAAGTGAGTCTGTAAAGTGATGGAAAAACTTTGGCTTTCACAACTACTATTGCAAAAATGCTACTGACATTTCTTGTAAATGGAACTGCAGTTAAATACTAAAAATACAAAAATTAAAAGAGCTGTAGAGGCTAGTGAAGCAGGAACTAACTCTATCAGGTTCCTCTATTAATTTTAGTCTATTTATACAACTTCCCTTTTATAGTTCTTTCTATAAGTGTGCTTGTTAAACCTCTAAATAATGACAGCTGCCAAAAACTGAATATCCCATGTGTGGAATCATTTGTGGTCTGGGAGAAAAAAAAAAAAAGAAAGAAAAAACATCGAATTCCTCTCTAATGATAATAATTATGGGATCAATCCAAAACTCACTGAAGTCAAAAGCAAAGCTGCCACTGATTTAAGCTATACAAGAATCAGCCCTGGTTTGTATGTCTGCTCTTGCTCCTGATTTATTCCAGTGCAAACTAGAAAAAGAGATTTAGCCTAATATCAGCATTTCTTAGTTAGCATGCATACTTGTTTTCCACTGCTAAATTGGAGCTCACCTGATCCTTATTATTTTTTATTTTTTGGAAAACACCATCTCATTTTATAAAGTGCTGGTATTATAAACTGCAGAATATAGTTTATAAGAGCACTAACTCCTACAAGCCAACCATTAATACAACTAATGGCCTGTTTGTTGTATTAAACTGCTCTCATTTGTCTGGGTCCATTAACAAATGCAGCGGTCATTAACTGTTAACAGCAACTCACTTATTAGATTTTATTACTTGTACAGGAAACGCTGGAGAACAAACTGATTGTTTTGGTTTACTGGGGTTTATTTCTTTCCCAGCAGCCTTTCCCTATTATTTATAATTTAGCTCCTCGCTGATTCCCATACATGACTGACACACTCAGAAATGGGTTCAAGCCATCCATGCAGACCATCAGTTCACACGCCAGCCCCTCCTGCCAGCCCCATCTAGCCCAACAAATCTCTCTTTTACACCAGAGAGCTCCGAGGCACCAGGCATCTGGAGTGGCCTCTGCTTGTCTGATTTTTCTGTATCTTTTTGTTGGGCAGCAGCTTCCACCCATGTGTATAAGAATGGGATTTAAGTAAAAGATACATTAACGTGTATCTGTCTAGGAGGCTGTAAAATCTTCTGCTTCATTCATGGTTCTCTCTCTCTAACTCACTGAAATCCAACAATCAAGTTTAAAAATATAATTTACTTCCTCTTTGTTGGGACTGATGCATCAAGTAAGGGTGATCTCTTTCTGCCTTGCACAGCCGTTTAGTCCAGATAATTGTAGAGGTCTCTTCTGTTCTTGTGGTTTACAAATAAGCTTAGAGCCACAATCTTGCAAATGCTTCTGTGAGAGAAATATTACCCAATATTATCAAGATCTGAAAGACCTTCCACGTTCTGAACGCTGAAGACCACTGATGCACACCTTAGTTTCCCTGCTTTCTTCACCCTGATTCAGTTCAAAACAATGGGAAAACAATATCAGTGTCAAATTGTCATGAAGGACCTGCAAGAGCTTGTCATACAAATGGCTTTCATCAAGCAGTCTGAGCAGTTTTCTTCAACCTGCAGTGCCATGGTACACAAATGAGGGAGGAGACACCCAGAAATGTGGTGTTAGTGCTCTTTGGAAACAGGATCTTCTGGACTCCCACCAATGGGTGTTAGACCTGACTGGTGTTGCAAGACAACTATCAGTACTTCAGAGGTGGAGATATGTGAAGTGACTGTGGTTTACCCTCTGTGGGGATGGGTATATTTAATGAGATTGAAATAACCCAATTTCTGAGCTATTGGTCTTTTTCTGCTGCACTGCAGTTATTAATAGTGCTTATAAGTTCTACTCTCCTCCTACAAAGGCACAAGCATACACCTGGTATAAATGATCCTACCTGCTCACTAAAGGCTTGGATCAATCAGAAAGATAGGACCACAGCCAGCACAGTGGCACAATGTATCGTCAGTGGCACACGTGGTGCTGAACTCTCTGAAGAAAGGCCAGATTCCTCCAAATAAAGTGATTCACAGTGCAGTATCTGAATGCCTTGCGTTGGAGATAACGCCCCACCAATCTTCTTCTTATTTGGCTTGTGAAATAGGGTCTTATCATGGTTTGATTATGCACAGTGGTCAGAGGATGGTCATAGAGTGCAAATTTGGCCAAATTACATCAGCCCAGTGCTATCTGCAAACCCATTTGGATGCTATGGCAGCCAATGGATCCAACGCAGTAACAAGAGGAAAGAGGTGAGAGATTTTGCTAGGAAGAGGCTCAAGACACTGCTAGTTTGCACGACCAGCACAGGTGATTAACAAGTGCTTCTGTTATGCCTGGGGCAGAGGTTAAAGCCTCTTCTGTATGCCCGTGCCTATGTCTCACATGGTATGTGCATGGAGATGCGTAGTGTTGTGGTGCTGGGGACTGAAAGGTATATGAGTCAGCTTATCTGCTCCTGCCTTATAAACAAAGCACTTCTGATACAACTTCCCTCCTATCAGCTTCTGATAACAACTTCCTTCCTACCTTCTTTCCCAAGCTAACACATGCTAACATATTGTGCAACAAAACCAGTGGGACAAGAAATTTAAGAAGCCCAAGGATGCGCACATTATGCCATTAAGAAGCTGACGTCAGTGGATACTTGCTAGGAAAGGCCCCAGATCATCAAGCATGTATGCATTTTCCTTACCTTGTGATGAATATTCTACCAGGGTAGAATAAAAAGAGCATCTCTGCCTCTTTCAGCTCCTGGTACATCTCAGAACATAATCAATCCCAGGATTTTCCATGAACAGCAGGACTGTTCAAACACAGTCCTTGCTTTACATACAGAAAGTCGGTGCCAGAGCTGTGACCTAGACCCTTGTTACAAAAAGGCTGAGTGCCCCAATCCCTGGTCTTGCATGAGGTACTGTGCTGTTGTACCAACCTCCCTCTCCTGTTTGCTCTCCTTCTCCCTTGAGCTCTTCTCGCAGAAATGGGTCTTTCTAACAAAGTCATTCTGCACTTCATGCAGCATCTTATTCCTTCTTTTTGCTTCCACTGGATCATTTTTCTTTCTCCAAGGATCTGGGTGTCAGCTCAGCAAAGGAAGAGATCCTGCCACAGCAACCAAAGAGCACATGATGATTTGCCAGTGCACCCAGCCACAGCACACCAACAGGCTCATCCTTCCATTTGCGAGATGATACCTTTGTTTATCCTCTCCATACTACTCTGGTCAGTATGAGCTCCATACAGCTCTGGTCAGGAGCTGCTGCCTAAGCCAAGTTGATGAACCCCAGATGCATGTGGTAAGAGCTTCACATTCAGCTCATTTTATAAGAAAGTGAATTAGGAAATTATGTTAAGATTCAGAGGGGAGAGTCATGCCAGGGCCCATCACTGCAACCGTATGTAGCTTTATTTCCAATCACGGAGACTTAGCCCCAATGTTCCCAATCAGAGAAGCAAGATTTTAGTGAGGACAAGCACTCAGCTTTCAAACCTGTGGTTCCCTTGTCTCTGCAGCACACACCCGAGCAGGCACCAATGCACACCTCTGAGGTAAAAGATGCCAAGATATCCTGGAGGAGAGATAGCTCCTGGAAGCAGGTACCTGCCAGAAGCAAATAAAGCTTGTGTGCTTCTGGATCAAGAGGACAGACTCCCAGCTGGACTAGACCTTGTGTAGATGTCCGCATCATGTCTCTGGGAGAGGAACTCTGCTGGCTATGGAGAGCTGGGGTCTGCATTGCTGAGGAGACTCAGAGAAGCTTGGCAGGCAGCTCCAGGGGCTGCCATGCTCTGGTCCTGAGAAGACAAAGCAACACCCTATCTGCTGGCATTGAGTGAGGAATAATCTCTGTGACAAACTGGCATGAACTGTGCCCAGCTGCGTGGTTGTCATGGAAAAGTCTGAAACTGAAATAGGTGAAACAGCAAATGATGAAGAGCTTGGTAACCAAAAGCACTGCAGGGGTTGCCAGAGATCGTTTAACAACTAGCACTCCAAATGTTCCCCAGAAATGTTTATCTAATATGAATTTTATTCCTTAAGAAGCAGGATGTTGTTCCTTTCTGGAGTAGTTTAACTTTGCATTTTTTTGAAGTCCACAAAAGAATGAACTATGACCCGCACGAAAACAATAGTACATATTGTTTAGCAGTAAGTAGGCTAAAGAGGAGAGAAAAAGAAATATATTAAAGTTACAGGACTGTTATGACTACATGTTGCAGACTCATTATATTAGCTAATAATGTGTAACCGAGTTGACTCCTTTAACACTGCCAAAGGATCAGCAAGCCCTCAAAGTTCTTTTTTTGGTCAAGACAGCCTGATCATCCAGTTTCCTGCCATGTCTCTCATTAAATTCCTTTTTCTCATTAAAAAAAATCCCATCTGCCAAGAACTGCACATTCTTTTCTTCGTCTCAAGTTTTGAATTCTGTTGCATTGAAATGGAGGAGTTCACCAGTAATCTCTGTTTATCTGTACATTTTCTAGTAACCACGAGAGCTATCATCTTGAATACCTATAGAGCAGATGGAAGTTTAACAGCCAGTAGAAAAGGCTCAGAATGAATGGAGTTAAAGTATACTGAGGTGAGTGTAGTATAGAGAATATAATGATGATGAAGAACGGTCAAAGGAAGAAGGGAACGATTACCTGGACTGGGTGACTAGAAGAAAAAGAAATGCATAGGAGGTATTGGGCATTATTAACCTTTAAATTCCACTTAAGGAATATAGATTTTTTTTTTTTTCAGCCTGTTACAAAGAACTCTCCTCTTGGTTCAGAACCAAACCCCAAAGCATCCCCCAGCATATGATTACAGCGCTGTGGCAGGGCTGCACTTCTGGGATATGCTGTGCATCAGATGTGTATCTGTGTTTCTCTTTAATCATTATGGATGGGAAGAAAACATGCCGTGTGTGCACTTTACTGAGATCTTTAAAATTTCAGTAAATCATAAGAACTCTGTCATATCAAGATGCCATCCCAAGTACTCATTGAGACAAACTGTTAGTTTACTAATTAAAATAACATCTCTAATGGTGCACACCTATGAGTAAAAGTTACCTGCATGTCCCCATCCCACTCCATGGTGGTTACCACAGTGATACTCTCCCCTTCTTTTGAATTAAGAGTATAGGCTCAGCCACTAAATACCAGTGTAGGCTTGAGCACAGCCCTCTCTCACATATTGCACTGAGAATTATGAAATGTCTGTGAAGAAACAGGGAGAAAGAATCATCAGGACTTCCCCATCCACCCCGTTTCTGCTGGGAAGCCCCAAACTCTGCACACAGGCAGCAAATTGTACACGTATGGATGCTCTTGCTGAGCTACAACTCTCTCTGAATAATAAGGAGGGGAGAAAAAAGGAATATCTCAGTATTTCTCTAAAACTTCGAGGCTCTGCTCCAAAATCTTAGAACTTATAAAATATTTAGAAACCAGAAGGTGTAGCTACACCACACAAGAGAAAGCACCCCCACGTACACTACACTGCATCAGGCAGAAACTGGAAGTGCGGAGCTATGAAAACCAGGTTTTCTCCTCTATCAAAGCCCTCTAGATGGAGCTGCCCCTTTTGCTTTCAAACCAAGTGACAGCACCTGACGTACTGCCAGCCATAAGGCAAGGCAAGAGCAGGGTCATGTTATGTAAGGGAAGAAAACTCAGGCATTTGCAGCATGAGAGCATCCTTTCGCATGCATATTGTGCTGTCGTTAGACATTCTAAGCTTTTTCATAATCCTTCAAGAGACCAGCTGTGTTGCCAGTGCCCTTGTATTGCTTAAAAAAGTCACCCCTTCCAGAAGAGTATTGTTTGGGAGCGAAAAGAGAGTCAAACTGGACTGCAGACTGCTGAGATCCACATGTAAACAACATGCCAGATCCCCAGCTGGACAGAGATCAGCCAGACTAATTTATTTCGGTCGTGTGGCACTGGTGTACAGAAGCCTGGGAGCTGAGCTCAGTGCTGGACTAGGTCCCTATGAAGAGGGAAAGACTGGAAAAATTGGGACACCAAAGAACTCCTTTGCCTCCCATGTTGGGGGCTTCATTTCTTGAAGGCCTACCCCTTCCATGGACAGCGGTAGCAATTTTCCCAGCAAGGCCAGTCAGTCTGAAGAGAGCTGTTTAGTCTGGAGAGCAGGAGGCTGAGGTGAGACCTTATTGCTGTCTACAACTACCTGGAAGGAGGTTGTAGGTGTTAGTTTCTTCTCCCACGTAAAAAGTGATAGGACAAGAGGAAATAGCCTCAAGTTGCACCAGGGGAGGTTTAGATCGGATATCAGGAAAAATTTCTTCACTGAAAGGGTTGTCAAGCACTGGAACAGGCTGCCCCAGGAAGTGGTGGAGTCACCATCGCTGGAGGTATTTAAAAGATGAGTGGATGTGGTGCTTAGTGACATGGTTTAGTGGTGGGCTTGGCAGTGCTGGGTTAGTGGTTGGATTCGATGATCTTAAAGGTCCTTTCCAACCAAAACGATTCTATGATGCTATGATTCTATGATTCTAACTGACTGTGCGAGTGTCACACTCAGCCTGCGTGATCCCGTAAACCTGGAGAACAAGCCTTGAGGCTACCACCATGCCAGCACTACAGGCAGACAGGAGGAAATCCTAACGATGTTGTGTCCCTCTTTGCACTGCACTATTTCCACCAGGCCTGAGAACCACAAAGCCCTGGTTTTGGAAGGATTAAGGCAACACACATCTCCCTTTAAACATCACCCCAAAACCCACCTCCACCCTGTCACCGTTGCAGAGCGTGAAGAGCACAGATGGGCAGGGTCCAGAGTCAGCATTTCTTTTCCCCAAATTTCTCATGGGCCCTAAAAAAGCCCCTGTGAAGGCAGGACATCCCTGTATTTGACT
Organism: Nyctibius grandis; assembly: GCF_013368605.1. Classification (NCBI taxonomy): domain Eukaryota; kingdom Metazoa; phylum Chordata; class Aves; order Nyctibiiformes; family Nyctibiidae; genus Nyctibius; species Nyctibius grandis. Next base: position 67,037,433 of record NC_090661.1, read on the forward strand.
GCTGCTAGTGCCTGTCTCGCTAGAGGGTACCCTCAGCCCACAGCCGTGCCACGCAGGGAGCTCTGCGGAGTGCTGCTCCTAATAAAACCTGAAGGCCAGGCCCAGGAAAGTAAAACCCAAACTTTACAGAAAAGCATGCTGTAATTTTATGATGCGCTTTAATTTGATTCTGTTTAGTTAATGCAGCCCCCTGGGCAAGCTGGAACCGCACCGTGCAGCGTACGGCTCTGCTTTCAACTAACAGCTCCAGCCTCTTCCAAGGACATAAATGTTAAAGCCTCCTGTGCAATCAAAGCCGACAATGACTCTGGGGAGTAAATGAAAAAAAACAGGAGGCCCACAGGAGCTCACATTTAAAATACATATTTAATCTTATTAAAGGGATAAGAGCAAAAATGTTCACATCTCTACTGTTATTTGCTTTATAGCAGTGCCTGAGGGGAGTCAAATAAGCATAGGACTGCCCTGTGCTAGGAACTGGACGAACACCTAGTAAGAAGCACACAGCTTGTCCTGCATAACTTGCAATCAAAACAGACAAGGCATAAGGGAAGAAGGGAAAACAGAACAAAAAGGGGAAAAGTGGTGGCCTGAGACTACCCTGCAGATGGGACAGAGCCAGGAGCAGGACCTAGGTCACCCAGTTTCCCTACCAGGGTCCTCCTCCTTGGCTCACAGGATCTCAAATGCCATATGTTCACAGTGTGCCCTGGTTTCGCTGGGGTTTGTTTTTTTCTGGCTAGGTTACAAACATGGATGCACAGCTCTTCTGAAAGCCAGGTCCCCTGCAGTCCAGCTCCAGCTAAACTAAAGCAGGTCACAGGAAAGACCTAGCATGAGTAAACATTAGCCTAAACTGTGACCTAGCGAAAAGAACCAAATATTTGGAAATGCCACCTATTTTCATGTCAATGGAAAATACACCCAGCACTTCAAGCTCTGCCTGTTCCAATACCTCCCCATATCCCTGGAGATTGGTGGCTGAGTCTGCACCTTCCGTATTCTGAGGGAAGCTCTGAAGGACTTAGGGAGCAGTTCGGCTCACATAACTGGCAGTGCTAACAGTCAATTTTTCATCCATATTACGGATATCATCCTGGAATTCATGCAACTCCATCTCACTTCCATGGGAAGCAACAGCTCTTGACTACAGCGAGCAAACTCTCTACCCTCGTTCTGCTCCATATTGGTGCAAGACCTGGTTTGCTTTCTGCTGAACTGGGATCTTTCAACAGCCTCAAACCGATGAAAATGGCAGTTTATGTGAATATTTGGAGTTGCTACAGGGGTGTCATTGATGTAACGGGATCAAATTATGAAGGAAATGTTAAGATGTGTAACAGCCTGAGGTCCCTCACAGTAAACACAGTAGAAGAATCATTAACTGGTAAGGCAGAAGAGAATTGTTGAGCAAAATGGATTGAAACATTCCACCGAAACAAAGCCCTCTGACAGGAAAGGTGCTGGTTTCCACCCAGCTCCCAGAGGGAAAGTCGGCTCAGCCCGGGATGGGATTTTGGTCAGAGTTAGAGACGGGTCAGCAGACAAGACACTCTCATGGGATGTGGCACACCAAGGTGTAAATCCTAGGTTTGCAAAAGGACTTGAACTTGGGTCTTCAACATCTCTAGGGATTGCCCTAACCACAGGGCTGTTTGCTATTTTGGTACCAGCTCTCTTACTCACACAGCATTTTTGTAGTAAAAACAGAAAAGAAAAAAAACCCTGAGTGAATAGAAAAAAGTTTTCTTCAGAGGACTGAAAAATTATATGCTTTCCCATACTAATTACTTAGCATCTACCTTACATGCCTGAAACTGTCCCGGATGTCTAAAGAGCAAGTTGGATGGAAGGGATTTTTGTGAGCTGAGCACTACTGGACTTGATTTGAGAGCTGGGAAAACCTGTATGCAGGCACTTACATCTATCCTTACTGCAGAAATTATTGAAACCCCATTGACATTGCTGGGGAAATTTCCTGTCTGAAAAAGGGATATAAGGATCCGTCCTGCAACATTAAATGTGACTGTTATAAAACTTGTCCAGAGAGAGTTGGTGGCTCATTTTTCATTCAAACTTTTTTGTCTTTTTTTTTTTTTTTTTTTTGAGGAGAGGGAAGGGGAATAAACCATGACAGATTTCTCACATAAAATTATATTATGTGGTTTTGACTAACGTGAACATTTCTGATGTATGTGTCTATACAGCTCTGCCTGTAAAACATTTTAGGAGCCTTGCGCACAAGATGTGTTCTGATATAGGTGGATTATACAGGAACAAGCAGTGCAATGAATGCACACTCACACGCTCCCCAAACCCCCCGTGGGTTGGTAGATATCAAAACCAGAACCTGAAATTCCCTTTTGGAAGCCTTACATACGTGTTTGGAGCTTTCTCCCTGCGTTTCATCGACTGATTTACAAAATGAGTAGCAGATGAATGGCTGTCATTTCCCTGCTCATGTTGTCAGTGGCTGCACCCTTGTGGCAATCAAAGTTTTTCAATGGAAAACACCCTGTGTTTCAACTGGATTCCTTAGTTATATTTTGGCATTCTGTTTATGACAGAGAATTATTTGTTATTAAATCCTTAGTGGTCCATACCATCAACTTTGTTCTAATTACCAAGGCAGCCAAGTAATAGTTTTCTCCATTTACAGATATTTGTAGGACTATAACCAGAAAGCAAGCCATGAGTGACTAGGCCAGTAAACAGTGCAGTTTGCTGACTAGTGTTTGTTTTATAACCTTTGGCACGTCTTGATATGTACATAATAATAGTTCTTAACCCATAAATAATATTTTACAGAGATCACACTATAGTTATTTAAGTTCAGGGGTTTATTTCCCAGAACACTAAGTAGCTGTGAATGAATTATGTTTAGTCTGATCTGCCACAGAAGGGTCATAAACTTATAAGTTGTAGCAAACCATGGAATATTACTCCTGTATGTCAGGCAAACTGTAAATGTTAAAGAATAATGCTTGATAAGGGGAAAGTCTTTTTGTTTTGCTAAAGTAATATATGTTCCTAGGGAAAGACTATAAAAATTCATGTTAACTTAAGTGACAATTTGGGCAATCTCTCCACATACAGCTTGTGAATTCAGCTTGCTACAGGGGACTCTCTCTGCGTGTCTGAGAGGCTACAAACTCCATTCTGAGCAGGCAATCTTTTTTCTTTCTTGGCTCCCTTTGGCTTACAGTGTCTCAGAATCCACAGGAGGTGAGGAGAGAAACTTTTGTGCCTTTGCATAAGGCTAATAAAAAAAGGGGTCATTAAATGTTGCCGATAGCTTGTTCAACTGCAACAGCTGTGGACAAAGAGAAGGCAACTACCTCATTTATTAAGTCTGATGAACTCATAAGGGACAGGGAGGGAAGAGAACTAAGCTGCTGATCATCAGGTAGGGTCTTTGATCACTTCAGAGGCTGCTCGGGGCCACCTGACAAGGGAGGGTATAGCAGAAAGCAGCAGTGGGGAATTGAAAATGAAGAGACCAAAGGGACTGTGAGTGCTGGGAAAGACGCCTTGTGCAGGAAACAGGAGGTGGGGGCATGCTTTTATAACAGAAGGGTATTTGTTAATTGCAAGACGAGCTGAGAGAAAGAAATGCAGCCAAAGAGGAGTAGAAAAGGCTCCCAAGTCCTGAAAAGAAGACACAGCAAGTAAGAGTGAGAAAGGGCCAGACCTGCAAGAACTCTGCCTTGATCCCAAAGAGCACACAAAACCAAGGGAAGCGGGGAAGAGCATCCAAGTCTGTATGGTTTTGCTGTTGAGTATAGTAATGACTCCAAAGCAATAAATGAATTTAGAACCTGCTGCAAAACCTGGGTTTCTGTGTGCTTCCACCATTCCTTGTCCCCAAAGCAGTGACCTGCAGGTTAGAGCCCTAGGAAAGGGCAGTTTTAGGCAAGGAGAAAGAAAAACACTGGTCCTGAGGCTGTTCGGGTGCTGGACCAGTAACTCCCATTTCAGGGAAGAGGTAATGGATCCTGTGCTGGGGTTACACCCAGGACAGGGCCCCCACTGCCAGCTAATCTGACGAAAGGATGTGGGAGAGCCAGCTCACTGCATACGGGCTCACGCTCATCGTCCCAGGAGCAGGTTGCCCACTCGAGTCCATGACACGCTGCCCTTCCTGGGGGCCTGCCCTGCCTCGCTGTGGCAGGCACAGCACCGTCCTGTCCCCACCTTTTTGTTACCAGATGAACTGGAGAAAACCAAGGGCTCTTAAAAACCTGAAAAGTTTCATGGGTGACCTTTAAGGGATGCCTGACTGAGGTGGTGACACCTTCCCAAAACAGAAATAAAGTATGAACCAAGAGGATCAATAACGAAGATCGAATCATTCTGGTTCTCCAAAATTTTCCGACTCCAACCCACTAAATGCAGGGGGCCTTGCTGTGAAATTCTAGCTTGCCTGGAGGCTTTTAAGAAGAGGAGATAAATAAAAACAAAGCAAAAAGTCACCAGCTGCATTTTTCAAGTTTGCACTCCTAGCGCGGGGTGCCCGAATCCAGGATTAGCTGTTGCAAGAGTGCTGTGGCATGGTGGGACAGGACCTGGCTCATCACCCAGCTGAGCCTTCTGTTATTTGCAAGTTGTGTTAATGTTCTGGCACTTCCTTCCATACAAAATCAGTCCTGCCTAAACGAATACTTGCATACCGGTGGGGGAGATTTTTAAAGTAAAAATATGACAGTGAATTGTTGAGTTCCCACTGAAAGCCAGCAGGAGATGCGTGCCTAACTTGCTTATTTGCCTTGAAAACACCAATTAATATTATTTTGAAATTCATTAACTATTAAAAAGAAAATAAGATTTGGGTGATTTTTCTTGACTTTGAGAAATTTAAGAACAAATTATTTCTTCTGTCTGTAACCGTTGAGGGAACTTTATGGAACTCATAAAAACAAGTCTTTAAAGCAAAATAAAAATACTCTTCAGCGTTCTGACTGTAATGCAAGTGTTCCAATTCATAGGCATTTTCTTATGATGGTGAATTCAAATTGAATTGTAGTTTCTAGGGGTGAGGGTCTAAAACCAAGGGCTTCTGTGAACTGCATAACTTGTGAAGTCTGGTTTCCCATGGCTGTGTCTCACGCTTGGACCATCCTGTGTCTAACACAGCATGAACTCCAGCAGAGGCTTCTCCTGTCCTTGGGGTCTTCAGTAGGACTGTTTCTCATGTATTTCCCACTTCTATTAACACAGGAGAGGCTGTGCTGCCGCCTTTCTCTCAGGGGGAACATTCATTTGCGTCTTCCCTTTTACACAGACAGCTGTTTCCATAAAACCTGTAGGAATCCTCTCTGAGACCTCCCTTTGAATCTTCTTCCTGTTTGTCTGATTTGGTTGAAATTCCCTAAAAATCTCAAAACATTTCTTGGGTGAATGGAAGCCAAAAATACAGGCGTGGGAAAAAATGTGATGAGTTAGGTAGTTTTGTTTGTTTCCTTATCCATAACCATAAGGATAATTTCAGCTATATTTTATCACTGAGTTTATTTATTGTGAAATTTGAATTCAAAATAATGGGAAACTAAAATAGAGTAACCATAACATCTCCTATGCCCAGAGATAAGTTTAAGGAACAGGGACCCTGGGCTCCCTGGTGATCCAAACAAGTGATGTGTCACAGAGCTCCTGGCTGTGCTCTGTGACCATACATTTCAGAGATACCAGCATGAGGTCATGTTGTATTCTTTATTATCTGTATTTTAATTCAAGCATTTGAGATTACAGCAAATAACATCACTGTTATATAAAGCATAATAATTACTCAGTCCTTTACTTGCCACCCTCAGCCAATAGTGGGATATAAAAAAGTTCATAGATATTTTCTAGGTAGTGAGACCTCACCAAACAACGTAGTATAAAGATTACTGGTTTTCAAGGCCACTTTATACATACAAACCATCACCTTCGACTGGACAGAAAATACGTAGTGACATTTCTGCATTGCTAGGGCTTATACAACAAACAGGGCTGTGATTTTAATGCGTGAAGGTCTGGCGCTTGGTTCCTGAGCGCAATACGTTCTGTCTCTGTCTCTGTGGATGAGCCAACTAGGAGAGGAGCGCTGCTGGATCTTATCCTTACTAACAAGGAGGGTCTGGTTGAAGAGGTGAAGGTTGAGGGCAGCCTTGGTTGTAGCAACCATGAGATGGTAGAGTTCAGGATCTCATGTGGCAGGAACAGAATAGCTAGCAGAATCACAACCCTGAACTTCAGGAGGGCCAACTTTGTTATTTTTCAAGCAATTGCTAGGGGAAATCCCATGGGACAGGGTACTAGAAGGTAAGGGGGCCCAAGATAGTTGGTTAGCATTCAAGGACTGCTTCTTCCGAGCTCAAGATCAGAGCATCCCAACAGGTAGGAAGTCAAGGAAGGGTACCAGGAGACCTGCATGGTTAAACAGGGAACTGCTGGGCAAACTCAAGTGGAAGAAGAGGGTGTACAGATCATGGAAGGAGGGGCTGGCCACTTGGGAGGAATATAAGTCTGTTGTCAGAGGATGTAGGGAGGCAACTAGGAAAGCTAAGGCCTCCTTGGAACTAAACCTTGCAAGAGAGGTCAAGGACAACAGAAAGGGCTTCTTCAAATACATTGCAGGTAAAGCCAACACTAGAGGCAATGTAGGCCCACTGATGAATGAGGTGGGGGTCCTGGAGACAGAGCATAAAAAGAAGGCGGAGTTACTGAATGCCTTCTTTGCCTCTGTCTATACTGCTGGAGGCTGTCCTGAGGAGCCCCGGACCCCTGAGGCCTCAGAAGAAGTCAGGATAGAGGAGGAATCTGTCTTGGTAAATGAGGGCTGGGTCAGGGACCAATTAAGCAATCTGGACATCCATAAATCCATGGGCCCTGATGGGATGCACCCGCGGGTGCTGAGGGAGCTGGCGGAAGTCATTGCTAGGCCACTCTCCATCATCTTTACTAAGTCGTGGGCAACGGGAGAGGTGCCTGAGGACTGGAGGAAAGCGAATGTCACTCCAGTCTTCAAAAAGGGCAAGAAGGAGGACCCGGGGAACTATAGACCGGTCAGCCTCACCTCCATCCCCGGAAAGGTGATGGAACAACTTGTCCTTGGTGCTGTCTCTAGGCACATCAAGGATAGGGGGATCATTAGGGGCACTCAGCATGGCTTCACCAAGGGGAAGTCATGCTCAACCAACTTGATAGCCTTTTATGAGGACGTAACCCAGTGGATAGATGATGGTAAAGCTGTGGATGTGGTCTATCTCGATTTCAGTAAAGCGTTTGACACGGTCTCCCACAGCATCCTCGCAGCTAAACTGAGGAAGTGTGATCTGGATGATCGGGTAGTGAGGTGGATTGTGAACTGGCTGAAGGAAAGAAGCCAGAGAGTGGTGGTCAATGGGACTGAGTCCAGTTGGAGGCCTGTGTCTAGTGGAGTCCCTCAAGGGTCGGTACTGGGACCAGTACTATTCAATATATTCATTAATGACTTGGATGAGGGAATAGAGTGCACTGCCAGCAAGTTCGCTGATGACACAAAACTGGGAGGAGTGGCTGACACAACGGAAGGCTGCGCAGCCATTCAGAGAGATCTGGACAGGCTGGAGAGTTGGGCGGGGAGTAATTTAATGAAATATAATAAGGGCAAGTGTAGAGTCCTGCATCTGGGCAAGAACAACCCCATGTACCAGTACAAGTTGGGGGCAGACCTGTTGGAGACCAGCGCAGGCGAAAGGGACCTGGGGGTCCTAGTGGACAGCAGGATGACCATGAGCCAGCAGTGTGCCCTTGTGGCCAAGAAGGCCAATGGCATCCTGGGGTGTATTAGAAGGGGTGTGGTTAGTAGGCCGAGAGAGGTTCTCCTCCCCCTCTACTCTGCCCTGGTGAGGCCGCATCTGGAATATTGTGTCCAGTTCTGGACCCCTCAGTTCAAGAAGGACAGGGAACTGCCAGAGAGAGTCCAGCGCAGAGCCACAAAGATGATTAAGGGAGTGGAACATCTCTCTTATGAGGAGAGGCTGAGGGAGCTGGGTCTCTTTAGCTTAGAGAAGAGGAGACTGAGGGGTGACCTCATTAATGTTTATAAATATGTAAAGGGCAAGTGTCAAGAGGATGGAGCCAGGCTCTTCTCAGTGACATCACTTGACAGGACAAGGGGCAATGGGTGCAAGCTGGAACACAGGAGGTTCCACATAAATATGAGGAAAAACTTCTTTACGGTGAGGGTGACTGAACACTGGCACAGGTTGCCCAGAGAGGTTGTGGAGTCTCCTTCTCTGGAGACATTCAAAACCTGCCTGGACGCGTTCCTGTGTGATATGATCTAAGCAATCCTGCTCCGGCAGGGGGATTGGACTAGATGATCTTTCGAGGTCCCTTCCAATCCCTAACATTCTGTAATTCTGTGATTCTGTCTCATTCTAGTAAAAAGGACATTTACAAAACAAGGCGTTTTAAAACCTGACATAATTGTCTGATCAGAAGGAAACATCAGCTTATTACTTAATATATTGTATTTCTTCAATGCTTAGAATAAACAGATGATGCTCTCAAGGATGCTATTGTGCCAAGCAATGTACAAGTAAAGAATGAAAAATGGTCGTCTTCTCCCAAGAGGTCTCATGCCCATGCCTACTTCTGGTAAACACATGGGAAGTTCGGCATCTGGGCCCACAGGCACATTTGTGACCATTTTTCCCTGCTGCCTACACCTACCTGTTATAAACACAGCAATGCTGTGCTGTTCACAGGAGACATCGCTTTAAGCTGCACTTTTCCATGCCTGCACTTTTTCGTGAACCAAAAACCTCCACTGGAATTTCTAAGGGAAGCTCAGGCAAGCAAGCGAAGTCAATAGTTGTTGGTTGCCTAAAATAACCTGAAAGTGTCCTTCTGAAAATCCTAGCCCTGGAATTTCAGGTGCACCAGAAATACAAAATGAGACTCTGCTGCTGTTACAAAATACAATATATGATAATTCATTTAAGATTGTATTTATCCTTTCTAGACATGAATCATTTCCTAGCACCACAAAGCATCACTCAAGCACCATTCTTTGCTCCCTGTAATTTACAGTGTAGTCAGCCTTGACTAATCATCCTAATTATGTCTGGTACTTAGGACTGCAGCACACACACTTCCCCCAAATACACACACACGCAAGATTAGCAATACTTTGAACATACCATCTCTTCAGATTAGCAGTACTTTGAACATATCATGCTTTCTTCCCAGCTTTCAAAAGAGGCATTTCTAAATTACTGAGATCATTATTTATTGATTTTAATAGTGCCTAAAAATTCCAAATACTTTTTTTTTTCAAACAGAACACAGGTAGGGAGATGTAAAAGCCCTGTAGATGAAAAGCCCTGGAGTCACAACCAAGTTACAGCAGTTTAAGTTGCCACAGGTCAGCAAAAACGTAGTTACTGAGCATGTGCCTATTCTTAATCTGTTGCAGGTAAGACATAAAATGCATTAACTCAAACCTCTTCTATCGAGATGTAAGTGAATGTATTTTACCTTGCTTTTGCTGCATGGCCCCAGTGAAGTTTTACTGCTTAGGTGTGGTGTAAAGCCAGGGTAACTCATTATGGCACCACGATAATCCCTGCATCACCCAGGGAGGGACGCAATCGTCCCTGTGGGCCGTGGGTATATGGGTATATACTGCGAAGCACCAGGCCAAACACATGTGCTTCCTACTACCCTCTGCAAAAAGAGCAGATTAATAGATAATTAACGTGTATTGACTCGCCTTGTGGTGCTTATAAAATGTGTTTTGCATTATGTTTTTGTAACAGTTGGCTAGCAAGCCTTGACCTGCAAGGGTTAGGACAAATACCTGCACAGCTGGAGGCTTCGGTGGCCAATCCCAGTCCCGCTCTTATCATTTCCCAGTTTTATAAATGTAAATATTGGAGGTCTTGTTTAAACCTTCAGAACCTAAACATGTCATCACTATTAATAACATATGTTATAAGACACCACATGCTGACAAAATAACCTGCAGTAAATGACACCGAAAATATTGAAAAGCTTAGCATAAAATTGAAACTCATTAATGGTGCACTGGGCAGTTTGGCATACAACTAGAGGCAAGAATTCCACACAATGGGACTGTGTGAGTGCTAGCAGCAGGCTCCCACAAGATAAAATAAACTTGTTTTACGGACATGAGGAATTGATTTTTAATGAGATTCTGCTCGGCCGTAACATCATCCTGGGAGGGTGAGCTGGTTTTCCCCTTGCCTCTGGTGCAAAATTATAGTTTGCAGAATAAAGACACATTTAAATTAGGCCTATGGATTTGCACCTTCATCATATTAAGTGAAAAGTAGGTGTTATCCCAGGTCTGAGTATAAAATGGTTGTTAAAGTGCCTACAAAGAAGATCTCTTTCCCACGTTACTTATCTGTACATTCGGGGATTGAGAGGTCAGCCTACGAGCAGAACACACACTCCTTTTAGTTTTTCAGGAGATAAATTATCTTGCAAGCTTATTTCCTGAGGACAGAAGAATAGTAAAAAAAGGGATAAATCTCTCTCTTTACAGATTGAATTTATCTTTTCACATCCAGGTCTCAACTGCCTGTTAAGAAAACATTAAAATGTAAAGAGGTTATCATCAGACTTGCAGTTTGATGTCAAATCACTGATACATCCAGTCACAGCAAGAAAGGACTCTCCTTTGCTGCCTATTCACATTTGATAATCTTTCTTATTCATTCCACCAATTAAAACCAATACTAAACCTCCTCTTTGAACCCCAGAAAGGAAACCAGAGTCAAACAGATGGAAAGTGCCTTGCAATCAGGCAGCACCTGAGGAAAAACAGAATACAAAAGCAAGAACAACTATCAAACCTCTTCAGCTTTAAACTCAAAACATTTTCTTTACAAAGAAATCACAGTTTTGCTTCCCAAATCAATGTCACTTGGCCCTGAACGAGCTGAGCTGCACAGTGTTGTTGCTTTTCTTTCCTCTCTGCTGTTATGGTTTGCACTGTTTGTGTGCAATCATTGGCTTTTAATTGTCTTCTATTGCCTATTTCATTTGTCAATAAATAGAAAGTGCAGACCTATCACCAAAGGCCTTACATCTGTTTCTCATACATCTTAGCCACCCATGGTGCCTTAAGCTAAAGCTATCCCCTACTGCTAACCAGGCTACCAGTTTATTAGGGTTTTTTTCCCTGCCCTTTTAAAAAGATGAAAGTTCCTAAAAGCTTTTTTTTTGTGCAAGTGATGGTTGAAGTTAATGAAGTAAGCATCTGTTAGGTGAGAGAAGGTCACCCTGGGGTTGGGCACCTCCCAGTGGTGGAACAGGCATTAACCCAGCGATTAGTATGTGATGACAACACCTTAAAGATAATTAGTTGACAATGAGTTGAGAGCCTGTTAACCCCTTTAACACCTTATAGTTTATGATTATAATGAAACACTTTGAGACAAAACAAAATAGATCTAGTTTTCATTGAGTAAATCACTCAATTTTTTCAGTGTTTTGCTTATCATTTTTGTGACCTTCTTCTAAAGAAACAACTGCCGGAACATGTTTCTTTATCTTCATCAACCAAAGCTGGAAGGTAGCACCAGCTTTCTGTCCATTTTTCTCCACTAGCAGTGAGGTTAAAGACTCTTTGGCCTGGGGTGGGAGCCAACGCTGGGGTAGACACATGAGAACAGATATATGTAAGTTAATGACATTTCTCACGTGACTGAAGGCTGAAAGTTCAAGCTAAATGTTTTTTGGACTTGCCCCTGTAATTTTAATGGAAGCCATTGGATTTGAGTCACCTGAGTGTTACAGCTGGGCTCACTCAGGCTTTCCCCAGAAACAAGGGCTACTTGGCAGAACGAGAGAGAGACTTTTATAAACTAAGTTGTAAGAAAGGCAGGATCAGGTCACATCTCCATTTGAGTGAAGCAAACAGAAAACAGCATTGATCATGGGTGTGGGGAGATGAGGAGGAAGCAAATGGAGAACAACTGGCAGTCTGCTGTGATTTATATACACTGGCATTTCCCACCTTCGTTCATTCACTCAACATGTTTAATCAAGACGTGAGAGCTCAAATGGATTATGACTGGCAGTAGCTCAAGAAATTTGGCAATAGCGATGTAAAACTAATCTGTGCACAGCATTAAAGAAAAGCTTATCTTGAAATTAAAAGTAAAATCACATTTAATTTAGAAAGATACATTTCTTGATTCCTTCTTCTTCCTTTGCGCTTGCTAGTTCAATGTGATAAAGTCAGCACTGGTGAGAAAATTTTATGAGAACGTGTCCTTGCACCTTTTTTTGACACAGACCCAGAACAAGGACTGGCCTTCCTTTCATTAGGGTTCACACAGGACTTCTGCTGGTTTCCACAGGAAGAGGCTTTATGTTTGGTCTGTACCCAAATACATGGCTATCTGAGCTGTCTGTAAATTTTCTGAAATGTGCCCATCATTAACAGTTACCAGGGTACTAGGATGCACAATAGCTCCACACACTTCTCATTTCCCCCGTGCCTCCCATTTCAGTCCTTTAAAGTGCTTTAAAAACATCAGTAAATTCAGTTCCATTGTGGCCAACCTTCCCTGGAGAGACTTTAATTCCCAGGTGACAGGCAAGGCAAGGCTTGCAAATGATCCCCACAGCAGTTACAACCCAGACCTGCTGGCTCCCAGCCTTGTGCTTTACTGCTAATTAAATACATCTAGCTTAATGCAGAAAATGTAGGGAGTTTTGTTATGCTTTTTAGATTTAAAGGCAATATATGGATTCAGCACTGTATCGAATGTCCATAAATTCAAAAATAAAGTATTTCCAGCAATTTCTAAGTCCCTTATTCACTAGCTTGTACTATTGGGTAGTGCCCAGCTTAAGGAAAACTTGCTAACATTTATCTTAATCGAATTCTAGGAATAGAAAAACTGTCCTCCAGAAGTCAGGACTCTTATTATCCAAAACTGATTCAACTCTTTAGTGTTAGGACCATCACTTCTTCTAGCAGTGAAAAGAGCTCATGATTACTTCACCTTAAACACAGTTAGCCAATAAAATTTTCTATTGTAGGTAGATGGGTCATAAAATCAGAATTCCTGGAACACATCGTTGATTGTTTGAGTCTTGATTATTAAATGTGATTCAGGGTTAATTAATCAATCTATATCTGCTCTGTGGTACAACAGAAAAATACGTTTAAAATGCCTTACAGGTTCAGATTCTCTTCCCTGAGGGGCATTGCTCTTATATTGGTCTTTAGATTCACTGGTCCCGTCTTCCTGTGACCCTTAAATGCATAATTAGTCACAATGTTAAGTACAGAATTATTTGTCTGATTATGACTTTCAAAAATACGGCTCATAATTAATGATGGAATTAAAAGGACAACTTTACTGGCTGAATCACCAGCTAGTATAAAAAGGCCTGGCTCCACTGGCTTCAGCAGAGCTACAGAAATTTATGCCAGCTGAGGATCTGTCCTCATCTCTACAAAATCTTTTTTAGCCAGTTATTTCCTTTATCCATTTTTAAACTACTTTAAAACATCGCTCTGGGTAACCCATCTAAAATATCTATTTATAATGGGATTCTGTGTCAAGCTGCACAATCCTGTTGAATTCAGCTCTTACCTGCCTTTCTTGTTATCAAAAATGATGATAACTCATGCTGATTTCAGCATACACGAATCCAGAAAACACACAACTTGGACAGGTATGTTGGAAACCGGAGCTACACGAAAGTCTTAAGAATAGCTGGATATGGAATAAGTGGAATTATCAAGGATGTCAAGGCACAGTGTTCTTTTTTTTGTACAATTCACGATGCTCACAGCACTGTTGCCACCACCCTGCTCTGTTGTGGGCTGGTGCCTCCTTGGAGGGGGGGCCAATCCAGCTCACTTTCCAGCTGGATTTGCATTATCCCAGCAAAATGGGAACAGCTGGTTTGGTTTTGATGGTCATAAAGTATTTCCTTAAGAATTTTCAAGCCGTATAGTAAGGTGTCCAGGCATTTTCAGCTCTCAACGAGAAAAAAATTGTCAATATACAAGGATTTGGGTATTAGGTATTTCACCTCACCATCTAATCTCACAAATAGGCCAAACCAAAGCATATAGGCTGTACATGTTAGGTATTTTGATGGAGCAACAGTATGTTACCCATGTCTTATAACCAGGGAGTAATAGTATGAGCTGGACATTTTGACAGACATTAGTATTACTGCTTAGTTTCACAATGTTGTTCTACAAAGGTGTGAATCCATCACAGTGACCACAGCCAAATGCAAAGCCTTGCAATAGCTAATCTCCTCAGCAGTTTCTGTGGCAGCATTCTTACTAACCAACAAAGCTCTCCCAGACTGGAGAGAAGCAGGAACGGGATGGACATGCACATCCTGTTGTTCAGTCATGAAACCCGCTCGCCTGGCTGCTCAGCAAAATGGTCACTGCTTAAGCAAGTGTCTTCAACTGAAGAGGTTGCCAGCATTAAGTCATTTGAAAAAAAAAGATGATCTCTGATGAGCAGCGCTGCAGATGGAGAAACTTTCCATTGGTATAGAACTAAATAAATATTCCTCTCTTAATGTCAGCAAAATGCCTCCGCCAGCACAGCCAAGAAAAAGAAGGAAACCAGCGTGGGAGCCAGCACACAACCTTGTTTGGGGCTGCTTGAGACAGGAACGGAGTCTGATATGTTGCCATTTTCCATATACTGGCCATCACGGAAAAATAAAGTGACAGAAATAAACTTTGTGGGACTTCAAAAAGATGAACAAAATTTTCCAGACCCCCTCATGATTTTACAGTGTTAAAAGCTATTGCTAGATCAACCAACAAATTTGCTCCCAAGCCCTTTTCCTGAAGTTGACAGAGATCCTATCTATAGAACATGACCAGAACTAAATCCACTAAAACTTAGGGAAATGTTGAGACCATGTGAGGATCTTTCCAGTAAGAGAGACTAGGAAAATGCCAGAAGAGTTGTCATAGTTTGCTTTGTCACCTTTATGTTTAGAGAAGCTTATACAAGTTGCAAGCCTGTGTCATTGACTTTTGCTTTCAGATAATGCTAAAGATTTAAGCAAGCTTCCTTCTAGAAGGGTAATCACATGCGTCCTCCAAAGGTCACTTGTCTGTATGTTTATTTAATAGTAGCCTATGTTTGTCATGTCCTGTACCTCATAGTTATCTGTGGCCTGTTTTTCAGGCCAGCAATATCACTGCAGCTCCACCTTATCTTATTAGTACTGCTGCTGGTCTGCCCGTGAATGCCAGGTTTGAGAGATTTCCCTGTTTATACAGCAGCTGGTATCTGTTCTGAAGGCTCTTCCAGTATCCACACAGCTCACAGGCACGCTCAGTAGCAAGTAACACCAATCCTGTCATTTTCTCTGAACCAAGTTGTCTACTTTATTCTAAATTATAAAGGGGAGTGACTTAAGACCCATAATAAAGAGACATCAAGCCTTTTCATATGAAAGTTTCCATGGATAAAGAGTCTGCTTCTGCCCAGGTCAGACTAACTTTTTATAGTTTGAATTTAAGGGCAGGAAGGGACTTACACAGCATGTTGCCTCATGGGGGACCTTGGCCATTTGATGGACCTGTCCAAGGGACACCCAGCATGGGAGACTGGAAGTTATAAAAAGAATCTCTTACCAGCCCTTTTAGGGAGGAACAGGTACCGACTTCATTTTCTGGAGGAGAAGACATGGGGTTTTATCCTAGAATTAGAAGACTCTGAGCAAAGAGTATGTGAGAGGGTGAGGAAACTTTAAAAAAGCAAATATGCAAGAAGTGTTTATTTTTTAAAAAACTCTGTATATTTCTCTCAGAAGCTGATGTAGATTACTACCATTATTAATTAGCAAAATTTGAAAACTTTATTCATCAATTGCCTCTGAAAATATGACCTCTAAGACTAGAGAACATAAAATCTTGGAGCTCTGCAGAAGATAGATATTCATAGTAGCTGGAGTGTCTTTGAGGCTTTGTGGAGGTTTCAAGTGGACAATAAGGTCCATTTTTGCAAAAGAGAACAGAGAAAAGGCACCTTAGGAAGCATGCCAGATATGGAGGACGACTGAGGTCATGTCATGCCCCATCCATACCAAGAGAAGATTAAGGATAAGCAGGCCTTGTGTGGCGAGACTCACACATACGAGCCAGTTGTGTGTCCAGATGGAGAAACTCTACCGGGGCCATGTGACACGCAATGTTCGGTTTTTGTTAACATCTGTGTGGTCTAATTTTCTATTACTGTCAGCAAGTTATTTCTAGGAGTGCCAGGTTATTTTGTCCATAAACTTTGTCCCCATCACACATTTCTAATTTTAACCCTATTTGTCTCCAGTTGATTTACATTTGGCCAGAAGAAAATTACCTATTGGAAGCATTTATTGAAAATTAATTAGGTGGCTAAAATACCATCCAGCAGATTCTGTTAACAGTGTCTGTTCCTTGTGGCTCTCCAGAATTCAGCATTTTCCAGTTAAAACACCTAGCAATTAAAAAAAATCCATAAAGTAAATGATATAATTAGTTCCAGAATGGAACTTACTTAGTCTCTTTGAAATTAGATGCTTTCTTCTAAGGCTACAGTGCCATACAATAGCAAGGGGTTTATAGTGCCAGGGGATTTTCGATAGAGGAGAAAGTAAGCACGTATGATAGCTAAGTCACTGCATGAAGCAAAATGAAGGTGTCCTTGCTAGCCTAAAATCAGCGAGGCATATAGGATAACTGTGCAAATGCCAAAGTGGGGAACGGGAGAGAAGACAAGATGTATGAAGCGAGATGAAAAAGAAAAATACAGGATTAACTCAGAGGCAATCACAGCACCCAAGAACATGGAAAAACACACTGTGTCTCTCTAAAGAAAAGCCAGGATGTTAACATGATTTACTGCAAATAGTTCCACAACATTAAAATGAGTTTTTATTTTCTGTGTGTGCTGCTTCAAAGAACAACTCTGTGGGCTCATAAAAATGCAGAGAACAAATAGGGGCCTCTAAGACCAATTTATATGCCATGCCCACTGTGCACTGAGACACATATAATCTGTAAAATGTCAGCTTCAAAGTTCCACAGAGATTGGTGTTAACCCTGACCCCTGACCTTGCCGACTCTAGCTGGGCCCTCATGCTCTCTTAACCAGCTGTTTTAGATAAATGTGCTCCATTTTTAAAGAGATTGTCTCAGAGTTTTACGTGAATAGTAGTAATATTATTAACTCTCGCTGAAAAAACCACCTTAACCGAGAGTCTTTACAGATGGGCCAATCAAAGTCTTACCCCATGCAGAGAGTGGTGGGTTAATAAATATGTCATTGGACTGAAAATATTTAAACAACACCGGGAGAAAAGAGCAAGGCATACGACAAAAGGAAAGCATATTAGTACTGTTTCCTGTCAAAATACACAGAGGAAGCACTTTACTTTGACCATTTTCCTCATAAAGAGACACGGTAGGCCAAAACAAACAAAGCTAAGGAATCTGGTTTATCCCACTGTTGGATACCAAGGACTATCAACTCAAATGAAGTAAGGTTGAGTGACCAAAACCAGGTTCTCCTTGACAAGACTCTTAATTGAACATATCAGCAAAGGTAATAACACAAACTGTGGCCCTGTCAATCGATACTTCCATCTTATAAGGTCTTGTATATGTTTTTCATATTTTACTTCATCTATCTCTCCAAAGGTAGGTAGAGGACTAGCCACTCATGGTCCGTCGGAAGTTCAGAAGTATGATGGAGCCTGCTGGTTTGGCAAACCATGGACAAAGTCTAAATCATCTTGGAAGGAAAATGTCAAAGTTCAAGGGCAGACAGTATATTTTAGACAACAAAGAAGCAGCTGGTGTCCACTCATAATAAATAAAAATAAGTTGGGGTCAGAAATACAAGTCAACTGGCTCCCCATTTACTGAACATGAGCCAAAGACAACTGGAGTCAAAGGAAAAGCTCAGAATGATTTCACAAGGTTTTGATTCAGGCCCACTGTGAAGCCAGACCTACTTTTCATGTAGATGGGATGACAATATATCTAGATTTCCACAGGACTTGGATCTGGCTCTTCAGCATTGCATTCAGAAACCACCCACCCTTCTTTTTTTGCTACTGATACGTTCAAAAACTGTCTGAATAGATAAAAAAATTAAAAGTAACTCCTTAGAAACCACTAAAAACATAAAAATAGTGCATGTAGGTTAAAACAAATAGAAGATTTAAAAATATTCCTGTTCTTTAATAAATAAAAATTTATTTCAATTCAAGCCACTGTTTAAAATATTGCAGCTGAATTGTTTTCACACTATTTACTTTCAGGGACCACAGTACAAACCAATCTTCTCACTGCGCTTCTAAACCCTCATCATAGTCTTTCTGGATTAGCAGATAGCCATAATGTTGAGAAATCAAATACACAACTGTCAGACACAGAAAGTTAGAACTGAAAGCTCTTCAGTACCTTCAGTACCTCATGATTAAAAAAACCACCCTCCATATCATTTCCAGTTGTTTGGTTGTTACTGTAATGCAAATAAGAATCTTACTCACTCACATTCACAGCAGTTTTAAGCATCAAAATGAGACTGACAAGAAAGACGAGTTTGAAGAATAACTCACAGTCATCCAAGCTTTAGCACATTTAAACGCTTGCTTTCCTCAGCTGTCTTTACTTTAAAGTTTGAAATTTTCCAAATTCTTTGACAATGCAAATAAATCAGGTTTGAAAGTTATTTTCCAGATTATTGGATTCATCTTTTCTAAACAGAGCATAACGTCCCACTGGAAAATGCAAAACACACACGCACTCACTAGAAGTTGACAGACACAACAAATGAAAAGGGAAACACACAGAGGCTTCAAGAGGTACAATAAATATAAATAAAAAATACAAATACACACAATAAATATCATAAATACAAACCTATAATTATTTAATATTTATTATTGCATTTATATAATATATAATTTAATATTTAATGCAATATAAAAATCTAAAATACTTTCTAAGAGAGGAAACATTAGGAAGTCTGAGGACAGGACACACAGAAATGCTCTACACAGGACTGGTCTGTGGCTGCTTTGCTTTTGTCAGCCTTCTTTAATACATAAATTGCCTCCCTAGAAAATCTGTTTTTGAAATAGAATCTCCTTAAATGGCATGGGAGAGAAAATGAGTTTACATAACAGGCAAAACAAGTTTCTGAAGGTAAATGTTTTGTTTTCTAAATCCCCAAAATAGGTTAATAGGTTTGAGTTCTCTGAACTTCAGGAGGTTTGCCTTTCCCCACATGAAATATTTACCTCCTGTTCCCACTTGTGTCAACAGAAATGCTGTTGGCTAACAGGGATCCAAAAAAGCACATGAACCAACCTAAATAAGAAACATGTTTCTCAAAGCTCGTTTATGGTAAAAAAACAATCACAGTTCCTCGGGATGTCTGAACAGTATGACAAAGCCCTTGGGAAGTAGTCGATTGTCTTGATTTCAATTACAGCTCTTTCAAGGAACAGGAAGTTGTTCATCCTGGAAGTTGATCCATTTTTTTAAACCAAGTGTTGTTTCTACTAGAACCATGAACCCATCTTTGCCTCTCATTAGGATGCTATGAACTCTATGTGGAAATCCAACAGGCAGCACATCATGGAGCAGCACTAACCCTCTTTGTTTGTAAACACCCCACGGATTTGTAAATCTCACCTTACATGTCTTTCTGCACCATCTCTGTACTTTGCACATCCAACACAGGGCTTTGTCCTCCCTCTCTTCCCCCTTGGCACAGCTCGCTTGTTGGTAGCACCCCCAGGTTACTCGTTCCCTTTTAAAACTCTCAGTGGGGGAAAAAAGCTTCTGTTGCTTACTCTTAACCTGGTCACTGCCTCTCTTGTGTTAACAGAGACATCACAGCCCTGTGGTAGAGGTACTGGCCTCATATTTGGCACACTTGGGCTCACATCCTTTCTCTACCAAGGACCTCCTGTGTGGCCTTGGGTGGATCACGAAAGGCCTAAACATAAAGCATCTTTTGGTGCCCAGCTCACACACACAGACCTTCAGCACCTCAGAGGCAGTGCTACTTCAGCCTATACATCTAGATTACCACCCTCACAGTCTCTAGTTGCTGGGCATGTGTACACCCACTCCAACGTTGAGCACGGGTACAACAACCCCAACTGTTCAGCCACAAGGAAACGTTTACCAGATCCCACACAGCACAAAACATCAGGAAGAGAGATGTGTGGAAAGGTATTGCTTTTATATATCCAGTACAGAGAAAGTGGGAACTTTCCCCACAGATGTGCTAAGCGTCACATTTTTTCCTGCCCAATTCAAGCCTCTCACATTCCTAGAGATTTTCCTAATTACTGCACTATAGGATATATGGAGGTAGGACTTTTTCAGTCTCTCCTGTTTGTACAAAATAATTAAATGCTTATTGGAGCAACTGCTGTTGCCTGAGTGATTGTGCTAACCACCAAGCTAGAATAATTCACCCTCTGACCCTTCACGCATCTAAGCGTTTAGAAAAATCACTCCTTGTAACATTATGGAGCTGCAGTTTTCAACAGTTTTCAATTCACAAGCCCCCTAAATTTTTTTTCCAAAAGAGGTATGTATCCTTGTATAGAGAATTTAAACCAACTGACAATAGGCTTGCTTCTGTTAGTTGTTTTTCATGGACCTCCTGAAGTATTCTACAGGCTCCCAGAGGTACACAGACCACAGGCTGAAAAACACCCTTGCAAAGGAAAAAAAAGCACAGGTTTAATAACATTGGCTTATTCTCCCGAGGCCTTAAGTCTGCTGCCTTCATAATGCATGTTCTGCAGACCTTGGCTCTGAGAAGGCGGAATATGAGACACAATCTAGATGTTCACCTGCCAAGTGGGGAAAATCCTTTCCCTTCCCAATGAGACACAAATATTGGCACAGGAGGTCACTAAAACCAAGTGTTTGCTGCTGTGGTGCTGCGGGTTCAAAAAAGACAGATGTGTGTGAAACAAGATCCTCTGTTCCATAAGATCTCACTGTACTATAAGAAAGTCATATGGGAACTCTGACACAAGTGGAGACTTAAGTTTTGAATTGCAAGACGTGGTTTGCTCCCCTTCACCCTCCCTGCAAACAAAAAGGAAGGGAAAGAGACATGTCCCTACCTGATGTTGATGGAAAGCACATTTCAGTTAATCCGGAGGCGTTTCTGAGCTATGACTTACGGTAATAATGTCACAGCTGCAATACCTGATTGTTAGGATCACCCTAAGATACTCATGACAAGCAGGAGCTCAGCCTGAACATGGTGAAAAAAATGCAATAACAAAATCAACAAAGTTGCAGACATTCTAACATCTTATTTTTCTAAGGAGTTAGAGTGGATTTTGCACTTAAAGGTCTGTTTTGTAATCGCTTTCTGCTCCCTTTAATCACTGAAGAGAATGAAGATGAACTAGACCACTTCCAGGTCTAGTTCACCTGAATTGCTTCAGACGTCTTCAATAAGATAAATCACAAACTCCATGTGCCTCTCTCTCTCCATGAACTGTAAAGAAATGCAGAATATTAGCACAGTGCAGAGGACTACACTGTAGGCACTTCCATTTGGACAAATGAAAACTACCCCTCACGTTTAACTAGTCCTGGTTCAAACTTGCTGGTGGAATAGCAAAAATGCAATGTCTTCAGCAAAGAAATTATCCATTTCTGTAATCAACTTTGCAGACACATTTTTGTTTTCCTGTTGGAAGCCTGGGGTATTTACCTTTGGTCAACATCCATTTCTGCACACATGACTCACCAAAACAGGGGCTGGAGGCCAAGTACCTCAAGACCCTGTAGGTTACGATATGTAGCTGGACTATGTTTCCCATGATGGACTGTGGCAGTTCTGGCAACCGGGAGAGAAAAATCCAGCTACTACTTATCTGGAGCTGGAACAAGCTCCTGTAGTCTGGGCCTGTATGTGAAGGGGATTGGGATGAAAATGCCGAAGAGCTAGAAGCCAGACGGCTGAGGAGCAGAGGCTGAGCTTATTCAAAAAGAAAATGTCCTGGAAGCAAGCAGGGAACTGAAGCAGCTCAAGAGTCCAGTGACTGTGGTATGATCAAAATGAAATTCTGCTTCAAATCAATTACTTAAGTACTTTGCATTGGGCAAAAAATACAGGCATTTTAATCAATCCCAGTGTATTTCTGCAGCACATAGACTACAGAAGAGTCATTAAGACCATAATTAAATTTTCAGTAAAAGGCTAAAGCGGGAATATGAGGAATCATGTAGGTATTGGTGGACATGGCATTGCCGTGTTTTCCTGTTGCATTGATTATGATAGGTGCTTGCCAGTTGGCACAAAGCAGAACGGTGGTCAGTTGTCAGATGATTACCAACCGTGACACTGTCAAGTTTCCTGATTTCTAACTCCAGAACAGCTTGCCCAACAATAATCACAGTTATGCTGGCTATGGAAGGGGAAATCCGTTTGCTCATAGTTTGTAATTTTTTTCTACCTGAGGTAACACTTCCTCCTAAAATAGTATTTTGAGAGTAATTTCTGCTTTAGCTACATCCCATAGCATAATGCAGAGCTAGGAGAATGAAAGCAATATGCTGATGGCTGTAACATGAATATAACTTAAAGTGGAAACAACAGGTCTTTGGGGGAGAGAGCTTGTCTTCCTCTTCTGGGTTTGTGCAGCTTAAACAGTGGTAGGAACAAGGACAGTAACAGACAGTAACAGGGATAGTGAACAAGAAATAATAGCAGGGACTGAAGATCTTCCTGGCCATTGAAGACGCAAGTCCTGCAATTCCGCAGAGTCCAGAAACACGATATCCAGATGAGAATCAGAGTGTCTTTGTTGCCAGCGGTGGCTCTGAAAAATCAGTTGGCACAGAACTGAAGATTACCAGTCCATCGCAACAGGAGCAGGAACCAAGGCTATGTTTCTCAATGCCAAAGAGAAAGAACCACATACAAAACACATCTGGAAACCAAGAACTTTCTGACACTTCAAAACCAGGTCTCAAAAGCTCCATTTCAACAATAACCTGTTTTTTTTCAGTAGTAACAGTAACCTGTTTTTCTTCAGTCAAAGCCAAGGCAGTGATACATCAACAGATTTTTGGGCCATAAGGAATCATTGTGATAACCAAATTAGATCTCCTGCATAACGCAAGCACAGAACTTTTCCCTGACACTCCCATAGCCAGAACAGTGACATGCAATTCGCCTGGATCTCAGATTTAATTTCAGTAATGCTATCTTCCCATTTTAAAAAGTGAGAAGGGCGCACAAAAGTAATGAAAAGCAATCTGGACATATAGTAAAGCTGTTAAGTGTTCGCAGAAGCGCTGCCTCTTCCGTGGAACAGTATCCAGTACCACCTTTAAGAATCCAAGTGATGGAGGTTTAAGCATCCTTAGGCAATGCTTTTGGTGCGGTTATCTCCTCAGGACTATTGTATTCTTTGCCATGACTTCCCTGCTGCTATTTTTCGCATGGTAATTTGAATTTTTTGTTAAAATTCTCATGCCTGGCTCTACATTTGAGAGCTTCATATAGTTGCAAAACCTCTTTGCTCTGTCTGCCCCCTTCGTTTTTCTGGCAAAAAGAAATAGGTCTTTGTAAGTTAGGGTTGCTGGAAAAACAAATCTTTGTGTTTTGAGCATTGGGTTTATGTTTATTCTTCCTTTGCTAGGTATCAAAGCCACCACTTTCTTTATAGATGGTTTTACCTTTATTTCCTTAAGGAAGAAGGGTTGTGCTCTCATGGTGTCTGTGGCTGTGGTTCAGCGTGCATTTAAAGCAGGCGCTGCCAGTGTAAAGAAAAAATACTTGCACCCCCTCAGCCCACTCCTCCTGGCCACCCACTGGTGCCTCTGCAGGGAGTGTTTGTGCAGCCTGGCAGCAAATCAGAGGAGGGAATGGTGCTGGCTGAGAAAAGATAAGCCGTGCAGTCTTATTAACCCAGACCCAATCATTCGCACATTTTTAAGTGCGATCAGTTCCCCAACCAGCTGTGTAAATGCCGGTGCCAAGAACACTCAGAAAGGCGCGAGGGGCTGCCTGCAGCGAGCACCAAGGGAGAGGGGTGCTTCATTTTTCAGTGGCCTGCTTAAAGGGTCACCAAACTACTCCATGTGTGCATGTGTGTGTGTGCTCATGTGTTCTTCAGTCTTTGCTATTCCCTCCCTCTCCCTGTATAGCTCTTAAACCGGTCTGGCCATCTCAGCCAAACCTTACAGCAGGGCTGAGGCCTCAAATGCATCAAGTTCCTACTTCTTACACAGACATCGGAAAAGGGGAGAGATCGAAGTCAGAAACTCCTCAGAGGAGAAAAGCCACAGCGTGAGCTCACCTCTTATCAGCCGTCAGAGAATCCACATGTGCAACCACTTCAGAGACACTGGTGTTATTAGACACCAAAACATCCATGCTGGAGAGGCACAGGAAGCCTGGCTTCACAACTTCCACTGCTCACTGAGCAACTTGTTGGATTTACTAGCTTTTATTCAACTGTTTTGGGGTCTCCAAAGAATCTGCACTGCTGACCGTACAAGAAAAACTCACTCTGGCACTGGCAAGTAATTAGAAGGAAAAGAACCAGAACAACCATTAAAACAGTCAAGGCAATTTTTTGATCCAGGACCCTTTAAAAAAAAAAAGAGAGAGAGAAGAAGAAAAAAGGCTTAAACTAAGTTTCAGCACGTAGGAGGAGAAACACTTCCCAATCTGCCACACACACACCCCTTGTCCCCCATCTTAGGTTTGGTCCTAGGGGGCTTGGAAAAATGTTAATAGTTTCACCATCGTGTAACCTTTCAAATTCATAGCAAAGCATGGCCTGTCCTAGGGCCCAACAACCACTTGGCGAGGAGCTTTTCACCCTGAATAAAACTAGTGGCAAGGGTTTATTACCCTTCACAACCATTCTGTGCATCAGTGGGAGCAAATGAAACCTTCTCTGAAGAGGGCTGGAGCTCACATAAAAATTTCACCTGCCCCTTTCTGTAAATGTACACTATGAGTTTGACTCAAGCAAATAGGGAAAGAGGAAAGACTTTCTACAAAAAATGGGAGAACACTTTTTTTTTCCTGCTCCTACTACAAGCCACAGTTGCCTTGAGCCTGGTTTCCCTTAGACTTCCTTCCCTCTGCCCTGCAGAGGTCGGTCTTGCCTGCAACACACTGCAGAGCAGTGAGCCCTCCTGCTCCGCAAACAGCAGCTCTGTGCCGCTCACCTAAAACACGTCAGGGATTAGGAGAATTAGAATTCATCTCCCCCAAAAGCTTTGTTGGAGTTTCTTTGTGCAACAGAGATGCACTGTTTTTACAAGGTTCCAAAAAAAAGTGGTGATGATCCTCCTAAATTATATCACCTATCCCAAGAAAAGGAAAGAGCAAAGGATAAATCTTATTTCCCCCAAAACTCTGGTAACTGGACAATAAACTAGTCACAGTTGATGAGTTTTGATATAAATACGCTGAATCGAGGCTTTTTATCGCCTTTTTCAGCCCAACATGTGCACTCACACTAACCAAGTTCTCTGGACATAAGACATGAAGTAGAGCAAGCCCCTAATGCAATCAGCTCTTCTTCCCTTGGAATGAACACACACATTCTCCACGTTGGGATGCAGCCTTGCTCCTGAAGCAGTACCAGAACACAATCTCAGAGACTACAGCTTGCTTTAAATCCCGCTCTAACTCCGTAGTTCTCAAACGTAGGACTGTAGACATCTTTTCCTGACATTGCACTCCTTGGCTATACTGCACAAAATGAACTGTCATTCTTCAGGAGGAGAAAAACAAAAAAGCAATGAAACTCTGCAATTTTGCTTATTTACCCTAAACAAGATTTGATGTATCAAGTGCTAAAAGCTCCTCACCTCTGCACTAGGGGGGGGGTTTCTTATCTCAATGTGCCACTGAAACATGAGCTGAGCGGCAGCTCTCTGCGAAGCTGGTTTCGAAGGCGATTTCACTAACATTTTCCAAACCAGTTCAACTTCCCCACCATCTCAGGACCCATCCGCAGCTACAAGTATTTAGCGTGGCAGCTGCTTCCTGAGACATTTGGCCTCCTGAATGCATTCCTTTGGGACTAGGGAAAGGATTCGAAGGAAGCCAGAGGTAGTTCACTTTTCAGCATTTTGTGGTCAGGCTCCTTTCCTCATCTGCAGCCCTGTCACTAGGGAGCCTCGGATTAGAAGGAAGAGAAATCCCTGTCAGTTTAAGTAACCTGGAAAGAAGCAGGGGCTCAGAACAGAGGCGGATCTTCAGTTTGCATTTGTGTGAGGGCAAATTAAGTCAGGAAACTTGTTTAAGAAACAATTGCTGTCTGAGAGAGGACACCGTCTTTGATTTTTAGTAGGAAGATTAAGAATTCATGAGTAGGAATGAAGGCAAAAGTTCACCTGAGAAAACAAGGGGTTTGTCTGGAAGGTGAAGGGGTCCTTTATTTAGACATTATCCTGCCTTGTACATGCCTGTCTGTTGCTTCATATTGTCATGTGCTGATTTGGCTGAGCAGCTAATAGCAGCTGGCCTGATTTAACCGACAGCTTGAGATTACCTTCAAACCAAGCAGTAGAAACTGGTGCTACTGTAGATGTGGATGCAGGTGACCTGACTCCTGCCTATGCCTTCTATTAACAGGCAGGATTTCCTTATAACCTCTGAATACTTTCCAGGTGAAATCACTGAATCCCTGCTGGGGATTACATATAGGATGAATCACAGAGAAGTAGATTTTTGTCCATAGTTATTACATCTCATTATTCTTGTCTGGCAAATGTATACTCTCACCTTTATTTTTCACCTTTCCTGCTCTTACACTTGTAACTGCTCCCCACAAGTTAAAGATATTTCTGAAGTGACTAGTCAAATATATAAAACAGATGCACAATTGCATCTTGGGATGAATTAATTCTGTCTGTGTGTGAGCAGGAGAATAAATGTGTGGGTAGATCAGGGAATACATTGGACTAAGCACACCAGCTGATTTTTAAATCTCTGGATCTTGATCACTGTTTCTTTGTGTCTGTTTTTCTCCCCTCTTATGCAGAGGGGGAATCAAACAAGGACATTTTAGGAGGTAATCCCATGTCAAGTATCACATTTTAATTTAAATCAGACTACCTTAAAATAAGCCCAAAATGTATCCAACACTTTTAATTTCTGTTTTTCTGTCATTTGAAAATGACACTATATCTGTGTCATTTGTGCTTCACTATCAGCAGGCAGTACAAACACTGACTGGCATTTGTAGGTGTAAATTAGGCTACCACATACACTGCGGCAGACATTCACATGCGGAGATGCAGGTTCCCTCAGAGTATTTTGAACAACTGTTCTTTGTCTGAGAGTTTGACAACCCGGCCCTATGTCTCAAGTGTCAGGGCTACAGTGAGTTTTATGACTGGGTTCAGATCTTCTCAATTACATATATCATCCTGTATTAAGAGAGACGGTTGGACATTGCTCTTCTGAGAAGGCAAGCAACACTTGTGTAATTAAATCCTCACCTCTGAAAATGTGCATTATATATTCACATCCTCCATAGACAGTACTTCATGACAGAAATATTAACATAGCGACCAACACAGCTATAATTAATGGCAAAAGGTATGGCTAGTGAAGGAGGTTCTGCAAAACCATATGACCATCTAGGAACCTAGATGAGGCATTTGCGTTGAATCTAGTTTGGGGTACCATAAGCAAACCTGTCATCACCTTTTCCAAAAATTAAAAGCCACATGCCCAGGACAACAGCCTCGAACCACTTGCATTAACTATGGAGCAGGCTTGCTTTCACATCATCTGCTTTATTACCTTCAGCAGGACAAGCGTTAAAATAAATGATGTGCATGGTATTGGTTTGGCTCTCCAGAGAAGTCAGTTCATTACCTGATACCTTCTCACACAGCCTTGGGCATGGGAAGCCCAGATCCATCAGACAGAGTTGGATAGTCCATTTATGTCAATGGAAATTGTGCACTGAACCGTTTTGAGGTGATTCAGGTTTTCAGGTTTTGGTAATTCAGTTTTCAACCTATAAAATTCCATTTGTTTATTAACTGTGATCTATTTTTATGGGAAGATTGTGAGGATGAATGTATGTTTTGACATACTTCATGTGCGTATGTTTTGCTCATGTGTTACACTGATGAGGCCAGGACAGACAAACCTCTAGAAAAGTAACACTAGCCATACTGAACAGGCAAGATTTGGCCCTCTTTGTTTATACTGTTTCTTCTGTGTTCTGTCTTAAAAAGGAGGTGTGAAGGGGCCATATCTAGTTTATTTTCTCACACGCTTATTACATAGTTGTGTGTAAATATCCAGACTCATGCAATCTAAAATAATGCATTAATGCCCTTGTAAAAATTCAAGCCTTCTACATTTCTAAGGAGCCTGCTAAAAGAAACAGCTACAGAGTCAATCTCAGGTATAATAGATTTTTCTTTTAGGCTTCAACAATAAAATAGTTGGTGGTCTCTAATGCTACTGCCTTTAAAACATTCCTGGGTTTTATTAGGATAACCCATAAGTCTGGCAAGTCCCACCCTGAGAGCAGCAGCAGCTTTTGTTCAGAGAACACAAGTTTTTTCTGGTACAATGTTGGACTCAAGGGTGTCTGAACTATGAATGGGTGGCTAAGGGCATAATAGGCAACAGGTTTCAGACTTTTATGATGGGCAGGCGGGAGAGAAAGGCAGCCCTGCATTATGGTGCTAATGTATAACACTACCTGAAACACGAAAGGACTTCATGCAGCTCCTGTTGTACATCGTCAGCTCCTCAACGGGTATAATATAATGAAGCTCCATTGATCTCCAGGGGGCTGTGCTGATTTACATTCCCAGATCTGGCCATATATCTACACATCATATGTTGTCCTTAAGCAATCAGAGAATGCACAGATTTCTTCAGCGAGCTTTTCTACGAAACCACACGCAAATGAATGTGGTTTCTGAAGTGCATGAAACATACCTGTGCAGAGCTAAAAGACAATTTCTGAGATACACATAGTCATTGGTTCCACTGCAAATGACTAAGTTGTTCCTTTTCTTTCTAAAAAGCCTGGGAAATAATGCCACGGCTCAGTGTTTTTATGAAACTGCATTTCTCCTTGGTTTATTATTGCTGACTGACCTCATGAGCTAACTCTTCAGGGGAGCGCATGTGAATTTATTTACATATGTGCCAATTATATTAATAGAAGTTGCAGTGACTCATCACTGCACATTGCTAAAAATCCTCCCTCATCTCATCTTCACAGTGAGCTTTCTGTTCCACATGAATTTCCTCAGCTTACCTTGCTAGAAGTTCATATGTCCTTACTCTTTTGGGAATAAAAGTTCACTTTTCTTTCTGAGATGAAAGCAAGTCACCCCAGTGAACAGACCTGCAGCACCTTGACTTTGTTGCAAGGGCCACAGTAAACTATAACCCTACTTGGGATTCAAATCCCAGCTATCTTCTTGGCAGAGAACAGCTGCTCTCTCTGCTATCTTTCAGTCCTTGTTCAGTGGTGCTTTAAGACCACACACACCTACAAGCAATAAGAACATATCATTCAAAGGTGAAACTCTTTTGCAGTATCATAACATGTGTATAAGATCAGGAATATCTCATAAGGCTGGAGCTGGCTGGACTGTTACATACTTCATATAGATAATATTTGTTAACTAATAGTTTTTCTCTATCCCCGTTTTGCTCTTTCACATAGCTTCCACATCTTTGCTTTTTCCTGATATTCCTGCCTTCCTCTTTCTCAATCCCACTTAATTTTCTCCCTGTTCTTTCTTTGCATGGCCTCACAATCCAGCCACAATCGAACCGAACCTGATAACCTACAGTGTTTGCACACATACAAGATTAAGCTTGCACATACTGAGCAAAATGCTCAGGTAAGTGGGCAGCATGACTCAAAACACTTACGGTGGGCTTTACAAAACTGCTCTGCGTTGGCCCAACACAGCTTCCAAAGGGAGCTTTTGAAAATCCCACTGCAATATTTTCAACTGCTGATCTAAATTTCAGAAACAACTCCTTAAGGATACTGTGTTCCTTGAAAAAGGTAGCTGATGGTGGTGGTTTACAGGCCAGAGTCCAGGCAGGAGGTTCTTCTTCATGAGGACTATGAACGTGTTCACAATTTAGACGGTCAGTCTGTCCGAGTGAAAGACAGAACTGGAATAGCAGAGGTGTTTTGCATAAAAATGTCTTGGCAGTCATATTTTAGATATGCACCCATGTGGGCAGCTATTTTGGTGCCGTCCTTTTAGTTAAGTATCTGCAGGTGAATTTAGAGTGTAAGAGCAGTATTTCTCAAGTGAGTTTTGGCAAGAATTTCTTGATTAGAGCTAATAGATGTTAACTGTACGGTACATCAATAATCAGATTTTTTGATGGCACTGCTGTCTATAGAACATGTCAGACAATTTTACTTTCTTGTAGAGAGGAATCAAATTAAAAAGTGGTCCCTGCCCCAAAGAACTGGCATTCATCTCCAAACAAAATAACAAACTTTTCCACTTTCGTAGTGATGCAAAGGGGCAGATGAGGGTGTGACCTTTTAGCACAAAACTGAAGGAAAGAAAGAGTGTAAACATTGCAATCCATGACCGTCATGGAGCACAGCCATGGAGCCTGAGAGAGTGTAAGCAACTTCCCCCAGGAGCTCACAGGTCACATCACAGCAGTGAGCTGAACTGAACTGAACTCAAGTCTGTCAAGTCCCAAGCCAGTGCTTTAACCATCCTTCCACTTAGGCAGCTTTACCCAGGTAACCTCAGAGGTCCAAATTCTGCCCTGAGGTACTTGTTGGCCTCATTAACTTACTCTAAATAAGAGCTGTGAGCAAAACTTAGCCCACAGCAAGCAAGATTTATGGACTGAAAATGCCCCATACTTTGCTTTTTATTCAGTGAGAAAAAAAAGCTTGAAACAAGCCGACCAAGAAAATGAATCAAGACTGCATATTTTTCATTCTGCAAACAAGAAAATATATACATGTGAACATAAAAAACACAGGTGCCCAAATACTGCAGTCGCCTCCTAAATCTGCTATAAAGCACCAATGGCTGTGTTGTACCTGTCTCTAGACAGATACATAAATTACGTTTTTTTGCAGGGGGAAAAATCATCTTAAATAAGCTTTTTTTTTTTTTTTTACATCTTTTCCCCTAAGGCCCTGTGGCCCTTTTACTCAAATTAAGTGTCTATAGGTGCCATGCTCTTTGAACATAAACTGCACAACAGCGTATTCTCAACAGGAAAAGGCAAAGCTTTGGTTGTGCTGCATTCCTAGTATTTTTTGCAGTTTATGGAAAACTCCCATAAACAGAGTACAACACAGTAAGCTTTCTCTGCTAATATGCTGTCTAGACTGCTTAAAATGTGAGTTCTCCTTGCCTACCATGTACCATGGCTTAAACTTTTGACCTTGTTTCTTTTCCCTTTGACCACCTCATAGGCTTAGACCCTTTTCAAGTATTTAATACCCAAATGGCATGTCACCTAACTGCTGGGGATATAAGAACAAGAACTCTTAAAACCCCTCCTTTATTATGAAGTTGAGAAAACTGACTGCAATCTCACATAAAAGGTTAGAAAACATCTTCCACCTTCATACAGCCTTCAACATACGGCACCTTCCCAGGCTGGGCAACATTGATAGATTATAGAAGTGACAGCAGACTATCCCGTAACACCATCACATACGTGCTACAAGGGCCAGAGGGTTCGTCGTGGAACCATACAAACACTGGGGCACTGCTAATGCATGCCTTTGATTTCTGTTTATGGCCCCCAAGTTGAGTGATCTGTCTCGTTGGCACCAACCTGACTATTTTTAAATGATGTAGCAGCTGGCTCAACACATACTTCAAAGATTTATGTTCATGTCGCAACGTCCTCTTACTGAAAGGGAAACGCTGGAGTAGCTTCTATTAACTGACCCCACAGGCACATACAGTCTACATACTTTATCCCAGGCCATCACAGCATACGTTTTAACTAAAAGAAAGCAGTGAGATATATAAGGGAAGGCAAATATGGAACAACAAAGGTAACAATGAAACTTTTGAGGGTTTACAAACCTTGAAGTTCTTGAATTACAAGGCATAATTATGAAGTTCTCATGCTGCAGAAGCAGGCAAACTCTTGATGGGCATTAAGTGTTTCTATAAATACATTAGCAACAAAAGGAGGGCTAAGGAGAATCTCCATCCTTTATTGGATGCAGGGGGAAACATAGTGATGCAGGATGAGGAAAAGGCTGAGGTGCTTAATGCCTTCTTTGCCTCAGTCTTTAGTAGCAAAACCAGTTGTTCTCTGGGTACCCAGCCCCCTGAGCTGGAAGACAGGGTTGGGGAGCAGAATGAAGCCCCCACAATCCAAGGGGAAATGGTTAGCGACCTGCTACACCACTTAGACACACACAAGTCTGTAGCACCAGATAGGATCCACCTAAGGGTACTGAGGGAGCTGTTGGAAGTGCTCACCAAGCCACTTTCCATTATTTATCAGCAGTCCTGGCTAACCAGGGAGGTCCCAGGTGACTGGAAGCTAGGAAATGTGTCTCTGTTTAGCCCGCACCCAGGGCTAAACAATAACCAGTTGTTCTATCACCCAATCTCCCCTCCCCAGCCAAGAAAGGGAATTGGGAAAAGGAGGGAGACTCATGGGTTGAAATTTAAACATATTTAATAAAATAAGAAAAACAATACCAATGCTAATACAAAATACACAAAATTATACTTAGCTCATAGAATGGTGTCAAGTCCCTCCGGGGGTAGCAATCGCTGAGGAGAAGGAGAAAAAGTGAGAAAAGAAGAAAAGAAGAAAAGAAGAAAAGAAGAAAAGAGAATAGAGCAAAGAGCCTCCCATCCCCACAAGCTTTCCCATTTATAGTGAATGTGACATTAATGTTATAGAATACACCTGTGGGCCAGCCTGGGTCAGCTGCCCTGGATTTAAATGCTAATAGCCTTGATCACCATACCACAGCTGGCCACAAACTGAAACAAAATGGAACAGAAAAGTTATTCTATAAATTTTATCCCCACAAAACCAGGACAAAATGTGATGCCCATCTACAAGAAGGGTCAGAAGGAGGATCCGGGGAACTACAGGCCTGTCAGTCTGATCTTGGTGCCAGGGAAGGTTATAGATCAGATCATCCTGAGTGCCATCACGCAGCACGTACAGGACAACCAGGCAATCAGGCCCAGTCAGCATGGATTTATGAAAGGCAGGTCCTGCTTGACTAACCTGATCTCCTACGGCAAGGTGACCCACTTAGTGGATGAGGGAAAGGCTGTGGATGTTGTCTACCTAGACTTTAGTAAGGCCGTTGACACCATTTCCCGCAGCATCCTCCTGGAGAAACTGGCTGCTCAAGGCTTGGAGGGGCGTACTTGTCGCTGGGTAAAAAACTGGCTGGATGGCCGGGCCCAAAGAGTTGTGGTGAATGGAGTTAAATCCAGTTGGCAGCTGGTCACAAGTGGTGTTCCCCAGGGCTCAGTGTTGGGGCCAGTTCTCTTTAATATCTTTATCAATAATCTAGAGGAGGGGATCGAGTGCACCCTCAGTAAGTTCGCAGACTAACACCAAGTTGGGCAGGAGTGTTGATCTGCTTGATGGTAGGAAGGCTCTACAGAGGGATCTGGACAGGTTGGATCAATAGGCTGAGGCCATCTGTAGGAGGTCTAACAAGGCCAAGTGCCAGATCCTGCACTTGGGGCACAACAACCCCATGCAATGCCACAGGCTTGGGGAAGAGTGGGTGGGAAGCTGCCTGGTGGAAAAGGACCTGGGGGAGTTGGTCAATGGCCGGCTGAATATGAGCCAGCAGTGTGCCCAGGTGGCCAAGAAGGCCAACAGCATCCTGGCTTCTATTAGAAACAGTGTGGCCAGCAGGACCAGGGAAGTGATTGTCCCCCTGTACGCGGCACTGGTGAGACTGCATCTCAAATAGCGTATTCAGTTTTGGGCCCCTCACTACAAGAAAGACACTGAGGTGCTGGAGAGAGTCCAGAGAAGGGCAACGAAGTTGGTGAAGGGTCTAGAGCACAAGTCTTATGAGGAACGGCTGAGAGAACTGGGGGTGTTTAGTCTGGAGAAAAGGAGGCTCAGGAGAGACCTTATTGCTGTCTACAACTCCCTGAAAGGAGGTTGTAGCGAGGTGGGTGTTGGTCTCTTCTCCCAAGTATTAAGCAATAGGATGAGAGGAAACGGCCTCTAGCTGTGCCAGGGCAGGTTTAGTTTGGATATCAGGAAAAATTTCTTCACTGAAAGGGTTATCAAGCATTGGAACAGGCTGCCCAAGGAAGTGGTTGAGTCACCATCCCTGAAGGGATTTAAAAGACGTGTAGATGTGGTGCTTAGGGACATGTTTAGTGATGGACTTAACAGTGCTAGGTTAACGGTTGGACTTGATCTTAAAGGTCTTTTCCAACCTAAATTATTCTATGATTCTGTTCTATGATTCTAAGTGCAGGAAATTGGCCCTTCCTATGAAATGAAATACTAAAATGGACTTAATTCTCACACTTGCAGAAGTACAGGGATAGACACACACCCACGTGAACTTAGATGTGCTCATATTTCAGTAACAGAGCAGAACAGCCACACTGGAGATCACTGTGCTGATTATTACAATCAGGTATCGGTTTATGGAGGATATCTAGCAACACCCATGTTTGATGCAGAACCACAGAATATTTAATCTAAGCTTTTCACAGGCTAGCACTAACAACTACTAAAGACACTCTTTTGCATGTAGGCACTTAATATGATATTTGGCCTACAATGCCTCTCCATTACAAATAGTCTGAGTGAAATCCTGTGGTTAATGGTCATTCCAGAAGTGGCCGATCAGCCTTGCCTTTGCAGAGGTCTAGAAATCCAAGGGTCCATAAGGGAATATTTTTCACTACTGACTAGAAAAATATATGTAATTCCCAGCACTATTTTCCTAGCTAACTCAAGGTAGACACTTGTATGAACTAGAGAGCTGCAAAAGCATTAACAGTGTCCCTACACAAACACGGGAAGCCCCCCAATACAATCTGTATATTTAGGCCTGTTGTGATGGAACAGGCACTTACCAAACAAGCTTGAGATGTGAATTCCATCGTAAGAGACCCATGTTGATGGGGGGGGAGAAGGTTCTACTGCTGTTAACTGTCACAAATTGCCCTGAGTTTATTGCAGCTCTGACACTACAAGAAAGGAACTCCCTGCCCTGAAAACCTGACGGAAGAGAAACAACGATCCCATCTGACTTGTGTATGGGTGATCTTCGATTCAGCTGTGTCTATTAACAGTCAGTCTTAACATAAAGTAACAGAACATGGGTACCTTAATTTGGAGAGCAAAATCTAACGGATTGAACGAAATCATGACAACCCGACCCCTTTCCCCACATTACCACACAGCTGAACTTGTGACGCTGACTTCAAGAAAGCTGCACAGACAGCAGTAGGAGGTTGTGACTTTGCACATCCCATTAAATCATGCAATGGCTGCAAAGTGGCCATTGGAAGAACTGGCAAGAGCCGCACACACAGAAGAGAAGGAATAAATCTCCAGGACTCTCCTCAGGGGAGTCTCCTCTTTGCCCCTGAAGCCTGTCCTATCCCAAACCCCAAGCTAGACAAGACGTAGGAGACCATATAGCCCTTTTTCTCCCTTAGTCTCCATGTCATTAACCATGGTAGCAGGGTTTAATCCCTTCTGCTCCATTTGAGAACTGAGAGGGGCTGAAAGCGGAGAAGGAGCTCTGTCCATGCTGTGATGGGGGCATCCTGAATTCAGAAATTCCTTCTACATTGAGTCCCGCCATGGAGGTAGCACTATAACTGTGTATAATTTTGCTCCTTCAGCTGCTTTCTAGCTGTTTCCTGTACTGTCTGGTTCACCATCCTAAAATAAATCACTTTTAAAAGACATATTTTATAAAAATATCCAAAATCAACTGGTCTTCAAACACTTGGATTATAGAAAAATTTTAACAGTATAAAAATCTAAACCACGGGGAACATATACTACAACATTTTTCCTCCCTCTCTCAGTCTTATTTTAAGGTTGGTATTGGACCCATTTAGACCTCACCCAAGCGATCTCCAGGATTTCTCAGGCACCTATGCTGGTGATCACAGCTCAGCATTCCTGGGTGGTGTGTACCTGAAGGGTCACCAGACCCAGCTGTATTCTCTTCCAGGCTCTTCCCCTGCTCCAAAAGCATTTCAGTTTACTCACAGGAGGTTTCTGTTAACAGGACTAACACTGAGAGATTCCTACATATGTTAGCCAAGCCCTCAGTCTGCCAGTCAGCCATAGCTTTCTCTCCTTCATAAGTGCCTAATTAATTTTCCACAACTGTTCAAATCTCACTATCCTAATGACTGAGCTTTATCTTCTGATCTTTGACAATATGAGCAAATAAATCCTCAGTTTCTCTTTTTCCCTGGCCACAGTTTGTGCCAGGCTTTTCCTGTGGTAGAAAGGGAAATCCAGCTCCTCTCCTTTCTCATGAACCATTTTTCAGGGGTTTTATACCCTGTTCAGGGACTTTATTTTTTTTTACAGTTTAGGAGGTCCCACATCTGAGAAGCTAAACAAGCCACAGCTCATCATCGTAGTACCCACCAGTTCAGGCAGCTTTCCTCCCCTCTGCCTAAATGGGCATTTAGCTCCTCCTCGACAGCCTTGGGACCAGAAGCACACCTAGCCTGTCACCCTTACTTGGGGCTGGCTGCTTGTGGGGCTGGAGCATGCTTCTCCCAGGCTTCATTTCTGAAATAGAGTCTCTGGTCACATAAAATTAGAGCTAAAAAATCAAGCAGTGGCAGTTCATTGGGAAGGATGGTGAGGTGATTGACAAAATGAACTTCATCCAGACTGGAAAAGCCAGGGGTAGGTCCGTAAAACCTATGCTAAACAGAGAGAGAGAGAGAGAGATGCACACGCTTACACATGCACACACATTTATTGTCCATATGTCTGTCTCTCAGTTTCATTCAGGCCTAAGCCAAAATCTTTCTAACCTGTATCAGGCACTGTGGCTGTCACCCCTGTGATATTTTAGTGCCTCACTGCTTCCAATGTTTTTTAGCTAATATTAGGAAATATTAGCTAAAATCCTTTGAGAACAATAGGAATCTTTCCATCAGCCCCCTTGGGCTTCAGATCAGGACCTGAATTGCTGTTCTAAGCCAAAATCTGTATGCTGTCCTCTTTTTTCACTCTGATTTTTCCATGTCTGCCACAATTCCCTGTCTTTCTTACAACATCTGGTAGAGTTTTCTATGCGTCTATATCTGAATTAGACACATGACTTTTAAATTGCTTAAAATATTTTGACATCTTCCAACCTACTCCAAAATCCTACAGATGGGTCAAATTATCTGCTCAGATCTGTTCAGCGGGTGTCACTTTTGTGTTTTCTTGTCCCTAAATGTGCAAAACAATTACTTGAAAAGGAGTTCCTCCTATCTCAGCTGAAATTTATGGTGCTGAGCTGAGGAGATAAGCTTAGCTAAACATTTTGTCAGCATGCAGCAAACCAAATGTGAATAAGAAATTTATATTCTCCATACGTCTTCTTGGCATTCTTGTATGCATTTATACTTGTACATCTCAAGAGCTAACGTTGTAGCGATACAGATTTCAGGCGTGTATTGAATATGCACACACTGTAGTATTGATATATTTATAATGGTCTTCATATGGAAAATTCTAGCAGGTTCAAATGATTCACTAAGATTTTTGTTTAGGTATTCATGTCTGAACCAGAAACTCTCCGGAGGGTCATTTGCTTGTTTGATAAATCCGAAAAGAACATATTTTTATGCAAGTATTTAATACAGGAAATATGAGTCTAGTCAGTATCTCTCCAAATACATGTGTCTGAGTGGTTTTTGATGTGAAATGCTGCTTAATGTCTTTTAAAGTACTATTTAAACAACTTCACATGAGCAACTACCAATCAATATGTCTCCTGTTTTCTAACACTAAAAGACCAAGGCTAAATAAATGCTTTTTAGAATCACATATAATGCATAAAACAGAAAGAAAGGGGAAGAGGAAGAAAAGAAAACAGCAACAAGGCTCTATTTAGAATAAGTATTACCCCAAAAATGTAAATGGTCACCCTAGTTTGGCTCTCTAATGGAAAAGAAATAACATGAAATTGGGCAATTACAGACCTTTTGCTGAGGTATGACTCAGGCGGCTGCATTTTGTGAGGGCTGGCAGGAACGGCACTGGGAGTGCTGAGCAGTGTCCAGGCAGGCCAGAAGCAACTGATTTATGACCTAAAGAAGGGCGTAGCCAGAGAATAACTTCTAACAAATGCATCTGAAAATGAGCTGTAAAGAAATGATGGATTGATAGCAAAGAGCAGGCCCCCAGGAAATGCTGGGGTTTGAAAGCTCCCGTTTAACTCTGGTTTCATTCTGGTTTGAGTAGAACCAGCAGAGAGAGAGGAGGCTTTTCCCAGAAACCATATTTTTATATTGTGAAGTGTAGAGCAATTCAGACAAAGAGGCCCAAGCATCTCAACAGAGAAAATGGAAGACAAAGCTGCTTGCCAAACATGCACTAGCTATCTTTGCAGAGCTTTCCTTTCAGAAAAATAAAAGCTAAGCCTTTTGGTAGTATGGCTTATCAGAAGGATTTCTGAACAAGCATCCATATGTGGGGTGGGAAGTGTGGTCTATAATACAGTAAGCCACATGAATGGGGAGTGGTCACTTAATGTTTTGGATGTAGAGTTTTTGTGCACCCAAAAGTGCTGATCAAGGGCTGGAGAAAATTATGGATAGACACTTAAACAGCTCGGGCTGTCTCACTCATCAAAACCAAACAAACAGAAGACTGAGAAGTGACTTAATGACAGTATGTAAGTCTCTCCATCAAAATGCCAAGCACTGACGGCTCTCTAACTCAAAAAGGAATGGCGTCACAAAAACCCATGGGTGGAAGAAAGAGCTTTAACTCTTGGAAGGGAATATTGAACAGATAGTTAGTTGCAGGGACTCATCACCAAGGAAAGTGAGAGGCTTTCTGTCTCTTTATGCGCTCAGATCAGGACACGATGCCTTTCTGGAAAAGAGCTTTCAGCCAAACCTGGTTGAGTCTTGTGCCAAACTCAAATTACTGGTCTCTAAAGAGAGTTACCCTTAGTAAGTAGATTACTCTCTGCTAAACTAGGCTAGATAATCTAATGGTCCACTCTGACCCTAAATTATCTCAGTCTTTAAGTATTTATCTACCCACTTCAATGAGTGTGGGTACAAACAGTAATGTTAAATTAACATGCCTATTGAGATTTGTATTAGCATATGATTTCTGGGTTGGAAAAGCCGCAATCCGGTTTCAGGGAGCACTTAAGCATATATTAAAGTTCCACTGAATCCACCAGGACCCAATCTCATGCCCTAATGTGCATTCCTGAAGCACACTATAGAAAATAAAGAGATCAATTTAAACTGAAATATATGACGCTTGGTAACATAGTATCCATGTTTTCCACTTTTCTTTTCCAGTGTTCTTAGTGTGCACACTTGTTATTTTAAATCTTCTCTCTTCCCAAGTATAGGTAGTTTCAAAAGAAGAAAAAAAAATTGCTTAATGATGTTGATGTTAATTGCGGTACATGTGGGACCAATTTTATTATAATTGCGCAGCATTTGCCGTTGTAATATCCTGATTTTGATTGCTTATAATTTATGAAAATGCAGTTACATGCACTGAGATTTCTCATCTATCCCAGAAGCCTCAGGTTGAATGTTTGGGACTTTTAAAAGATGCATTTATTCAAAAGAAAGGAGCTGCCTCTTTCAAAAAATAGGGTTGGGAGAAACATACAGTTTTATCTATGTTAAAATACTTCGAGTGCCTTTTCTACGAATAGCTGTTGTGCTTCTTACCTTCTGAGTGGAGAACTTGACAGCTGGTAAATTGTTGGAAGGTGACTTTTGCTGTTCCTATGAAAATCTCCCCATAAAACACAAACAAGAAGCCTCTGAAAAACTCATAATTCCCACATGCTCAGAAATCCCTTTTTAAAAAAAAACCTACACAAAAACCACTTTTACTGAGCATGTTCAACTGCCTTACAGCTCAGACTGGACTGGGACCTCGCCACAGGGCAATTATGGATGCCTGTGGGGACTCCGAAGGACTTCCTCTGTAATTATTGATTTGTCATTTGGGTAGGAGTACATGGGCACTGAGAACAGGTCCTTGTCTCTCCTGTGGCTTCTCCACTGCTGTTCGACCAGCACAAAGCAGAGAGCAGCCTTGTTCAAATATAGAGGGTATGAAAGCTGCTCTGGGCAAGGGCAGAGGAAACGAGATGTGCAGGTTAATATTGTGAAAAGGATATACTTGAGTAATTAGACTATAAAGAACAACAGGGCTGATTAAGATTGCACAGGCAGCCTTGGTCTAGGTGGACCCTGTTTTGCATCTATGATGTTGTTTCTCCACTTTATTTTTGTACCGGATGTGTAATGCCTCAGCACAACCAGTATGTAGCAATGAACTGTCCCAAAGCAGTATCATTCTGCTATCCCTGGCACAGAGCTCTCTCCCCTTGGCAGACACACAGCAGAGCTTACTTCCCTGAGTATTTCTCCCCTCTTATTTTACTTTACCTTTCTTTTTTCTCCGGCAGTTTCCAGTCCTGATGGTTCTCATTCCCACCTGTATGTTTCTTTGTGGCTTCTCCCCTTTTTCTTCAAATCTTCTTTGGTCTGTGTCCCTGTATCACACAATAACAGAATGGTTGTGGGTGTAAGGGACCTCTGGAGATCATCTAGTCCAACCCCCTGCCAAAGCAGGTTCACCCAGAGCATGTTGCACAGGGTCGTGGCCAGGCGGGTTTTGAATATCTCCAGAGAAGGAGACACCACAACCTCCCTGGGCAGCCTGTTCCAGTGCTCTGTCACCCTCAAAGTAAAGAAGTTTTTCCTCATATTGAGATGGAACTTCCCATGTTTCAGTTTGTGTCCATTGCCCCTTGTCCTGTCACTGGGCACCACTAAGAAGAGTCTGGCCCCACCCTCTTTACACATGCCCTTAAGGTATTTGTAAGCATTGATAAGATCCCCCCTCAGTCTTCTCCAGACTAAACAAACTCAGCTCCCTCAACCTCTCCTCCTAAGAGAGATTCTCCAGTCCTCTGATCATCTTTGTAGCCCTCCGCTGGACTCTCTCCAGTAGTTCCTTATCTTTCTTGAACTGGGGGGCCCAGAACTGGACACAGTACTCCAGGTGTGGCCTCACTAGGGCAGTGTTGAGGGGGAGGAGAACCTCCCTCGACCTGCTGACCACACTCTTCCTAATGCACCCCAGGACACCATTGGCCTTCTTGGCCACAAGGGCACATTGTTGGCTCATGGTGAGCTGCTTGTCCACCAGGACTCCCAGGTCTTTCTCTGCAGAGCTGCTTTCCAGCAGGTCAACCCCCAGCCTGTACTGGTGCATGGGGTTATTCCTCCCTAGGTTCCACGTGTATTTTACAACCCTTCTTATGCAGCTTGCAAGTGCGAGTAGTCCCTTTCCAGATCAGTTCTTCTGTCTCCCCAGTGTCTTTTCTCATTTCACTTGCCCTTTTCCTTTGCTATTCTTTTCCTCTCTAGATCTTTTTTTCCTAATTTTTCTAGTTTTTCTTTTCTCTGGCAGTATTTTCTCTAGTTCCTATCTCCTGATTCCCTAACCTATTAATCTCTTCTAAGTTCTCATCCATTCTCCCCTTGAAACCACTAAACTTCTTGACTCTATAACATCCTTTTGTAGGGATTTCCACAGCTCTGTTACCACCATGTGAAGAAACACGTTGTTTATAACCTGACTCTTACTAGCTCCATGTCATGCCCACTAGTC
The DNA here is from genome assembly GCF_013368605.1 of Nyctibius grandis. NCBI lineage: Eukaryota > Metazoa > Chordata > Aves > Nyctibiiformes > Nyctibiidae > Nyctibius > Nyctibius grandis. The sequence continues at coordinate 67,079,327 of NC_090661.1, forward strand.
CTTGTATTGGAAAAGACAGTGAACAGTTGATCCCTGCTCAACCTCTCCTCACCATTTGTGGTGCTGTAGACCTCTGTCATACCCCCAGCCCCAATCTGTCTCTTTTCCAGGTTCAACCATTTCTCATATGGAAGTCATTCCAAACCTTTGATCATCCTTTTTGCCCTTTTTTGAACCTTTTCCAGTTTACTATATCCCTTATTTCAGATGAGGGGACAGAACAACACACATTATTTGAGGTGCGGATGAACCACAGCTGTAGAGACTGATGAAGTGATTTTTGTTTTGCTTTCTAATCCTTTCCTAATCTTTCCTAACGTTCAATTTCCTTTTTTTTTTTCTGGTGGTTTCTGAGTCCTGAGCTGATGTTTTCATTCAAGGTTCACTTCTCAGTGGTAAGAGTCAGCTCAGAGCCCATCATTTTGTAATGAATCTAGGATTGTTTTTCCCCACATGCATCGCTTTATGTTTATATACACCGAATTTCATCTGTCATTTTATTGCCCAGTCACTTGGCCTCATAAGGACCTTCTGCAATTCTTCACCCTTCACAATCCCCACTGTTAAAAACCAACAGGAAGCCTGTGGCTCCTTTTTCCCAGGAAAGGTTAGCAGGGTCTGAGCAGTGCAGAGAGACTCATCTTCACGCAAAGTCGCCTGGATGAGCTGCTGTCACATGTTTCTCAGGACAAACTGGGTGCTCTCAGGGAGACTGGGCAAGAACCTGCAGGCAAAGATGACAATGACGCCTCCATGAATGCACTGCAGCCTTCGCCTGAACAGGGCCCGAAAGCATGGGTATACGAGCACGGGGAGGAGCAAGGCAGGCTTACCCCGTACAGCTGCACATGTTGCTTGGGAGTTAGACTGGCTATGGTACAGCCACACGTCTGCTAATGTCAGCTCATAAAAGAAAAAAAAAAGAAATCGCCTTTGGTTTAAAGTTTGCCCCCTCTGTGCCCCCCTTTTTTCCCCTCTCTGCTTCAAAAGAAAGACAGGTTTGAGTCTGACTCTGAAGCACCCTCTGCTACAGTATGTGCCATTTACTTTAGTAAGGCTGATTAAGTCATGCATTTACAAGTAGACCTTCCATCAGAGCTAATTCAAAGCAGATGTTCTGGGTTCCACAGCCAGGGAGGCATCAATCTGAGAACTGCAAGGGTCTCTGTAAGAGCACTGTTTTTACTGCATTTTATAGCACACTGGGAGGAGGTTAATTGGTGTAAAAGTTTAATTTCAAATAAGGATCCCCTTTTAAAGTTGCATATATGCATATACTTTTTATGGAGCGTTATATTACAAAGTCAAAGTGGGGGAGAAAAATCATCCAAAAACATTTCAGGATCAAAGACACCCAACCTGTCAAATGCTAAGATATTTTTATGAGGAAATAGGACTCACATTTTCTCCAGAAGACGCAGAGAAAAGTAAGGAGTGGAAAAATATTTAACTAGATTCCATGGTATATTAGGAGAAGGAGAAAAAAACCCATGCCAATATGTTGGTTTCAGAACCTTCTGGCTTGGCTCCTGCTGCTGAAAATATTGGCAAGAAAATGCTCTGTGCTGGGATTATTTATTAGAAAAGCAATAGATTTGTACAGTTTAACAATAGAGGGAGGATTCAGAATCATCCATTTGCTCTGTGTTCTAACTTTCAACTACTTTTGGTTTTTATTTGCGAGCCAGAATAACTATACTTATCCCTTGAAATGATCATCAGCACTGGCTTAGCATAATTTTATTTTTTGATTAATTGTATTGCCTATGGAGGGGTTATGGCCTGTTTCTTACACTGAAAACTCCACAGGCTACTCCCAGATGGGAGACCAGTTTTCTTATAAATCTTAAGTCATTTAGATTTACATTTTATATTTATCAGAAGTTAACAGATTTTTGCCTTTATTAAAGACAACAGCAAAAGAAACTGTCTTTACCTCGAACTTCAGTCTAGTTTTGCAGGCAATACAGGCTATGGCAGTTTTCAGCTCTAGAAAGGCTCTCCCTCCCTCCTGAGGGACAATCTCGTTAAATTTTGCTGCTTTTCCTGCCTTGCATTACAGTAGTACCTATGGGACTCGACCAGACTTGCTTAGCACTTTCCAAACCATGGTCTTGACAAAGCACCTTCGAGTCTACAGGGTAAGACAGATAAAGACAGGCCTACAATCCCTTTCCGCAAATGAGAAATGAGTGATTTACCCAAGACTGGAGGAAAACTGTATCTGATGACTTCATACATGCTTCTTCCATCCCAGCCTAGAGCCCTAATCACAGCAGATCAGTTTCTGTTCCTGGTGAAGACTTCTCATCAAACAGCAGCAAAACCAGCGGAGCATCATTTCAGTCTTTCTGGGCTGTAACCTACAGATAGAGCTCAATCAAGTCTTGTGCCCTGAGTGTAAGACACACAACCCTAGCCCTATCTCATGCTCCTCTTCTCCTCCTTGGCAAGGACTGTATTTCAGGCACCTGTAGTGTTGTGCTACAGCAAGACCTCTGTGGTGATGTTCAGACTCATGTTTGAATCTGCTACATGTGATCCACATCACACTAGCCAAAGTGCACATTGAGTTCTTCACCTCTGTCCATCTGTCCGTAAGTGGCACTGCTGGCTGCTCACTGTCTGAGCTCTGTGCAGCCCAGGAACAAGGAATGTGTGGCACCTGGGAAGGGAGGAGTTTACTTTGGAGAATTCCCAACAGGAGCTGAACACTGGGTAAGCTGGAGGTGCAGACATGCAGGACATTTCCCAGACAGCAGAACAGGGCAGGTGTTGTAACTACACTCACTGAAAGGGCACTTTTATCATGGGCAATGTGATGAAGGGGTTGGCAGGATTTTATTGGTTTTGAACAAATATTTTCCTAAAATTAAGGGTATCTGTGTAGAAGGACTCAATCCTCAGAGCTTTCATGATTGGGCAGGGCACACCAAGCCCATCACTTCAAAGGGAGACTCAAAAAAGGTATTGACATGATGAGTGAAGTTCCTGTGCAGGTCTTTATAGTCTATTTTAGTGGTACACAGAGACCTGAGTGGGCTTTGTGCCCAGGGAAGAATATTATCCTTCGGGGGACATGGAACTAACAATCTCATAATGTGTTGGAGCCAAAACAGGCAGAGCACATTGGGCCACATGCATTCTGACTGGAAATCTCGTTATTTGAGAAGGCTACAATGCAGATGAATTTGACCCAATGCACTTTGAATTTAGACTAGGTGCCAAGCAGTAACCAATCCCATGTGAAAACAGCCAACGTATCTCTGGGAGATCAGCATGTTCCAATGAAGTGCATGAGCTTAAGGATTTTTTTCTTTCCAGGTGAATAATGCAAGCATAAATTAAAAGCAGGAAATCCTGATAAGTGCTACAAGGATGTCCATGCTAGAAAAACATCAATCCCCATCTTCTCTGGCTCCCTTTTTCAACACATTCTTCCTCATTAATCTCACTTTCAAAGTTCTGAAACAAGTTTCTGCCAAGCCTGGTAATTGGGGCCAGGCAGAGGTTTTTATACTATAGCCATTTGGAATATGTATTGCAGCTTTGTTAAAATACAGGGACACTGCTCAAAAAGCAGTAACTACCCAGTTTATACAATATGACAGTGGGCTTCAGGTTCTTTGCCTTTGTTTTGTCTTTAAAATTCACCTCTGAAAAGATTGCTTCTGAATTCCATGTAGTAATTTTCAGCCCCGCAAATGCAAACTGTGAGGTCTTCCAGTTAGCAAATACCAAAATCTGGAGTCAGCTTTTCCAGAAGGTTTTCTGGAGCACATTAGAGTCCTCCTGACTGTAACAGGGTCTTTGGGTTTAGCCTGTATTGACATCAGTAGGTCCCTAGTAACTTGGGACCTCTTCACCTTTTAAACCCCAGACTTGGGAGTTCTCCAAATAGCTCTTTTCCTAGATAAAATACAAATGCTTACCAAGACCTTTGAGAGATTTGGCAGTTGCACCTAAATCCAAAGTTGAGATCCCCAAACTCCTGTTCATAAACTTCACACCCTGCAAGTGCCTAGGATCCCTAGTGCCCACCAGCAAAGTTCCCTGGACACCTAAACTCATGCCTCAGATTAGGTGCCATCTCCTCCTTCCAGATGCTGTTAGTCATTACCAGCATCACCAAAGGAACACAATCTGAACTGGGAATGGTAGATAGAGGAAGGTGCTTCTCTGTAACCAGGTTTAGTGACATAATTCTCAAATTAGAGGAGACATTACTGCTGCAACCTCATCTCAGGTTCTCCTATTGATCAGTCTATGCAGCTTCCAGCTTGATAAACTCCTTGCTTTGTACATCCCATTTGCAGGTGCATATGTTTCCTCATGAGTTGTCAAGGCAAAAAAGTAACTAACTTTGCTTTGTGGCTATTTCCATGTACTTTAAAGTATTGTAATGTCAACCCAAGCTTTACTGCCTCCCTGAAATAGACGAGAAAAACTGACAAACGTTGATCCATCTCCCTGGTATCCAGTGATAGGATGTATGGGAATGGTTCAAAGCTGTGCCAGGGGAGGCTCAGACTGGACATTAGGAAGCATTTCTTTACTGAGAGGGTGGTCAAACACTGAAGCAGGCTTTTAGAGAGGTGGTCAGTGTTTAAGAGGCATTTGGACAATGCCCTTAATAACATGCTTTAACTTTTGGTCAGCCCTGAATTGGTCAGGCAGTTGGACTAGATGGTCATTGTAGGTCCCTTCCAACTGAAATAGTCTTTTCTATTCTATCTTTCAAATATTAATACCATGTTGATAAAGGCCAAAGCCAATAATTCCGCTATTAGATAGCTTTGATATGGAATTATCCTGCAGAGACTATAGATGAGGGTGAGCTATTACTATGATTTTCCTAAAAGCATGGAAAGCTAAAGATGGGTGTAAGAAAGACAGATGTTCTTTTCTTTATGCTGCAGTGAAGGCTCCAAGTTGCCAAGAGTTGATCAAATCTGCCCAGATGGAAGATTTCTCCATCAGGGTTGAAAGGTGATGTCCTGAGACAGCTTTCAGCCATGACATTCACTGCTCATTAGGGACAGTTTGTGTTTTATCCTAATTTTCAGCTGCTCGAATGTCCATGGGGACAGAAACCATCTGAACTTCTTGCATCTGAGCCAAAACTTTAAGATCTGAATGCAAGAGTGGGGCTGACCCTGGAGATCTAACATGATCATTTCCATCAGCTACATCTTTTTTCTTTCCCCGTGTACCTGTTACTTGTCTCAAACATTGGTGGGGATCTGCTTGCCTAGAAATACCAGCAAGGGTAGGACTTCACAGTGACATAATTCTTCAATCACTCACCTTTTCTAGTGGAACATGCTAAATAATCAGAAATGCCATCATGCTACAGATGTATGTTTTCATCATTATTTTTTCTTCCTCCCTTTCTAAATACACAGATCAGTTTCATGTTCATAAAAACAGGAGACAAAATGCAAGACTGTGTCCTCTGATGCATCCCTGTGGATCCTAGAGTCTGGCTGCTGGTGCCAAATGGACTCTGTGCACAGCACCCCATTCAGCTCTGCCAATGCATTTCTTGCTCCCCTCTAACTTATGATGTCACTTGGAGCAAAACTCTTCTCAATATCTTACTTTTATTACGGTAACTGTGTTGTGAAGCTGAAAATAAAAGCAGCGGTACCCTGACTTCTCAGCTGGTATAAAAAAAAGGAGAGCTGCATCAGTTTATGCCAGCTGAGGGTGTGGTTCAAGCTGTTTGGGGAGTTTCGGTTTGGGTTTCTTTCCCTGCAAGCTGTTTGCCATAGTCTCAAGGACATTAGAAAATTGTTAACATCAGCCAGTTGGGGGCGGGAGCGAAAAAACCCTGAAAATTTAATATAGTTGCAGAGCACTTTGTTTTTTCCATTAGCTGATATTCTCAGGTTACTAGAAAGGAATTCATTGTACTTCTCCATGTTCACTGCTAGTGAAAAAAGAGATGGAAAGATTTTAGAATAAATGGCCAGGCTGAAAACTAGCAGTGTGTGTGCTGGGGTTTGGGTTAGGGCCTTTACAAATTCAAGGGTGATTAGGCATCTATTTCCTGGGCCTCAGCAATAAGACCAGGAAGTGCAGGAAATTCATTGTCTTCAGCTTGCCCCCATAGCTGTACATCACACAAAGGACTGACAAGCTCAAAAATGTCCATGTCAATCTGCAGCTGCCTTTAATCATATACAGATTTATGAGACACCCCCCCATGCCCCCTCTGGAGGACTAGAAACCGTACTTCGTTTTGACTTGACATACATTTTTCCATTTAAGATTAAGAAGTACGAGCCCTATTAGACTGCATTGCAGCTAGGAAGTAGAAGGGGTAAAGCTCTGTCTGAAATGGAGGAAACGATGATGTAATTTTGAACCATTAAGGACTGAAGGGATTAAAAGATTTGGAGTAGGATTTGGCAAGTCTCTGGTGTTGCGTACAGTAGGGCTATATTGCCTGCCGCACCATCTAGACAGAGAAGGCCTTTTTCCTATTTACCAGTTGGGGGGTTGTTGTTATAGCTGTGCAGCTCATGAGCCATCACTGCACTTAATACTCCATCATCATTTCCACCATAAACCCTTCTTTTTCCCTTGAGGGACTACAACGTCACAGTATTTGCTGCAGGGTAAAGCTTACCACTAAGGTCTGGTCTCAAGCCTAAGAGCAGCAGGGGCATGAGGCAGGATCAGGCTTGGAAGCTTTCCACCTTATAGTAACATTACACTTACCTCATTCCTAAAATTTCTAGCCATTATCAACAACCACGGACCAAGGGCTGATGCTCCTTTTCCATGGGTTTGGACAGCTTGCTGTCCAGCCCATGCAAGGATTTATAACCTGACCGGTTTGGTGGTAGGAGATGTGCCCTGGGTGATCCTGGCCAGCCACATCTCACACGAGGGGGTACGTGAAACTTCAGCTGGCTCAGCAGTGCTGGTGACTCCAGGCAGCTGGCCTCTGGATTCAGCTTTATGCTTTCTGATGCACCAAGCAGGAGCTGTGTGCAGAGGGAAGTGGCTGTTTTTCCTCAGCCTCCCCTCGGCCGTTCTGCTCTTACAAAAGAAGTCCAAGAGAACAGGGATGAAGTCACCACATGCTATAGAAATTATGCTATTGTTCTGTGCTGCTGAAGTCCTATAGTTGGTCCTTGCAGTGTTATCTTCTGTCAGTTCAACAGTATTTGGGATTTCACTAGTTTTTTCCATTAAGAGAAGAAATTCACTTTAATTTTTTTTTAAACTCCATCATCAAAACCTCTTTAGGAACTCAAATCCTCTTTATTAACCAAATCTAGTTTCTCTGAACAGATCAGAAATCAAATAACACATTGGGTGACACCTGGTCCCATTGCAAACAACTGTTCACCCATATCCTCTCTCCCTTTCAGTGTTTTCTCAAGGTCAGGCTCTAAGCACACCTCTGGCTCCAGCTCGGGTCCCTTGCTGCATTTTCTGTTTGCTCCCTTGCCCACCCTGCTGCTCCTCTCATGAGCAGACACATGATCACAATCAGAGCTGTACACTGTCCTGCTTGTATTGTCAGAAATGCTTTTGTTAAGTTTTTCATGGGAATTTGAATTTTCCCGTTACAGATATGTCCATATCAAGTATATGACATTGATATCAAGCTAAGAATAAGTTAACAAATGGCAAGACAATAAATTATTTCTTAGTCTCTAAGAGCAGAAGTGATATTTTGACAAGTGTTCTTGCCAGGCTTTGAAGGATGAACAAATCCCATCAATGCTCTAAAGACATAGAAAGTACATACGCAAAAAAGCGGGCATGTCACTTAGTAAAAATCTGATTGAGAAACTGCATTGCAAATATATTTTCAAAGCCTGTTCTGTAATTACCCTGCTATATGGAAACACAGCATGAACTTGTGGTTTGCTCCCATTAGTTTTAAACAAAAAGGAAGCAAATAAAATCAGCTATTCAGACATGCTGAAATAACTTTAAGGGCCTGATAAATTTGCAAGAGCAATCACAGTTGCAAATCAGAAGTTATTTAAAAATCAAAGTGCATCAGTCTAATTCAAGAGTCTTCCAAATATCTGCTTTCTTATCTGTCTCCAAAGTCAGAAAAAATTGAGTGTAATATGCTCTGATAACAACTTTCACGAGTTCTTTATCTTAATGGAAATAGCACAGGGACTATTTCACTAAGGTGACTGTAAATCAAAAATGAAACAACAGTTTTAGTGGAGCCTCTGGGATTTATATCAGCTGAAGACCAGGCCATACCATTATAGCATACAAGGCAGCCATAAAGACAGAGTTAAATGAATCTTAAAAACTTTAAAAGAGATCCAATTTACTTTCAGAAATGGTCAGTGATTTACAGGATTCATATTCCTGTATTATTTTTATTATTATTTTATTACATGGTTCATCCAGGGTCAATTGAGACTCCAGAGCTCTCCAAAGCTTAGCTGTGCCTGTTGTAGTGGCTAATACGAGAGCTAATACTAAGGAAGGGAAGTAATTTCTCTGTCCCATACCTGGGCATACATTTATGCTGGGAAGCAGAGTGGTGCTTGGTATGGAAGAAGGTATAGCACTGTGCTGCAGCCAGGCAGGTCTGGGGACAACTTCTTTAGAGCATAGCAACCTTTGTGGGTCCCAACAGCAACATTTTGTGGTTGTCCCAAAAGAACTGTTTTCAGCAGGATAAAACGCTCTTAGCAGGTACATCCTGCTTGGTTCCCAAGACACTGCTCTGTGGTAACAGAAAATAATCCTATGTGAGCTAGAGGACAGCTTGTGGACATTGTCCCACATTTCTGCTTAGATTCATATGAATCTGGTGATCATCTTAATTAAAAAAAGAAGGACTGGGTGACACAAGTACACACACTGATATGGTATTCTTATTTGGAAATGCCAGAAAACCATAGTTCCCCAGTAGAAGAATATTGGGCCAAATCCAAAAGTCCTCTTTTGCTCAAAAGTATTCCACAAAGACAGAGAGTCTATCGAGGGATCGCAAGCTGTAACCCTTAGCAAAGCTGAAATAATATGGCAAAGTAGTAATAGGCTGCCCCACTGTATGCAGTTAGGGAATAAATGTACACAACCAAAACCAATACTGCTTGCCAGTGGCAGAGAACCAGAGAAGTTACAGTTTTGACTCATTTTTTTTCTTCTCTTTCTCTCTCTGTGCCATCTTCAGAGCAATTACAGATAGCCATCCAGAGAAGATTTCAATGCTCAGACTGAGTTCTGCAGCCTTTTTCATAGAATCACAGAATGGTTTGGGTTGGAAGGCACCTTAAAGATCATCTAGTTCCAGCCGCCTCTGCCACAGGCAGGGACACCTTCTACTAGACCAGGTTGCTCAAAGCTCCATCCAACCTTACCTGAAAACTGCCAGGGTGCACTCTTCTGTTGTGCTCATTACAGGTACCAGAAAGAATGGTGGAAAGGTATCTCAAGATACTTTTGATATTTTGAAAAGTATCTCAAGATACTGTGTAATAAGTGGTGCTTTCACAATTATAAGCAGCAGTTGACTGGTAGGCTGAAAACAACAACCTGTTTTACCCAAACTATATTTTCGGCCCACAGTTGTCACCTGGATAGATATACTGCACTGTTAGTCCTTATGCCTGGAAAGAGTTTGGTTCCTCCTTCCCTGAGCCCTGACGGACAGGTGGACTTTTGCCATCAGCTGGGGGGAAACTCCTCTTCAATTCCAGATGCATGAAATTAAATCTGTAAGTTCTGGTCACTATTGCCATTGCTGGCTTTCACAGGGTTGTTTAAAAGGGCTTTTTCCCATTGTTTTTCCAAGGACCTGCCCAAAAATGTTTCCATCCAAACCACCATCACGCAAGACTCCAGCAGAGGAGCTAAGAACAATAGTGCACAAGGTTCCAAGTTCAATAGCAATTTAGAGGATGTTAGCTGTCACAGTTAATTAGTGGCAGTTTCTCTCAGGCCTCCTTTGCTTAACCCCTGAAGGGCAAGGCTTGGAAAACTGCTGGTTGAGAGGGCAAGAGAGGTCAAAAGACCAGTTTTGTAGCAGCCAGGAATTATTAAGAAAGCAAAACTAAAAAAATGGAATGTGTTGTGAAGTGAAAATTTCAGACAAAATGAGACTCAACTTCTATTTCTACTTTTGCTAAAGAAAGAGGCATAAGCCTGGAGGGTGGGGTCCGTAGTCTGGATTTTGGGCAGGGTTATTTTAGAAAGCTGAACACAGTCCAACTGTTGTTCTAGGACAAGCACTTCCCAACTTTAGGGTATTTTTAAAAAAAAAAAAATCTGGATCTTGATCTGAAATGTGTGGCTTGGGCTTGTTTCTAAACATTTTTTTTTCTTGCAAAAAAAGAAAAGGCATCCTATGGTAAGCCACTGCAGAAAAACACTGGAGCTCCGCTTCCTGACAGGAAACTACCTTGGCAAGCCTCCCCTTCCAAAAGGTGTGGTATGGTTGTTAGATACAAGACTGAAAGCCAGAAGAATTGGGAAATCCAATATTCCCAAACACTGATGCATAAACCACTTCTAAATGATAAACCACTTCTAAATGATACACCAGAGCAGTTCCTGACTCCTCTGTGTGAAGACCCCCGACATCCTGAGCAAGCACCTCCATGCAGACCTTGTCGTGCTGTTTGGGTGCAGCCTCTTCTCTCGCAGCTCAAGGAAGCGGTTCTTCCCCAGCAGCTACCAATCTGCACCATGAGGACTGTCGGTCTGTTGTGGTCATCACCTCTGAAATTATAAGGCCCAGGACACAATATCCTCACCCCAGTCCATAGCAGATCTCATGACAAGGTGCATCTCCATCATGTGAGCTGACACAGGACAAGCATCACCTGAGCCAGCCCAGGTCTCATGAGAGGGCCATGTACCCTTGGTTGGACCAGGTGGTCACAGGGATGCCCCTTATTTCAGGTTTTATCACACAGTGCACATCAGTATTAACATGTGTCCCCTAATACACATGGGGACTGTGAGAGCTTCCCAGGCCAGAGCTGGAGAGAGGAATCAATGGAGGAAAATATGGCACATTTCGGCACTGTGAGAAGGCCTGTATTTTATGGGAGGTCAGCAGCCCTGCCAGGCATTGCTTGCTATATGCAACCCTCTGAGCTAGTTTCATACTCCTGCAGCAGAGAGATGGATTAAACTTTTGGGACAGAGGGAGCATCTGAGCAAGTGGGTGTCTTTGTTTAGCCCACACCCAGGGCTAAACAATAACCAGTTGTTCTATCACCCAATCTCCCCTTCCCAGCTGAGAAAGGGAATTGGGAAAAGAAGGAAGACTCATGGTTTGAAATTTAAACATATCTAATAAAATAAGAAAACCAATATCAATAGTAATACAAAAGACACAAAATTATACTTAGCCCACAGAGTGGTGGCAAGTCTCTCCAGGAATAGTAACCATTGAGAACAGAGCAGAGCAAAGAGCCCCCCCACCCCCCAAGCTTTCCCATTTATAGTGAACATGACATTAATGTTATAGAATACACCTGTGGGCCAGCCTGGGTCAGCTGCCCTGGGTCTAACTGCTAATGGCCTTGACCACCATACCACAGCTGGCCACAAACTGAAACAAAATGTAACAGAAAATTGATTCTCTAAATTTTATCCCCACAAAACCAGGACAGCAGGACATGGCAAGACTTAGTGTGTCTGCCTCTCCCAACACTGAACTCAGCCATGTACATCACTTAGTCTCCACACATGCTGCTACCTCTGCCCATAGGCTTGTCCACCCTCTGCAGCTGCTGGCAGGACCTGTCCTGCAGGAGCCTCCTCCATGGCCTCCCCCCCTGCTCACACACAACTCATGGGCAGAAGCAGCAGCAGCTCAGCTCTGCACGGGGGATCAGTACAATTCCCTGGCACAGCGAGACTGGAGGCCTGAGCCCTAGTTTGTCACCTCACTGGGGTCTTAGGGCCAGCAGTGCCCAGTCTCTGCTGACCCCATACAACACAGTACTTTTCTCCCTCTGACTCTATGTTAATGCATTCATGTCCTCTGAGGGTGAATGGTGTCACAGATGGGAACAGACCAAAATTAGGGGTTGTCCTGCAAGACACAGCAAAGGCAGCTCTGTAGAAATCAAAGGTCTATTCAGAATATCTGCACTTCAGTGTTACCTGAGATACATCAATTGCAGTTGCTGGTGGTACTCCTAAGCCTTCTGTCCATCCTGCAAACAGCAACAGCTGAAGCATGAGTAAATCCTCCAGCACATCTCCAGACAAAACAAGAGGCCCTTACACTGAAGGAAAATGCTTGTCACAGTCTCTCTGTGACAGCTCAGCATTTTATATGAATGAGGGGGGGAAGCTGACAGTAGGTGGAGATCTTCAGGCTAATTACTTTGAATAATTTGCCTGCAGGTGCTGTGCAGGTGGTCTGAGCCCTTAGGCGCTGACCTAAGAAAAGCAATGGGAATCCTGCATCCACCACCACTCCCATCTGAGGACTGGGATGCTGAAAAAAATCCAGATTCCACGTTTTAATCCACAGTTAACAGTTTAGGGTTGTTTCCCTAAATGTTTTGAAGGAGGAGAAAAAAGTTTGATTCTATGGAAAAGTTTAACTCCATTCACTTTAGTAGCTTGCTACATGTCAGCTTTAAAATAACCCTGAAGTGGAGAACTTGCTTGCAGATCAGAAGAGTGATTGAGCAGCCTAACCCCGTAGGGGTTTAAAAAACAAACCAAAACACACATTCTTTCCTGAGGCTGGCAAGGCAGCTAGTGGGAGTCGCACCCTCTTGAACAACTGCCCTCTGATGGTTTACGATATTCTGGGGTTTTAGTTAGTGCCAAACACTCATGAAACGTGCTCGAATTCTTCTCCTTGGACCACTAACTTGGGGGCTCCTGTGACTGCGTTAAGGTTTGCAGCTATTTAACAGTTCTTTATTTGAAGTGAAATTCTCAAGACCTTGAGAGTCACAGTAGTTTCTAAGGTGAAGTAGTAATTTATACCAGTGAGAGCCAGACTCTTGGATTATGAGAAAAATCTCATTTCTGGAAACAAATAAAAAAGCTACACTGGTATTCTGTGCTCTGACATACAGGAATATGTTATGAAATAAGGTTACTAGTTTATGCTACATGCTCTACTGGTTTCTAAAATCAGATACACAAGTCTGTGATCAAGTTAGACTTTTATCACACTTTTTTTTAATGTTGCATGTGCAATGCTTGGGTTTTATCCCAAGAAACAATTATAAGCCTTTCCACACCCAGGAAACACGTTGGTCAAGACTCAATATAGGCTGATCTCAAATCTTCCAAGGAACTGAAGGCTTCACTCACATGCTCAGAACAAACTTCTGGGTGGGGGTAGACAAATTACTCCCTGGTGAGTTCTCATTCAGATTGCAAAAGATTCCCTTAAACCCAGCATGGACTGAGGAAGTGAATGTGCCCCCATGAATTTTAGGGTGAAGAAATTCAAAGTATTCAGAGTCTACTTCAAAATTCACTTTTTTTCACAAAAGTTGTCCTCTGGTATCAAAAACTGAAATGCAACAAGGAGGTACAGAAAAGGATCCAAAGAAATGACTGTTCAGAGAAGGAAAGGGCAGGAGTATGGAAACCAAAGGAATCCCAGGCTGTTTGGCATATCTGAAATTCATGTTCCTCCTTTACAACTGGGAACCTGCCTTACCGTGAAAGAAACCAATATTTTAGCACCCTCTTTGTGAGATAAGGGGCACCTTGTGCACACAGTGGGCTAGATCAGACCCAAGAAGTGATGTATTTTTAAGTTCTTTGGAGAGGAGCTGAAAGCAAATGAGTTTTGCTTTTGGTGCAGTTACAGGGCAATTCTGTAGCATATAACTTTTTAAATAATATGTGGAGATCTGTAACTGCTAGTGTATGAACATGTGGGTGTCTTGTCACCTCCCTCGACGTGAATGGTTTCGGAGTGTTTCCACAAGGAGAACACATATGCTGAGCTGTAGTCAGATGCCACTTCGCTGCCGCTCTGTTTATTTTTGGGAGATGCAAACTGATACCCATTTGCCAGGACACGGTGGGATCAAACAGCAGGAGGCCGTTTCTTTGCTCACCCTTACGTCTTGCGCTCCCTGCCACGTTGTCCCAAAGCAGCTCTTTGTTCTTTTTCAGGATGTGCCTTATGTTTGCTTTATCCCTTGCTGTTCTTGCCCACTCTGCTCTATCAAATGGCATCAGCCCCTTTATTATACAAAATAGAAATGTCCTGGGAATGTCTTGATACCCCTCTAGCCTCACGACTCAGGGTTTTAACCATTTGCCCTATGTTCTGCTCTGTTTTTTTCAGCTGACACTAAATAAAGGAGTAGTTTCCCAGGAGAAGGGAAGACAGCAGTTACACCACCACCACTAACCTGAGAGCAAAGACATGCTTTGGGAGCCTGTTTTCCAGGAGAAGAGCATGCTCTGTCCATCTTCTCCTGCCGCTTGCTGGGTCCACATCAAGCAGAGAAAAGGACCGTGGACAGATTACAAATGGCACAAGCATCATCAGGCAGCCACTATTTTTTGTCATGATGTTTTCATACCGTGAGCTCAGTCTGAGCTCTCTCCTATACAAACCTCCTGGGGGATTTTTAGTCTTCCTGCTTGTTTTTATTCCATCTGCCTTTTCAGAGAGTCCCTGAGGAATATTTATTCTTTCTTTGGAATCTGCTGTCTCTTTCATAAACTCTTTCTCACTTCTCCTATAAAAACATACCCAGGTCAGAACTCCTTCCAGTTTCCAATTTAATTTTATTCCTGGGCAGTTTATACCCAGTTGTTTCCATGCTGTGGTTGTGCCTTAACTTGAGTAGCTCTTTTCCATCCCTGGTGTTCTCCCCCACAGTGTGCGAAAAGTAAATTCTTTCTTTTCAGGGCACCTCACATTTCTTTTTGTTTCAGATGGGCTGCCTTGAGCTTATCACAGATCACTTATAAACCGTTTATGAGTCCCCCTTCAAAGACTTCGGCATGCGTCAGGATATCAGCTCGATACAACACACCGGACAAAAGACACGTACCACACAGCAGCCTCTTTATCACTGGATGGTGCATTTTCAAGCTGAAAGCCATCTCTTTAAATGAGTACAAGCCTTGTCTTGAACTAAGGGCAGGGCTTTTCTCTTCCTGGCTTTTGTATCCACCATTATTTTTCCAGATCTAATAAGGAAAGCCCGGCTGAATCCGCTACAGCATTCTGACTGCCATCTCTTCATGCAAGCAATAGCCATCTTTTAAAACGATTGAATTTAACTTTCCAGCTTTCACTCAGAAACTGGTGCTGTCATCTTATTTCATAGCAAGAGCTGGATGAAGGTCAGGGCTTGACTGCAGGTTTAATTATGCTTAGCTAATCCATTTTCTTAGTAGTGCATAAAGTCTCTTCTCCTTTTGTTACTAGCGGGTGGTAGAGTGGTTGCTTAATGAGCCTGTTTTTGCCAGTACCTTGACCAGTTTTAACCCCTATACCTCTATAAGGTCTGGAAAATAAATCACAGAATCACAGAATCACAGAATGTTAGGGATTGGAAGGGACCTCGAAAGATCATCTAGTCCAATCCCCCTGCTGGAGCAGGATTACCTAGATCATGTCACACAGGAACGCGTCCAGGCGGGTTTTGAATGTCTCCAGAGAAGGAGACTCCACAATCTCTCTGGGCAGCCTGTTCCAGTGTTCAGTCACCCTCACTGTAAAGAAGTTTTTCCTCATATTTATGTGGAACCTCCTGTGTTCCAGCTTGCACCCATTGCCCCTTGTCCTGTCAAGGGATGTCACTGAGAAGACCCTGGCTCCATCCTCATGACACTTGCCCTTTACATATTTATAAACATTAATGAGGTCACCCCTCAGTCTCCTCTTCTCTAAGCTAAAGAGACCCAGCTCCCTCAGCCTCTCCTCATAAGGGAGATGTTCCACTCCCTTGAATCATCTTTGTGGCTCTGCGCTGGACTCTCTCTAGCAGTTCCCTGTCCTTCTTGAACTGAGGGGCCCAGAACTGGACACAATATTCCAGATGCGGCCTCACCAGGGCAGAGTAGAGGGGGTGGAGAACCTCTCTTGACCTACTAACCACACCCCTTCTAATACACCCCAGGATGCCATTGGCCTTCTTGACCACAAGGGCACATTGCTGGCTCATGGTCATCCTGCTGATTCCTTTTCAGAAAGTGTCTTAAACTCTTGTTTTCCCTCACTTAGAGGTACCACCCCATGCTGTCACTAGTCCAAGGACAATTCTGAGAGCACTCCACCTTTGCTTTCAGCCCTTTGCCCCCCCAATACATCTATGATATCCATGTTTTGCAGTCGTTCTTCATTTTATAATATTTTGCTGTTTGTCAGAAACACTCAGTAGGCAAGCAGGAATCCATACTTGCTCCACAAAAGCCCAGATTCCCCAAACTTCTGTGCAGGTCTCAACCATGCTGCACTTTTCCTTTCTTGGAAATCTATCACAGGAGGAAGTTGCTGTGATTGTTTCTGTCCCTGAAAGCGAAAGGAGTCATGGACTGCAACTGAGGTGCATGTACCTGCCCTCCCAACCCTGAACCACATATTAAAAAGTGAATTTGCACCAAATTGTTCTGAACACCTTTCCTCACCCTGGCCTAATGAAATTCAAAGTGGTCAGTAATTTCTTTGTTACCTTGGCTAATCAGTCTTTGGGCTCAAACCCAAGAGATTCAGTTTTTAATCCCTATTTAAGCCCTTTTTAGACAGATTCCCCCATCACTGACACCAATCAAAGACTCTGTTTTGGATCCCTTGTTCTTTACCTGTTTTCACATGCCTGCATCCACTGCCTGTGCATGCTCCCAACGGTTATGTTCAGCTGCCAGCGTACCTCCTCTCCTGCTGTTTGGCTGCCATGACCTAAACCTCCATGATCTGACTCTGCAGCTTTGTGTCACCTCCTTCTCTAGCCCATCTTGGGGGAGAAGCTTGTACTGGGCACTTCTGAAATTCTGTTCTGGATTATTTTGTAGTGTTAAAGGCTTTTTCTGCAGCCAGGATTCTTTTTTTTTTCTTTAATTGCAAAGTGAAAGACTATAACAGAACTATTTTTCCTCCTTTTTATGCCAGTGCAATTTTTCTTGTTTTACAGGGATTGAACAAGGTTTCAAGTCGCAAGTCTCCAAGTATCCCCTCTCAGCAGCACTACATTCAGAATGTTCTACTTGCGTATTCCTCTGTAAAAGCTGTTGCTGCTTCTAATGAATAGCTGCAAAGACCAAGCCATGTTCTGTAAACTATTTCCTTAGCCTCCTGGAGTGGCTTTCTTTCTTTCACTGATACTGAATGTCAAAGCCCACTTGTGAATTTATAAATAGATCCATTGCCAATTCATCCTGGAAGACTTCACTGTGCCAGGAACACACATTTCCTCTACTTCTCTACCCTTTAGAAGTAGGGCATTAGGAGCAGGGCATCTTCTTTCCCTCCACTTCAAGCTTTTAATTCTTCCCAGGTCAGCTTATGTTAGTGGCTGGTGCCAAATTATACACCAAAGATTCGTACAAAGTCTAGATAATTCAGCTTGCTTTTTTTTTCCAATCATCTGGCAGTAAATCTTGCAACAGCATCAAAGCTGGGCTACTCAGGTTCATGCTTACAAACCCATCTGTGTTCATCCTTCCCAGTCAGCCTTTTAAACCATGATGTTGAGCTAAGCTGAAAAACCTCTGAGGAGTCTTCCCCTGCCAGTGCAATTTTGCATTGTTTGAGAAAATAAAACCTCCCTTATTCACACTTCCCACAGTTACTGATGGGTACAGAAAAGTGCTACAAATGTCTTGTTTTAGCCAAAATCTCTAGCTGGCCCAGCTCCCACATCAAGAAGTCTGACGTTCACTGTCCTCTCTGACCCTTCTGTCACCTTAGTCAGGCAATTTTTCAGCTCTCGAAAAGCATTTGCAGAATCAGGAATTAATTTGCTGCATCATCATCATCATCTGCATCATGAAGCACTATATCGCTGGAGGAATATAAGAAAATACATCAGTCTTTTTTTAGACTATATTTTTAGTCTTTTTCAGGTTACATCAATCTATTTTTTGACTAAAATCCTAACCTCTTCACTCACCTTCTGCGCTGGTTAGTCCTGACAGCAGGAGGATAGTTGAAAGAGATGTATGTAGTCTATGTTGAGAAGTAAGTGTTCAGGGCAGCCTCTGGTCCTCTGTTCCAGCTGCCAGTACTCTTTGTACCAAAGATATGCATGGGGAAAAGGCATAATGGAAAATGTGTATCTGGCCATAGTAAAGGGAGGAGAGGACCAGCAACCACCACGTTTCCTTCCACGTAAAGTTAAAGTAAGAAATTTAGCAGATAGGTGAGTTTAAGTGTGTGCCGCCATTCACTTGTCAAGAAGGTCCACAGTGCTTCATAAGAAATGGTAATTCCCATAATGCAGCATGATCTGAGATGAGATTGAGTTTTGGTTCAAAGTTTGAGTTTGTTTCTTGGAAAGAAAAAAAAACAAACTAAGAAATACACTAAAGTCAGTGGTGCAGCTTTCTTCCATGGTGTAAAATGAAGTGATGGCATGTTAAATGGTACTTTAACATAGAAAAAGCCATAGTGAGAAGCAGGGACTAGACGTGAAAGCCAGGTGAATCCACATGAGCAGCTCTGCCCACGTGTTTAAGTGGGGACCCTTAATCGTAGGAGCAATCCCAGGAGGGCAGAGATAGTTGATTTGTATCATCTATCTCATCTCATCATCTCTTCAGACGAAGAGATGGAGCTTGGGGTTGGGGCAGGGGACAATTATGCATTAGGCAAACACAACATAAGCTTTAGTCAAATGTAAGCTGTTTAACTCAGAAAGGAGGTAAAAGTGGATGAAATTTAATATCCAAGACATTGGAGTAGATGCTAAAGTCCCTCCAGACCTCAGCCTCTCTGTTCATATACAGTCAAGGATTGTCTGGGTTAGAGCCGTTTTTTCCAGTGGAGCACCTTGGGTCAGACACAACCCAAACACTGCTTATCTGAACTTGTCCACTTTGCTCTTCTCTTTCTGAGAGCCTAGCAGGGAACATATGACCCTGTAAAAGCATTGTGGGGTGTTAGGGCTCTCCTCCTTCCTGTCACAGTTAGCCTATTACATACCACAAAAAAACCAACCAGTGCAAAAGCAGACGAGCACTTGACCCTTTAAATAGTTTTCCTGGCTCCATTTTACAAGATCTGAGTCACCTTGGCTCAAGTTGGGAGGAATCAGTGTTCAAACCTGCAGAGATATTATCTGCCTTTGAAATACTTAGGAAAATTCTCAGCCTTATTTGGAGTGAAATCTGCCATGATAACCAAGACCTTGATTTTCTCGGAGGAGAAAGGGGTCCTAAACACCTTCGCCCTCCAGATTAACTCCTGCTCTTTCTGTGTGGCACCCCGTGGGGCTGCTGGCACCTCAGACATCTCACACTTGTTTCCAGAGCATGCCACAACGTCCCAGGCAACCTCCCCAAGGGCTAAAACCCTCTTTCCCCTAGTAATGCGAGACCATGTAGCACATGGTCCTGCATCAGTGATATATGCATGGATGCACAGCCCTTCTCCCATGCCTCCCCTCCATGACTAGGGCCACAGTGCTGGGTCCAGGCTGTGGGAGGGAGAGAGGGAACACAGGTGTTCCCCTTACCAGCCATAGGGTATCATGACCCTATAGCCAGCATTCTTCGATGTCTCAGTCTCCAGTACACAGGAGAGGATGAGAGCTGGACTGGCAGGTCACATGCAGGGATAAAGGACACTGTGGGTCTTCTAGCAGGGACAGGGCTGGAGTGGGGCAGTGTGCCTTCTCCTGGGACACCTTTGACCATAGGGGTTTTGTTGGTGGCACGACCTCAATCTCCCTAGCAGCACAGTGCCACCACCCTCCTCTTTGCCCCAAACACCAATGGTCCCCCAGCAGCATCAGGTGCCAGCAGCATTATGGTGCTGGGTTCACGGGGCAGAACAGACCCCATGGCGCCATGCTGTGACAGCAGGAAAGCCACCCTGGGCAGCTGGGGCTGGGAGATGGGAACTGGCTGTGCTCATAAGAGCCGGCGGGGTGTGCGTAACGGGTCTGCATCCAGAAGACTGGCAACATATCACTTACATTTACATAGTCACCAGTAACACAAGACCTAGCCGCTCCTCCAAGATGAGCAGAGGTTTGGAAATCAAAGATATTTTTCATAGCCAAGGATTTCCATCCTACCCACTGGGTGTCTTTGTTTGCATTCTGCAAGGAGAATAAGGCAACCAGAAGTGTGTAAAAATGGTGGACAAACCACCCTCCTCAACTTGACACAAATCTTTTACTTTCTGCTATGGATGGCCACACCCCCCTTAAAATGTGAGTTTCCTTCATTATAGAAATACTTTTTATTTTCCTTTAAAAGCCAATGGAATGTGGACAATGAACAATTTCACATTTAGAAGCCAACTTTTCATCAGGGTTTATCCTTTTGATTTGGAAACTGGCTCATTTAAGCTGGAAAATTCTGTGAAATGTTGCAATAAAAGAGGCTCTGTTTTTGCATTAGCTAAAATATGCACAACACAGAAACCCAAGCGACACAAAAGCAAGCAAACAAAGAAGAGCCCAGCCCATAAGCTCCGAGTTGCTTAAAATTTCTTATTTCAAGTGCAAATGCCACATAGATCCTTGCCATCTCTAACACTAATGCAAGCTTCCACCCAAGAACAGCATAACATTTCCACTAGGCAGTATATTTTTCCCTGTGAAACATAACTTAGCGAATGTGGCTTCAGCTGCCCAAATGTCATCTCAGTCTGTTGCAATCTGCTGTAAACTTTCAAGATCCTAGTCATATGTCATAGACTCACAACAGTTTCTGGATTTGCTTTAGGACTAAAATGTTCCTGGGCAAAAACAATTCACTAAGGAAGAGATCCTATCCTCTGGGGTTTTTCCTGATTCCCTAGAAGTAGCTTCTCACTTTTTTTTCCCCTCTTTCTCGCCTACTTGGATGCATGCCATTTTACTTCATAAGTCAGATCCATACCAGTTCCAATGATCAGAAATGGGAACATAACGAAGTTCAACAAAGGCAAGTGTAGGGTCCTGCACCTAGGGAGGAATAACCCCATGCACCAGTACAGGCTGGGGGTTGACCTGCTGGAAAGCAGCTCTGTGGAGAAAGACCTGGGAGTCCTGGTGGACAAGCAGCTCACCATGAGTCAAAAATGTGCCCTTGTGGCCAAGAAGGCCAATGGTGTCCTGGGGTGCATTAGGAAGAGTGTGGTCAGCAGGTCAAGGGAAGTTATCCTCCCCCTCTACACTGCCCTAGTGAGGCCACACCTGGAGTACTGTGTCCAGTTCTGGGCCCCTTGTCAAGAAAGACAAGGAACTACTGGAGAGAATCCAGCGGAGGGCTACAAAGATGATCAGAGGACTGGAGAATCTCTCTTAGGAGGAGAGGTTGAGGGAGCTGAGTCTATTTAGTCTGGAAAAGAGAAGATGGAGAGGGGATCTTATCAATATTTCAAACACCTTAGGGGCAGGTGTAAAGAGGGTGGGGCCAGACTCTTCTTAGTGGTGCCCAGTGACAGGACAAGGGGCAATGGACACAAACTGAAACATGGGAAATTCCATCTCAATATGAGGAAAACCTTCTTTACTTTGAGGGTGACAGAGCACTGGAACAGGCTGCCCAGGGAGGTTGTGGTGTCTCCTTCTCTGGAGGCATTCAAAACCCGCCTGGATGTGACCCTGTACAACATGCTCTAGGTGAACCTGCTTTGACAGGGGGTTGGACTAGATGATCTCCAGAGGTCCCTTCCAACCCCAACCATTCTGTGATTCTGTGAAATGGGAGTATCTTGCTTTTCTGTATTGCCAAGTAGAGCAGTAATCGCACACACTGTCTGAGGAAAAAGGAGAACCCAAATCCAGGATAGGCTTCTGGCCAAAGAAGCTCAGATTTTTCCATCTCATCTGCAACTGAGACATGAAGAGCACAGGTTAGGACTGGGCAGCAGCCTCCAATAGCAGAAACCCTGTTTCTGGCAATCATCTTCTTTCCAAAGTTTGTGTGTGTGGCTGAAGTTATGGCTTTCAGACCAAATACGGTAAAACTAGGTACAAGGATACATTCAGGCACTGAATCAAAATTTGAGGGAAGGGTAGATTTTTTTACATTCATATGAAGCCCACATATACTTGCTGGCAGATATTTATAGAGCATGACTGTATGGACTCTGATCTAGAGTCAAGAAGTGGGATACGTTACATGAATTCAGTGCTGCCAGTTCAACATAATTTCCTTTCAACACCATGACGAAATAGCCTTGATTTTCACACCTGTAAAATGGGGATAACACTTAGCCCTTTTACAGGGGATAATGTTATAAACATTAGTTAAATTATTTGTGAAAATGTTTTGGAGAAGCACCAGCTTCTTACTGTAAAATAACTTTGTCTGCACTGGCTCGTATTAGACAGGAGGAGCTGAAATCTAAATGGGGAAAGTGCAGGAGAAAGGAAACATAATTTCCTGTCGGTATGAGGTGCTCTGCAAAATGCAACTGAGAATAAAAAAACAAGGGACCTTGCAAGAAAAGGTTTTTTCAGCCTGCTTCCCCCCTTTCACCCAGTTGTGCTCATGCAATGCCACGGTCCTCAGTAAAGGCATTCCCAATTTACGCAGTGTGAGAGGAGAACCCAGCCCTTTCACTGAAAATCAATTTTCCTTAGATTCCAGAGCAGCTATGGTGCTGTGTGCCCGTGATTCCCTCCTATCTCGCGAGCTCGTGCTGTGTGCAGTTGTCCCCTCTGGTTGCAGAATAAATTAGAGGAGCCACCACGGTACAGCTGAGAAAGCAATGGAAAATCCAGCCAGCCAGGAAGCTTTTCTTCTTGATTTCTGTGAAGTTCTCCATGTTTGGCAAGCTTTGTATACTCAGTAGAGGGAACTGAAAAGGAAAAACCATCACGTACAATTTTTCTGTGGCTTACAAAAGTGAAATAAATCAAGAGATAAAACAGCAAGGCGTCTGCGATACAAGATTTGGTTTGTGAATGTTTAAAGTATTTAATCATTGTCCCTCTGGCTTCCGGTTCTGGCTGCTGGGACTTTATTATTTTACCTATTTTGTAAGGTATAATCACTTATATCTGAAGAATTTTCTGGCTGTATTCCATATTCCCCTTTCCTGGTTGGTGTTAGCACATTTCCCCTCTGCGTGACTTGGATAAATCTCTGTAACGCTGTCCATCTGTCCCTCTTTTCTGCCTTCTGATTTATCATCTGAAAACTGCCCATGTGACATCAGTGAAGTCCCCATTGTCACCAGTGGGGTCAGACGTGCCTCCTCGTTATTTCCACCCCATTGCTGCCTTGTCAGAGCTAGACCGGGTGCCTCTATCTCGGCCACAGTCACTCTGCTCAGGCAGTCACTCTGCTCCATCTCCCCCCAGCCAAGGAACAGGCATGAGGTGGGCTTCCCGGTGCCACCATGGTCCTGTCCATCCATCCACTGTGCCACATGACACCTCCTTTTCCATCTCTTCACCTGGAGTGATGACAAATAGCACAGCTTAGGTTAGCGTGGGAGACCTGGGGAGCCACCACAATCCCTGCATGAAGCTGAGACTTTGCCAACAGCCCCTGGCCCTGGCAGTCTGCACAAAGGAGACAAGCAAAGGGTGAAAGAGGGGTTGGCAAACAGCGCAGCGTGTATTTGCAAAGTGGTGGAAGACCTGAAAATAGACCCTGCTGCCTCACCTTATTCAGTCCCACAGGGACCCCTCTCTGGCTCCAAATTCAAGTTATCCCAGGCATCATGCAGGGACCCTGCCCCTGGTAGGTCTCTGTCGTGCCTCTTGTTAGATCTTAGCTATGGCTGCTTAGCTCTCGTTAAATAGCTGAGTTTCCTTTAATCTTCTTCCAAAACAAGGAGCTTAGGCCTTACAATAACATCTCCTAGGAACTTTCAGTTCTTCTTTGGGGAGATATTTCTTTCTGTTGAAGGGAAAATTTCCCAATAATTTCCCAATTTCTCCTCTGCTGCCAGGGACCGAGACCAAAGGCAGCGCAATGCCGATCTCTCGTAATTTCCTCAGGGACTCGCACATCCCAGGCTGTGCCCTCTACCTTTAGTTTCCCGTTCTCATTCCAGCCTGTCTGCTTGAATTCATTCAAAGGTGTAAGAAAAAAAAAAAAAAAACAAAACCTCTTGGGACAGTCTGTCCCGCACTGCACCCACCACCGTAAAACCTCGGCTGCCGTACTACTGGTTCTTATCAGCCATCACACCTTAAAGTGGAGAAGGTGTGTCTAATATTAGCCAGGAAACGTTGCAGTGAAGACCTGGACTTTTTCAGCTAATCGGTATTAATAACTTCCTATGTTTGAAGACAGCCCATAGGAAATGCAGCCTGACTCATCTACCCTGTAATTAGATGAACTCCTCGAAAAAGTGCAGGTGGCTGCACCACAAAGGCACATTAGCCAAGGTGCAGAATATGCTTCTGACCAAAGGGCAGATAATAGCAGCAATAATTTCCTTCCACTGCTAGAATATAAAAAAGCCGTATTTCTGACGGATTTGGCATCTGGCTGAGGTTGGAAAGTCAGGCAGTCATTTTCTTTCTCTCTCTCATCTCACTCAAGGGAAATCTGTAATATGCACAAAGCCTTGATTTATTTTTTACAGTCTCGCAAATTACTGGAAAATAATTATGCAGCAAAATTTCATGAAAAACAGAAGATATTCAGGCCTATTTGCTATACAGGTTATACCTAGACTGTGATTTCTACCAAAGATATTTGTTTCCTGTGTTCCCTTTTCCTGCCAAGTTCAGCCGTATATCACTTTTATGTATGTGAAGGCCACGGTGTAATGCAATATGAAGCTATGAATGGGATAAAGTTACATATCCTCCATTGATTTTCCATTGTACCCATTATCTTTAGTGCTGGAATGCAGGTTAGTGCGAGGGCCGGAAGCCTCGGCACCTCCGCACTGACTGCTGCCTTCTGACAACCGTCCCCTGGGGCAGATAAAATCAGCTGCACGTTGCAGAGAGGAGACAGGAGTCCCCCAAAGTGTCTGGCTTCATGGGGGAAGTGGGTGGCTTGCCCGTCTGTAGGAAAGAGAGAGGGAGAAGGTAGACTCAGGCAGGGGGACATGAGAACCCAGAGAAGGTCTGGAAGGGAAGGCAGGGGAAAGAGAAGAGAGAGGGAGAGGAAGGGCACATGACAGATCTACCTCAAGGCTTCTTGGCAGTGGAGAAATGCATTTTGCGTGTGTAACCAAGGAGGAGAAAAAAGAGATTTGTGGTCCATGATGCTGCTGTGATGCTCTTGTTGCCCAGGCACCACCCGCATCGCTCCCTGGGAGAGCAGCAGGGCAGCAGCCAGAGGGTCAGGGACGTTCAAAAGCCATTGCCCCCTAATCCTGGGTCCTGTGGAAAGCAAGCTGAGGGCTCGCTGCCATTGCTGCTCGGCCCCGTGGGTCAGGGTGAGCAGGGACGGTGTTTGCCGGCAGCACCGGAGTTTGCCTCCATGGCAGCTCAAGCCAAAGTCTGAGCACTGGTGCTCGGGAGCGAGGAAGATGAGCAGGACGGGAGGATGCAGCTGCATGGGGAAAGCAGGATGCTCGTGAGGCTTGCTGCCCAGATGGGCCCAGTTGCGCTGGGACTAGATGTTGACACTAGCTCTCTAACAAGCTTCTCAAATCGCATTTTTTAAGGCTGTGTGTTAACAGAAAACAACTGTTCGAATTTAGCAAGTTCCAGCACCACTTTCACCCTTGTTATGTCTGGGCCGCAGGAGCAAGAAACACCACTGCCACTTAATTTTTCATTCCTCTCGCAAAGGGTTAGAGCGGTTAGTCATGAGAGTGGTCGCCTTGGATGATCCCACGCAAGCAATCCCAGCAGGATTTCTCCATGTGTGACTAACGGCTCCTCCAGGGAGACTGGAGCTTCCCATCGGGAAGGCAGAGGACTCCTCATTTTAGCAGCAGAGCTGTCTGTAATCTTAACTCTGCGGTCACCACTGCTGCCCCTGTAATGTATTTTTAAGATCAAAATTCTTCTGCAGGACAAGTGACCTGTTGGTCTTCTTCTGACCTTTACTGCTCTGGATACTCTTGTTGACATCTGTGACTAATTTGTGATCTATGAAACCAAGCTGTGACCAATACAAAAAAATCTTTATTAAAACCCTGCCAGACTGATCGGCAGGCATTTCTCAGGAAAGCTGCTCCAGAAGAGCTGGCTCTGGGTAACTCCATGGGACAACACTTCTGGAATGAGCATCTCAACCCAACTTACCTTGAAGCATATCAACTTGCAGCCACGGACAAGCTGCCTTGCTTCACGTATAACCCTGAGGACTGAGCTTAGGGACCTTCAGGCAAATTTTCCTTCACTTACTGAGCCTGGTAGAGAAGAGATTTAGAATCACAGAATGGTTTGGGTTGGAAGGGACCTTAAAGATCATCTAGTTCCAACTCCCCTGCCGTGGGCAGGGACACCTTTCCTCTAGACCAGGCTTAAGCCAACACAGAGCAAAACCTTTCAAGCCAGCTCAAGAAAAACCTGGTACCTTGTTTTGCTGTTTTAGCAGGGGGAGAGCACGAGCCAGGCTCCTTCCCGCCTGCCCCCCTCGCTATATGTGTGTGTACGTGCATGTGCTGCGCAGCAGGACCCCTTTTCTCATTTAAACAGCCAATTAAAGCCTACTTTGGCACTTAGCACACGACATCAACTTGCAGTACTTAAGCTGCCTAGCACAGTGTGAATTTAATTTGATAAAGGGGCAACTAATAAAGATCTTGGAAGGCTGGTTAAAGTTCATTAAGCCTTTCCTTTCAAGGTACACTTCCCTCCAGTGCGAAAGCTTGTGTCTATTTTTTTTTCTTTTTAAAGCTGTGTTATATCCTGCCACCAGAAAAAGGTGCCTGTGTCACTTCCCAACAGGGTATATTTAAAGTCTCACTGTCAAAGTCATGTTGGGCCTTGGTTCTTTGCCCAGAAATGTGCAGAAAGGAAAAATAAAAGCCCCTTTCCCTGAGTGTGGGGCGAGGAGTGCAGCACGGGTTGGTGCAGGCAGGGTCCTGAGAGGGGAATTGGGCTTCTGTCACACTGAGCTGCATTCATCCTCCGTCTCTTGAGCCATCCATAATTCCAGATGGCTTTCATAAACAGATGAGGAGGCTCCTCTGAGTTCAGTGGTTTAATGAAGCCCGTATGGTTGACTCATGTAATAAGTATTTAATCATGCTGATGAAAATCATTTTAAAAACTTCCACCACACACAGAGCTGTTCCCTGCACAGCCGTGGAGCTGATAACACAACATCACAGCCAAGGAGCCTCCGTTTTCCAGAGCGTCCCCAGGTGCCTGCCTTGACTTTCATCAGGGAGCTATAAACATGCACACGCATTTGTGCATTGCCACCCTCTAACAAGGACCCCTTCATCTTTGAAAATACTCATCGAATCACCTACAGAAGTGCCGCAAAAGGAATTGTTTTTTTAAGCGCCACATTCCCCACACAGCTGTTTCAGAGGTCACTCAAGGGTTAACACTTCAGTGTTTATATCTTCTCATTAGTTTCAGTTTGTGCTCTCAAATGCACACGCTTAAAAATGTGCAGGGTTTAAGTGTTCTCTGTTTGTAAACAGAGAAATGCCGCAATACCTTGCAAATACTGAGTTATCTTAGGTGGAAATCCTTGCTCTCATCAGCAGAAGTCATCGTCAATGCCATGAAGGATGTGGGCCTTCATCACTTCCAGAGCGTGGACCTAAATGAACGCAGTAGTCCACACAATTTCAGTACATTTTAAGCTAGTTGCAAAGGGTCAGTTCTTCTTCTCTCCTCTAGACCAAACTCATAGCTGGCGGTCCCTTCAGAGCCCGATGCACGCAGAGGGTAGAGGTGACCTTCCCTGGGACAAGGCTGGAAGCCTTAGACCTGTTCTTGTGTGCTGTTGTCACCCAAATAGTCCCCTGTGTCGGCTGGGAGACTCTGTCAAGATTTGAACTTATTGCCTGGGGGCAAGATCCACAAATCACTACTTCGGAGGGTCTGGGAGGGTTGAAAAATCAAAGGGAGGTCTGAGAATGAGAGAGGGCACCTTGCATGGGCTGTAGCACTGAGAAAGTTTGAGGTGCTCTGCCAGGTACTGAGTTTGTTTGCGTGAAAGGCTGAAACAAGGCATATTAACTGTAGGGCTGGATTCATGTTGTCACATTTGTTCTTACCTTTACAACCTGCTCATCAGCATTCGGCAGGTCCAGTCACATCTTCTGAGAGCTCTGGGAAAAGGAAGATGATGAATCCCATGCTGTTCTGCACAGGCTCCCAGCCACAGACAGAGGCAGGTGCCCCTGTTTTCATCTGCATGGAATTTTGTGGATCAATCCAAATTTTGATGGGCAGATATTTTTTATCATCAGTTGAATTAGATTTAAAGTTAAGTGTTGAGGGCAAGGCCACCTGAAGACCTTTGATTTGTAAGATCATCTTTTCCAAATTCTAGAAATGTTGAAATCTGAACACATATTTGCAGTACGTTATCAGTTACAAGATTGCTTACATCCTCATGGAGAAAAGGCTCATTTTCTGACATGGGACCAAACAAAATCTCCACTTTGTGTCATTAACAGCTAGTTTCCTTTTGTAAGCAATTTATTGTTCAAATCACTGAAGTAGCAGTGTTCATGGCGTTAGAAAATGGGTTTATTGTAATTTCCCTCACTTGATTTTACAATAGACAGTTTTTCACTTCTAAACATGCACATATGTTGAAAAGATACCAGTTTAGGCTGAACAGAAAGTCAGCTGTGATCCTGTCTCATCCACTTATGAACAGTGTGCCCAGGAATTACCCCATGCTTTCTGACTGACTGAAACGCCCTTAGTGTATAGTAGGTGCTGCTATAAATAGTTGTTCCTCAGTGGTTAGTGTTTAAGTCTTCAAGACTGGGAAGTCTTCTGGTTAACTTTGATCATATTGCTGTAGCACCTAGATATATGCAGCTCCAAATAACTGGAGCATTACGGTCTTTAGAGGCTTGATAATGAAATCCAGGGTTCACTTTATACAAGTGCTTCATCCTCCCATTCATGAGCTTATGAATTTTGGAGCTGTAGGATCAAACTCTGCAAGTGTAGGAATTCTGCACCCCTTCTTGTATCACGCTTCACAGCACCTAATTAAGATGTCATCGTGACTTTTCAGAAGAACACCTTAAATAGAAAAACACTGGAACAATGGAGAGGTCTCAGTTTCCTTGGTTATGACTTCAAACTCCAGAGCTAAAGGACACCAAAAAGACAGTTTAATGCCTATAAATCTTGCATCGTGAATTGATTCATGACTCTGACAAAGCGCCCAAGCCCATAAGAGTCAGGAGAACAACCCTTTAAAATACAATTCGCTACTATCGCTGGAAACTTTAACCCACTGGCTTCACACTCAGAAGGTTTAAGCTGCAAATGGCAGGAGAGGATTTATGTGTTCCTCTGAATAAAATACGTCAGGGGAGGAAAACTTGACCCGACAGTTTTGAGACATGCCTGCCGTAAATAACCAATTGATTGGCTGACTCACAAAGCCATTAGCAGGCATGAGGTGCCTGCTGAGATTCAGACACCGCATAAAATGCTGGAGGTGCCAGCAAAATGGACATGGCAATTGGCTATGCAGTCGTCTTCCAGCAGACTGCTCAGGAGGGCTCGTGAAAAATGGAGCAGCTTTCATCTTGCTCGTTTGACACTGTAGCTCTGGAAGGGGATTGTGCATGGGATCCAGTCTGTAATGGGCAAGGGGGGAAGAAAAGAGAGATAAAATGACCACCTTGTGCTTGAGCAGTAAATCATCTGGAAGAGTAAAAGTACTTCAAATGAAGTTGGAGGTCGTGCTTTGACAGTTGCAGACGATGAGTCTTTTCTGCTGTAAATCACAACAGCTGCCAAGTGGCACTGGTAGGTCTGACCTAATGGGGCTTTCCACCCCCTGAAAAGTGGCAGCAGGAGTTACAGGAGAAGGGAATTTGATGACTCAGATCACAGGCTGTCAGGTGAGAGGACTAGAGGTTATGTTTTACTACCTGAGAATGGGTCATTTCTACCTTTTCCCTCCATCCCTTTTCCCTCCCAAAGAATGCATGCAACGCACCCATCTTCACTCTCACTGCTGCAGCCACACTTTCTGGGCTTGGGTTGATCTTTTTGCACTGTCTCACCCTGCTGGCAAGGGAAAAGGTGAGAGCAGTGGAAGTCCCCTGGAGCTCTGCCTACCAAGTCTTTCATTCCGGAGAAGAGCAGGCAGTAGGAAGCAGAGCAGACATGATGATGGTCTACTCCAGACACTCATTTATGCCAGTCTGAGACATATGCACCGTGCAATTGAGTAGGAATCTGGGTGTAAATGGCTACATAAATAGCAGCATAATGATGAACCAGAGACAGCTCCTCAGGGAGGCCGCGGCTTTGGGCATTCACCTTGCACAAGCAAAGATGGGGTCTTGTTTCAGTATCAAACATGAGATGAGAAGTTATGGCTGGGAGATAAAAGGCAGGTAGGAAGAACATGGGTATGTGAAATTCCATTCAGTCTGATCCTGCTCAGAGTCTCAAGTTCTTTCCAAGCTGTTGCTGCTCAAGGAGATAGTGCACCAGCTCACAAGGACCAGCTTCCTTGGTGGGTATCTCCTCCTGTGTTAACCAGATTGCCTCTAGTACTGGCTTTTAAAGGAGCGACTAAGTCCTCAGTCCTGGCAGTGCCACCATTCAAACCCATTGGCTCTTTCAGAACCAGAGGATTCCTCCACTATGTAGGACTTGGTTCCCCCAGACAGTTTATCCTTTTATGGACTAGATTCTTTTTTTTTCCTCCAGGGAGTGAAGGCCCATAAGGGAAGAATCGGTTCCAAATAATTGCATTTACACAGTATGCAAATATGCACTGGCCGAGTATTGACATGCTGCTGTCCAGGTGGTTTCCTAGTGCTCGTAAAACACCAGAAATGATGAGCACCAGCAGAGGATTCATCTGCTTACAGGAATCTGGCCCTATTCCTATGACCTAGAAGACTCTACAAGTGTGACTGTGCCTAAAGTCTCACTAGCTCATCTGAGGTTTTATTATAGTACCCTACTATCCCAGCGCCTTTCAAACAGGCAAAAATATCTCCATCTCCCCACCCATCTCTAGTCCCCCCATTTTAATGACACCGAGATGCATACTTGCATGCAATGCTGTCAGAAGAAGCATCTGCTTGACCAAAGCTTCCATCAGAGCAATCTGCAGGACAACGAGCATCACTGGAGTGAAGACGTCATCCATGCTCAAAGCACTGTCCCCAGAACTCACAGCATTGCTTTAGTCAACACATTCAAAACACTGAGGGCTGGCATTGCTGGCGACTGGTATTCATGACTCCTCTTCACACTGGTTTGGCCTGCGGTCTCTAAAACTGGAAGCTGAAGTAACAGGCACAGGAAAAAAAGAAATCAGCTAAATATTGTCCATCTCTGGAATATGGAAAGATGGGGGGTTCCCAGGTCAGGTGGGGTGTCTCTGCTATCAGGAAGAACAGGGAAGAGGGACTTTGTGTCTGGAAAACACAGAGTAAACTGCTGCCAAATACTTTAAATTTATTCTCCTTTTTTTTGTTGTTCTTTTTTTGAACTGAAATCAGCCTTAGGCAAAGGATTGGAGGCAAGAAGCAGTTGGGATCTTGCTTCTGTTTTGCAGGCAGTACTTCCTTTGAATTCATGGGCTTTTCATATAAATTAGGGAGATAAGAATAATCATATTTAATAAGAACAGGAGCTCAGCATCTCATCTCTGACAGAAGTCAGTAATAAATGCTTTGGAAAGGGAATCAGAAAGGAAATCAGAATCAGAAAGGGAATCAGAAAGGGAAGAGCAGTTGTCCTACACCCAGCCAGCTTCCAGCCCACAGTAGTTTAGGGTCTTCTGAAGACAGATGTTGTATCCATACAGCTTCTGCAGTGAACAGGCACTGTTTGTGCTGTTTTCCATGAGTGTGTTAATCCTGTTCTTTGAAAGCTTTAGCTACCACACCATCCCTAGTGAGGCGTTCTGCAGTGCCACAGAGTCTGTTAGAAAAGTAGTTCCTTTTCCTTCCTTTAACCTTGCTGTTGGGCAATTTCTTTAGGCACCATCTAGCCCTGGTTTTATAGAATAAAGTGAATAATGGCTCCTTGTTCACTTCATACTTACAAAGGGCTCAATCCACATCCCCTCCTTGCTAGCTTCTTTCCAAGAAGTGTCTTACTTTTCTTTGAACTGCCCATTTTTTGGAAACCTAACACTACATTTTGTACAAATATTTTGCCACTTAAGAGAAAGTGATTTTGGAAGTGTCATTTTAATACACACAGCACAAATGTTTATAAATACATACCTGCACACAGACATGGTACTTGTCAAAACACATTCAAAGGATACCTAGGTTCTTTCACGTATTACATACTCGGAGTGAAAATAACCAGCTATATTTAACCCACATCCAAGCCAAGACTAAATTATTGTAAAGGTCAATTAAAGAACAAAAAATCTCACTAGCTAAGAGATAAAAAGTTCCCATTCACCTGCAATTCCAAGGGCTTTAACAGAACTAAAGCACAGAACGAGAAATTGTAATTAAGTACAATCTCATATAAAAATCATTGACAACTCCAAGTTTCTATACCTGCCAAGACCTGAATTCAGATGACTGCATTTGGCCTACAGCACTTGATGGAAACTCCATCGCTCACCGCGCTGATGTAGTTGTTTGGAAACCCACAGCTCTTGGCAGAGAAAATACATTTCAGCTTCTGTTGAATGACTGCGCATATGATGAGCAGAAGACAAGACAGACCAATAGCCGGTGCTCACATTTCGATTATGTTTTGGCTGGTGCTTAAAGTTCAGGTCTGAGGCCAAGTGAAGGCTAGAATTCAGCCTGCAACGTAATCCTGAAATCACATGGACTCTTCTCCTCAGGTATTGGACTCGGTGACAGAGACCTGGGATTATTTTCTCCCTTGCGACTGAGACTCTGTCAGTTTGGCAGGCGCTGCTGTGCTTGCTGCATTCCTGTTCTTTGGCCCTATGTGAGTCAGTTCTGGAAAACTCTTATTTGACCACAACTGGAAAAGAAAGAGAGAAAAGACACCGAGCCAAAACCCACAGATCAAATATGTAAGACGGGTTTGAATCACAAAGTCCAGTTTTCTACCCTGACAGCCTGCATGATCTCAGCTCAGAGATCCCGGTGCAGTCCCCACAAGAGCCACAAACAGCCGAAGGAAGCGCTCGCAGAGCTCAGACCCTGCTGCAATCACCCATCCTGAGCCAGGCAAGCAATAGCAGTCCAACCAGGAGAGCAATGAATGCAGCGAGCCAAATCCCTGAAGAAACACCAGGATTGGTTCTCTCCGGCTGCTTGGAAAAGCTATTTCCAGCACTTAACTCAACACCTTCCTTCAACCTCAGAACACTTCCTTGGGTAAACATAATCACCTTCCAGGTTTGGGCCTTACACAGAAAGAGATCAGTCCACATAGGAATGGTATTTATCACAGGTCACAGTTTAAAATGCCATCAAAAATATCTGGAAGGGCGTTCATGTTTCAGCTTTGCCATCAGCCCTAAGGTGAGGACACCTCGGTGCGTCTGCTCAAGGCGTGGATTTGTGATGTGCACCAGAACGTTTGTGCAATAAGCAGAAATGACGGCCCAGCTCCACTTCTTGCGTAGTCTGCGATTTCTTAACGTGTCCGACACACTGGGAACCCATTAGAAAAGCAGTGATGGAAAACTTGGAGAGCAAATGGAAGTGAAGAAAAGCCCTTGGTGTAATTTTACAGCCTGTGAAAGACTTAAAGCGAGAAACACAACCAGATGCCGCAAGGAAACTACTTTCAATTAGTTCTGCTTTCTGTTATACCTACTGATGAAAAATAAAAATAAATTCATTCTGTCAACAGCTCTATCTATAGCATAATCCTTAAATGAACTCATCCGTCAAACTGGTCTCCTCTGGCAAAACACATTACAATCCCTGTTTCTCAGCTGTGTGAATCAATCATCTGTTTCCCAAACCCATTGGTCAACATCTTAGGAACCCAATATATTTTTATTGCACTAAATTAGCCGGTTGCAGGGCACCAGCTTCACCACACCACCTATGTACAAAGTGGTCATCTGTTAGCAAACTCTGCAATTTCAGGGGAACTATTGCCCCATCAAGGTTACATGGTAAATGTGCCTGACCTGGAATAAAGGCAAACCTCAACCTTCCTGCCCCGGAAGCGTACGTGGGATGTGCTGCTGCTCATAGCTGGATAAAGCAAGAGCACTGAAGAACAACCCAGGTTTTTTTTTCTAGGTGGACAGTTCAGAAAGTGATGTTTGAAAGGACACAGACATTTTAGAAGATACAGAGGTGTGTATATATGTTTTTAAGACAAAGCTAATCGTTCACATTGAAGTTGCAGCAGCAGAACCCCACCAAACAGCACAGACATCACTGGCAGTACTCAGTCACATGTGCAGTATTTCTCAGTGGTGTGTGTTCCCCATCCTTGATGAAGGAGGACCTTGAAGAGGGGGTCCCTTCCCAGGGCTCTGAAGGCTGCTGCAGCCCAAGAGCACATGCTCCTTCAAGCAAAGGGATCCTGTGAGAGGAAGACCTGCTCTCATGAGACACCTGCTATGGATGAGAATATGCAGGTACAGCCACACTCCATCTTGGATGTACAAAGGGATGTAGGTGTTTCCAAGGGTTTTGGTGCCTAACTCTCCATGCCAGGCTAAGAGGCAGAATTGATCAGGCTGAGGTGATACTGCACGAGACACATCAGGATGGAGTGGTCAAAGAACAACTTTAGTCATAGTCACCTAGGGCTGAAATGTGCCTCAAAGTCATCCTTGAAATCCTGTTTCCCACTAAGACTCACTCGTGCTGTGAGTGGAGACTTGTGCAGTTGGTGCTTCTGGCCGCGCTCTATTGGCTGATAGAAAAATCTACTAAAAGTGTAGTGCAAATCTGGGTGTTTCTTGCAGATGTATGAACTTAGACAAGCAAACCACAGCAGTGGTTTTACCTGAGGCCACCTCATGAAAACTTATCAGTTAGTTGTATTTTAGTTGTTAAAATGTCAACCTTCATGAATTTTACTGGGAATCCCTCAAAATAATTTACAACACAGATACCAGTGCAGACATCTAAGGGACTTTGAGCAAAGCAGACATATCAAGGACACCCTGGTCTTACCGTCCCAGCAACGGTACCAGCTACTCTTGGCATTGCAGGAGCAGCAATATCCGACCAATAGTGTTCTGGTTTAAAAGAAACTTCCATCATCTCCCATGGATTTCAGTTACCTGGGATATTTGAAAAATTTTGCTCCTGGGTTTGAATTTTTTTTATATAAGTCTTTACAAAAAGCCAAACCTTTCAGAAAGATCTGGGCAAAAGTTCCTCGAATCCTGGGATGCAAGCAGAATGGCAGAGGACTCTCCCCACCAACAAGCAGATCTTACAGAGCTCTTTTATTGGTCAGCTTGGATCAACATGAAAAGTGCCCAGAGAAGTACCTCTGAATACACTGCAGGAAGCTAAGCAAGTTATGAGGCTTAAAAAAAAAATAGAACATGAACTTTTTAGCCATGGAGTTTATGGAAAGGCTGGGCAGTTTGAAGAAAAGCAAGATACATCCACAGCATGGCAACCTACCTCTTTCAGGATGAAGACTGACCATGGCCAAACCCAAGGGAACTGTGTGTCCACTTCAGCAGGTACTAAGCCTCTGCTGTAGAGGAACACTGAAGTGGCCCATTGGTGCATACAGATACCAATAAATTTCACTGCAGAAGGCAGCAAAGGCAACAGGATTCATAGTTTGATGTGGATTTTGACAGCTCAGACCTATCTGCCCAGGGCTTGCAGACCTGGCCAGTCTCAGTGCTGGGCCTGGCAGCCCAAGGAGGATGAAGGGAGGAATGTGGTTGAGATGAAATCAAAGTCAAACTTCCCTGAGGAACACAGCCGTGGCTCCCAGACACACATATGCCAGGGGAATCTTGGGGCAGACAGGTGCCTGCTCCGTGTCTGCACGGGCACGGACAGGGAATTTTGTCAGTTAAATGTCTCCAGCACCAATACCCTTGGGAGGAATGAAAAGTTGCCAGCAGGGCTGGCTGAAAAGCAAAGCAAACAAGGCACATGTCACTGGAGAGTGAAATAATCCCTGTGTGGTGAGTGAAGTCAAGTTCGAGGAATGAAACCTCACTGCTCGCAGGGTGGCTGCTGAGGGAACCAGCCTCTGGGAAGTCATCTGGTGTTCATCTTCCCTAAACCCCAAAATAACCACCCCAAATCCCCTTGGCATCACCACGGAGAAGCAGCCTCAGTATCTTTGCTCTGTCAGAGGAGCCACACACACGCAACACACCAGTGCAAGCAGCAGAAGGGATGCACCTGGTTCTACCCAGGAGCTCATTCCCTTCTTTATTGAAGGACCTCCTGTATTTCCCTGCCCCACACCGGGGGCTGAGGCCCCATCTGCTCGTCTTACCCTCATGGGCTCATCATTCAAAAGCTCCTCTCTAAACAAAGGTGAAAGACCCACTGAGGGCATCGCCAAATCCAAGACCCCGAGTCATCAATCCACACCCTGCTCATGACCTGGCGTCGAACTCCATGAGGTCTTTGACAACGACACATTGAGCACGCCATCACTGTGCTTTCCATGTCCCAGAGCTGCTCTACAGTCACAAGAACTAAAAGGATTTTTTCTTTTCAAAGATGAAATTCTGCCTGCTGGTATGACCTCAGAGCCTAAAGGCTCCCTACGAGTAGCAGGTGTTGCTAATTCATACCAAAGCAGTGAAAACTGGTGATATGGCACAGTTCTGCTGCTTACCCCGGGACTCCCGAGTTAGATTTCGGTACAGACAGGGGATCACTTCAAAAAAAAAAAAATCCACATCAGTGCCATTAATGAAGTATCAAGCAGATACCTGAACTCTGATGTAGATAAGCACAATTTGTTGAAGGAAAGGTGAAAAATACCCTAAGTGTTCATGGCATTTTCAGAAAGAAAAAATAATTATTTAGACGAGGCAGACATGAGAACTAACATCAAATCCAGCCCCTGTTGGTCACTTCCCAAAATCTCCAGGGGAAGACAGCAGATGCCCAGGGGCAGTCGTGGGCCTGGCTGTGGGGCTGCGGCTGCTTTGGGCTTTTTCCACCGTGAGGATGCTGGGGCCAAGGGCAATGTTTTCCTACCTCAGAACAACCTTTGTTTTGCTGAGTTTTTTTGGCATAACCAAAGCAGTATGATCCGAGGCAAACCGTTCAACCCTCGAAAACAGCTTAGATAACAAAGAGGGCGGCTGTTCAGCACATAACTGGCTGGGAGCAGAGCTCCATGGGTGCCCAGGGCACAGCAAGCCCAGCCCCAGCCAGGTATGGCTTCAGGGAGGGCTGGGCACAAGCTGTCCCCCTCCACCCAGCCCCAAGTGCTTCCTCCAGCTCCACTCAAAGCACATCGATGGATGGGCTGTGGATGGGCTGGGGGCTCGCCCCAGCAAGGTGCAGGGGACCGTGCTGCAGACCCCTTGCCCTTACCATCAGGGCATTTGTGGTCCCAGTCCCTGCGTCCTGAACACTTGTGCCCTTCACATCCCTGGGATGGCGATGGGCGCCCAGGCCCGGCGCTGAGACGAGCTATAAATATTCCTCCCACCCTTCCCTCGTCACTCAAGCCCCTGGCACCCCGGCAGCCCCTGGAGCAGCCCCGGGCCAGAGCGGGGGCACCACCTGCTTCCCCCTCCCAGCGGGATGCCCACGGATGCTCGAAGCCCGGGGGGGGAGAAGCCCGGGGGGGGACGGGACGGGACATCCCAGCAGGCTCTCCCAGAGACACCGGCAGATTAGCAGCTCTATTTTTAAGCTGATCCTCTCCCACCCCCTCCAACTTTCATTCAACTTACAAGAATTTAAGACAACTTGGCAGGACAGGCAGGGCCTATATATAAACCCCGGTGGCTCTTTCATCAAACAAACCCCGATGAGCAAATGGCCTCTGTACCTGGAATGCGGGTTTATGCAAGTGACAGGTCAGCAAAGCAGCTGCCCTCTCCCCTCGCAGCACAATGGGGATAGCAGAGATGCCATCAGCACTATTTTTTTTCCTACCCTGCTGTGCACTAAAAAATTTATTCTAGGAACATTATGAAGCAGGGGAGTAAAAATAGATATGCAGGTTCAGCAAATGGCTCTCTCCACTCCTTGTGTTTCACCCTTTTTTTTTCAGAGAATAGAAGCAAAAAGAGTCACGCCACCCTGTTAAACTCCATGTGTTTGCTCAGCAGCTCCTGGTAAAGACACTTGCTGCTGCTTTCTGCGCTCATTTTAAAAATGCTTCCAGCAACCTGGGCATTTCTGCGGTCCCGATTAAACCTGAAAAGATGAGTCTTTAAACTGACCAGCCTGGGTGGGAAATGTCGAAACGTTTGCTGCAACAGCCCCAGTTGAAGGTAAGTTTTGCTATTGGCAGCAGCTAATGTTAATGACATGGTAAAGAAAGTTAGAAATAAGGTTTATTTTGCTCCAAGACCCCTCGCCTGGGGGTGAGGAGCCTGCACAGTCACCCTGGGCACCGGCCCCAGTCCCTCGTGCTCTCGCCACCCCAACCCTGAGCCCCGCACGTGTCCCAAGGTCGGTGCCGGGCAGGAGGCAGCTCCCACGGCCACTCACTGAAGTTTTGGCTCAGGGGAGCTCAGCTGAGAGCAAACAGGCTGGAGCTGCTGGGGTGCAGCAACAGACCCAGCAGCTGCTGTGCCCTTGCAACGTGCCCGTCACAGAGCTGCGATGGCCAACTTTGCCTGGTCCCCAGAGACGTGACAGCAGTTAAATGATCACTGTGTTCACGCTGGTGGTGTCGTTCTGGTGAAGCAGACTGGGAGGTGCCACACTGGTGCTGGGAGCGTCTTCCACCCACTGGTTCAGCTGCCTCAGAGACAGGCAAGCGTGTTTATGGCCAGCTCGGAAGGGGCTGAGTGACAGGCTCTGACCTCGGGCTCTCCTCTGGTTTCCTTGAAGCCGGAGGATGGTGCTCCAAGATGGGTCACCACAATAGGACCAACGCAGGGGGTGAGGGCAGACCAGGCAACCATCACAGGGAGGCGAAGGCAGCTGAGACAGGGAGGGTGACAGAGCAGCTGGGCTGATGTCCCCATCCCAGGCCCACAGACCCCCTGCACAGAGGGGCCGGTGCCACGTGCTTTTGATCACACACTGCGCTGGGTTGGCAAAACCCAGAAGGCTGGAGCACCTCTCCTACAAAGAGAGGCTGAGAGAGTTGGGGCTCTTCAGCCTGGAGAAGAGAAGGCTCCAGGGAGAGCTTCTAGCAGCCTTCCAGTAACAGAAGGGCCTACAGGAAAGTGGGAGAGGGGCTTCTTACAAGGTCAAGTAGTGACAGGAAGAGGGGGAATGGTTTTAAACTGAAAGATGGTAGATTTAGATTAGATATTAGGAAGAAATTCTTTCCTGTGAGGGTGGTGAGACACTGGCACAGGTTGCCCAGAGAAGCTGTGGCTGCCCCCTCCCTGGCAGTGTTCAAGGCCAGGTTGGATGGGGCTTGGAGCAACCTGGTCTAGAGGAAAAGTGTCCCTGCCCATGGCAGGGGGGCTGGAACTAGATGATCTTTAAGGTCCCTTCCAACCCAAACCATTCTGTGATTCAATGAAAACATCACAGTTGCAAGAGGCAACCCAGAAAAATCCTTCCTCTCCCCTCACTCCCTCCTCCCTCGGCCACCTTCCTCCCACCCCAGGGGGGATGAAAGGGCTGGGGAACCCCTTTGCCTTGGCAGTCTTTGGCCTTGGCCTCTCTGCAGCTGGAGCAACCTCCGGCAGTCCTGCGGCTGCTCCAGGACCAGCCCGATTGTGCCAGAGCCCAGCTCGGACAAAGGGAGCCCCTGTTTAGGGACTGGATCCCATAGATTCAGGTTCCTTTAAAAGTCTCTGGCATTTAGGCTCCTAAACACTTCCCCAGCAGCAGGACACCACCAGAAAAGGGGACTGACCCTTGGGTGCCCGTGTCACCCACTCGTGTCCTTTATTATCACTCAAAGCCCCCAGGCTGGCACAGGACAACAAAGAGCTTGTAAATTCACCAAATTACCAACAAAACCTCACCTGCTTTTACATGCAACATCCACTGGACTCTGCTTTTTAGACCTTTCCAGTAAAGCGCCTTCCCTCTGCAGCGCAGAAAGGGACTTCAATCCCCAGCTCCCCAACAGCTCGTTTAACAGCGAGCTGTAGGGGCTGGAGGGACGACAAGGAATTTTAATAGAAGGCAAATTAAGCACTTTGTAAGTCACTTCCAAACTGATTTATATGGCCAAGGCTGCTCCGCTACCCTTTCACGGTGGAAAGATCCCTAAAGCAAACACCTTCAAAGGACCAATCCAACTCTCCGTGAAGCCAGGAGAGGTAAACCCTGCAAGTCAAAGCTGGGGCTAAAATGTGCACAAAAACCTCAAACCCCTCAAAAATCACCATTTGATAGATGGCTTCCACAATCCCCAAATCCCAGATGCTAGAGCCTAACGGGTAACGCTGAGCTATCAAAACATGAACGTACATAGAGTTTCTTTTTGCCTAGTGAAACACTGTGCTTAGCATTACATTTTTAAAAGACTCAATTTCTCAGCATTAAGGCTCATTTCAAAGCAAGGAATTTCACTCAGTCTATCCTGGGACCCCTAAAGCCCTCGTGTTTGTATTCCCCCCCCCACAGAGGGAGTGAGGGGTTGTGGGGAAGTGCTCAAGCCAGATATTTCCCCCTTCACGGCACGCTGGAGACCGTGTGGTGACACCTCTGCTCAAAGGAAAAGGCCTGGTTTAGACAAGACGTGGCAAACACGAGGCCTCTGCCCTGGTGGAAGGGCTTCAGTGGCTGGCAGAAGGTTGAATATCAACTTTCAGAATTTGTGGGGGGGGAAAAAAAAAAAATCTGTCCGTGGTTTCCATGAGGTTCCAGCCTGAGGCTTTGCATCCCCTGGGGAAATGTCATTCCTTGGCTTCCGACCCACCAAATTGAACTGTCAGATTAAGGAATGGCAAGACAGACGTCTTTGACTAGAATTTGGCAGCCAGGTTGAGACAATGTCTCTCCACCATCATTCAAGTAATCTCCCCTTGGACAAGGACCAGACGAATGTTCCCGTTGCTCAGATGGTTCCAGAAGAAACAACTTGTAAACAGCAGCAGAAACCGTGCCAGCAAATACCAAAAGGAAAACCGTACCATTTCAGTGATGATTTTGGAGCTAGCTGCAGCAGCCATGTTCTGATGAGCATTAAAAATGACCATATCGGCGCAGCTCCCTGTCCCGCCGTGGCTGCCAGGGAGCATGACAGACCTCACGGGGCACACCTCGCTGTGCAATGCTGTCCCCCAGGACACGGGCCTTTCTCCCTAGTCCCATCTGGTGACCATGTTGTGCAAGAGGCCTGGTTGCCCTTGATGCTATCATTGCTTGTGTAACGGCCGAGGCTGTTCTTACTCATCCCTGCCTCGAACCCTTTCTGCCCCTTGGGAAGGGATGTGCTGCAGTAACAGCCAGCGACCCCAAAGTGCCACAGGAATGACTGTTTGTCTCAGCACCTACCAGATCTGAAGCACTCCACTTTCATGCGACAGAGTTTGTGGATAAATATCCATTGATACAATAAAAGGGCTTTTAGCCCTTCGCTCCACCTTTCCCTAATGGCAAGTCGCAGTCTGCAAGCAGGACCTCGCTGTGCTGCATCGCTCCCGAGAAGAGCAGACTTCCAGGAGGGGCAAAAGGACCAACGTCCTGAAGATGCAGCAATGTTTGGGGCATAAATGCCACATACCTTTGTTGAGAGAAATGCACACAGTGACCCTGTACTCAAACATGTAGACAACGTCAAAAGGGCAGTGAAGGCTCTAACCTCGCTGTGGAGCCCGGGCAGAGGAATGGACTATGGAAGTGTTGAGTCTCAGACACTTTCTAGTGACCTCAACTCTCCCCACTTGAACAAAGTCACCCCCAGACAGGCCTTCCATCCGCATCCCTTACCTACCACGTGATTTCACCTGTAGCTCTCTGCACCTCTGAGCTCCAAGCCCTGAAGAACTTGGTCAGCAGCTGGTCAGTGAGCAATAGGGGAAATTCCCCTGCACCCCTGCCCAAAGCTTGGGGCAAAGGAGCCTCCAGCCTCCTATGACCACGCAGTGACTGGCAATTAAGACGGAGCAGGAGGAGGTCAGTGTTACTTCAGAAGTTCGCCCCAATGCCATACAGACATGGGTTAACAGGCACCCCCTCAGCACAGCTTCTGCCCAGACTGTCTCTGTGTCCCCATTTGGTACCCACCAACATGAACCTGATTCTGTCTCACCGCTCAGGCTCTTCAAAGCTTAGGCCTGAAGGATCAAATATCAATTTATATATTTGGAGAGTGAAGTGAACTGTAGACAATAAAAAGCATTAATTCAGCCATTTCTCCATCCCAGGGATAGAAGCTGTTCATCAAAATCCCAAAGCAAAAACCTAAACAAGCATCTCACGAGCCATGCCCAGTGCCAAACCTGTAAGAAGCTACAAAATACCCAGGCTATGGCAACCCTTCCTACAGGAGATTCACACCCACAAGCTGCACAAACCCAGCTGGGGATATACTACGCTAAAGCCCCACTTCCAACAGATGTACAAAGTGAAACGGCAGAATGTGACTGGAGGAGGCAAGGACAGGGCCTGAGATTTTCATGGCTCCAGCCCTACAGGTTCTGCACCGTCATAACCATGTCCCAAATCTTTTCTCCACCCCTGCGTGTAAATCCCATTATCAAGTGGAGCTACCTGGGAGGGTGGAGAGACCAGGCTCCCAGAAACACCATTCCACTCCGGTCAATGGAGCAGTGAAACTGGGCTCCTGAAAGGCAACAGCTTGTAACAACCACCCTGAGCTTCCAGGGCTCGTTACCTCTCCTCTGGCCAGATC
Source organism: Nyctibius grandis (assembly GCF_013368605.1). Classification (NCBI taxonomy): domain Eukaryota; kingdom Metazoa; phylum Chordata; class Aves; order Nyctibiiformes; family Nyctibiidae; genus Nyctibius; species Nyctibius grandis. The sequence continues at coordinate 67,122,355 of NC_090661.1, forward strand.
TGTGATTTGCTACATGATGCGTGGAACAGTAATTTCCATCCTCGGTCTCCAGAAAGGTAGTTCTGCAAGCCGGGCTGATTAGCCACCGCACCAGCCTCCCCGTTTGTCGTATAAATCTAGTGTCTTCGGTTACATCATGCCAGAAAACCGACATGTAAGTCAGATGGGGAAGGCATTAATGGCAGCACTGTAAAGGCCCAACAATGCAAACCTTCCCAAAATGAACTGTCTTGACCTTCACCGGGCTGACAATAAAAGCGTGACATCATGTGCAAACGAGCTTTAAATTTAAACCAGGTGCAGAGAGCTGCCTGGCGTCGCGCGGCTGCTGTGTAAACCACTAACATGCGAGCGGCAATGCTGGAGGCAAGAGAAATGCCAAGCGCGGACAGGACCCACTCGGCAACACAAACAGGTACAAGCAGCTGGTGTGGGGCAGGACACAATTCTGCATCGCACTTGAAAAAGCCGGGGTTTGTGCTATTTGGTACCAGTTCTAGCTGGGGCAAACGTCATTCAGTAAACACAAATTTGCTGATACCCATTTCCACGCGTGTGAGCATTCATACAGCTCTGGAATTGAGCCAGCAGCACAATAATGAGGGGTTTTTTCCATTTTTTGCTTCTATTCAGGACTCCCTTAGACCTTGCGAAGCGCTTGGAGCTGTGCTCACAGGTTGTCAGCCCGGACAGCTATTAGAGAGCACCGTGATTTACAGACAAAAGGCACGTCCCTGCTCCAGAGCCCTTCCAGGACAGCCATCATCCCACTTGCTGCTACCCCGTAAGGGAACGGTCTGCCTGCCCTGGCTGACCCTCCCCCTTGCTGCACAAGGTGGCCCTTCCCAAATGGGGTTCCACGAGCAGTTTTTCACCCCGCTTTGCCCTGCCAGGCCAGTCGGGCACCCACTGTCCACAGCCCAGAGGCAGTGTTGGCATGGGGCAGAATGGCTACAGCCTCCCGGGTCTCTTCTGCTGCCTCGTGTTTTACAGACAGGAGCAGGAGAGCATAGAGAGGCAGGTTTGCTGTCAATGAAACCAAAACCTCTGAGGATGTCTAATGTAGTTCTCGCTGGACAAGCTATTTTGTGCATCCTTTCCATTTTTGAGAGCATAGTTCAAGCACTGAGACTAGACAGGTCCGAGAGGTGCGATTAGTAGCAGCTTCCCGCACCACATCTCACATTCACTTCAAGCTGGGTGCTGCGAGACATCGCCTGCAGAGCAGAGCGGGGATCACACACAGCTACATGGAGGAAGGAGAACACACGTAAGTGCACAAAACCGCTACCACCACCAAACCAGGAACGGTTTTTACCAACTACACCCTTCCCTGGCGAGGGTAATGCTACAGCCTGAGCTGGGGCCAGCAGCAATACCACTGTGCTGCAGGAGCTCACTGCAGAGAGGAGCACGCTTGGTGATTTCACTGAGCAGGCACGTCGCGCACAAAGCACAGATGACAACCGCACGGGTCGCACAAGTACTGTTCTTTATTTCCTGGTGGTTTTTTGGAACGTGCCCTGGCTGCTCCCCAGGGAATCTGAGGGAGAGAGAACTCAAAACAGGAAATCTGTTGTACAACAGACAGGTTTGACGTGAGCTAGGCAATTTTTACATACAGGTAATTATTAATTGTTTTTAAGAATTCCAGTCCCACATGAAGTGTGGCTGGATGATCGCTACTGAAACACAAATACTAAAAACACCACCACAAACCGTAAAAATTAGGCAGCACTTTTGTAATACTGAAAATTCTCTCCCACCGGCAGTCGTTAGGAAGTAGCAGTAAACAGGTCCGAAGGTTTTTCAGTATGCAGGGCAACTACAACTAATGCTTTCAACAGGAAAGTCAACTGTAAAACAACAATTTCAGGTAGACTGTTAAATTACATCTAATTGGGAAAGGAGTTTCACAACAATTAATGTCACTTCAGCTCCTGGACCGAGCTGAATTTCTGTCTTTAATTAGAGGGCACATTAGGATGCCCACTATAGAAATAAGAATATTAATTTTCATCTCCTTACAAGTTGGAAACAACTTGATTAACCTTCAGGTATTTGTAGTAATGCATTGGTAAGTATGTCCATCTCTATTTTTAATAGAAATACCAGTGTAAGCCACATGAAGACCCCAGGCTGCTGAACTGGCAGGACTCCACTTGGGCTCAGTAAGAGCTCAGGAGCTGGCCCACCAGCAAGGTAATGAGAACATCACTGATGTTTCTGTCCAGAACAGGCATCCTTCTGTCCTCACGTACCACGTGTAATGCTGAATGCACATCGGCTGATGCTAAGGAAAGCATTTCATATTCTTCACGAATAATCCTCAAAATTAATTTTAGGAATTTATTTGAAATGAGACTGGCCATATTAGTTCAGGCAAAATACCCACACAGGTCCATAACCCTGCTCTACTCTGTCCTAAGGAGATGCCTATGGAGCCTCAGAAGAGGCAAGTGTGGACTGACAGCTCCCCTGCACCCTCACAGCCTCCATGGACCACAGCTGTTGGAGCATGGACTTCCAGATCTGTACCAAGATGATCCTTTGTGCAGCATGAGAAACACAGTAGTAAAGTACAAGCTCATATTCTCTCTCCTGCAAGCAATGCACTTATGAGCTGCTCAAGGATTTAAGATTTGCCCTAGCAGCTCAATTAGACAGATCCCATTGCACCATCGTGTTTCCATCCTCATGAGGAGGATCACAAGGGTCAGAAATAGGGTACCTTGAGTATATTACACATGACATAAATGATTTAAGAACTCTAAATCATCAGTCTTCCAATGTTACACAGTTAAGATGTCTCCATGTTTCAAAAAGACAAATTCTTACAAGAACAGACAGGATGGGCACACCAAAAAGGTCTGCCCATGTCTAGCATTGACCTTCAGTGATGAGCAGCAGTGGACACTCGGTGACAATCAAGCCTGCAGAGCACGGCTGAAGCGGTGCTTTCCCCGCTCCGTACCCTCTCACCCAGGCTGCCCTCCCCCGAGTGATCAGTCGGGCTGTTCGACTAATGGCACATTCCTGCTCAGTGCCATGTCACTGGTGTTAATGCACAACCCAAGTGAAGGGGAAGGTGAAAGGAGGGACAGAGAGGGGACAGGACAGTTTCAGTGTGTCTCAATTTTCACTGTTATACAGAGAGAATTTCAAACAAACTCACTGCCATGAAAATCAATATATTACGACACAAACTACTTAGAAACATGGGAGTAAAACCAGAGTGTTTGCCACAATACAAAGGCAGGTTTTGAGCCCTTTTGTTTTGCAGCACTCGTTCCTGCAATGCTGTTTACAGGAGACACTCTCCACACCCAGCTTACCACAGTCCACCTGAAATTTGATCAGCCTTCAAATGGACAAGGAATGGAAACAGGAGAACGAGAGAAGAGAAAACAAATCAAAAGGCTACCAATTAATTTTTGTCTCTTACATTGTTGTTCTTGTTCAGTTGGGGAAAGGCAATCTTTCCAAGTGAGTTCAGAAATGCTGCGGGCCCCTTCATCCATTCCTGTCAAGTCTTCAGAAAAGAAGGTTGGAAAATGCTAACTACAGGTAATGAAGCAGAACCACAGAAATTTCTAAACCTGGACATTCAGGGGAAAAAAAAAATCTGTACACAAGAATAAAGAAAAAATATATTTAGCAACATGTGAGTGAGCAGAGAGATCCAGATTGGAGGCCTGTTTTGCTCAAAAACTTCATGCTAGAGCACAATTGTAGGGAAACCTTTACACAGACACAACAAACAGAAGAGCGTGGGAGATGTGAAGGATAAAACCGGTGTCCTTGATCTGCTTTTTCATTGTGGAAAACACTCACACCCTTTTATAAATTTGGAAATAGAAGTTCGTTCTCTTTCTGCCCCTCTCCCTCTCTCCGTATTTTAAGTTACATATAATAGAAACTTAAAAGTAGCAGTATTTCTAACACTTTTTCAGATGAAAGGTAACAGACATTCTGTAACCCCTGTGCTGCTATCCTTTCTGCACCGCAGCCAAATGTACCAATAGAGCTCCGGCAGAGGTGTGAATTGCTTCCATTCATCCTCACCTAGTATTAACTTCACTGGTTAGCACTGGTATTCATCATCCTAAAGTCTACCTATTAGGATAGTTAGCTAATAGCCAGGCTAGTTAGGCTAATACTCAGGGATTAAAAACAATCACGTAGTGATTTCTGTAGCATTACAGGAATCGGCTGTAAAATTAACACCGTATTTCAGGTATTTTCTCAGTCACTTTTTTTAAGATGATGCACACAAACCCAACTGCCTGTGTACGAACCGAGCATTACAGTGCAGGGCAAGACTCAGCTTTTTCAGAGGGAAGAAGAAAGAGCAAAAGCTTAGCAAAACTTTGCCAACTTCCTGCACTTTCACAGATAATCTAAGTCTTCAGTGTTAAGTCTTGCTGGTTAGAGTTTAAAATAAAGTGACTGCAGTGATTACGAGTATTCCTCACTAGTATGCTACAAGAGTGTACTATAAATGAGAAACAATTTCCATAAAATTTCTAATAAATATTCCTCCTAAATTCTAGTGTCTGAAAAAACCCGACAGTTCATTCACACAAATGTAAGGTCTCCTGTTTTCCTAAAAAGTTTTGGATCAGTCAGACAGAAAAATCACTTCCTGGTGTACATCTGTCACTGCTTTCTCAAGTTATGCTTTTATAAAGTATTTAGCTTTTTACACTATGGCCAGAGATACCCTGAGTGGCTGAATCCCTATAGTATAACGCAGCCTGGGAAACACAGCTATGGGAGGGCAGCCACAGGCAGGGAAGCAGCTACATCTTGTTATCAGGAGTTAAACAAGCTGGGAGAACTGCGAGGATAAAGGCAAGATGGGGAGCCCCAACCATTAATACTCACACACCACTGAGAAAGTCTCATCGATCCCTTGATCAAAGGAGGCTGGAGACCTCTCAAGTTAGAGGCATCCCCTATGTGCCCAAACACTTTAACCTGCTGAAGCAAAACTGCTGGGTAAAGTGTGAGGTTTTATGAGAAAAATGTGCTATCTAATGGCTGCTCCTGCTCAAAAAGGTGGTCCTGCTCCTACAACCCCCCTCACTTTTCTTGTCCCCTGAGCGAGCGAGCTCAGGTCATTTTTTTGGCAGATAACACATCACGTCTCACAGTCCCATTGGTTTTCTGCTAGTTAAACACACTGACCAGAAGCCAGTGCCACAGAAGTAGTTGTGAACTTCTGGCCAAAAGTGAACATGCTGTTTGACACACTGACTAACTGTTAGATGGCTCATCTTGTGTCATGAAACCTCTGTTAGAAACTTTATTATAAAAATAACTGCAGTCTTTTCCAGGGATCCTTTTCTTTGGGAACCTACCCAAACTTCTGAGTTAGTTCCCAGGCCTCACCACAGATGTCTATTTCTATATTAAATTCACAAGTAGAAGAATATTCCCCAGGCAAAAAGGATTCCTGAAGCAGTAGCAAGCTGCACCACCTGGGTACCTTCAGGCCATCTATCAAAAATGAAAAGTATCTTACGGATCCTGAGAGAGCCCAGTGACCTGTTGGCACGAGAAATCTTAGTTTGTCAGCTCAGGAGGAGAGAAGGTGATTCCAACTCTGCTATTTGCTGTTCCTCCCTATTAGACAGGTGAGGATCAAAGCACGTTCAATCAGGGTTATGTTAAAGTTGGCACGTCAACCAGCATTTTCCAAATCCAACGTGACGTAATTGAAAAGGTTAATAGGACAGACCCACTGCTAAGAAGTTAGAAATGCCAGGCTCTGGGGCATCTCCCCTGTCTCAACTGATAAAACATAAGTCAACATATTAACAGAACTGTCCCAGCAGGACTTTCTAGCAATAGTCAACTAATTTGCTAACTGTGCACTTTATGGACAGAAAAACTTAACTGTCACTTACTAGCTGCTTTCATATCACATAAATGTATTACTTCGCTATGATTCACTTGTGGTTTATTCCACTTCTCAGATGGAAAAGTGCTAAGCTAAATTAAAAGAAATATTGCATCTGGAAATAATGAAGAACTTTCCCACTCTCTAAATCTTGCCATCTGAGGCTGAGGTCTAATTTCTTAACTTTACACAAGCCATTTCTGTGCAGGCTCAGCTTCCTTAGGGCATAAAGTCTCTGAAGAGAGGAGGCTATTTTAAAGACATCAGATCCCATCTGCCAGAAACAAATTTTAAAAACCTTACCATGACATCAGCCACTGCTTTCATTCTACTAATATGAGGAACTTTTGCAGTGGGCGCTCAATATGATATTTAACAGAGCCCAGCTGGTGTTGAAAATTGCATTCACATTTCATTTAGAGGAAAAAAAAAAAAGGATTATTCAAGGGTACATGGAAGTTGATAGAGATCTGAGGTAAAATTAGGGTTCCATAAACGTAAAATTTCCTTTGTCTTCAACAGAGGCAGAATTTCACCTTTCAAGCCCAAACCTTCTCTGACATACAACAGTACATAAAATATAGAAACACTCTATTTCAAATATGAAACACTTGTAAAAATGGGAGTGAGAGAGAAAAAGAAAAAAGTCTTTCACTGGGAGGAATACCGAGGTACACTGAATAATACTTAAAAGCAGATATTAATTGGAAAATGTCTACTATTAACTGTAAAATGGAAATACTTCCTAATGCTACTAAAAGCTATTATGCTAGACGGGCAAAGCCTTCTAATTTAAAAATTACTTCAGTATGATTCAAGTACACTGAAGTATAAAAACTGTATTTAAAAAAACGATTAACAAATACTGTCATGACGTGCCCATTAAACTGGGCTAAGGCAGTTGGTTTCTGGATCCACGTTAGGATAAATTAGGGTAAACACTTGGAATCAGAAGTTCTTAATATGAACTGGCTGAAATTTTGGAAGTTATTCAAGCAATAGAAGTCTTCCACGGTTTAGGATAATGTGTGCATTATCCTAAAGGCATACATCATGATTGATGTAATATCTATCCATCTCATTGTCTTTAAAAAGAGAAGATATTTCAAGGTTCTGCTTTTGTTCACCGTGTGCACTAAACCTTTTTTGCACTTCAGAAATTCTCAAGAGACCTTTTTACTCATCATGATTACATCGTTAAAAACTAATATTTTAGAATGGCAAAGACTAATTGTCCAATAACTGAAGAGAGTTACTCGAGATTAAAGAACGACACTAACGCAGTGAAAAAGAGTATTATTTCTTCCATAGCCAGCTTTGGTCAGTGTTTTCTTTAGGATGTCCAGCATTCATTTCAGTAGTTTTGACACGTCTCTGGTTCTTGCTGTCCTTCTGAAGCTCAGTTCAGTGACAATAAGCTGTTACTGGTCAATCCAATTGAAAATTATTAGAATTAAACTGAGAAGGCCAACACAAATGCCAAAAATAACCAATCCACATGCCTGTGAAAAGAAAAGCAAAAATTAATGTTTTACTGAAGGAAGCATGTTACATTCTAAGGCTTATAACTAATGATGAAAAAACCTGTAAGAACAGGTTTAAAGATTATTTTAAAAGACACTATTTAATGTTTCAAATTACTCAGTCTTCAAACACAAGGTATCTGCTTAGGGAGAAACTAAACTAAGCCTGCTCTGGGATAGTTTCATTGGGAACTCTCAGAGCAGTCTGGTTTGCTTGCTCACGCTATCCGTCTGCAAAAAAAACCAAAACACAACCCAAAACATTTGCCCTTTACAACTCAACAAATTAAGAAACTGTATTTGTATTTTACTCAAAATACAATTAAAGTTACAATGGATTCTTTACATTTTTGAATAGCCAGATGATAATAAAACTACAGTTCAAGAGACAGCAGCTTGCTGGCCCCAAATCTGCTGGAACTAGTCAAGACTTAAAATGGTCAGAGAGCATCATGAGTAGGTTTTCTTTCCAATTCCCTACTTTGTCACTACAAGAGCAGCCCTATGAATCACCAGAATGGCAGAAGGACGATGTAGGAATGGTTTGTCAGCATTTTAGCCACTGTCATGAAGTTGCTCTGCTGAGCAGTGGTTAAAATGAAGACAAACAGTTACAGTGCAAAAAGCAGGCTGCTGCACAAATTCCAGCTAGAACTGAACCTACCACAGGAAAAGAAAAAACATAAAGAGGAGGGAAAAAAAAGGAAGAGGGGAAAAAGAAATGTTTTGAGAAGGCTTACATAGAAAACAAGCATAAACACTGCTTCACTTAAATACAGTTTGGCTTTGTCCCAGCTGCCCAGACAACATCAGAGTAATGCGTAAAAACTGAGTAGAAATTGGATTAAAAGTCAACATCTGAAAACTATAGAGGAAAGCATGTATTCAGATCAACTGTCTGGCATACAGACATACTGCTAGTCAAAAATCTATTGTGAAGAGGGAGTTTCAGAAAGACCAGAGCTATCATGAAGGATAAGAGAAAATTCTCACAGATTTTGTGAACTGCAATGAAAACAAGAACTTTACCCCTTGGACTACGTGCTCTACAGTGTATTAAGATGCATCTGAAATGAGCCTGTTTAAATATAATTAGCACACATGAAAAAAAAAGCATACCCCAAGTTTCTGTGGTGATATAAAGTCCTCTCTGCTAAGTTTAAGATAAAATAGTCCAGGATATACAAAAAGCAAACACGTTGATGTGGTTGAACCTTTAAAAAACAGAAAGGAAGATTTTACTTAGAGCAAGATCGAAGTATAGTAGCTTAGCATAATACTGAATTTTTTTAAAAGTTAAAAAAAACCCAAACAACCACCACAACAACTTACCAACTACTCCAAATACATTTTTAATGTCTGGCACGTACATTGCAAACAAAACAACAATTGTATTCAGTGTTAAAGTGACAAGGATATGGCAAATCCACGACACAGGAAGATGAGAGAAAAATACCATCAACACAGCTTTCCTTGCCTACATAACACATGAAGAGAAACATTGCATGGGTAAATACATACATATGCATACATTTTAATCCTATCTCATTTTCATACACTTAAGAATCACATCATTCCAGATGTGAAAGAACAGTTTAAAAAATCAAAATGCAAAAAATTTAGTTATAGTTAAATGTTTTGGTTTTCTGTAGCATAGTTTACTTTAGTATTAAAGAAGTATTCATCATGTGGCCATTAGTCTTAAGGAATTACTCCTTTTTTGCAGGGACAAAAGAAAGTCTGGGGGATAACGCTTTGTCTCTTTGAGCATGCTTGGTAGCAAATGTCAGCATGTTGCCAACTGATATGTAATTTATACACTACTTCTATGTACATAGTTTTCCATGCACCATTTTTTTTGGTCCTAATTCAATGAATTTTCAGTTCTACCATGGTATTGATAAATTAAAGTAGGTTTTTTTTTGTGAAATAGGTCAATATGTGTTTTTAATTTACAATTAAATTGAGTTTTCAAGTATAAGTTTGTTTGTGTGTGGGTGCATGCGTGTAGAAAGGAAAAACCAAGTCAGCAAAACTCAATTTAAGGGGGAGGGATCAAACTAAGTAACCTTTAGAAGTTCTGAATTCTCTAAATTCAAAACAATGCCGTGGGCTAGTTTTAATCTGAAATCTGTCTCGAGCACAAATTAGCTTGGTGGTTAGTTGTTACTTTGGAGCTCTCATGGAACACATGCAAATATGTGGTCTTTGATCAATCACTTGACAAGTGAATAAGATACACAAGACTAGATGTGACTCAAACATTGCAGTCTGCAAAGCATTAGCGTTACCATTGCTTACGCCAGCTTCAAAACGTCCGGGAGTACTTACTGGGAAGTGGATTAGAGGGACCGTCAAAAGCACAGCAAACAGGATGGCTACTTTAACAGTCATGATGACAGTATCATGTGGCAGGTACCTGCTGTAACCTTGTAGCAGTTCAGAGTCCACTTTGTCTAAAAAGAAGAAAATTAATTGCTTTGTTAATCACTTCATAACAATTAGCAACACATATTAAGCTTACATTCAAATTGATCAATTTGCTTGGGACTAATGTGGAGTGGAAGGGGTTGCAGACACACATCACTTTGGCATTACTGGTACCCCAGGATACACAACCTGGAGAAAACTGAAAGAACTTCAGGAGGCAAGTGTTTGTAGAGCCTCTGCTGAAGCGGAAGCTACCTAAAGACACAAATACGAAGGAGAAAGCATTACAAAGAAAGATGATGTGACATGAAGCCAAGTATACAGTAAAACTTGTTCTATGTGTCTGAAACAGTCAACACTAGATTCTTTTGGTTGAACTAGAAGCCAGAAACAAATTAATTTTGCTAAATTGGCTGAATTGTTTGGTTTTTTTTTTTCTTCCCCCAGAAACATTACGTGATATGCAAGGTAAAATTGCATGATTCGAAAGAAAAGCTGCAATTCTAATTTAAAGAAAGAAAGATGTTCAGAACTATGCTAGTGTATGTGCTTTTACTGGTTATAGTTAGTAATATATTGCTGGATGACACAGAATCAAGGAATCATTTTGGTTGGAAAGGACCTTTAAGATCATCCAGTCCTACCGTTAACCCAGCACTGCCAAGTCCACCACCATGGAAAAGGATCATTAGCATCAGTTATACTTCTAAAATATATTTCTTATTTTTTAAAAAAAAACAAAACACCACAAAATGATTGACAACTGAGACTGGTTTTTCCCTATGCCAAATGGGGAGACAAGTGCAACACAAGGGCACCTGCAGGCTGTCAGTGTGGATTCTTACAGCACCCAGAGAGTAACAGAGGACGGCACTGGCAATGCACCCAACCAGGCCAAACACTTAAATGACAGCTCTGTTTTCTTCACCAGTAAGAACCTCGTGTGCTGTCCACCACGTGCATATTTAGCTTTGCAAAACTGAGTCTGTCCTGGAATTACTATAGTACCGTATACTATGGATACACCATTGTAAGCATTACTTTCACAGAATCACAGAATCAATCAGGTTGGAAGAGACCTCTGGGATCATCGAGTCCAACCGTTGCCCTGACACCACTGTGTCAACTAGACCATGGCACTAAGTGCCGTGTCCAGTCTTTTCTTAAACACCTCCAGAGATGGTGACTCCACCACCTCCCTGGGCAGCCCCTTCCAATGTCTAATGACCCTTTCTGAAAAGAAATTCTTCCTAATGTCCAACCTGAACCTCCCCTGGAGAAGCTTGAGGCTGTGTCCTCTTGTCCTAGCACTAGTTGCCTGGGGGAAGAGGCCGACTCCCACTTCACTACAACCTCCCTTCAGGTAATTGTAGACTGCAATAAGGTCACCTCTGAGCCTCCTCTTCTCCAGGCTAAACAACCCCAGCTCCCTCAGCCGTTCCTCGTAGGTCAGACCCTCCAGACCCTTCACCAGCTTGGTCGCCCTCCTCTGGACTCGCTCCAACACCTCAACATCTTTCTTGAAGTGCGGGGCCCACTTTCGTACTATACAAGGCTGAAGTGGGGCAAAAAGTGATGCATCAGTGATGAGTCCTTCGCCTTTGACTTTTGCCCTTTTAAGGTGAAAATTTCCACCAAGTTAACAGCAAAAGTCAGAGCCCTGACTTTTTTTTTTTCCCCGGCATACTTTGACTCCATGCTTTTTTGGACTTTCAGAATGGACCAAAATTTCCACCAAAGTCCAGTCGCTGTATGAAGCTCCAAATTCACAGAAAACAGAATAAACCATCTGAACCACAGAAAGATGAAGCATGTCTCACTTCAAAGAGGGAACCCTTTTTTTGTTTTCAATTTAAAATAAAATGTTTTACATTTTCTTGGACTGGTGTTTTAAGAACAGGGAACAGATTCTCTCTGTTTAAATAAATAAGTTAATTAAACAAGACAACCAAAAAGTGAAAAAAGGAGAAGCAGCTTGCAAGGGGCAGGAGGGGGAATCTCTTACAGACATCCACTGTTGATTCCAGCGTTTTAGGCTCTTGAGTCTGAGAGTTACTAAAAGAAATCAGGCTTGCAGAAAACCAGAAATGTTCCCAGTGAAACAGACTAAAAGGCTGTGCTCAAGACCGGGTCTTGTCCCAAAGAAATCAGAACAGTAAAGGTAACAGGAACTGCGATGGTTTCTAGGACTACTACCGTTTTTCTTTTTCCCCCTTTTTTCAATCATCTGGAGACAGATGGTTATCCTGCACTGCCTGCTGAATCTCTCAGACTCTTCTCAGAGTGGCACTCAAAATCATATTTTCCTACAAACCAGAGACAGTCAGGAAACAGTAATAGTAGCCTATATGCTATCAGAGGTTTCAATACTCCCCATATAATTTTTCACAGGATTCTGAGTGTCAAGGGAACATTTTCAGACAATTATGGTCAGACATATACTTATACTTGGGGAAAAAAGGTGCAAAATTCCCTAAAAATATGGAATTATTAGCTGCTGAAAGCCAATATTCTTGGTGCTTTGTCAGACACTATCTCAACCCCACGATCAAGAAATATAAAACACTGAAAGGAGACGAAATCCTAATCAGAACACTTTTGTCTTACTGTCTTACTGTCCCTTGTAAGAATTTTTATTAATTCCAATCAACACAGGTTAGCAGGTGATCGTCTCATAAAAAGGGTGACTTTTCAGAAGACATTAGAAGAATCCTCATAGATGACTGTGATGCATTTATGTGACAGCATTTGTATGAAACTACTCCAGAAGGCAGATCACCAAGTAGAGGCGATTCCATTTGACAATGTGTGCTAACGGGAGCAAAACACACCGTAACACAAATTTACAGCAGGATACACAGAGCCAAATGACATTTCTTAGAAAAGCATCACACTGTGAGGTTATATGACAGGATACTAAAACTGCTCTATGAAATAGACACTCACCTACTTCTGCCAAGGTTATGTAGAGAAGGGTTCTGGAATCTTTCTGTGTGCTTGGGAAATGCAAGAATACCAGACAGACAAAGCCATCTATGTTTAAACTCAACTAAAAACTGTACCCAGAAGTATTCAGAAGTCCAAATGCAGTTATTAAACTGAAGCACACTGCCATGTAAACTCTACAGCAAATGAAAATTAAAGATGTCTGTAGAATTTTGTAGGGCAAGTGTCATACCCCACCCACTTTTCTGTTTGGTAAATAAAAAGGTGTATTTACTTCATAAAGCACTATGTAGACAACATCTCCACAAAATGTGCATTTCTTGGTTCAGTTCATGTATCAAGCAGATACTGTCTCTGGCTTGGGAACTGCAGGCAACACAAATTATTGAAGATGGGAAGCATGTACTAGGAAGCCCAGGTCAAAGCTTATCCTTTTACATTTTTAAATCCTTCCCTAGTCTTTTGCCATTGCCTTCCACTGAAGTCAAGACACAAAACATGGTTTTAAACTGAAAGAGGGTAGATTTAGATTAGATATTAGGAAGAAATTCTTTCCTGTGAGGGTGGTGAGACACTGGCCCAGGTTGCCCAGAGAAGCTGTGGATGCCCCCTCCCTGTCAGTGTTCAAGGTCAGGTTGGTTGGGGCTTTGAGCAACCCAGTCTAGTGAAAGGTGTCCCTGCCCGTGGCAGGGGGGCTTGAACTAGATGATCTTTAAGGTCCTTTCCAACCTAAACCATTCTATGATTCTGTGATTCTATGAAAACTAGATGGACACTTTCTCTGATTCAGACCTTCTAATTTTCTTATGTTCCCTGTCAATTTTTTTCCAGAGTCCTCTAGTTTGGCTTTACATTACACATAAAAAAAGGCACCATGAAGAAGTTACTTTGTGCAATCCTTTAAAATAAAGCTTTCCTAAATTGAATGATTCACGGGAATTTTTTCCACTTCCAGCAGATTTCTAGAGAATAGCTTGCTGTGGGTCAAATTCCCTCATAAAAAGCAACAGCCTCAGTGCTACTTAGAGACGACAAATGTGTTTGGGTATCATAGGTTTACTAAGTGATAAATGCTGCTGGAAGACATAGCCTTAGAACAGACCTTTCAAACTTTTTGGACAAGCAGACTATTATCAGATCTCAAAATTTCCCACAGATCATGATAAATCTTTTCCCAGCTTTTAAATGAAAATATTACACAGCCTAACATATAGTAGCAATCAGTAGTCTAATAGCATCAGAGAACATCAACAGACCATCAGCTACAGTTTAGAGAGCAATATCTTGCCTGTATAGCATGTTAGGGCATAAACCCTGCAAAGTTTAGCTACATTACATGTTGAGAAGTCAATGAGACTGTAATGCTTTGCAGTTTTAGGCATATTGTTAAGTCTTCACAGGAATAAGATTTCTGAGGATTCAAGTGTATCAATGCTCAAACAAGCCTAAAGTACTCCAGACATAATGCATTTATCATTTATTATTAGCCTTAATTCTAAAAAGAATACTTGAAGAATATACTTACCATAAAATGTCAGGTACCCAAACAGAGCAGACATAAAGTAAATTAGGAAACTCAGACCAATTCCTGTGACAGTTACATTCTGCATTCTACTTTTGGATGGACTAAAACGCAAAAAAAAAAAAGAAAATGAGTGTTGCTTAATCTGTACTGTGGACTATTACACACAATGCAATCTATTTGCCTCATAACAAAGCATCGCCTTAATTGATGGCCACAGAGTATTTGCTGAGGCCTGTGCTGTCAGTAATATTTAGGGTTTTTAACAGTATTTTTAATCTGGTAATTAAAGGGCACTGCTCATGCAGACAACTAACATTGTCCACATCTTGTAGGGAATTTAGACATACCAGAGTATCTTTTAAATCAAAATTTTGATTTATACAGGATGATATGTATTCAGAGCCAGGAACAGAATCTGGGTCAAAAAAACCCACTGAATCAGATGTGGCCAAACGCAGATTCAGTTATAGCAATAAAAATTAACTGGTAAGTACCTTAGCAAATGACCTTTTTTCTCCAGATTGTACAGGCCAGGATAATGTACTGACACTGATGATGGAACCATATTTGCTACTTTTCTCTCCTGTAAGAGAGGAAAAGCCAGTACAGACTAAAACTGTACATTTCCCAAAAACGTGAAAGCTACTTAGTTTGCATTGTTTGATGGCACTGACTTGAAAATAAAAATTATTCAAGATTAATTTAGAAAAATTATTACAGAAATACTATTATTCTATTTTAATATTGCATGTGTTTTCATACATTACCTTCGGAGCTCACAATAGATGGGTAAGACCGAGGTATGGCAGAGAAAAGAGAAGGCCATAGTTGGTATTGCATAAGCACTCTGAAATAGAAGAAAAACATCTTGTAAGTTGGTTGTTATTACAGATGGTTGGAAAAATGTCTGGATGAATTCAGAATTCAGTTCAAGCATTGGAAGTCAGTGGAAATCTTTCCACAATAATGCTTTGAGATAAATCTCCACAACACAGAATGGTGTCTCTGAATCAATGGACCTTTTCAACTAGTACCTCTTCAAGTGATGGTCATAGCTTACTATTTCATGATCAAGAGAGGTCATGCTGTCTATAAGCCAACAACTGAAAGATTATTTTTTAGCTATATTGAGGCCAAGTACTTAGGTAAAAAGAGCAGGATTTGCCCCAGAGTCACTGTTATCATTCATGAAATTTTCTAAGAAGGTTTCTAAATTCCAATGTCTATAGCTCCCTGTCAAATTACTGATTCCTTCATGCTGACTTCACTAATTTCTTATTACTCCTTCATAAAAATTTGCATACAGCATCCAGAGAATATAACATCCTTTGGCATCTAGAGTTTTAAGATAGTTATGTAATTAAAGTTGCAACCACACAATTAGTGGTATGTTATTCCAAAAACTTGTAATAGAAGAGATGAATCATCTAGTACAGCTTACTTCAACTGCCAAATGGAATAAGCTGAACTATAACAAACACTTTCATGCCGACATAATCAGGTCCATACTGGTAAAAATATGCCACTTTCTATTGATAAAGTTAAAATTGAAAAAGAAGTAGAGATGAGTCCCAATTCTTCAAAGCACAAAAGGCCAGAATCTCATGGTAGATGTTTCTGGTCAAAGCAAAATTTCTTCTTTGATCTACAGGTAACATTTGTCTCATGTTTGAAGTGCCCAAGCTTTTTTTTTTTTTTTTTTTTTTCTTTTTCTTGGGACACTGGGGGTGGATTTTGTTTTTTTCAGACAAATGCAACCATGTCCCTCCTAAATTCAACTATGCTATAGGCCTGTCTCAGATTTATTCTTCCCTTTTTCCCTTCCTCTTCACCCTACACAGACCAAAGTTCTACACTATACTTCCTCTCCTTCAAGCCTTGATGGGTGGTGACATGATTTAAATGCCACATTAATTAACAAATACCAGAGCTGGCATCCAATGAAATGCACAAGATTGCATTAGGTCTGAAGAATTAGCTTCAGGTAAGAAAAAAACAAGGTTAGGTCCAGACAGCTTCAGGAAACCTGTTCTACCTCACAAGGAACTAAAAGTGCTCACACAGTCAAGTAGCACTGACTTCCACCTGAGGGCATATTAAGTTGGCTGGATCCGACTGCATCATGAGGCTGACCACCACTGCATCTGTTATACTTTGTACTTGGGTCATATTAGCAAAATGTTTTCATAAATGCTAACTTGGACAGCCAGCCTTCATATAAAAAAAGAAAAAGTGAGACTGGATAACACTTGGCAGCAGGTATAGGAAATATTTCAGCAGCCTATAAACTAGTTTTACAGAAGAATAGGTTACCCTGGATAGCGTTTAAACACCAATTCTTTAAAAACCACCACCCCCCTTTAAGTTTGCTTCAATACAGATTACCTCTTTTGAAAGATGAAAGAGCTTTGCTTTACAATCCCCAGTAGAATTTGAAACCTGTAAGACATACATGCAAAAAAATGGCATCATGAAAGAATAAGCCCAAACCACAGACATGAAACATTCTAGTTTCTGTGATGATTAAGAAAAGAAGGAATTCAAATTACAAGTAATTCTGAAAGTGTTAATGTAAAGAAAGCATTACAGTTACTAATAAAATTAGAAGAACTTCAAAACAGCATGCACTTTACCTGTAAAGTCTCTATGGCACTATTTAGAGGTAGAGGACAAGGTATCGACCATTTTTTTATCATAACCTGCAAAGACAGCATATTTAATGCATGAATGATACCCTAAAAATCAGTTTAAATGTCGATATACATAGCTAATATCAGACTGTCGGTATACAAAGCAGGGAGCTACGCCCATAGTAAATTAACAGGCTTGACTGGTAGATACTTAGGCCACAGGAAGGAGACTTGACAGAAGAACTTGTCAGTGCCATTCCATACAGCTGCTTACTGTGCACAGCTGGCAGCCTTATGGCGTGCCTATCTGGATGTGGTGCACTGAAATGAGCTCTGACATTAACTGAAATACAACCAGCACTCCCCATTCACTCTCTCTGTGCTCCACACTAACTGCCTCCCGTACAGAATAGCTGCTGTGTTAGCTATCCCAGGCTCCTTCCCTAAGCAGACAGGCCCTTAACAGAGATAGAGCAGAGCCTAGGGCTAATCTTAAAAGGCAGAAACATATGGTTTGGACTAGAAAGCAAAGGAAAAACAATAAATGCAATTATTGTCCCAGAATGTCATTGGGGCTTTAGCTACACCCTGCTGGTTTAGGGACTGCCAAGTAACAGGGCTGAAAATCAAAGGGAAATTAAAATAAGAAATGTTACCTCCCTTTTCAGGAGCCTAGTTTAAAATGATAGTTGCATTGCTCTCCTCACCCTAATTAATTTCCTATTGTAGTTGCCTGGCTTTAGAGGTTGTAATTCTTTTGAAGCCTAGAGCAAATAATTAAAAACTTAATTAAAGACTCAGATTCACGAGAAGAATAACATGGAAGAGAATGCTTCTCCTGGCTCAGAGAACTACTTCTTGCTTGCAGCCAAGTGGTGTTTCCCAGAGGATAAGGATTAGATGCTCCCTCTTGCCACCAGTGCCAGGAGAAGCAAACAAATGCTACCTCCGGACAAAATGCAGGGAAAGGAAACTGTGGGTACACGGCACGCTGAGTCCATTGTGGCAATAACACACGTCTTAAATTGCATGACTAAGAACAACTCACAACAACTCAAGGTGTGGAACTAGGTAGTAGCTTGCTCAACGGCAGTCTACAAACTTTGTGAAAAAGGACGATCAACGGAAATCCTCCAGCCACGTTTCTGACACTAAACTGGCACTGCTTTGTACCAGGAGATCTGTTCTTACCTCCTTATTGATTGGCTAAACTGCCTCCTCTGTGCAATGTGAACTGGAACCTCACCTGAGGAAGGGTGTAAGAAGGCACAAGAACATGCTGGTAGTACATCAAGAAGTTCAACCGAACAGCGAGCAAGCGAGAAGGGGGAAAGGACCAAACACTAAAATATAACTTGGGCCTGTACCGTACATACGCATGACTGTCATGTGGGTCACCCCTGCTTCATCTCTTTCTTGTGCACCAAGCAGCGAGAAGCTACAGGCTGAGGCACGGATGCAGACTGCTGCTGCTGTAGTACCACAACCACGGGTGCACGGCTGTGCCACCTCCCCGGGAAGCCCAAGCCTGTTGGCTAGCTGAAGACATTTATGATGCTGAGCAAGGTGGCAAATATTTTTTCAAGGAGACCTCTGTGTATTTAAAGGCACTCAGATAGGGGAAATAAAGGAAAGGCTTTGAAGGCTCCAAAGTAGGCAGCTTTGTGGGAGCTTTGGTTAAGGTTGGAACAGGCTTCCTAAGGAATGAAAAGGGGCATGAAGCTGAAGGACAAGCTTTGGGGAAAGTAAAGTGTGCCTGGCAGTGGTGTGGGCAGGGTTCCCTGCAAGCTAAAGAGCAAAGATATACATAAACATTGCAGAGGGAGGACAAGACAAGCCAAACCTAAAAAACTGAAGAACATTTTTCTAAAATGAAGTTAATACAGGTTAAGAACAGATTGAAATGGAAATAAGGGAGAGAAAATAAAATGCACTAGGTGCACTTAAAACCTGGAATTATATTTGACTACCTACTTAATTATTCAAATCTATCTGGGTTTCCAGTTGTAGTCTACTCCCTATTTCTCATGAGGACCCTCCCAACAGGAAGAGATTTTTAAATTGGCAGCACAGCCCAGTCAGCTGAGCAGTCATGCAGACAGCACAATCTTCTTCTGGAACTTTAAGCCAACTTCAGATAAACAGTGTCTTTTGAGTTCAACAAACATTTGGCTTTAAATGAAAAAATCCTAAAACCTAAAGAGAGCTTTTAGTGGAAATAGGGTATTTTAAACCCACACCAAAAACACTGCTAAAAATAAAATTACAGGCTCAAAATGTTCTAATATTCTCAGCGATGTTGCTTTTTGTATCCTGTGGAGGGAAAACAGGAATCTCTATTCCAGCAGTACTGACAGCACTGAGCAAAGAGGAGCTATAACATCATTCATTGCACATGGCAGGTTCCCAATCTGCATCACATTTTGTTCTGGGAATATAAACAAGAGATTTAGAAAAACACCATCAGGAATCATTAACACCTTTGTTGAACAAGCTACCAATAGGGCTGTCTCCACAAAAAAAAAAGAAAAATCTGTCTTTAGTCTTCATCAATATTCAATATAGCAAGAGGGGAGGAAATTAAAAAAAAAGTTTAACTATCACATTTAATTTCTTTTCACTCAGGATTCAAGTGAATTCACTTTTTTTTCCAAGTGAGGACTACAACCAGCATATCAACTTTAAAGGAAAAGATAGGCACAGATATACATGGCCTCAAAGCCCCACAGCAGAGCACAGAGAACAAAGAGCAGTCTCCAGACCTTTTGCTCAGTGCACTCACTAGACCATACTGACCAAGACATATGCTGTCTCTTGTACCTATCTTTTCTGCAGGCTGTATTAAAACTGTGGCTTGCTGGCAAAAAGCTGAACAGATGGTGTGCACTTGAAAATGCACAGAATTATTGTATATGCAAAATATAATTGTATTACTTCCATATGACTAACACACTTCTCTTCTGGAACAAATTAAAACGTATCTGCCATACAGAAATTAACATTGTGCAAAATAAAACACCATTTCAACAGCACATATCACCCACTTCAAAGCAATTAGATATGAAAACTAAACCGCAGTTAATGCCTTTGAGTTTCAGTGCCTAAAGAAGTCAGAGAAAATACTCTGTGAAGAGTCTTAGTTTTCTTTAACTATCCATAACAGCTTTTAAAAATGTTGACCTCAATTAGATTCACTGTGGCTGCTTCTTTGTCACTGAACAACAGAGAGTAAGCACAAAATTGTAACCATTTCATAAGAAATCCAGTAGTCTGGGCTCCTTCATTTGAACGTTCTACCTACTTTTTTGATCCCAGCTTGACATGTCTGCACTCAAGTCTTGCTTACACACTTGCCTTTTCTGAGCCCAAAATTGTTTTCAAATGCATCCACCCATTACAACAGCTTTCTTCAGAGATGCATACACATTCACACTGAAATCCAGGAGATGAACTTGTTTTAAAACTCTTACAACTACCTTCAGCCAAAGGCCTATTTCAGCATTATTGTTAGTACCTTTTTTTTTTTTTAAAGATAAATTTTAGGAGAGAGGTCAAAAGTTAAGGTAATTTATAAATATTACAGATGAATTTCCATTAGCTCTGGAGAGGCTGTGGCTGCTCCTCAATGCTCAGCTTAGGAAGAATACTTCCCAAGGTCCTACAAACACTGCAATTCTCCAGGGATACCCTAGGGAGATGTTTTGACAGCTTTGAAGTTTGGTTTTATCACATGGTTTAGTTCCTAATGGATTGCCTTGGTCTCCTGGATGGCATATTTGTTCAACTTGCCTTCAACTCTGTTTATCCCTTTGTAAAACAGGTATTAAATGCAAGTCAGTGCAAGCCAGGATGACAAGGGAGAGGGGGAACGTTTTACCAGGCTCCCAAATAAGATTCTTCTTTCTATACCTAGATGACAGAGTGCGAGTCGCTTGGTTGTACTACATATTACACATGTGCATTAACACACTTTTTCCCTGTAAAAAGAAAAATAGTGCAACTTAAAGGCACATTTTCCCTCTTAGATCTGCCTAGAGGGTCTCACTTTTGATATTTGGAAACATCTACCTCACAGGGGCCTTGAAAGGGTGAACATCAGGGTCAAAAACCCCCATATGGCTCAGAGAAAAGAACTTTTCCTTTCAGCGGGAAAGAAGAATAAGGTCATTGACGTATTAATGAATCTTGTAAACTGCCTTAATGAAGTTCTAGTTTTCTTTGCCTTTTTTTGAACTCTGTCACTCCATTATACATGTAAATTTAATTTATTTGGAGTATATTAAGTTTTCTTCTGCACTAGTTGCAGTAAGTAATAGTTAGAAGCTAAAAAAACAGAATTCCATTCCATTCCTAGTAGGGAAACAAAAGTATATGTGCCAGCTCCCTTCACTGCACCGTCAGCAAAACAAAAATATTGTTACATTTACCAGTCCAAAATATAATTATTTTAAATCTTTTCACATGCTTGAAAGTTCATAAACATTTCCATGCCTCAGCAAAACAAATGCAATCTGTCCAAGCAAGCACATACTGAACTTAAGAAAAACTCTAAATTTCACATAAAAAGTTAAAGGGGGAAGGGAAGACAATTCATTTCAAAACAGGCTTATGAAAACATTCAAACAATAAGAAAAAAAAAAAGATAAGCTGTGCACAGATTTTTAACTTACCACAAGAGCAAAGTACACCATAAAGAAAAATGATAAACTACTTGTGTAGCCAAGAAAGCCTGTAAAATAACAGTAAAAATAAAAGAGAATTTATAAGGAAAGTGATCCTAACGTACAGCTAAAGCTTTACATTTTAGGCATGTTTTCTATTACAGTGCTTGGTTTCTGGGGCTTAGGACTCAGAATAACAACATTCCAACTGCCTGTCACAGATCATTTATGTAGTTTTGTAGGGCAGAATTAGAACTGGCTTACCACTAATGGCACACTGTAAGTAAATGCAGCTCTTTAATGTTCTGCTGTAAAGATTTTATTTTAGTATTGCAGACAAAATACTACTGCAACCCAAGTAATAGGTTAACTAGGCAGGGCTGGAAGGCAGAACACACTACAGCAACTTAAGTAATCCCCACCATCACCAGCCCCCTGCCAGTTCAAATAAATAAATAACCCATTAAGGTTTTAAAGTCTTCAATTGTAATTGCTACTAAAGTAGAATAATATTCACTTCTCTCCTTTAATTACTCACCAATTTTAGGAAGAAGCGCAAGAGGAAAAACAATGCAGACTGAAGTAAGCAGCAGCAGCAGTCTCCCATCAAGGTACCAAGACCTGTTGGAATATCTATTTATTACTGATACAAAGCTCAAGAGTCCTAAAATACATGTTCTACTTTAAAACCACGACTTTATACAAAATAACCACTAGGACAAGAAAAATAATTTCCAGTCTCACATGCTATTTACATGAATTTGTACTCCTAGTTTCTATATTGTGATTAAAATAGAGTTCCCAGATAACGAGGAAGCAGAGCACCATCCCATAACGAACCAGCAATGCAGGCAAAGTTCCATAGGCAAGTGTCTGCATGGATCAGGGGTCTGATGTGTGTAAAGTTATTTCTCAGCAGCACAACATGCAAACCCCTGCCTTTATTCAAAGCAATGATCAGAGGGCAAGGCTATTTCATACTTCACAGATTTCCAACAGAAGTACTTATCTAGTACGCTACATGTATTGAATTGGATTACACTGAGTTGCATATTTACACAACTGGAAGAAACAGCAACGTTAATTCCCACTTACTGCTGAACTTCCCTGCCAGTTTATTACTCCTACATGACCTCAGTTCCTTACCGTTTCCAAGAGGTGTGAAAAAGAAAGCTAGACTACCCAACCTACTCGTTTGGAAATTCAGTTCTGTTTTCTGAAAGTACCAACTTTCTCTTCCACCCAAGTTTCATTACACCTATCATCACAGGGTTCAAATAACAGAAGAAAACAACAAGTAAATCAACTTCCAGTTAATTTCAAATTATGTTTGCTGTCCAGAGGTGATATAAGAAAGAACAGCAATAAAGAGGACTTTCTTACCTTTAACACTGCACAAAGTGATTTCTTTGTAAACTGACTCATTCTTTGCATACATCCACACAAAAATTAAAGGACAGGAGGGATGGAAATCATGCAAATGAAATCTGCTATAATGTTTATACATAAAACTATACATATCAAAAAAAGCATTCTAGAAGCATATGAAGTCTTGATGCGTTTAAAATCTATCCCAAGTATCAAAATCTCATCTCCAAACTGATGTAAGTACAGATGTATAAGTTGTTAAGAAACAGAAACATCTTGAGGGTGGCTCCTCCTAACCTGGTAATAACCATATCCTGTACTGATAAACATCTTGCACATCAGCCTCCGATTTACTACCTATAAACACCCTGGCCTTTGACCTTCAAGTTTATTTAGTCCAGGATATGGTTAGCACCTAATAAACAGGCAGCACCTCAAGTTATCATAAGGAAAGTAGCATATCACCTGTGTTAAAGAAAAATTACCATATACATATATTAACTACTGTCACACATCGTGGACACCACTTGTGTCACTCATTTGAAAAAACATGTAATATAAATGAGAAGAAAAATTTCAAGGTTGAGGGCATCTTCGCTGTATCAAAAATCAAAGTAACCTTTAAGTAATAATGTTTATATTAAAAATTACTCAAAATACATCACTCTTCAAAGAAACTGTATTACTATCCTAGGTCTGCTACTGCTACAGTGAAAAAGCAACTTTGCCAAGATCAGCTCCCTGCTGCAATATTCTCCATGTTGTTAACATTTAGCATTCAAACAGTTTTAAACTTTTTCTTTCTTTCTAGTATGGTGAATGTTCATATTAGGAGCAACAGTATAACAGCAGTAGGCAAAAGTATAAAGAATGCTGCACTATGTGTAAGGTTAACTAAAATGCCTGAGTTATGTACATGTGGGACCTCTGTTTCAAGTCTCCCGATTCTAAGAATGCAGCAAATCCACAGTTGCCATCGGAGCTCACAAGCTCAGCAGGCCAGAGAAAAAGTTATTTTGGTCACTTTATGGTAAATGAAAAATCATTTGTGAGGGAGTGGGAAAAAAGAGAGAGGAAAACTGCAATGAGGTAATGGGAAGCAGAAAAAATAATGTTGTAAATTGTTTCATTTTGGAATACCAATATCTTATTTAAAAAGATCTCAAAAAACTCAATAGTGGACCATTTACTGGTTATCAAAAAATGCGTCCATTTTTTCCCCAAAATACTGTTGTAGAAATGCACTTATTTTCCAAAGGCAGAATAAATGTTTTTATATTGCCTTTAAAATCAGTTTGATCTACAAATTTAATCCCATATGATAAAAGCGTTCCAAGTATGAAATATGGAATATAAATCCTTGACTCTACTGAAAATGCTTTGGCACGCAGATGTTCCTCCTCCCTATCCCATATTTTAACTAAAAGCAGACATTTATAAATCGCTTTAATTTCATTCTTGAATGCAACAGAACAAGAGATTCATATGTTCTAAATTAGGATCTTACTCTCAGTCCATATCAATTATATAACACACAAGCAAGACAACTTAATTGCATCAATCACATCCTCCTGACAGGGTCATTAAATGTTAACAGAGGGCTCACAAATTACAACTTCTTAAATACAATCCTCATTTGAAACTATGTCCATGTCATCAAAACTATGTGGAATTCTTGTTGTGCAGACAGACTGAAACATCTCAGCTTGCAATTAACAAGTGTTCATACTGTATGGGTTTGGTTTTTTAATAAAGACATGAAGAAATATTACACACTGGCTCCGAGCCTTTCAAACACATGCATACCTGTTAACCTTTATCTATAAAAATAATGCAAGGCATAAAACATTCTTCAAATGGCTTTCCCAAAAGTACGCTTTGGGATGGTAGATGCATATAAAATATTTTTCACAGATAGTTTAACTGACACTTTTGATACATTCTAACTACAGTTAAAGATAAATTCTGCACCCAAATGAAAGTGTATCAGATGCTATAACAACTTAACAAAACCAGAACACTTGTGCAACCACATCTGGAAACATGTGGTCTAGTTAAAATAGTTTAATCAAACTAGTCAATATTTATGGCCTTTGCATAAATAAGTCACTACTTAGGCTTGATACTTGATTACCTCGTTCTGTTGAACAGTTTCCTACAGTTTAAAAACTCTGTTAGTAAAAAACTACTCTTAACAACTGCAAAAAAATACACAGAAACAAAAGATTATGATCTACCATGGTAATTAATATGGCAAAATATATGAAATATAGATGTGGGCATAGAGAGAATGTCAGCTGTGTGCACGCACCTGGAACACTGCTTGATCACTGCATTTGAAACATTTGCTTGAGCAAAGAACAGAGGAGTCAACTTGTGTCAAATAAAGATTTATCAAGGGAAGAACTCCCAATAACAGAGGCAGAAACAGGATGAGACCTGGACTGACAATGAGCTTACCACCTGAGCTGTGGTTTGTATTCCTATGGAGAATTTCAGCTGTTTCTAAATGCAAAACTGAACTTCATTCCCACCTCAAACTGTAACTTTGGAAGAAGTTGGAAGGAAGAAGTATGGGTGGCAGCAGTGCTGACAGCACACTGAGAATCACACCATGGCTCATTACAGCATCCAGGGGCGATTTGGGTACTGAATGGATCCAAAGTGAGGGCATACAGATGTGCAGTGTAACAGCTGCTTTGAAAGAAAAGAATTTTTTCTTTTCGCCCCCTGGATTTGTAATAACCAGTTCAACTGCTGTAACCTGTCTGCATGTTCACCAGTGTTCCCATCCAGAAGATCTGTGCCAGGACCTTGATAAAAAAGGCTGGTGGGAGTGTTATCAAATAGGCAGCTTACTAAAGAAGTTATTCCCACTGCCTTTTTTAGACTGAACAATCCTTTGGGCAGTATGCATGCATGCAGGACCTCCAGGTTCCACCTATTATTAGTCTTCATAAGCTGTTTGTTTAAAAGTGTATTTGTGTTGGGAAAAGTCACTTTGTATAAAAAGAGTTGACATAAAATTAAAAACAGAAGTGATGTTATATGCTAAATTTGGGGACAGACAGACTGGAACGCACATGCAGCAGAGAGAGTAGCAGGCTCAATGCCACTGTGTGTGAAGAGTGGAGTTAGAAGTATGATCTTGAAGGAGAAGGTAATAGCACCCAAATGAAAAGCTGATCACTACCACAGCTGGAAGAGAGAAATTAGCAGACTAAAAACAACATACACACAAAAACATAATAGGTTTTTTTTTAAAAAAAAGCCTCTTACTAAAAAACATATTATTGCAAGGGCCAGGAGGGCAGAAAGACAGAAAGCATGATTACCACCACACTTCATTTCTCAAAATGTTCCTTACAAAATGGAGAAGTTATAAATAACAAAATATAAAATGAACTAAAGTATCTTTTAAAAAACTAATTTCAAACTTAAAATTCACCCACAACATTCAGGAATAACACAAGCATCACACAGCCTTGAGACGATTTCATCACATTTCAATCCAGAGAAGTTTTGAGCTCAAAACGTCTGAAAATAGCAGTTTGGAAAACCAGCCGTAACACAATCTAAGATACACTGTTATGAATGACAGCAGCACTGGAACAACTAGAACGAGACACTTCAGTGCTGAAGCTGCAATGTTTGTCTTAGCACAGGCACAGATTTCTTGCGACAGTTCTGAAAGAAATCTGAGGGACACACTCCTTACATATAGCTTTACAGCTCAGTTGTGAAGAATAATTTCTTTACTGGGAGCCAAGTTAAGGAATTATAAACCAAGTCTGGAAACCTGGCGTTCTTCCCAAGACAAGTCCAATTACTGGAGCAAGACAACAAAATATTTAAATTTAAATGTCTGCTGTTTTTTGTTCTGAGGTTTTGAAATATGTGAAGTGATAACATGACAGCATTTTAGATGTTTCTCCTCCTGTCCCCTCCTGCTTCCTCTTCCGACTTTTTACAGAAGGGAGATTTCTGTAGATGGAGTTTTTCACCGACTTTAAGGTCCTCTGGTGGGAAATTGCTGTGAGGAAAGAATCACGCTCTGTGTGTGTGTGCCGCGGAAGGCTTGCACATGCCAAATACATTTCATATTCCAAGAACTCCTGTAAATAACTAATTTTTTTAGCACGTGAGATCAGAGGGAAGTGTCAGTACCCATCTCCTTCAGCAGTCCTGAACCATTTTCTTCAAGACAAATACAGAATATGTGAAGCATTTTTCCTTACCCGCTCTCGTCTCCACTTAAGAACCCCGCAACAGCACCAGGAAGTTCAGACTTAACAATTAAAAGGTAAGATGACATAGCTGCAAACAGAAGCAGAACAGATTTAGTAAAGGAATACCAGTATCTCTGGCTGTAACAATGAGCATGGCTTAACCAGAGTGGTTATGACTGGAACATCTCAGCTATGTATTAGACACCATGGCACCAGAATCAGAATTTATTTTCTCATATACTTCTTCTAAAAATAGCTGCAAATCCCCGAGTATTGTACTGATGTTAGCTAATGCCTCCAAAGAGACTGTTATGATGCGAGTCTTGAAACAAGAAAAACACAATACAAAGGAATAAAAGGCAAAACAATGTAAAATATAGGTCTGACCTTTTACCTGGGAATACGGACCTAGAGGCCTGAGACAGACTACAAGGCTGCAGCTCTTCTCCTTCCTCTTTACTCTTTATAAGACATTGTTAATGACGAGAGTAAATAATAAGATGTGTTTCTATTACTACAATAGGGTTTTTTTAAAGACTCAGTTTTTATTGCTGTTCAGTTGCTGTTGTACTAAATAAATGTATGACAGAAATTTAAAGACAAGAATAGGACTTGAAAGGTTCTTTATATACTGCATGGTTTGGCCCTCAGAGGTAAGAGGATAATCAGTGACAGATCTCCACTTCTCATGCTAAACCCACCACCAAGAAGATCCCAACAACAACATAAAGTGCAAAACTATACAGGAATTGCGAATCAGAAGAGAAATTGTTAGTTAATCTCATAGGAGCGTTGACTCAAAATTAAGTGTTAATGATTCTATTCAGAAGAAAGCAATGATGCACACACATGCATCCAAAAGCTACTTCACTGTATCACTTTTCTCCTTTACTATATAAAATGATGAAAGGCATCAGAGGGGTTTTAAAAATCACAACTTACACTAACCTGATACCTTCATATACTGTTCGTGTCACTTTTTTCTTTACATAACCAGCAAGTATTTATATGAATCAAAAGAGAATTACTCAGAAAAATCAAGCTTTACAAACAGCTTCAATGAATATCAAAGCCTACATGAAACTAATTTCCATCCTTCAGCAGCAATTAATTTTAGTAATGTGCTGACAAAAGTTTAGTTACATTTAGAGCTTGACAAAAATTCATCTGTTGTATTCAAATTTTACTGTTCTGTATTTATTAATTCTTTAGAATTTTACCATGGTTTATTTATTTATGCTTTAAAATTAAAACATAAATTTTAAAAGGGTAAACCAGCAAACTTTCATAAGCTGATTTTTGAATAAGTTTGGTTAGTTGTTTTTTTTAAAGAAATGGTTTGAACCTTAAAAAACGTGTGGACTCAGACACTGCTGTACTACAGCAGTTAATGTTAAATTTTGAAGAAAGGGAATGTGGTCTCTATAAAGAACATTAATACAAAGTGACATCTACCTACCTCAAGGTTAAATGAAAACCATTTGGTAGGTCACTAAATAAGGAAATATTCACTTCATAATTAAAAGCTCTGTTTTTTTCCAATATTCAAGTATATCTCCCTGTTGACATGTAGCTGTTGATTGTGTCTGGTGAGGTATTTATCTGCTGTCCTGATTTCACCCTCCTATTTGCATACAACAGAATGTAGATTCAACCCCAGAGATCCTTACAGCATGCATATTTCTAAATCACCAGAATTTGTAAGTAAATTAACACAATTTCTCATGCTATGCTACAGGCAGATGTGTATTTCACCCTAAGCAAAGACAGATTTTTTAAAAATTAAAGGCAGGGGGAGGGGGAAGGAAATTTCCTCTAAATTATAATTCAACTTTATTTATCCATTAGCTTTCTTTGTTGTATTATACAATACTTTATACATAAGCAAGTCAGAATTTTCATACATTTACGTCCTTCAGAAAGATTTCAAAATTAGTTCTTTTGCAGCTCAGCTGCAGAAAGCTTCGAATTAATCTCCAGATCAGATTTCCTCCTAATATGCAATCTGTCACTCTTCCCTTGCATTCCTATTAGCCTCTGGCTAATCATTTGATCACTTATCCTTTGTTGTGCACTTACTCTTTGTTTTTAAAAGAGGAGTCCTATTTCACTGAATTCCACTCCTAAGCAGGGAACCAATCACACACCAAGAAGCTTGCACATGCTAAACATTTGTATGCATCTTTCTTCCTTTCTCTGGGCATATGGGAAACAATCTCACATAGTAGGATTTTTTTCCCCCCAGTTTATATTCTCGTTTGTTCTAGAAGATGAAGAAAATAAATAATAAATAATTTTATTTACATTCTGATGCTTAGATAAGACATTAATCTCACACATAAATCTGAGGACGTCCACGCTAAATACAGTTTAAGAAATCAAATCCTGTTTTTTCTTCACTTACACAGTTGTATTCTCCTCACGAGCAACAGCTCCTTGTGGCTTTACTCAGCGTGAAAGAAGTAAGAGACACTAACCACTGTATAACTCTGAGACACACTACAAAGTGAGCAAAGAACATCGTTTGCTTTTTAAAGCTGAAACCAAAACAGCGAAGCGTCTTCAAAAAGGGCACAGCAACTTGAAAAACTTATCTCAAGTAGGAATAAAGTGCGTACAGGACAACAGAAAAAAAGTCACGTATCCTTTGCTCCAAATAGGAAATTTTACTTAACTTCCCTGACACCCACCACGACCAAAGCCCTGAAAAGTTGTATTATAAAAATTAAACATCAGCTATCCTTGGCAGTCTTAATGTAGAATGGAAGGAAGGGATTACCCATCACAAGGCTAAGCTGTGACACAAGAGAACACAACAAAAAGCATACCCTGTCTTTGATTTATTCCACTTTTGAAGTATTGACTTCCTCTGTCATTTTGAAAATAATTTCAATGGCTAATTTTTAAGGCACCTTCTATCACACGCAAAAATTACAATAAACATACATTCATCTTTAGAAGCATTCAAAAAAAATTAGCAAATGTCAGAATCAACACTGCCTTCAGAGTTCACCCCCCTTGCATCCACATAGCACGAGAGAGCAGAACCTCCTGCTCTTGCAACCCAAGTCTCATCCCCTAAATTAAAAAAAGAATGTTATGTTTTCTTCGTGTCACCTTCTCTTTGCAACATGAGAAATCTATCCATAGCACTGAACAAGACAGGTTTCCTGCAGAACAAATGGTGTACAATGGCGTAATCTGAGGCTTTAGCAATATGCAGATGCAACAAGTGCTACACGACAACTACACGAGCAACCTTCGTATAGTCGCTTCCTGATTTTCAGGCCCTGAATTTGCATATATTACATTATTTTTAAATAATTTTCAGTATGCACCAAGAGCTACTTGATGGAAAACTAAGCAGGTTTGAACTTCTCAATAGGCTTTGACACAGAAATGCCATAAAACAGTATTCAGCAGAAATTAAAATTATATTACTACTTTATTATTCAACAGGCTTACCACTGTCTTGAAAGCAGCAAGAAATTACATTCTTAAAATACATATCACTTTGGCCTGTTCTGAAAACTTGGTATTAGCTCTTTAACAGAAAAAAAATGTGTTCAGAAGATAAAAAATAGGGTATTTGCTTTCCACTTTCATTATTGTAACCTGTAGTGCCACCATGAGATATGACTCTCTATAAATATACATACCATGCATACCTTATTCAGAATGTCCATATTGTGCTACAATATTATTTAACGCTGAGCATATGTGGCCCCTACCTGAGAAAACATTAGTTACTGGAGAAAAGGGAATCCAAGGTTATGTTTTTTAAAATAGTCCCCAAAACACCTCTTCTGAGGTAGCCCAATCTTAAAATCAAATAAGTAAGTGGCTTTTTGATTACCAGAAAAAGAGGTGTAACTTTTCCTTATTATCCTACCCAAAAAAAGATCAATTGCTGAAGTCCACCACAACGATGCAAGAGAATATGTACATTAAACTTATATGTAAACATATAATTTATTCCTTCCTTAGAAAATGGCTGGTGATAAATCCCTTCAAATCATTTAATTGAAGGGACTGAATCTAACTCTTCTGGTTAGTTTTTCCTAATCTACCACTGTAGCTGATCATATTAGAGCACTATAAAGATGTCTTACATCATTAAGCACTGTGCAAAGATGGAACCAAGCTGCCCTCCAAACTTCACATAAGAGAAGACAGGGGGCTGGGGCAAAACCAGACTGCATCAACACAGCAACACTGGCTGTTCAGCTCTTACACTTAAAAAAATAGGGGTGCTGATCTGGGAGTCAAGACAAGCAGACAGAGCAATCTTGCTTCTCATCCAGGCAAATACCAGGTAAGACAGAGATTCCTCACAATAGATAGTTAAATTAATTATAATTTAGATAATTAAATAGATATTTAATTATCTATAGATAATTAAAATAAAGGAAAATACTTCTAACTTGCATCCTCTAAAGAGTTCAGTCAGCAAGATCCCTATTTCTCACAAAATACTGAAAAGATCTTTCATAGCAACTGCATGTGACAAACCCCTTTGGGCTTGTGTCTCCCTTTGCTGGTATGGAGGTTGTTTAAAATGGAATCTGTCCTAATCCAAACAATGTGAGAAAGTTAAAAAGGAAAGCAGGGAAGGATTTCAAGAAAGAAAGTGAAACTAGAGAGGATTTTGGGCAAGCTCCCATTTTTCCTGTCAAAGAATTAAAACAGAATAGCAAGATACGAAGTACTTCAGTATTGCACTGAGCTCCTCGTAAGTAATTTAAATTCTGGAAACATCAGGAATGATGCATGGATGTCACCAAAAACCATCAACAATTTTAGCCCTCACATCATACGGCCTTAAAAGCATGCTCTTTTGTTTTCATTTTGCAATGGATCCCCCACATATTCGATTTTAAGAAGTCTCTCAGTTACAATTGTATTGTTTTTAATATTTCCTCTTAGTGAAAGCTTAAAAACCGAAAAAATTTGTTGGGATCACTTGTTTGTTTCTAAACACAGATGTAGAATGGAGTGTGTAAGAGATGTTTTTATGCTTGTTCATATGGAGAAATTCTGAGAACAGAAATAGGTTGTCAACTTCTTCTTTGCTAGTCTTCACATTATGGACACTCCTCCTGATGAATTTCTGCACCCCTTTCCTTCTAATTTTAGCTTCTACCTGAATTACTCTGGAACTTGCCTATGGCAAGCTTTAAAAATAAAGAAAAAAAAAAAAAAAGTCCTCCTTATTCCACAGGGAACACGTGGGCAGCATATTTATTTTGGTAAAACTTCATTAGTTTAATAGTATTTGTATAGTTATGCTAATAAAACTGAAATGTTTTCCACATAGCTCATATATTCCATTGTGAAGTATAGCTGCACATTGGGGTTTTTGTCGGGTTTTTATTTAAAGCAGGTTAAATATTCTTTACAGTACCAAACGTCCCAACAACCATTCACTGAAACATGAAAACACAAGAGCACGGGTCATCAACTGTTAAATTAGTACAGGAGCTGACAAACCTGCCCTTAATTAAGGCAGCTCTGCACTGGAAATCCTCACTTGGAATCAGAAAGGATAATTGGGCTTTCAGGTCAAAAGCAAACAGCACTGTGAAAACAAACATTCAAGTTTGTTTGAAAACAGAATTAGATTTGCCATACTTAAAGAAAGCTCAGTAATTTCTTAAGGTATTAACGATGCACGTCGCAGCACATAACGAGCTGGATTTTATTCTTCCACGATTTGCACCACGCATTTATTTTCAAAGCTTGCAGAGTATCGTACTCCGATTACAAAAAGGATTCTCAAAAACTATTTGCTCCGTTTACATTTGAGACAAATTTTGTGAACACTTTTAAAACTCAATTGCAGAATGGATGGGGAAAAAACCAAATATAATTTGCAAAGCAAAAATGTGCCATTACCTTGATCGGACAAGGTAGTGTTGTTTTGGGTTAATCCATGCATAGCATCTATAAGTACTGACACACAGAGGACACACGTATACCTCCCCTCAAAGCAAACTGAGAAGCTAAATATTTTATTGTTTACCTCACCAAAAAAAAAAAAAAAAGAGGGGAAGAAGAAGCCCCCCAAAAGGCCGCGCGCGGCCCAAAGCAGGCGCAGGCCGGCGGCCGCCGCCGCCCCCCCGCCGGGCGAGGCCGGGCGCGGCCAGCAGATGGCGCTGCGAGCGCGCGGGCCTCCCTTCCCTTCCCGCCCCGCCGCCGGGCAGCGCCGGCCCCGCCGTCCCTCAAGCGCCTCCGCACTGACTTCGGGAAGCTTGAAAAACACGAACTACCCAAGTGTAAACACATATTACATTCCTAGCAGGGTTTCTGTGCATCGTCCATCCCCCTGACTGCATTAACGGACCATAAAATCCAGCTGAAGAACCGAATCTCCCGTCAGAACCAATCCTGTGACTTCCAGGGTGTTCAGGCAGACCCGAGGATAAAACATTTTCCTCATTACTTATTCTTGTAAAGAAGAAAAACGTGTACTTTTGAGGACGTGTTAACTGCAGAGTACTGAAACAAAATCCGCAAGCACCGGTTACAGAAATGATGCTTAATTAAACTGTATTTACACTAGAAAGCAAATAATTCTCTGTAAAATTAAGATAGCTGTCTGGAAAACTTATTCCAAGGAGCGACTGCAATGATCGTTTGGGCACAAGCCAGGAGAGGCTAGTTGCTCATACAGATCCTCAGCCCGAGAGCTCCCCTGGGTATCTCAGCCGAGAGAAAGAAATGGAAAAAATAAGAGAAGTCTGCCACAAAAAACCCTCACGCAGACCACCTATGCGACACTGCTGTACTGCAGGTTCTGCTGTTGCACTTAATCCCACTGCTAATAAATTTTAAATAAT
Source organism: Nyctibius grandis (assembly GCF_013368605.1). Taxonomy (NCBI): domain Eukaryota; kingdom Metazoa; phylum Chordata; class Aves; order Nyctibiiformes; family Nyctibiidae; genus Nyctibius; species Nyctibius grandis. The sequence goes on from NC_090661.1 coordinate 67,156,411, forward strand.
TAAACTAATTTTCTCAGCAGTTTCAATTTACGTTCCTGTGTATCACAGCTACCAGGCCCCGCGGGCCGGGCCACAGCTCCCCGCAGCAGTGACCTTCAGCTGATACAGCCCGCAGCCCAGAGAAAGACGCTGTAAAACTCCCCTGCTTCCTGCTAGACCTCAGCGCTGAAGATTTGTTAGTGTTGGCAACAGGCTGCGAGCTGCTCTTGTGCAATACTTTATTGTGTTTGTCTCCATTTTTCCACCAGCCTTGCTAGAATAATTCCCTCTCTAACTTGGTTACATATGCTTTAAGATTCCTACCGATTTGCTCTCACACACGTGGCTGTGGACCGTCTTCCTTTGCAGTCACATCCGCAGATGGGACAATTCCAGGAGGAGAAATTCCCATCTTCCTTCCCCCCTTCAGAAAGCATCTAGGAAGCTCGCAGAAGTTCCCTGGCAGGAGGGGGGAAGGGCTGTGTGACGCCGAGCCACGGCTTTGGCCCACTGTGCCTCATCCATCACTTCCTAGAAGCACAACGCTATTAAAACAATAGCGGGGACTCCGTCCAACTCCCCTCGCTCCTGGGAAGGATTACATAAAGAGCCAGCAGAGCCATGTAACTCCACGTTTTCCATAGCGGCCTCCCTCGCTCCTTCTACACCCCCAGGCGTCCAGCTTCCTCAAGGGCCCTCTCATCTTGGATGGCACCTGACAAGGTCTGAAATCCTTTGAGATCTCCTCCTGCATGGCAGGCAAGAAGTGGAGATTTGGAAGATCACCCCGCTCACAGACGTGGGGTGAAAGGAGAGGCTGGGGAGCAGTGGAAGACCAAAATAACAGTCTGGTAGCACGCAATTTGATGGTTTCCTTTCTAGCATCCACTTTGCAAGCCCCTAGACACACTAACTGGCTCTTTCAAGAACAAGGCAGTTCCCATGTAACAAATCACTAGTTATTTAGATGAAAGGGCTGCTGGTTTGGGCCAAAATACCAACAAACAGAACAATATAAAAATTAGTAGCAGTGGCCATCCCATTCAACCTTATGTTTTCACTTCATTAACAAATACCTACATTGCAAGAACAAGTACATATGACACAAGAAAAGCTAGGCAAATATTCTCAAAGTTTAACCACCCTAAGCTAAGAATTTGCATATGTTCCATAAAGTCTTTAAGTTACAGTATTTAAGATGATCTTAATTTACATTTGGATATTGCAAAGTAAATGCATCATCCCGATGCATCCTTAGTTAATCCTTGCTACTTGAATGGATTTTGGCATTTGATTTGTTACTTGGATTAACAGAACACAAAGTGATCCAAGAGACAATTAAAACTATGCAGGAAATTGAGCACTTATGTTAGAGATACATGTTAAAATTCCAAGCAACGTACTTGAAATCAATTTTTTTTTAACCTCTTAAATTCCAAATTTGACCAACCAGTGCTTTCCTGTAGCTGCAGAAAAATCTTTTTTTATCTTTGGGTATACTGCTAGTAGAAAAACCAACTCCCATATCTACACAAATCCATAAGTGTATGCAATTAGGATGTCAAATTTGCAACTTAAGCTTTCTTTTTAAAAAAGCAAAGATGACAAATTAGAAAGCATAACTATATTAAAATGATTACTAAAAAGCTCTCTCCACCACAAATGAATGTAAATCACTTCCATACTTCAATTATTTTTAGAAGTGATCAGACCAAACTTTAAAAAAGCCTAGCCTAGATGCTGATAGTGACAATAACCCTAGTAAAGTTGCTTATTTTAATCACAAGCCATCATTATCTCATGCTCTCCGATCACTTTTGAAATAAGATACGGTATGATGCAATGCACCCAGGTCTGATGACGGAGGAGGTAACAGAAAACGATTTTAATTTCAGACTAAGGCTAAAAATAAAGATGTTGACAGAGTCTGGATGTCTGCCCAACAGGCACGGTGCTGCTGGTTCCTTTAAACGGACAGGAGAACAAAAAGAGGGGAACACTTACCCGGAAGAAAGGGTAAGTTTTACACTTAATTCCAGCATGGCGCCCATTCAGGACAACCTACGCTCCACAGTTTCACCACTTCCATTTAAAAATCTGCAGAAGGACCAGAAGGACAAGAAAATGTACTTTCTTTCTATGCATTTCTTCAAGAGTCAAGGCTCAGTGAGAGGTGACGAGAACTCTCTATCCCTCTTTTGGGTTTTTCTGGTTGTTTTTTTTTTTTTTTTGGTTTGGTTTGGTGTTTTTTAAGAGCCTGTTAGCCTGCACTACAGTCATCTTCAAAGACTATTCCTGACACAGTGCTGCTCTGCTGACTTGGACCGCCGCATCACAGGATTCTGCCAAAGGCAGTTGTTAAGGAGAGAAATAATGCAGCTGGGAGCTCTTTTCCCAAACAGAAACCTAAATACTAAACAGAAGCTGCAACAGCTCCTTGCAATGACAGCACAATACATCTGTGCAGGAGAAGGTGCCAAGGAGGCCCAACTTGCAACCCATGTTTCCACAGATCACCCCTCCTCACAGACTGGGGCATGTGTTAGTTACTGTTACTAACTCTAAAGGCTCATAGAAGGAAAGTCAGCTTTCTCTTTTCAGTGCATTTGAAACCATGTGATCTTTGCAAGCCAAACTACCGGATACATGAACTACTACCATTCTCTTACATGAAAGATATTGCCCTTGGAACCAGAAGAACCAAAACAGAGTTTTGAATGCTTCCATCAAAATGAGGTCACTAAAAATACTTGAAAGAAGAGTTTCAACTTGCAAAAATCTACTTTTTAACTAGTTAAATGGAAAACCACTGGTTGGCAAACCAGGCCCAACTTGTTTGCAGGGAAGTCCACTGCAGAAGATGGAATAAGTAGTTTGATAATAATCAGCACGCACTAGTTTGGGGCTCTATAGAGTTACTGAGCTGAATCTTATTAAAAATGACACAGAGAAGGTTACAAACTGCTATGAGGAAGAAATGAGTCATATTTCCTTCGACCACAGTCTTGTACACGATCCCAGAGTCTCCAAAACCTGTACTGTGCATCCCTCCTTCTCCAGTACTGTTTATTTAGAGGTCCACTCAAACGGGAAAGGAAATTAAAAAATTTATTCATTGCTACAGAACATCCTCTAAAACCTGTATGAATAAATCATCCTCAGCCTTGGAATTAATATGTTCACTCCTGCCTGAAATTAATGCTTGGGTTTTTATAGCCTTTTCAGTTAGGCAGTTATTATTATTGGAGCTTTTAATATAACAAAATATTCCAATTTTATCATAAACGCAGTTACTTGGTCTAGTTCTAGGTCTCTACGTAGTGACAATAAACAGCAATCATTGAATTGTCTGGACTCGACAGGTAATCCTAAAGGAAAGAACAGTGCTGTAATGCTGCTTCCTTCTGTCAATGTATGTAAACATGTATCTTCTTGGGGGTAGGGGGCTGAGAGGAAGGAGCTTTCACATAATTCCCTCAAAGTATCCAAAACATTTACAGCCAACAAAATCTAAAATTGTTCTGCTAAACACTGTCTACTTGCAAGCAATTAATTTCTAAGGGCACTACTACTTAGTAACTGTCAAGTATGCGAACATACCTGAGTAAGAGTTTAAATGCTTAGGTGGTTATTTTAATACAAAGACAGCTAGTGTTATTTTATTATGTCATGCACTAAGGAAGACAAAATAACAATAATGTAACTGGACAGCCCAGCATACGACAACATAGGTCATCAGCCCACAGGATTAAAGTCAGTAAACTAAACCACCCCTCAAAACCCAAGGTATTGAGCTAGCAAAAAAAAAAGCTACCATTAATAAAGAACAGATGAAACTCTTCACGGCTAAGTAAACATGCAGTTGTTACACAAATCACTAAAATGCATAAGCAAGTTCCAACAGCAAAAACCAAAACACATGATATGATAAAATGTAGCTACCAGATGTACAGAGCAGTGGAGAGGAGATTAAGCTTCCTCAGCCCCTTCCAATTAGCAAGGCCAGCTATAATGGATGTGCTCCACGTCCTGTGATGCAGTACCAGGCATACAAGCCAACCCTCGTAAGCCCCCCCATCTACCCCATGACTACAGCACTTCCGCTTTGCATGATCACATAAGGCTTTTCTTTAAGTTTTCTGTCCTTTTAATCAGTTTCTTAAGAACACTTTCATTTAATTATTGCCTTTGGTGTTTGTGGAGTTTTGTAGACTGTAGAGGTTATACTCCACTTGGTTAATACTGAGCATATGACGTTTCTTACCTCCAATATTCTGGATAATTATTGTAGTTGCAACAAGGACCTATAAAAAAAAAATTATTTCTTTAGAAAGGGTAAGGATAACTAAAATCGTATGTCTATAGCAGTCATAAAACACATATGTATTATCTTAAACAGACCAGATGTAGAAGTGATAACTAGTACTGAAAGGAAGGGCATCTTCTCTTTACTGAAGAGTTTAACACATGGAAACCAACGCAACCTAAAATGAATGTAAAAACAAAAAACCTCCCTTAAAATATCACTCTTTCATTCTGAGATGATGAAACAAGAGAAGTTATAGAGTGAAGCGTGTTCTTCAGAAGATGAGGTTTTTTAAATCACTGAAAACATGTACGTGCATTCTAATTGACATCAGGTGAGTACAAATAAGAACGATCGTTCACCCCTGAGAAGACAATCAGACAGCAGAGATTTGTACAAGCTACTTCCTCACTCCAAAAACCTGAATATTTTTAACTATCATGAATATCATTATTCTTTTAAACTTGTAAACTAGATAAGACTTTTCTTTAGCATTTGTGATTATTCATACTGGACTGATATGGAAGTAGAAATGATCACAGGTTATTAAAATATTTGTCTGTTAATACTTCAAAGTATTAACTTCCAACCGAAAAAACCCTGAAAGCATCTAAAGTTTTCCCAGCATTTTCTTTTCAGTTCAGTTCTAAAACAGTATGATCACCTAGTACAGTTTTCCTTTTTACCCACTGCTCTTCTTCATGTAGCATGACCTTCCTACATGAGTGCTAGCATTAAGTCAACTTGGAAAAAATTAAGCCACAGTTATGAGAAGAAAAATAAATTTGTACTTTTGAATAAAATCCAAATGTAGAGTTGCCATTTTTTCAATTGATCAGCTAGAAAATCATATCAGATTTTAAATGAATTCAAAGTCAGTTCAAAAGTCACCAGATGAAAGGGTAAAAAAAAAAAAAGAAGAAAAAAAAGGTATGGTATCTTGGAATTTGCCATAGATGGAAACAAATACTTCATGCCTTTGGAAAGGGAGAATCAGCATCTTTCAATAGCAGAAATCTCAGACAAATATATTTGACAGGAAAACACCATAAGATTGGATAGCTGCTCTACTTCAAGAGCAGTTAACCAGTAGTTTACTGTCAACCTAAGATGCCAGTTCCAGCAAGATCCTACAGCGCTCTGTCTGTATCATTAGCAAATGTCTCAGGAGAGAGCAAGTACTACTTGAAAAAAGGAAAAAAAAAAAAAAGCCATCTGTGCCTCACGGAAGCAAGGAGCATTCAGGGACAGGATTAGAATTCAGAATGGTTGTGGTAAATTAGCAAAGTCTAAAAGTCAACAAGATCAGCAGACCTCAAATATATGACTTAGAGTTATTAGATTGCAAATAGCAAAAATAGTCTGAGATGATATAATCAGTAGCATGAAGCACTCACAGCAAATCTTGTTTTGGGATGTAGTACCAGCCATGTTCTACCTAAAATATAGGTAATAATTACATTTCTTGACACTGTCAAGTTATCAGCCAGCTTACTGTATTCCATCTTGCAGGCAAGTTTTAAGAAAAGTGTATAAATATCAAGGATACTTCAAGAGAGAAAGATAAGTGTTCCAGAAAACATCAGTTCATCAGGAAAGCTTGGTGAACTTTGGTTAATTATTTAAATCAAAACAACAGCTTCCCAACCTACAAACGTTCCGGTGCTCTCCATGAACAGTGAAAATAAAAGACCAGATGATTTTTAGCACAAGTTATTTAAACTGAAAATTATGAAAAGTGTATTACGGAGAATAAAAAAAAATTACTGATACTGACTACATAGTGAAGCTGTGAAATCCTTATTTAAGCTTTTAAATAACAGGTTAGACAAACAGCTGCCAAGAACGGTTTATGTATGTTTAGCCCTGCTTCAGAGCAAAGGCAGACTAAGTCACATTTTAGTATCTCCTTAAGCTCTACATTTCTATGACTTCTGCATCTAATGGCTTGTGGCTAATGTGTGCACAACAGCTCCTGGGAAAAATAATTTTATTTCATACCTTGCTAATATTAAGGTTTCTTATCTCTTGAGGTTGATGACATCTTAACTTTGATTGATAAATATTGATCCTCACAGACTACACTCCTATCTGCTTATTAATGCTAATGGAAGTCTTACAAACACCTAATAGCTCAGATCTAATTCTCAGTTACATTAAAACAGAAGAAATTAGACTCTAGTCAGTTAAGCAGAACTCGTTTTAAAAAAATTTACATTGTTTCAGTAAACCATTAAAATCATACTTGTGTGCGGTAAAATGTGCTTTTAGTACCGTGTAACTGAAATGCAGAGCATAGAAGTCATAATATTAAGTGTCTAGTATTCACAAGTAGTATTTCCTCTGCACCCAGTATTACTCGACAGCACTGTCTATCAGGAAACACAGATTCAGTACACACTGCTACAAAGGTATGGCTTACATGTTGATTACTCATATCAAAAATGGTTAGTTTGCTCATGGATTTCCTTTTTTTAAATCATGAGATAAAACAACAAGTAATAAACATTCAGCTGAAGAGTTTATTAAACAAAAGAAAAAAAAAATCAACATGCATTAAACATACTCTTATTTGTTCCTATTGTGGAAACACATGAAAGGCAAACACTGATCTTAGATCTCTATTAAATGCTAGAACACCAACAGTAAATCATTTACCTGCCTCTTAAGTTTACAGCAGAGGTACGATGGGACTGTAACAAACCTGAAACGGACTGCTAAGCCGACTTGACAACAATGCCAGTGAGCAAATATTTGTACATGCAACTAAAAAACGACCACACTGACAGGAAAGCAGCACAAAATCTTCCAATTAAGGAATGTCTGTTTTACAGTTAACTGAAGTTTGGGCTTCCACAGACTAGAAACGTCATGAAAAGCTTCAGGATGTAACAGATTTTTCACTGTACTAGGATGTCAGTAATTATACTGTGTATTTCATTTCTCTCTCTTTACTGTGCAGAGAACAGTTGTATACCAGAAGCATGAGACCAAAAAGAAAAATACACGGGTAAAAAAAATACTCACCTTTCCAGTTGATCCAAATGCAAACAGGCCAAGGTCTTCATAAGAAGTGACAGCTGTTAGTAAGGCAAAAAAAGCTAAAGTATTTCTAACTTCAAAATCACTTGAAAGCTCTAACTTTGCCTTTTTTCCCTTTTTAAATTAACATAACCCAGGACAGAATTAAGATAGTATTTTATAGTATTCTTTATTTACAAAAATCACTTTTATATACACCTGTACTCCTGCTACAAAATACAATTATATGCTCAACCATTCAGAGACTCTCCAGAAACTCAATTTAATATTAAAAATAATAATATTTTTAAAATTGTAACAACACATTAATGGCAAATTGCCTTCTCCCAAAGATTTTTGCAAGTGATACTATAAGTGAAGAATTCTGAAATTAGCCTCAACAATTAGATATAAGATATTCCCATATTTTACTTGTTAAAAGGGCACACTTTTTTTTTAAATGAAGACAACAGAGGATCAAATTTAATCTTTCTACGAATATAAACATCAATCACCATTTTGCCAGCTTTTAAAAACTCTGCACTATTTATTTTCAAGAGAGCTGAAGGTAAACACCTTCCTTGGTTGAAATCTATTATTAAAAAACCAAACCAAAACACACCAAAGCAAAAACAAAACAAAAATCCTGCCCTTACCTGCACCTGACTTACATAATCACATTAAAATTGCCTGTGGTTTCCTGTGTGCTTTTGTTGAGTTTTAGCTGAAGCTCACTTCTAATATTGCTGGTAACTCAAACCAATCCCTTCTCAGAAAGAAGGAAGTCATAGTAAAGTCTTTCATTGTTGCTCTGTATTTTGTTATTAGAAACTCAAGCGATATCAAAAAGATGAAAGTTTTCTGAGAAATACCACTCACTTTCTCAGCATATAATAAAACGGTCCGTGGTTGTAAATACCTCAAAAGGTAAAATTAATCTCAAACCCACATAATTTTACTGTCACAACACTTGCTTTCTCTTCCTTGGTTCCGCTTGGTTCACTACTGCTTCTACTCCTGTCACATCTTAATTTAGGGCCCAGCCCTGCAATTTGAGCTGCTGGGGGCAGCCCTTCACACCTGAGTGAAGTCCCACTGAAGTAAAAGAAACAAAACATGGGGGGGACAGGCGGTTCACAGGGATCAGATGATGAGACTGAAGCCTGCCCAACTGCCAACTGCCCAACCTTAGGTATTTTTTATTTCACTGAAGTTGTGCACACAATCAGATCAATGCCTCAAAGGGGAAAAAAAAAAAAAAACCAACCCAAAAAACTCCATTAATTTTCTCATATGATATCCTCAAGGGCGATGTTTCACATTCTGCTCTACTACTGACACCAACATGCTATGAAAAATAAATGAAACGACAAAATTAAATGAGCCTGTCAGCTCTCAGTATAAACCTGGACTAGTCTCTTACATCTGCCGTTGCACTGATACAAGTTTTATACAGATATAATTAAACAAGAAATATGTCTTACTAGATTTTACCCTATATTTTTCTGAGATTTCTATTTACAAAGTTGTTGATCACAAGAAAAAAAAATAGCATTTTAGAGGGCTATCTCTAACTGCATTAAAAAAAAAATATCAGTAAAATGTTAAACATATTTAGGAGAGAGTTGTTTCTACCACATGGGAACAAATACACAGCATGCACGTATGAGGAGTTACCAACAAAGAGAACAAAATTTTCCACACAATTCCAAAACAGGAATATGAAACCTTAGAATATTTTCTGCAGTAACTCTCTTTCTGTAAGCAATTTAGTCCTTTGAACACTGGGAAGCCCTAATACTTAATCACATTACTTCTGTAATTTCAAGAATACACAGAACAAAATATTAAGCACAATTGATATAAAGATAAACAAGTTCTGTCTGATTGACTTGATTTTTATTATGTTATTAACACTAAATGGAAATCATCCATTTAAATGGAAAATGAAATTGGCAAGTATAGTACAAGCAATACTCATGACTGACTCATAAAATGAAAAGAAAAAAAGCCACGAAACTTCAAAGTACATCGCACTTAAATTCCTCTGCTTTACAGAGTAAGCTCAGCCTTTGTCAGCCCAAACCCCAAAACAACCGTAGGTCGCACAGAATTAACACCAGGAGAAAACATTGACTAAACTAATCCAAATCTAACACTTGACACTTGGGAATATTTTTTTTGCTAAACCTTTTGGTCTACACAAATCATTTGATTTTGTTGAAGTCCAGACCAACGTAATTTAAAAATTGAAGACACTCCTTTATTTTTAAACTACAACTCAAATGCCTGTGTTTAATAAAGCCTGGTCTCTGTTTAAAATGGAATTAACATTAGAGCTTCCTTTTCAGAAGGTATTTATAGGTCAGCTCTTTCCTAGGATTACTTTTATGATTCGAATACCTGAATGATTAGTTTACAAACACTTTCAAAGGTTTTTATTATCCACCCTTTAAATTTTTCTAGCTCATTTTTTAATATAAAACTACTAAAATTTCTTTCCAAGTTCCTTGCCATGGATTAAGCTCAATACTGTAACATTGTTCACAAATGCACGTAGGTTTTAGAAAGAAAAACGTTCAATTATCTACTTTGGAAGCAAACGTGTACGTACACAGATTTTACTTTGTCAACGCATAACAGGTCGTATTTCTCACTTTTTAAAGACAATGTTTCAATGAAAAACTCAGAATGCTATCTAACATTTAATTACTTCAATAGTTTACAGGAATTATAGTAAATATAATCTGAGAGCAATCTTGTTTTAAAAAACAAACAAACTAACTAACTAACTAAAAAAACAAAACACAGAGGGCCGTAAATCCAGCAAATTTATCCAGACACAGTTCTGGTGCTAGTACCTGTCAACATTAGGTGATAACTAATTATTAACTGTAAAGTGCTAGTTTCAGAGAAGAGAAATACTTCATCCTGTCATTTCAGTGGTATTCCTTGCTTTCAGTTGTGTGCATTTAAAAAAATGCACTAATTATTAACTGTAAAGTGCTAGTTTCAGAGAAGAGAAATACTTCATCCTGTCATTTCAGTGGTATTCCTTGCTTTCAGTTGTGTGCATTTAAAAAAATGCTTTCTTGAGGTGGAATGTTGCCTTTGGACAACAACTGAGGAGTTAAACCATTCTTGTATATCAGGTCTCTAATTTCATAACATTGCAACTTTTCTTACTTCAAAAAGCTTAAATCCTTAGTTTTCCCCTCTTACCAGTAGTTCTTTTGCAAGGATCTCTTTAATTATTATTTTACCAGACAACAACATAATACCAATTAGTACCTATATAATACAGAACTTTTCAGCCTCAAATAAGAGGTAAACAAAGATAATAAAAAATTATCCCAAGTGCCCCCTTTTTTTGCTTGTGTATCTTTCTAGCTACTTATTTCACGTTCTGATTCCTTTCTAATAAGCAGAGGTCCAAGAGGAGAAAAAAATTACCAAAGACTTAGTCCCAAATCATCAAGCAGCCAGCAATATCAACCATAAAAGTAACCCTACCTCTGAAGAATATTTTTTAAGAATGTGTGAAGAAGATCACTCAACAGGTGAAGACAGGAGCAGCAGATCTAAGAAGAATCAGGAAGCAATCATCTGAGAGACCAAAGCTAGCTAGAGAAAACAAAGCCAAGAAGGAAAGAAACGGAAGCTTTCTCCCACCACCTTTGAAAAAGAGAGGAAAATAGATGAGAGGGAAACAATAACCAGGTGGCTGAAAGAGATGGAGACTTCCTGCTATAATGTGATCTTTGTGTACGAGAACTCAAGGAACTAGGCAGTTGTTTCAGTAACAATTAAAAGCAGCAAGAATTAAAACATTAGCAGATTAGATTGCAGGTACTAGAATCTACTGTTTGAACATTCTCAAAGTAATTTCTAAGGACTGCAATGTGACTTCTCGTTCGGTATCAAAAATGCTGTAAAAACCCACATCCATGAAGTGCCATGAGAATTATGATAATCCAGTATGATTACAAATCCTGAAAGGTATCAATTTCAAACCATAAACAAAATATATACTACAAGCAGAAGAACGAAAGTCTGCTATTTTATTGCTCTTAAGCCTTCACTGAAAGTGAAGTAGCGCGGTTCAGCCAGTACCAAAATAATTTTGCTGTAGAAATACAGGATCTATCTTTCTGGAAAGATGAGAGAGGTGTTTTGAAAACAAAATTAAAATTGAAAATCTAGAAACCAGTCAGTTTGGCATTGACTTTTCATAAGAAGTTTCAAAATCGTATTTTTAAATGGCAAACAGCAATCATTAAAAGCGTTAAATATTTCAACATCAGTGAATCAGACACGGCTATCTGTTAACATGCTGTTAATTGTAATAATTATACTGGGTCATGTCTTTGTGATATAGGTGAGGAAGTATTTCAGAGACCACTGTTAGATAAATCCTCTTCACTTACCAGTCTGAGTGCACATACTGAGCAGAAGAAATACAGAGTAAGAAGCAAGGCAGGCAATGATCAGCAGCAAAATACTAAAAAAATACAAAATATTCACAATTAAAGCACTTTTACAGTACAATGCACTTTCTAGCTTTAAGAATGCTGCTTTTGCAAGAAGTAAGCTATCACAAGACAAGATTTCCTCATTTTATGGCATGTATCTGCTGACTATGGTTCATACAGCCTCTGACCTTCCCAATACTTGCGAAGTTCCACTGCTTCTTACCCTGTTCACCAAAGCATATCACATACTATACAGGGTAAAGGCCTGATATATGAATTACAAAGAGGAATAAACATAGGAGTTTGTGTGTGTACATATACACAGACAAATATGTATCTTCTAATGAAGTGAATCTAATGCTTAGAAAATGGTAAAAGTGACAATTCTGGCAACTTTGGCCTCGTTATCCATAGGTTAGTACATAAAACAAGCAGAAGTGCAAACAAAAGCACAAGCTGATTCACATTTTTCAGATACGTAGCTGTCGTACTTCGGGAGGCCCATTTCTGGAACTAAAGGAGATAGCAGCTTTGAAACGTAAATATCAATCTATTAGAAGTAATGGCCAAGAAATTGCCACCATGTGGCAATTTAATGCAATGTCTGGGCAGTACTTACATTAGGCCAGATTTAAATGACTAAACTAAAGAGGAAAGATCTTATTCAACAATGCTGAAGAGCCCAAGCTATTTATTCCTTCCTCAGTTTTTGCACAGGAGTCTTAGTAATCAAGTTTTGTTCCATTTAAAACTACAAGCTGAGTTTAAAAATAAGTGTACGTAAAACCCAAAAACTTACCTAAACCCCATGATCCCTGTGTTGGCCATAGCATAGGATAAGCCAAGTATCCCACTTCCCATGATTGCATTCATTAAATTAAACACTGAGAAACCAAAGGAAGAGCCACGATTTGGAGGATTCTGTGAAAAGGGCAAAACAAAGTACAATTAGCGCGAGAGGTGTTTCCGTCTTTCAGAGGAGGGTGTTTAAGGGAGGGGGAGACAGTCAACTCTTCCTTCCGTAATCTAAATCAGAAAATCTCTTTTCTAAGACCACGCAAGCCCTCGTGCATACAAATAACACGATGCTGCCCCATAAGGATCTCACGGTGCCTACAACTTTTGCGTACGGTGACACCAGGGCGCAAAGAGCGATCCCTCCGTGCTGGCAACGGGGGCGAGGGGCAGAGCCGAGGGCAGCGCTCCCAAGAGCTCTGCAGCCAAAGCATCAAAGGGATCAGAAGCAGCGCCAGGACCAGTGTCCAGCCCCACAGGCCCAGCACTGCCCGCTGGCACTGCCCGCTGTCACCCCCCGGGAGCCGTTCTGCACAGCCCCGTCCACCCTCCGCCGAGCTGCACCGATCCGCCCAGCCTCGGAGCCCGAGTTCCCCCCGCCCGGGTCACGCTCCCCGAACTTCTCGAAACCAAGCACGGCCGTGGGCAGCCGCCCCCGCAGCCGCCCCCGCAGCCGCCCGACCCGGGAGCCGCCAAGCCGCGGGGACGGGACCGCCCTGACAGACACAGCACCCGGGGAAAGCACACACAGCAAAGCCGAGGGCGCCCAGCGGAGCGGGCCGGGGCAGCCCGCGGCCGCAGCCCCCGCAGGGCGCTCCCCTCAGAGCCGCCCCTCCCCACCGCCCAGCCGCCCCCTCACACGCACGCTGCCCGGCGGCAGCAGCAGGGCGGACTCCCCGTCCCCGTCCCCGTCCTCCTCCTCCTTCTCCTCCTCCTCCTCCTTCTCCAGCTGCTCGCGGGCGGACAGGTACCAGCCCCGCTCGGCCAGCAGCCGCCCGGCCCCCCGCGGCGGCGCCGCCATGGCACCCCGCGCCGCGCCGCCTCGCCTCTGAGGGGAGCGCCGCCGGGGGGCGGGGCCGCCGGGGAGGGGCGGAGCCTCCGCTCCAGCCCCGCCCTCCCCCTCGGCGCGGCCACACGAAGCGGCGCGCGCCGTGGCGTCACGGCCATGACGTGCCCGGGCGCCGGCGCGCGCGGCGGGGCTCGGCATGAGGTGAGGGCGGGGGGGGGCGCGGTAGCCATGGCGACGGCGCGGCCCCGGCTGCGGCCTGCGGGTGGGGTGTCCCCGCGTCGGCCTCGGCCCCCCCCGCCCCCGGCCGGGCCTGCACCCCTCCGGCCAGCGGCGGGCGGACCGGGCCGCGGTGGGCCTGAGCCGCGATGGGCCTGAGGTGGCGGCTGCCGGCGGGGCTCCCCTCGGGGAGGGGCGGTGACCCCAGCCCTGGCGAGGGTCCCTTCCCCGGGCGAGGCCTGGCCGGCCGCTCTCCGGGGGTCTCTGTGCGTGGTGCCCGGTGTTGGTGGTGGAGCTCGGGCCGGGCGGGGCGGGTAGCAGCCCTCCAGCAGCGCCCCTCGGCCCCCATTCGCCTCAGGTTACCGCGAGGGAAGAGCGGGGCAAACGGGGATCTTGGCTCTGAGGTGAAGGGCCGCTCTTTCCGTAGGCCCTGCTGGGAGGTGTTCGTCCTCTTGCGACAGCGTGGCTGCAGGGACCTCCAGCAGGGCCCGGCGTGGGGGATTCTGTCTGGCGGGCCTACCTAATGCCGAGTAGCCGGTGCGAACCAGGCCAGCAGTTTCCAGCTAGGGAGAAGGGGAATGCCTAAGAAAAACACTGGGATGCTCTGGCCTCTTGGATGAAATCTTTCTCCTCCGTAGCAGACTTGAAGAATGTAATGTTTATTTTTGAGTCAACAGGGAAAGGAGGTGTGCTTTGCCAAAAGCTTGGCGTAGGGAAATGAGCTGGCTGGGAGATGTGGGGAGTCCCAGCGAGAAGCTGGGATTTGTGAGGGAGGGAGGATGGGAGCGGGGCCAGCTTTGCTGGGGCTTGAGCACAGCTCCTTTTTGAAGAAGAGACTCCATGGCTTGTTACCCTGAAGGAGGGCAGCAGCCCTGTACGTCAGGGTGTAGATGTCTGAGGCAGGCTAGAGAACTGGTTTCCTTTCAGAGCTAGTTTGTGTCTCTCCTATCAACCCCCAGTCTTAAAGCAAACTTCCCAAGAAGTCAGGAGAAATGTCAGCCTCAAACACCACTTAAATCATTGGTTCCTGCCTAGGAGCAGCCGATGCAGAGTGAGAAAAGTCTGGCCCTTTTGGACTGTCTCTAGTGGGGGAAACCATTTAGAGAAGTGTAAAGCTACTTCTCAAGTCCCCAGCCTATGAATGAACTGTGGAGAGGGGTTCAGTCACTTGAACAGACATTACTAATGCTTCCCTGTACCTTTAGGGGAATTCTGCATTTAATTGATGGTCTTTCTGGCATGCAGCACATGGAGCTGCAAGTGTGTAACCCCTTACCACTGGGCTATAGGAGGCAGAAATTGCTGAAGAGTGATTATGACCACTGTTGCTAATAACTGTTTTCTAGCAACCACTGCTTGGTAATGAATTTCACCAGAGACAGAAGGGATCCAACAGTAGGATTGAGACAGTAGAATTTTTTCCATTTGGCTTACTGAGATTAATATCACATTTATTAGAACAAAGAGAGGTCATTGTATTTTGGCAGGGGGAATTATTTCACTGCTTAAAGTTAGTTAATGTTTAAGTCTAAAAATACGTTTGCAAAAGGACAGAAATTTGCAGTATATAATTCATAATAAAGAGCTTTACTAAACTATTGTGGATTGTTTGGAACAGATGGAAATTCTAGTTTAAGAGAACAGCAAATCCATGTGATTTGCAGCCTTTTTAATGGAATGATTACATAATGTCTATAAAACGAATAATTTCTCTTCTAGGACTTTATGGAGATTTGGATACTCTGCCAGACTACTGAAAACTAATCATTTTAGGACAGCTGCATCAAATACATCATTTCCAGCAGTTTGGATGCTATTGGCGCAATATTCTGGCAGAATACCTGGGCTCTTTGTAGTAGTAAAAAAAAATAGGTTTTTTACAATGCCTGAAACTGTGGAGGATAAAGCTAATCTAGAACTGTATTCGCCGCATCCTGAAGTGCGTGGGATGACCCTACTCAACAGAGAAGCTTTTAAAAGGACAGTTGTTGTTCCAGTTCTTAAAGTCAAGAAGGAAATTGTAAATACTTTGCTGAAGTCCCTCAAACATACAGTACTACAGCGTCCTGGTCTCAAGCGAGTGGTTGAGGATCCAGAAGATGAGGACAGTAGATTTGTTATTCTGGATCCTCATAAGATACCAGAATTCTCATTGGGAGAATCAGAGCAACAGGTATTAAAACAGCTTAATATTCATCCTGAGGTGTCCAAGTATAACTTGGAGCTGACTTACGAGAATTTCAAGTCAGAGGAGATCCTACGAGCAGTCCTTCCTGAAGGTCAGGATGTCACCTCTGGATTTAGCCGTGTTGGTCACATAGCTCATTTGAATCTTCGAGATCATCAGCTACCATACAGACATTTGATTGGTAGGTAAAACATCTCTTCTCAAAAAAGCAAGTCGTGTATTTTGTATGTTGTTAAAAAGGTATTGTAACAATTATTCTACTGATAAAGTATAACTTGCACAAAGAAAACTTTTGAGCGCTTTTCATTGCTTTATATATTGACTCCAGATAGCTTTGTGCTGATGCTGCGGCTGTGCATGGAAAGCATGGTTCCCCCCTCTTACAGCAACTGCAGTCTCATGTCACTGAGCATTGGGGCAGAGTGAAGTATGTGCCTTAGACAGATGTCACATCTGCAACCCTGAATCATTAGAGGAAGGTTGTTCTAATACGTGCTTACTTCTGTAAATGTAACTGTGAACAGCAGTGTTTGTATCTATCTCTTGTAGAACACGAAGAGGTTGTAGTCCCTTAAACAGAATGTCTTTTGCCCTCTCTTTCAGGCCAGGTTATAATTGACAAGAATCCAGGGATCACCTGTGTAGTGAATAAAACCAATATTATTGACAGCACATACAGAAATTTTCAAATGGAAGTGCTCGCTGGAGAGAGCAACCTGGTAACCAAGGTACAGGCTTTTCCCCTCTGTTGTTTTAAATTTAATATGCTAAAACCCAAAGACATCTATTGGAAAGATGTGATGAAGAGATGCGATGAAGACCATCCCTTTGCACAGTGCCCTTCCTGACACCCCTTGTAGAGTGTAGGAGTTGGCAGTTACTTCTGCATTTATTTGTCCTGGTCTGGCAAGAGCAAACTCACAACCGTAGGGATCATGACGATAAGTATTCTTTCAAGTTCACAGCCTAGACTTTAATGATACGTAAAAGCAGCTGAAGTAAAGGTTTCTTACAGAGATACTAATTACAAACTCGTAGTGGGGGGTGTTTCTCACTCTAAAGCCAAAATATTTAGTGGATTTGATCTAACAAAATACTGTTTCTTAATTTTGCCAAGCCTTGTACAGTGGCTGGTGCAGAACGTAAGACTGCGTTTTTAAATCTCACTGTTTTTGCAACATAGGCAAGATTTTGCCTATGCCTTTTTCTGTCGGCAGCAAGACAGACCTCATCTCTCCTCTGTTTTGACATTTTTCAGGTGTAAAGCACTATGTAACTGCCAAGTATTCTTCACGTAGGGGTTCTTGTCTTTAGCTGTAAACTTGGCTACAGGTTTGACCAAAAAAATATTTTCCGTGTTAGCAGTTTTATTCTTTTAGAAGAGAAAACATCAGATTACCAAATAGAAAAGTTGAATAGCTTGGTAGAACATCCTGTACATGCACGGAGAAGGCATTTGACTTGTCAAGGGAGAAGTGACAATCAAATACACTATGCAGATGGTATTAGCTCATTAAGCATACATCTAGCACACCGCTGAGCTGTGCACCGAGGAGTGCAGATATGCTCCAGTGTGCTTCTTGCTGGCAAAGCAGATGATGCTGTGATTTGGATCCGAAGTTGCTTTACTTCGGAGTCACACAATTCAAGTGTGGTGGTGCAAAGTATTACCTTGCATCCCACTCTCATCTGAATAAATGCTGTTTCTTTTTAGGTCTGTCCTTAAGAGAGTGGTCATCCCAAAGCTTGGGTTTGGATCAGTTTCCAGACTCTTGTCACCTTGAGAGATAAAATATGGTATTTTTTCATACTGCAGAATTGGCTCCCAATGGCTTTGAATTTGGCTGACTGCTGCCATTCTTGTGCTTTATCATTCTCAGACGCTAATTTACTATGTGGACTCTGCTAAGGAGGGCTTGAGGCATCTTACCAAGATCTGCTTTCAATAAAGGAGTTGTCAGCCAGCCACAAAGCTCTTGAAAAGCCTCAGATTGGTTTTTTTTTTAATGGCCATTTTAAGTTGCTGCTTTATTTCTACCTGGTGACTGAGCCAGGCATAAGCCAGCCCTCTGGATTGACAGCTGGAACATTCCTTACGGCTGTTTCTGATGAGTAGATCTGTTTATACAAGATTCATGCGTACTGCTAATGGGACAAATGTCAGTGTACGCATTACCTTTTGATAAAGCACCTTGTTTTTTAGCTGTCGTAATTACTGATAATGCTTAAACATGTCTGGAATTTACACACAGAGGCTTAACCAAATGTTCTGGACTTTCAGGTCAAAGAAAATAATATTGTGTATGAACTGGACTTTTCCAAAGTCTACTGGAACCCACGCCTTTCCACAGAACACAGCCGAATCGTTGAGCTTTTAAAGCCCGGTGATGTCCTTTTTGATGTCTTCGCTGGGATTGGACCTTTTGCTATTCCAGCAGCAAAGAAAAAGTGCCAGGTGTTTGCAAATGATCTCAATCCTGAATCCTATAACTGGCTTCTGCACAACTGCCAACTAAACAAAGTAGACAACAAAATAAAAGCGTTCAATATGGATGGCAGGGACTTCCTCCTGGGGCCAGTAAGAGAAGAACTAAGTAAGGAGCTCCCACTTCTGAAGGAACAGAAAACCTCTTTTCATATCGTCATGAATTTGCCAGCTTTGGCTATTGAATTTCTAGATGTTTTCAGGCATCTTTTGGTTGGAGAGCCGTGCAGCACCACTGGCCTTCCCATGGTGCACTGTTACGCTTTCTCCAAACATGACGACCCAGCCAAAGATATTCAAGAACGAGCTGAGGCTTCACTGGGAACCTCCTTGGATGGGCGCTGCTCTACTTACCTGGTTAGGAACGTTGCACCCAACAAGGAGATGCTGTGCATCAGTTTCCAGCTTCCAGCAGATGTGCTGTACAAGAGGCCCTGCCCTGATGAAGGTAAGGAACAAGCCTCCGACGTGGCGCTGGGATGTCAGGCTACACCTTTGGCTGTCTCAGGCTGGTCCCACCTTGTCAGGCCCGTGGGCCACTTCAGCCGTGTGACAGCGATTCCGTACTCGGGTGTGAGCGCGGAGGTAGCCGGCAGGACAGCGCGCCTGCACGTGTGCAGCAGCTGCAGGGCTTCACGCTCTCTCGGTGCCAGCGGTCCCTTCCTCTGATCCCAGCATGAGCCTCCACAGAAAAACTGGTGAGCTGGACAGGATCATCCCACAGGCCATAAACCAGACCTTTAAGCCTCCGATTGTGTGCTAGGGGAAGGTGGGGTATCCAAGGTCAAGCACGCGTTTGTGTGAGCTAAATACTCGAGAACTGGAGCTTCATTCTCACCCAGGGTAGAGTGGTATTCTTCCCAGTGACTGGTCCCAGTTCTGACCTTCTCCCTTATGCTTGCATGGACTCAGTTTAGGTCTGGAGTCACTACATCAGCAGGATCCAGTTCTGCACAATTTAATTGAGAAGTGGATATCCTTAGAGATCTTTAATGTTGGATTTGATCTTTATTTTTTTTTTTTATAATTGGTCATTTGTTCTTGAAGTGCTTGTAGAAGTTAGTTGGTGTCAGTGGTCTTGGGCTTTGCATTCCACGACAAGGGGGATGAGGGGAGAGGCTCTCAGTCTCCAGTTACATGAACTGGAGGAAAGGAGGTTTTGATAAAGCTTTAATGCCATGAGACTTATTTTTACGCTGTTGTGGGGCAGCACTGAGATGTAGGTCAAAATATAGCTCAGTACAGGGTTTCTGAAAGTCCTTTTTGGTGTCTAGTAAAGACCCCCCAGTGTTGCTGTAACAGTTTTCATTTGTGACTGTTAATCCTGATTTTAACTCTCATCTCTTCCTGTTACATCCCTTAAGTGTTACATGGCTTGTGGCTTAGTTCCATCTGTTTACGTTAAATAACTCACTTTTTCTAACCTTCTTCCAGCAAAACCAGCCTCTAAACGTCTGTGCACCAGCAGAGATCTTTCTGAAGAAAAGGTACCGAGTTGAAGACTAGAATTATGGTAACTACCTTGTTAGTTTGCGTAAAGTACACCTAGGTTACCTCTAGTTTACCCCTTGAATTATTCGAAGCGTACCTGTGTTACCCAGCTCAGGTTGCAGCTTTCCTTTGTGCACCTTGCTTCCTGCATTTACCTTTTTTTTTTTTTTTTTAATTGTGGGATCAAGAAGCAGATTGAAATTGTTGTTACTACCAAAAAAAATAAATCTTTGCTTTTTTGTAATAAATGTGTTTTGGTACTTTTCTGCTGTCTGTTGTTTCACGCCCCGTGATCATTCTGTGACACAGACTGGGCTGGTTTTCTGCTGTGTCATTTTGATAACGTGCGGTTTAGGGCGAAAACAGATTTTTTTTGTATTTTGTCGGGTCTGGCAAGATGACTTGTATAACCCTGGCACTGGATTCTCGTTGGCAAATGGTTTTGGTGATTTAAGAATATTGGATTACTGTTAGCAGATGCACAAACAGCAAGATAACCTTTCAAAGACGTAACCAAGGTACAAAAAGGCCCAAATAGCCATTACATACTTGTTCCTAGGCTTTTGAGTAACAAATGCTTTTCAACACTGAGATTTAGTGAGGGATTAGTTGACTCCTAACTCAGTGTTTGCTCACCATTACAGCAGGAAAGACTCTAATGCCGTTTGCACAGTTGCAGATTAAGTACACGCTTGCGTTAAAGCCCTGGACTAAAAGCCAGGACCTGGCGGAACGGTCCCCTCGTCTTGAAACCGTGTCCTCCAGTGGCTTTTGTGCCTCTGCCCCGCCGCCCCCTCCTCTGCTGCTGTCCCTGGCGCTCTCTGCCTGCTTGCCTGTATTCCGCAGGGATTTGAAAGTCTCTGCCTTTGATTTCCTTTTCTTACCCATCCAAACTATTGTTGGGCAACATCAACCACAAACAGTTTATTTGCACAGAGAACTCGCATCACCCTCTCGATTTCAGCTATTTTCCTTCAGTCCCAGCTCAGAGCTCAGGCCGAGCAGCTCAGTTACCAGATGTCCATCACCTTCCTGACGCTGCTGCTGCGGCTCCGTCACTGGGGCCTGCAAGCTGATGGCGTGGGTCTCCCCCAGCCACTAAGGCACATGGATTGGGTTTGCTCATGGCTGTGTTACAGCCTTTCCCTTGGCTGCACAGCCGGTGCTTTGAGCAAGCTGCACGGCTTGGTTACAGCTCGACTGCATTTATCAAACCAGGGGAAAAAAATCATTGTGACTCACTCGTACTATCTTGAAAGCTGCTGTACAGATGATGTCCCCAGCCTGCCACTCCAGCCGAGCGTTCCTCCACTGGTCTTTAAACTGGTATCACAACAGCTTTAACCTCTTCGTCCTTGCGGTCGATGACGGGCACATCATATGTTCTCCCCACCAGTCACCTCTCCTCTAAAAGCGAGTGCTGGACTCTTGCCCCCAGCCTGCCACCCTCTCTCTGCTGTCTGTTACATTTTCTAACACCACTGTGTGCTCTCCTACTGCTGCCTGGGGGCTTCCCGTTAAACGTTTGAAAGCTGCTCTTGTTCTTCAGAGCCCTCCCTAAACACTGCTGTAGCAATAAGGCCCTTGACCATTCAGGGATGATGCAGTCACCCTCTGAGCTACCTCATGCGCCTGTCAGTACTGCCGGGGACCACAGGTCCCTTTGACCATGTGTGTTGCCTCACAGTCCAAATTTAGGGCCTCTTGGCACTACTGCGCTCACAGAAAGCTGGCTTTGGGCACCGCTGTTGTGTTAAGCGAATCAACTACGTAACTCTGATTTTCAGCATGTGACTGAAGTATCCCAGGGCAGGGAAGGATTTTAATTCTTCAAAGTTTTGTTCACTTAAGGATTAAATGCCATTGTTCTTTCAGCAGTGTAACTTTGGTTTCGATGCCAGTCACTGGCTTGTCTGTAGCTCTGCTCGTAACCGGGGCGGGGGGGGGGGGGTCCATATTTCTGTGCAGGTGCCACTTTTGCACATAACCCTTCCCCATGAAATAGCAAACTATAGCCAACATACGCGCAAGTACGGTGCGTGGCTGAGTCCTACAACGGCCGGCCGCAGGCTTTCTGTCTAAGGCCAGGCCATTGGCCCTGGGCAGGGAGCAGTAGTCCGCAGGCTACGACCTTTTCTACACCTCTGCCTCGTGTGTAACGTTACCTGTTGGCAACTATTCTGGGCACAAACAAGAAGATTTCAGAGAAAGGGCAATGAAAATTTTGGCATCTCCCTCCAGTTTCCTTAATAAAGGAAGCACCAAGTCTGCAGTAGAGCTTATTCTTCTCTTTATTACAACATAGAAAATATACGTTCATTTAGTACACTCCATAGAGCAGTTTTCAACAACTATTAATGGATGACCCATTAAACGTGGTCCAGGCGTCACTCAAGGCGCTCGCTGTCCTGAGCAGTTTCCACTCTCCTGCAGTTTATACACACTCCTGGCAAGGGCCAGTCCCGCCACAGGAAGCCCATCTACGCCGCAATTAGTCTACATTCCACTCCAAGGAAAGGGGAAGGAACACATAAAAGCAGTAGATCGAGGGGGAAGGGTCATCCCAAAAGCCAGACAAAGGGATGTTCCTGCCAAAAGAAGCTCCTGAACACATGACACAGAAGTTGCAAACAGCTAAATAGGAAAAAAATGAAACCAATTTTGACTACTTTAACGACCGAGTTTTGTATCAAGGCTGCTTAGATTACTTCTGGAGGAGCTCAGTTGAAAGACTTTCAGCTAAAGATTGGTTTTCCAGACAAAGGTTAAGAACCAAGTGACATCAGGAAGGATCCTGCATAAGAGTTGTGTCAGCATAGTTCCAGGGTTTCTCATCTCATCCAGCTGGCAGGAGCAAAAACCCACTTGTCTGAACTGGGGAAACTAGTTTTATGGGAAGAAAACGTAGGCTTGAATATTGACACTAAATGTTATAATCAAAATGGCATTTAAATGCTTGTGCAAATAAAACCCTGCAATAAGAGTAAAACCACAAACTTTAATATAAAGTCTGGCTTTATTTAAAAAAAATTTACAAGTGTATTTCTTTAAACCTCAAACATACACAGCTGAGTTATTCACATCTTCCATTAGATGTGGCTTATTGCTTCAGCCTCCCTCAGCAAAGTGCCACATGACTAACGAGTTTCCCCCTCCACAAAAATGTATCTACCATTTTACAAAGCGCTCGTGCAGACGGGTTTTTTTTTTTTCCCCTTTAACACTTAAACACAGCTGGTTTTACACACAAAAGTGACTGCAGCTTAGCCCTTGTGCAGATGGCAGCAATTTTACCCAACCTTTGCTGGCTTGATTTGCTTCTCGCTCCATCGTTTGGTGTCCCTTGATCACCGGCTGATGCACACCAGCTAGCTGGGGTGCCAGAAAAGACCACTGAAAGCATCCTGTAAGGCTCGGTGACAAGCCAGAGAAGAAGTGTAGCCCCCAGCAAGATCCTGCGGAGAGGCGGCTCGTACATGGTTGAGATACCTACAACAAAGAGAAGCGTTATTTTAGAGCAGAAACACCCACATAGTTCACAGTACAGCGAGGCTGAGGCTGCTTTTGGGAGAAAGCAAGGAGATGGAGCTGCTTGCTGCTAGCCACCTGTGGACGCAGCAGTGTAAGACGTCCATTAGTTAAAACAGTGACGATGCTGATGCACCTTCAGAGAAGCTGCCCAACCAACATGCTGCAAACACGTGGCTCCTTGCACTAGGGTAAGTACACTCACTGGTTGGTATTTTCTGTGCTCGCTCTGGGGGGAGGGTTACGTTTTCCCCCTTTGGTAGTTCCTTCTAAGACAACGACACAACACAAGCTTTCCTACGCTCCCCCCACAGGTATCAGAGGGTTTCAGCTCTGGCCAGTTGATGCTGGGTGCTCCCAAGAGCCAACTGTGCCGGTTGCTCTGATGGCAACAGGGCTGAACTTTCTGCTCTCGGGCCCGTCTGTATCTGGAGTAAGTCCACTGACATCAGAGAATTAGATCTGTAGGAGGCTGCCATCAACATTTTGGCTAAAGAAGCCTCTAAACTTCACAATTAAGTAAGCATCATAGAATTATAGAATGGTTTGGGTTGGAAGGGACCTTAAAGATCATCTAGTTCCAACCCCCCTGCCATGGGCAGGGACACCTTCCACTAGACCAGGTTGCTCAAAGCCCCATCCAACCTGGCCTTGAACACTGCCAGGGAGGGGGCAGCCACAGCTTCTCTGGGCAGCCTGTGCCAGTGTCTCACCACCCTCACAGCAAAGAATTTCTTCCTAATATCTAATCTAAATCTACCCTCTTTCATCAATTTTACACCAAACCAGCCAGACTGATGAGTTGACATTGAAACACGCTACCTACGCTGGCGTTGCCGCAAGCTCTTGGCTCCCCTTACCTCCTTCTGAGGGCTCAGACCCAGTCGTGCACGCCAAGAGCTCCCATTAAAGGTGTCTGCCCAGCGGGGCTTGAATGGTTTCATTCAATGCTCTAACCCTGTAGTTCTTGCACCCCACATGAGACACATACAGACCAGATTCTCACCTAGTTTTGCACCAAAACCCCAGATGGACGCAGGCTGTAGCCTGCCACGATCAGCACAATAACCATCTCAAATTGTGAACACCAGATAAAATACCCTAAACGAGCGCTGCTTTTCACAGTTGCCCTGTAAGCCACGGAGCTTCAGCTAGCTGTTTGGATTCATCACTGGGTACGTGTTGCTCCTGGGAAGGTTGAGTCATTCCACCTCTGGCTTGGCAATTCAAGCATAAACTTGCAAAACGCATACGGCTTTTTATAATGTTATCCTGAGAAACCTAAAACAGCTGCACTTTTGGCAGGAAAATACAGGACCACCAGTAAAATATCCAAAACAGTTGCATCTTTTAATTTATGACTGTACACTGTTTCCATAAAGAGTATATAAAACAGGTCAGATTTTATAGGTAAGACATAATTAACAGTCATACCCATTGATGCCATAAATGTGTAGAAAAAGAGCTTACTTAGAAATGATTAATTACAGATTTAAAACTGTATTTCTTGCACCTAATAACCACAACACACAGACATGAACAACATTTCTGAGTGACTGTTGGTGAGATGCTGAAGCTGAGAGGCTGAATTTGCCTCCCGTGGCCAAGCTGAGGTGAGCTCTGCCGCTTTGTACCACTCTTGATGGAGTCCGGACCTCACTGCTGGACACTGGTTCCCATCAGCACGGGCACAGACATTAGGGCACAAACCCTTTTAATAGTGTTTAGTCCAAAGGGAATCTACAAACACAGCAGCAAAGCTGGTCCCATCTCTTAATTTGCAAGGGAAGATGGTCTGCAGGGAGCTCCTGTTTTGTGGGGGAAAACATTTAATAGATTTTTTTTTTTTTTTTTTTTTTAACATTCTTGTTACTTATCCCTTCATATTTTAAGAGGAAAATCTCATCCTTCCCAAAGGCCTTTTACAACTGCTGTGGGAAACAGGAGCTCCTTCCCCCAGCCAGGAATGACGAAGGGATACTGACAATGACAAATAATTTCCTTCAGAATGCTGGTGTGTACCTCCACCCTCCAAACCAGAGAGTCTTATAAAAATCAGTTCCCATCTCAGATTTGACTTCTATCGTGTTTATCTCATTGCACAAACTCAATTTTCCACTCGTGCATGGAACAGTCCAGAGAAAACACGGGATTACTTTACATTTCTATATTAACAAAGGTTGGTTGTGTATTTTTCATTACTTTTCTTATCATTTGTTACTTACACATCACTAAAAGGAGAGAGGCAGAGTCTATTGTTTCCCTTTTTTTCAGGTCATCTGAAATTGGGGCCTTAGTTTCATAAGAGGGCCTGATTTACAGCTATTACAGCATTTATAGCTAATTGGTATGTGATCTCTGGAACAATACAAAATCATTGCCAAAAAGGCTCAGATCGACTTTTCCTACGGCAACCTGCGTTAATTCTCCCCGCTCCTGTGAAACAAGCACGACGCGCTGCTGGCTGTCAACTGAGGTCTTTATTTTCTTGTTAAGTATCTAAACTCCCTGCTCTTGACCCATTTAATTACTGTGGTACACCAGGCAATTGCAAAGAATCTGCCACCCTGAAGCCACACAAGGAGAAGCGAATGTTTCGCTGGCTTTTCCGCACCGATCCCCATCTGTGCTGCTTGAATCCAGCCATGCCCTTCACAGGAGGATCTCTCTGAACTGGATTCCTGGGGTTTCTGGCAGAGGTCAGCACGTCTTTTCATGTGCACCTTTACAACAGCGGCAGGAAGAAGCGCTTGCCAAGTTTTATTTCCAAAAAGTCAAGCTCCGTTAGGTCTTGGGACCTGGAGGTAATTGCTCTCACTAGTTAGCAAATTCCAGCACACAAGGTCTGTTTTTCATAGGTTTATTTTAAGTACCTGTAAATCTTATAAGCAGAAACCAGGAAAAAGAGGTTTGCTTTTTCTGGTGCAGTTTTTTAATGTAACTTGTTTTTACTGAGGGCAGACTAAACCCTGAAGTTAAAAAAAGCCTGCACTATTATTCTTGAGCAGGGCTAAAGGGCTGGGTGTTCTCTGCCCCACGGTTTCACACTCCCCATTCACCGTAATGACTACGCTCTGCTGCAGGCTCTGCCCAAACAAGCCCCCTTTCCTTCGCTGCAGCCACGGGATGTTGATCGTCCCCATTACCCTTTCTCGTCAGTTAAAACACGTCGTATTTTGTTCTTCATGAGCCTTCAGGGGGCTCATTCCTGACCTTTGGTTTCTCATCACCATGTGGAAAAGAAAAAAAGCCTCCTGTTTTCAAGGAAAGACGTGTAATTTACACTTGGGGCAGAGGCTCAGAATGAAGCTGGTCATTCCTGGGGGTGGGTTTCCTTCATGTCTTCTCTTTTCCGAAGGCCATGTCACCATCACTTCGTCAGCAATGACCGGGACCGCTGGAGAGCCACGCAGTGGCGCTCAGCGCAGCAGCGGGCGCGATCCCCCGTGCCTTTCCACCCGCTGCCCAGGCAGCCCCAGCATCGCTTGGCATCGCTACCAGGACCCAACGCCAGCTCGTCAGATGGTAACACCCGAGACTGCTGGCAAACGTCCCCTCGCTGCTCCACAGGGCGGTTCCGTTTCAGAGAAATGCAGGAACGGCTTCAGAAACAATCAGAGAGGATGGAGAAACAGCACAAGCAAACCAGGCTATTAAAAAAACCCAACAACCACCAAAACATCCAACCAACAAGCCAAAAAAACCCCGCAGTACTTCCCTCCACCCACCCAGCTGGAAGTGTCAGTGCTGGGGATTATTTCACACCATCTTTCCCCATCTACCCACAATAAATGCAGTCCCACCGTGTTTCTGCAGATGCATTACTGGAGGTACATGTGCAATACTACGTATTTGGCATACAGGTTTTACTTTTTTTTGATCTATTAGGTATTTTATGGGGGTGAAGAAAAGAAAAATCACTCACAAGTTGTCTGACAAAAAAAAAAGATAATGTAATTCTATTCCACATAATAGATTTACTATTCATCTGATTATCCACAGTATCCAAGACAGAAAGTAACGGGGCAGACATTAGATCTGGGAAATTTTCCAGATTCGTCATTTAAATAATAAATAGCGGTCGCATGAAAGGAAGCGAAATACTCTAGTCTGGAAAATTGTGTAAAGCATTAGTGAGGCAGTAGCATATGCTGCATTCCTGAACCGTTCTGGACAGTATTTTCATTAGATTTATCAAGTCTCGAAGATGAGCTACCGACGCATTATTCAGAGTATCCTTGCAGAGACCGAGTCCGATCAGATGAGGGAGGCACATCAGGAGCTGGATTTTCTCTGGCCTGTTTTTCATTGTGGAATGTATGGCCTGGGTTACTCCATAGCCCCTGAGCAGGTAAAAACTGAGCTCCTCCAAGCAACTCTGTTTTTGTTAGAACCAGTTCTACCACACAGTCAGTCCATGCAGCCAAAGCAGAATTTGTTTATAAAATGAGCAGAGTTCATTGCTGTTCTTCATTAAATAGCCCTGGGAAATTCATTTGGGAACAGGCCTTCGCTAGGTGTTATTCAAATATGGTGTGGCTCTCCCTGTGTCGGAGACAGTAGTGTCTAAGGTAGGAGGAAACCACACCACGTAAAGCTGGTACTCAAAGAAGTCCAGAATAGCAATTCATCCTTCCACAGACTAGCAACAAGCCTGATCTCTGGCCCTCAAAATTCAAAAAGCAGTCTCTCATCTATTTTAGCAGACACTCTTTGGGCACTATCATTGTGTTTAGATCTTAACAAACAAACCAGCTATTATTTGTGTCAGAAATCCCTGCTGAACACCAGCCAGCACAGCCTGTTCCAACACACAATGCAATTTCTACACAACCATGAAGTCAGCAAGGGCTCCTCACGGGCCCAACCCAATACCTCCTGCAGGGCTTGCACCATGCCCAGGGTCAGGCTTCCAGCCCTGATGGCAGCGAGGCACCTACCACCAGCTGCTCTTCTCCTCCGCTCTCCAGGACAACAAGGACTAAATGGGAAAAATGTATTTTATCATTGAATTGGGAAAATTGTTGCCTGGAAAGGAGAAGGTCCATGGCTGCCTCAAGGAACCAAGACATCATTGCTTGATAAATACAGAATCACAGAATCACAGACTGGTTGGGGTTGGAAGGGACCTCTGGAGATCATCTAGTCCAACCCCCTGCCAAAGCAGGGTCACCCAGAGCACGTTGCACAGGGTCGTGTCCAGGTGGGTTTTGAATATCTCCAGAGAAGGAGACTCCCCACCCTCCCTGGGCAGCCTGTTGCAGTGCTCTGTCACCCTCACAGTAAAGAAGTTTTTCCTCATATTGAGATGGAATTTCCCATGTTTCAGTTTGTGCCCATTGCCCCTTGTCCTGTCACTGGGCTCCACTGAGAATAGTCTGGCCCCATCCTCTTGACACCCGCCCTTAAGTTATTTGTAAGTGCTGATAAGACAATTTTGTAACCATTTTTTATTATTACACAACAGTGTAACCATTTTAATAACTTTAATTTGAACGTGACCAGGAAGTTGAAGTGGACAACGAAATCACGGTGTGGGGTTTGCTGCAAGCACCTGCAAACAGGCAGGCAGCCACCCACTGCAATAGCTCCAGGGGGTGGGTGGGTGGTTTTTTTTAATGCCTCTGGATATTACGCCTCTGTGTATACAACTGCAGCAATCAGTGTGAATATCAGGAAACTGCTAAGCACAATGAGGTCCAGATACAACAGATACCAAGGCAGGCAGAAAAAGGATATATTTTTAACCAGATTATGTCACCTATTAGTCTTGCAGCAGGACAAGCCCAAATACAGCCCACAGTTCAGGGGTACAAGGAAAAGTCACTCTAAATACCACAACACAGTTTTGGCTACTGAAAAATCCTGCCAAAGACAAGGAGAGCTACCATAAACACCGCCCCTGAAGCCCTGGCAATCCCACTTGCAGGCAGCAGATCCACCAGTTCAGATTCAGCTCAGTAAACCACTCTATTTTTTTATGATTAATAATACTGTTTAGCTATGCTAATTTTCTAAGGGCTTAGTGAGCAGAAATTGCTCACCAAGGTGTCGGATGAGTGCCAGACCCCAGCCTTCTCCATGCCACGAACTTGCTCAGCCCATTTCACGTACTCATGCCCCAAGAGACTGCCGCAGAGCTGTCACTTACTCGTCACGATTCACAGAGCTGTGCCCAGAGTTTTTCTCATTCAAACCAGCACGTGATCAGGTGTAGAAGCTTCTGGCGTGCTTGTAGAACCACCACCTACGCCTCCAACGCAGGGGGGACAGCAGTGATTCTATTATTCGGGGGCTGAAGCTGCCAGGATTGACTGCTGAACGCACGGTTGGTATTATGAGCAAACCTTCTGGTTCCAACTGACTTTACCTTTGACGACATTTTCCAGGGACTCACTTGAATTGTTTGGAAATAAACATATCTATACTTACACGGTGTTTGAGTATTTTTTTCCCCTTTTACTTCAGAGGGAAACTTAACCAACTTTCCAACAAGGAAAAGTTAAGGTCTTCATCTTGCAATAAATTCTTCAAAATCAGATGCCTACTGACTCTAATGGGTCTCTCTTCATTACAATGAAGACTTAACTAAAAACATCTTAATGGGGAGTTGAGTTCACGGCTCCTAGAACTTTTATTTCTCAGTTTTAGGTCTTCTAAGTGAAGAACTCTATTCTACCAGAAATAACTTCTCCCAGTAGAAAAGCCAAGAAAACCCCAACCCCCTAAATCAGTAACAGAAATCTAGGACCTCTAGTGATTCTTTTTTAGCCTCTTCCATCTGCTTTTTGTAAATAGCAATTTGTTTCAGACGCTGTCAGAGTGTCTCTGGGCAGGAGTACACGTCAACTGCGTGTGGTGAAACAAAATTCTTTAAAATTAAAATAAAACAGGTCTGCCACAGCACACCTCAGCTAGAATGGAACAGCACAGAGGTCTGCTACCGGACACTGAAAGAGGAAAAAAAAAGCCTGGAAAAGTAATATTAGCCATGAAACAGCTGTCTCTGATAAAGTCAGTTCTGACTCCAAAGGTAGAAATCCACGATGAGTTATTCTTCCCTCTTCTCCCTTATATCAAAGGGCAAACACTCCAGATCCTGACAGCCCAAAGCCACACGTGTCCTGCTGCAACAGCAACCCGGGGCTCAGCACTCCTGCTCCGAAAGCAGCCACTTTGCCCCTTACTGTTCAGCTACTGCAGTGACCAATAAAAGAATCTTCAGAGTGTTTAACATAAAAACTAAGGCACTTTTGTTTGATGTTTCACATAAACTGTTTCCTCTTTTAATGGTGAAATTCTACATAAACAGTAAGATATATCTAATTACCTATATTGGAGATTTTATTACAAATTACCTATGATATTGGTAAGTACAGTTGTGAACCCTGCAGTAGAAAAATCTTTAAATGCAAAGGCACAAAGACAAAGAAGCCATCCTTGGCGGGGAGAATAGAATCAAATTTTCCCATACTACTTTCCCCAAAAACTTCCTCTTTTTGTGACAAAACCCAGACTCCAGAGACCAAACATTTCCACTGAAAAGCTAATACATTGGGGGATGGAATGGAGGGGAATTTTCTTGTGACAGCTATCTCAAAATATATCTTCAGTACTCCTAAGTGAATGCATCATTTAAAGAAACAACTTTTCTACTGGTAAAAGAAGTTTAAAGAAGAAAAGTTTTAGAGAGCACCTGATTCTCCAGCATTTTCCTAGCACTGCAATTCTACTGCTGCTCTAGTTTTTAAATAGACATGAGATCAGAGTCAGGTACTCACATTTATTTAACACATAGATAAACATTTGCCTTTGGAGTAACTGAGAAGCCGATGCTAGTGCCTAAAGGTAAGATGAAAAAGCGTGGAGAAATGAAGATCAAAGAAGGAGAAATGTCTTCTGCCCCACATAAACTGCCTGATACAATTTTTTAAAAAGTGAATGTTTTAAAGTGTAAAGACAGGATGAAAAAGGTTTTACAGAATAAAGGAAGCTCTGTATTACTCTAACCTGATATGCATTTTCTGTGCCACAGGCTGAATGACAGTCCTGGGATGCCACTTGCAGGCTGTGCACAGGGGTTTCTGCAGGTACTACCGTAACAACAATTTTTAGACAACTCCAGTCCCCCTGCAGGGTCCTACTCAAGAAGGCACCAGCCTTGATACAATTATTTCATGTGGAGAAAGACTGTAGACTCAAACTACTATGGACTATAGACTTAAAGACCATTGACTTAAAGCTCTGTAGACTACAGACTTAAAGCACTCTGAAATGGGACATAAACCCCTTAAATGACACAAACTGCCTACACCCATCTTTGAAGGAACTGCAAATCCAATTACACCTATAGACAATATGTTAAAAATGTTAACAAGTTAAATAAACCTCTTTTTTTCCACTGAGGAGTTATGCAAGCTAGACATTTACATTCAACACAAATTCACATCTTTAAATCCAGTGCATGTTTGATAAACACATTTTGCACCTCTTGTGAGCCCAGAATTCACCATGGCTGTCTGTGTATTTCCTTTGATAATAATTAAATGCTACATTTGATCAGGTTCTCTTAACATTTGACCAGGCAGCATCACTTCAGATGAGGTGTAACAGTTTCAACCTCGGGAAATGTAAATACCAGTGCAAAGGAGCGGCCATTCCTGTCCTTGCAGGAGATTCAGTGAGCTGAGCTAATGCAGGAACTGTTGAATGCACTTCCAAAAGTTAAAGCAATGACAGAGGTCATATTGTTTTGTTGGAGTTTTTTTAGCTTAAAAAAAAGAAAACCCTGAAGCTGCTAGCGTACACTGTAATCCCCAATAGGCAAACTTCAGAGAAAGGAGGCACCTTCTCAGCTGGTCTAAGTCAACATGGTTTATAGATTTCTGTGCTGTTACAGGGTAGATTCAAGACAATTATTATCTGAAAGTTCTCATTTTAGCAAGTGACTGCCTGTTTTAAAATAAAAATGGGAAATGGAAAGCAGAACCTGCAAACACATTAATCCTTTGCAAGCTAAAGGTTAAAGCCTACCCAATTTCTTTTCATTCACGTATTTAAACTCTATAAAGGATACAAGTTCTCTGCTGACTCTTCTTTCTTTAATTGTCGGGGGGCTTCCTCACATCCCATTTTCCCCCCAGTAATATATTTAGTCATTTTAATGGCTCCATACAGGTCAGTCAAGAACCATCACCGATTATGCTGTGTAAACACTTTGCTTCTTGTTGCTCACTGCACATCTCGGCACCACGCATTCCTGCCGGCGCTCCAGGTGCCGTCTCCAAAATACGCACAACCACTACCATTAGGATGAATTATTTCTTTTTCTTTAAACTGAAAGGATTTCTGCTTAAACTCTTTCCCAAAGAGCTGCTTGAATTCATTATCCCCCTGTACTTCGCTGGTAACAAAAGGTTAATGTTTATTTCTAGAAGCCTTGCTCACAGGAAGGCTTCCTTCAGCGCAAGTGACTTCCGTAACTCGCGCCTCTGCGAGCAGAGGGGTCGGGAGCACTCTTGGATGAGCCGGGGCACCTGGTCCCCCATTTGTCATCTTCCTGAGGTCACCCGCCAGCTGTCCGTCCTCTCAACACCCAGCCTCGCCACGGCGGCGAAGGCATTTGCCCTCGCTCAGGTTTCCAGGTCTGAACTTCCAGATACAGTAAATCAATCAGCCATCGCAGAAACCGCTCAAACAACTGCAAGTAAGCAGTTCGACACCCTTGAGCAGCCTCGCTGCGTAACAAGGACACTGCAGTCCTAGCTGGAATCCAGCAAAGCACTCGCTCTGCATGACCAGGATAGATTACACCTCGGAGGACTGCAGAACTGCAGCTACATTTAGTCTATGACTAAATCAGGCTCCGCTCGTACTTGACCCTGAGAAGAATGTCATTGAACACAAGGGCCTTTTCTCAGCTACGATCTCGTGTTTTTTTCTTTTCGATGGCTAAAAAGACCATTAAGCCATCGTTCCTGTAATTGCAAAGTAGCTCTCTATTTAATGTCTTATGGAAATGTTTTGGCATGGCTTGATCTTCAAATTCTTCATCTTTCCCCCCTGCCCTCCAACTCCACTCTTCCTCCCGCACGCTACGTTTAGGACAAAGGTCCCCAGAAAAACGTGGATACGTTTAAATAATTTTTACTACTCTGAGGAAATTAACCATTGTTTTGTAACTTACTACCTGAGTTGGGATTGTTTTCATAGGCTTATCTTTTTTTTTTCTTAAGGATAGGGCAAGTTCAGTCTTAAAGACATCACTGTGTCTTTCCCAATGGCTAGAGGAACATTTCCCCAGGTTCAAACCCAGGAATAGAGCATCTCTTCTGTAGGCAAAAAGAGAGAACACAACTTTTATTCTGAAACACAGTTTTTTTGGACACGCAAATTCTTCTTTTAGGATAAAAATTCTCTACAGGTCCTCACTCTCTGCTTTTCTCTCTGACTTCTGTACACCCCACTGCGCACCATACGTCCCCCAGTGCAGGGCAAGCAATCCATATTGATGAACTGGGGCTTTGAGCGAGCTACATGAAAGAGATTCCTCCTGGACCAGCTTCCATGTAAATTATACAGCTGTGAAGCAAACGGAGCCCCTTCTGAACAGAGTGCTCAGTCAGGAACACCTACACAAAGAGGATGGAGATGCACAGAGACTTTTTTCAGTACATTTTGCTTGATGCGCAGTTCTGTGGCAACAGACCACAAGCACGGTCATGGCTGTACCGCAGCTGCAGAGTACAGGATGGCCTGCCACAGGCAGCGAGGAGATATTTTTGCCTCAGAAGCTCTGGTAAGGACCTTGACTTTGGGCTCGAGGCTGGAAAATGGACTGGCCAGCACACTTTTAGGGGTTTTTTTTTGCATTGAAGGACTGTGTTTTAGTCTCAGCAGGGGAAGACAGAGCCCCTGGGTGCCTTGAGTGTCAGGCATGGTCACAGCCAGGCTGTAGACTAATGGAGGTCAACAGTCTCCTTCGCCCCTACACCCTCCCCCAGTGTGCCTTCTGCATCTACCTGCCCTGTTGCACAGCTCTGAAACACCACTGCAGGGCACCCATCTCGGTAAGAACGACAAGGCTGGACCTAAGGGGAAAGAATCATCACCTTCTCCCTGCCAGCATCAAGGACCGAAAGCAGGACAGTAACACCAGAAGTGCGTTTACCACAGCCACAGGCTTTGCCTTCTAATCTCTTCTGATGGAAAAACCACCATCTGAACAAAGAAAAAGCTGTTTATAACCTCAGCTTTGAAAATACTGTCTCCCCAGGTCAGCCGGTCTATTCTGTTTTCACTGTGACGCTGCATCCTCTGCCCTCACAGAGCAGCAATGAATTCACGTTGTATGGTAATTCCAGCTTAATATGACTCAGAAACAAAATAGCACAAGATGCACAAGAATTTCTAGAGGGTTTTTAACCTCTGATACTGATCAGATAAGTAAGCCGCCAAACCCGATAATTATCTCAAATGAATAAACAAGTTAAAAACTTGCTCTGTGCTCGTAGTTATTCATTTGAGATAATAAGAACCCAAAGTTATTTTCTTTAGGCAGTATTTGAAAAGCATAATTGTCAAAAGCAAAAAGATTGCAGTTTGAACGACACTATTTAAAGAAGATGAGACTGTTCAGGTCAAAACAAGGTGAAAAAACCCCAGCCTGCCTGGTATCACAGCTGACTAATGCTCGAATGCATTAGACCCTCCACTTCTTCAGGTTCTGGTTGCTGCTGATCAGGTCGGCATTTCAGTCTGATGTTGAGGATCAAGTTTACAGCTCTCAGCCATGCTGGCATCTGCTCCTCAGGAAGGCCTGGAAGAGGTGGGAGGGAGAAGAAAGAGGAGGGCAGCAGCTAGGAGTGAGGGCTTCTCCTCAAAACCATGGCTGGGCTAATTAGAAGCATCTGCCCAAGTCGTGTGCAGCCTTTTGGCTGAGCTCTCAAACACCAACCTGCAAAGGAACCGTTCAGCCCCACTCTGTATCAC
Source organism: Nyctibius grandis (assembly GCF_013368605.1). Classification (NCBI taxonomy): domain Eukaryota; kingdom Metazoa; phylum Chordata; class Aves; order Nyctibiiformes; family Nyctibiidae; genus Nyctibius; species Nyctibius grandis. The sequence goes on from NC_090661.1 coordinate 67,191,892, forward strand.
AGAGCAGTCAGAGACAGCTCACAGAGGTGGAGGGGAGAAGGGGAAAGAGTTGCTCTGCTCTCTTGAAAATGCTTTTCTAGGGGAACAAAGGCAAAAAAACACTCCTCCAATCCTAAGAAGTTTCCTCCTATCTGTCAACATATGGTAGAAGCTATTATTATTTGGCTTAAATATAAAGTATCATTTTAAGCCTATTCACATTTCTATTGTGAAATATGGGTGTAATTCTCCAGATTTTATTGTCCTTCTCTATTGTGCCCTGGTGGAATTTCTAGAGCAGAAAAAGCAGCGATGACGGGAGATTTTCATCTTACTCTTCTAAAAAGACAATGAGTCAAGTGTCTAAATGGAATCGTTCTTTATATAATTTCTGTTGAATTAATTTTTATTCTCTGCTGCTTTCAGTCTAATACAATCTCCTGAACCAGTAGGAGCACAGATATCAAAGCACAAGTGCGCCGAGTTCGGCAGAATCCCTTAGTTTCACCAGAGGGAGAAAAGTGCTAACAGAGTTGTTACAGAGCAGCCACGTTCACAATTACCAAAATTCTCTGTGGATTATTTATATCACGACTCACCTCGCAAACCACATCCTCACTAAACGTATCCAAAGAAGTTGTACATACTGATTGAATGGATTCTGAAACCCTCTGGTGCAGAAACTGCATTTTTAAACAGTCACAGAGAATGCCTAGCAATTGGGGGAGGGATTATCATTAATAAATAACGACATTTAATAAATTATCTGGTGATACCCTGCTGAGAGAACTCGCATTAACACTAGGTGGCAGAAGGCTCTGTCACATTGAAGACACCTGCAAACAGATACACTCCTAGACCTAGACTTAAGCTTGAGAGCTGATTTTAGAAAAGCTAAGGGGAAAACAGCTGAAAGCAAAATAGCTATAAAATACCATTTTCCATCCACTCTTCCAGTTCTAATTCTGGTTCTGATATCTTTAGCACACATCATTTCACTGTTTAAAAGATCACTGGCTATCCCTGAATCTGAATACACCTTCTAAACTTGAAGCTTAAATCACCTCTTACTCAATTCAGGTGAAATTCTGTATGTGACAGGTGATTCTATTAAGCTTTTATTTAAGTAAAAGAGGAATTCACAGTTTAAAGAAATAAATGGCCATTAGGGCAAGTACACAATAAAACCACACACTGCTAGTTACCTTGAAAGATACTTGAAACCAAGCTTGAAGCGCTATAGCAAGCACACTCCTGCAGCTGAAGGAAAACCAGCAACCTACAAGCAAAATCTCATTCAAAACCGCTCAAGACTCACTGTTGAAAGGGGTCTCCTAAAAATGGCAGCTGCTCCTTCATGGAGAGGCGTTTTCAGGAGATACATTTGTAATTACATATAAAATTCCATGGTGTCAACCGGTTTCTTCTATTTTTACATATTTAACCCTTTAAAAATGTTTATGTTTGATTTTCCTTTATTCTAGCTGCTCTCTTTTGAACTACTCTAAGTTTCTCTCTCATCTAGTCTAAATCTAATATACAGAAGGAAACAAAAATTTTAATTTCCAGTAAAAAAGACAGGTGAAGAAACATGAGCAATCACAACTCAAAGGCAGTATATGAAGGAGAATTTGCTGCGTGGGCAAACAACCTGGATAGAAAAGAAAGCAAACAGCAATGTGAGATGTAAGGAGGAAGCCAATAGAGAGAGGAAAAGTGGGAGACAAGCAATATCTAGATGCTGAAGAACAAAAGGGGATGAGTGGATAATGGCACACTATTTCCTTAGACAAATAAGTTAGAGTTGACAGCAAAGATTTCCTCTAGATCACTGCGGCTCCACTGCTTTTACACTCGCCGATCAGCGATGTCCCAGACTGACAGCGCTTGAGGGTTGGGTTCTACAAGTGTAGCTGGTGCCAACAGAGAGCTCAGTAGTGTTGTGGTGGGTTATTTTGCACCTCTAGACATGGAGGCTCTTTGTGTTTAAATATAGTATATTTTATCATTGACAGTTGTCAGCAGTGGAAATTGTCATCTAAGCAGTAAAAGATGCTGTTGAAGAAACAGGAGGGATTGGTTAGAAAGCAAAATTTATTTTGGCCGTGACAACTCATCTCACTGCCCACTTTGAGGGTAAGGGATCATGCCACCCATTGCAAATTGCTGCCTGAGAGTCAGAAAAATCAATAAGAGGTAGGAGAGCCTACTTGCCAAGGCTACAGCCACTGCCAGCCGATTATTAATGCATATGTCTGCATTCTTTAATGTTTCCTAAGAAGCAACTATGTTAACTGAAAAGGTGCGATGTGTCACCAGTCCTTCTCTTCTCTCCTCTTCATTTTCTCTCTATATTAAAACCTTGGCTACCAAAGAAAACAATCATGTTTCACCTCATCTTTTCCCAGCTTTTCTGAAGTTCAGTTCCTGCTCTATAGCAATATATACAGTCTAAGTACTATCCCTGACAAGCTGTTTGACAGCCCTAAGTTGCACATCTATTTTACTCCCAGAGCTTTGGAGTCGGTAGGGCTTAGATGGGAAATGGAGGCCAATTAAAATAAACACAGACAATATCAATGAATTCTTCAGAAACACACAAGACAAGCAAAATGAAACACTACTGGCTTTTGCCCACAATTAGAATTCAGCCCATCTCACAGGCGGAACGCTCTGGCTGAGGTCCAGAAAGACACTTAAGCACATGTCTTATTTTAAGCATGTGAGTAGACTCATTGATTTTTCACTCATGCCAGTAAGAATATTTGATGCGCTTAAAGTTAAGCACATTGTTAAGTGCCTTCCTGGATCAAGGCCAGGCTATTTAGCCCTTGCAAGAGTTAGTCTACAGAATATTTGCCATTACTTTAACTTCTCAAGACTTTCTTTGAGATAAAGTTTTATGGGGTATGGAAATATTCCATTCATCGCGTATCGTACGAGCAATAACTGGTTTATGGCAACCTTCAGGGAACAAGTATTCTTCCCCTTCCCACATCTTCTGAAGCAGTAACTGGAAGGATTATCAAGGCCCATAAGCAAATACATCAATAAGGAAAATTAGTTTTGAATCAGAAGCCACAGTCTTACTAATCTAGAAAGCAAAACTAGCCCCATAGTAAAAAAGCTGACAGACATTAATTTCCAGTGAAAATTAATAAAGCCATTCGCCAATATCCCATTCCAATACCAAGTCCTGTACAGCAGCTTTGAAATTCCAACAAGCTAATTGTTGACTGAAATGAATTATCACAATAAGCACATATTCAATTCCACTCTTTCTTCTTCCTGTTACATCAAGTTGAATACAAAATTCAAGGAAAGACCTGTCAGTGCTTCCTCAAGATGATCTCACCACATCAGAGCATTTTCTAGAGATCAAAGGCACAACAAACGCTATTGCTTTTCACTACAAAGAAGCAAATGCCATTCATTTTGCTACAGACAATTGGATTAATTATCTGGTTGGCACTATCCAAGTTCAGTATCATACCCTGAATAAGAACTAGTGAAAGGCGCCTAACATAAGGAAAGCTGTCCTGGGTCCCACCAATGTTCCCTCTACCCCAGCCGTTCCTCTCCAGGAGCAGAAAGGGAGTGCACGGGAGCCTGACCACTCCAGTGAGACCTGCAGGACAATATGACAATTGGCTCCTGTTTTATGAGCAGATGTAGCTTTTTATTTCAGTACTTGTTTCTTCCTGGAAAGTTTAAACTCAGTATTGAAAGTATATAATTGACAGGGCGATATAAGAACAGAAAGCCAATTTAAAACGAAATCACCTCTTTGAAATCTCCAGTTGACTCATAGCTGTGTTACTCATCGTGCCTTACACCAATGCAACTCCACTGATTTCATGTTACCAAGCCCACACCCAATGGCAACTCAAGCCTCAACATCTAATGCAACACTTCAGAAACTGGTGGACTACCCTTAAGGACAACCTCTGAGACCTCTGAAAACAGTAACTAAGAAGATAAAGGTACCTGGCTGGCAAACACACTTTCTAGTGGATTCTGGTTTAGAAGTCCTCAATTTGAAAGAAATAATATCTCTCTTTTTTATATAGAGAGTTATTTTGCATATCCAGATGCTGAGATTATTTGATGAAATTTTATCATCTTGCCATGCAGAGTCAGAGCAGACAGACATAAAGGCCATAAAGCAGAGAAGTGTTGAGGCTGGAAGGCACAGCTGGAGACCATTCACTCCAGGCCCCCTGCTCAAAGCAGGGTCAGCTCAAGCAAGTTGCTCAGGGCCGTGTCCAGTCAAGCTTTGAGTATCTCCAAGGAGGAAGAGTTCACAAACTCTCTGGACAACCTGTTCCAGTATTTGACCTCCCACGCAGTAAACATATTTTAATGGAATTCCTTGTATTTCCATTTGTGCCCATTGCCTCTTGTCCTCTCACTGGGCACCACTGAGAAGAGTCTGGCTCTGTCCCCTTTACTCCCTGCCCTCCATCAGGTATTTGCACACATTGACAAGATCCTTCTGAGCCTTCCCTTCTCCAGATTAAACAGTTCCAGATCCCTCAGTCTCACCTCACACAGACACCCCAAGTCCTTACTGACTCCAGTGTGTCCATGTCTCTTGCACTGGGGAGCCCAGGACTGGACCCAGCACTCCAGATGTGTCTCACCAGTGCTGAGCAGAGGGGAAAGATCACCTCCCTCAACCTGCTGGTAACACTCCGCCCAATGCAGCCCAGGAGGTTGTTGGCTTTCTTTCCCAGAAGGACACACTGCTGGCTTATGGTCAGCTTGCTGTGCTCCAAGGTCATCTGTGCAAACTGCTTTCCAGCTGGTCGGTCCCCAGCCTGCACTGGTGCATGGGGTTATTCCTCCCCAGGTGCAGGATTTTGCATTTCTCTTTGATGAGCTTCATGAGATTGCTGTCAGACCATTTCTCCAGCCTGTCGAGGTCCCTTTGAAGGGCAGCACAACCATTGATGCACGAGCTGCTCCTCTGAACTTATATCGCCTGCAGACTTGCTGAGGGTGCACTCCTTCCCATCTGCCAGGCCGTAGTGAAGAGGCTAAGCAGCACTGGTCCCAGTATTGACCCCTGGGGTATACCACTAGGTCCTGTTTTGCTTTGAAATCCACAACCCTTAACAGGTATGTTAACGTCACTAGATTGTGTTGGTTTAACTAGTTCCCATTTTTAAATTAAGATAGTTAAATGAGAGCAATATTTTAATATATGCATGAATCAAGTCAGTTTCTGAACAGAACCTGCTGGCTTAACTCATTCTTAAAAGTGAATTTCCTTTAAGAAAAGTTCAAAAATCATTTATGACTTCAGAGGGAAAGACAGACTTTTCTTTTTGAACTGCTTTAGTATCTAACTAACCCAAATGATGGACTTTATAAAGAAATCATTTCTGCGGACAAAATCGCACCTTCACTTGAAGAGATGAGAGCAACAAGAAAGCTGTATTCCAGAACTGGGATTATAGCCAGTTTATGATGGGAAAACATTGAATGCTTATGGCATAATTATAATGTTACAGCATTTGCTGCCAAAATTACAAAAATTATTCTTAAAATTATGCCCTAAACAGAATGTTGTTTAGCTAAACTGAAAGCACATTCCAAGAACTGTGAAAAAACAAACTTAACATGATTCCAAATCTAAATTATGCATACTAAGGGCTTGTTTTAATAAATGTACATTTAATGGTTGAATAAAGTTTCTCAAAAAATTATTTTAAAGATAATGAATGCCTGATGTCCAAAAGGATGTCACATAAAATTTCATCATTGACTTATGTAAACTAACCTCAAATTTAACCAAATGCAACTGTGATCAATATTGTGTCAATCTGAAAGTATCTGGGTTTTAAGGCAACAAAACCAGATGCAAGGATGAGTAAAAAGTTGGAATCCACAAACTGAACGGAGTTCTTTGCCACTGAAAGGTCTGGAACAGTTATACTGACAGGGAGAAGCCAAAAGAATGAAAAGTTTTGATAGTATTGCCACATTTAGCAAGAAGAGAGTCAAGTGCAGGAGAAATAAAAGGGAGCTAGTTTGTCACTGCTGTGTGTTATTTAGGTTTTTTCTTTTAAAGATGGCATCCTCCACTTTTAGGCAGTTTGGGGCATGGATTGTTCCTCCACACACCTCTAAATCACGGTAGGATTGTGATTTACTCAGAATGTGACAGAAAGCTGTTGTCTTTGACAGGGTTTAAGTTATATCAATATGAAGTCAAAGAAGCAGAACAGCTAAAACTGGCAGAAAAATAAAAAATCTATGACTTCATTGCCTCACAAAGCCTCCTGCAAGTTTCTATCTTCACAAAAACAGGCAGAAAATCCTAGAGGACCACAGAAGGGCAAGAGATTTATGAGGTCTGAGAATCCCAAAATAAAAATGCAATTGAGCTAGCTGATTTTATTATTTTATCCCTGAAAGCTTAAATAAAATTTAAAAAGTAAAAATAAAAATAAAGCACAGAAAGCACCTACGAGAAAAGCATTGTCAGTATTGTCGTTTAGGCATGTTTCCCTCCCCACCTCTGAAAAGTTGTCTGGCATTTGACTTAATTGGGAGGAAGAATTTTCTCCCCTGGCGAAGTCAATTAACTTCACTGTATTTGTACCATCTGTCAGAGCCGGACCTGCTATCTTCTTCGTGTCTGACACAAGCTTCTACACCTACTTGACAGATCAAATGGTTTTTAAAGAAATTATTGTGCTTTAAAGGGAAGTTCCATGGCTACGTCAAGTCAAAAAGCTGCAAGACAAGAGGTGAGTGATTATTATATTAGTACATGATACACTCCCCTAGAACATTAAAATACAGTGTATCTTTGTACTGAAGTTTAACTTTCTATCATGCAATTTGCTATTTCATTATGAAACTCCTTTAGTCTTCAATCATCATAAACATCTGTAGAAAATTAAAGAAGGTAATTTTCCTGCTTTATGCTCTTGAGCTGCTTAATTTCTCATGTTATTAAACATAAAAACTCCTTGCTATAACAAGAAATCTAAGAAACAGCGTGGGCCACTGCTTTAACATACAGCTATAAACAGGTCTATGCATGTTTGTGCACAAATACGCACTGAATGTTCTAACCAAGCTTTTTTCTCTTTTTATACATAAAATATTAGTGCTTTATGCAACACTGTACAACATGATGTCATTAGATGACATGTCATGCCACTCTTTGGCATCATTAAACCAAGTGCCAGATCTCATCCCATTTTATGGTCACTGTAACTCAAGTCCAAACTCATTTCCCATTAGCCCCAATTTAATGTTTGTGTTAGTTGTACATCAATGTATAAACCTCCTAATTAAAGACAGCAGAGCAGAGAAAGATAACACATAGAATATGCTTAATGCAGTCCTTCAGTTAAAACGTAAACGAATACATAGCAGCATGGTGGATAGTGCAAGTGTTGAGAAGACTTCTCTACCGAAATGCATTTCCTCGTAATCGACCATTAAAAACAACTGGACCACTATTCCAGCCCTCCCAGACGGCAGCCAGGAACTGGGAGCCTTCACTGGATGCATAACTGGGAAACAACGTCAGGGTCTCTGTGGACCTACACTTCTCAGTTTTTAAGTCCCCGAGTGGCATGAAGAGCATATCCCAGAAGAAAAACAGTCACCTTTGTTCAGGCATGGATCTCTTCTGAAGTAAAAAAAGCTATATTCTACTCACCAAAGGCACTCTGACATTCTGGTGACAAAGAGGGTTTGGTCAGGTAAAATGTCTTTACTAACTAAAATAAAGCTAATAATTTCTAGTGAGTTGGTCAAGCACAGTGCATCACATCTGACAGGCTGCTGATGTGATTTAAGGGAAGAGAGCAAAGGAGCATATTGATTTCTTCCATCAGTAGGACAAGCACTCTAATAAGTTGACTTCAAAGTAGCTACACAGAAGTGTTGCATTATCTGCCACACAAGTGCTAAGGAGGTTTTCAAAGACTTAAATAATATTTTGCCACATAAATGTACTACGGGCTAACAAGATGCCCTTCGTGACTGAGAACTTCTTGTACCACACAGGTTCTATCACCTGGAGCCACCGAAGAGCAAATACGACAGGAGAAGCAGAGCCGGCCCTTCCCAGACCACCTCTGTGCTATTCCAACACACACTGGAGCACACGCAAGTCCAAGCTGCCCTGGAAGCCATCGCAAACGTGGCCCCCACACACACACTTTACCATGAGCGCAGCTTTACACGATTTCCCTATAACTCTCTACAGAGGTTAAAGCTGTATCAACGCAAATTCCTCACTTTTTGTAGAAAAAGTACATTCCATTTTTTCAAGGAAAAAAAAAAGATTTGGTAAGATTTCCACAGGAATATTATGGGTCTTCTTCCTGAGTTAGTTATCTTTTTGCATCAGAGTTATTATCCTTTAATCCCACTAGAGTGCAAGAGCTCCCACTCTATGCTCTGTCCATTTAATGCACTGCTGCTGACTGTATTCCACACTGACCCATGGATTTGTTTAACCAACATTGGCCTCAAATTTCTTCACCCCAAGAACCAACACATCCCTCAGTGACTCACCTCAATGAAAAGATCAAGCTCACCTTTAGGTTTATCACAAAAACAGGCAGTAATGTTTTTTTTCTTAAAAGTAGCACATTCAAATTAGTTTCATAGGAGCTACACCAAAAAATATTTACGCACAATTTACAACGATAGATCTCAAGAAATAAGTGTAAATGGGGATTCATCATCCGATGAGGTATTTTCCCTGCAGGGATCTCATTTTATCCCAATGATACTCAACAACTTTCATCTACGATTTAAAAGAAAATATAAAAGTCACTCCTTGTAAAATACACAGCTGTCAAAAAACCTGAGGGGGCTGGGAAAATAGATAAATTATTCAGGCTAATCTGTAGCACTTAGTCATACGGACTTCTTCCAACTAGAGACAGCTTAATAGCAAAGGTCACGCAGCTAGGAGCAAAGAACACAGGTCACACAAGACACAGCCCTACATAAATTAATTAATACTCAAAACAACATAGAGATAATGACGTCCAACTTAGAAAACGTGAGCTCTGGTTACTTCTGTAGCTAAGGCGGTGGATACATACACAGAGTAATATCAAGCAGGGGAATGGGGAGTTAAAAAAAGAAAAAAAGAGAAGGATTTTCATATGGACTGAAGCCAAACTCCAAAGGTATTTTGGTGCTTAACTGCCTCTGAGGATTTTAGTCTGCTTGATTTAACAAAGGCAACAGAGGAATCTGTGACAGGATCAGATCTGATCCATCTCTCTGCGCGGTCAGTCTCTTCCTCTGCAGCTCTGCAAGCACCGCTCCAAACAGCACACTGCCCCATGCACCGATACGTCCTTTTACACTCACGCCGTGTTTCCAACACCTTTCCTTCTCTAGTCTGACTATCCTAAGCAAGTATGTGTTTTTAATCAATTCAGGGCCTAGAGTTCATTAAAACTAGCAAGACAGACTCTTCATTCAATTAGTTGCTCTAGAAAATGTTACCTTTGTCTATTCAGTATGTAACTCGTTTTTCTGCAGGAAGTTCTCTGAGCATTAGCTTCTCTCTTCTGGGGCAAAACACCTATCTTCAGCTGTAGTTGTTAAAACAATCAATGCATTGACACGCCTACAGAAACACCTAATAATACAACAGCAATAACCACAAGGAGTTGTAACATTGTAAATGTAAAATGATATATAATGATATATGCATATACACATATGTGCACACACACATCAATAAAATCATTCCAGTAGAAATTACAGCTTTTCTAGGTGCACAGAGCCTGCCCTTGAAGCAGTTATTTCTTGATGTTCTAAGTCCTACCCTCTTCTTGGAAGAATTAAGGGTACCTCTGCAGTTTCTTCACCACTTTGCAAGGAAGTAGAGAGGTTTTGGGAGCTCTCATTCCCCCCTACACTTACCCCTACCATGTGGCAGCTGTTCTTCTGGGAGCATCCAAACCTTTTACCAGAGGAAAAGCAAAATTTTTGGAAACAGCTCATTAAGAGAAAATGTAATCAATGAGTTTACCTGTGGGTTGGAGAAAAGGGGGGAGGAAAGAAGGTGAAGGGACTCAAGGAGCACACATGCTTATTTTGATGTCTTTTTCCTAGAATTTTTGCTAAGTTTAGCATGTCTTCTGAACCTTTTTTGTTTAGTTGGATTTTTTTTTTTGTTTTACATCAGAAGTATTTTAAAGCCTCTCCTTTATTTGTATTTCTTGCTTTTCATATTGTTTTTGCTTTCTTAAGGAAATTGGCAGCTGAAATGCTGTTCTAAAACCAAGTCACAAACATTTAGCAGTGTTGCCATTTCAAACACCAGACTCAGCTAAAAGTGCTGTGTGGCAAGACGATGCTGTTTCAGCTGTTGGAGCCCTCAGAAAGGGCAAAAAAATGCTGAATAAAACCAAAATATAAGTCATGAGTCAACAAAAACTCTGGGATTTGTTGCAAATAAGCATCCTTCAAAGCAGCCCAAAATAGAGGATGCACTATTCTTTGAAAACACCAGTAGCCTGTATTATCACCTCCACCCAGCCATTCCAGCTTACGTGGTTCTCTCTATTCTCAGTAGCAAGTACCTCCCACTGCCTAACACTGGTATTTCAAAACAGATAATCCCATTTTGCAGACAATGAACCAAAGCACCAAAGGAAAAAAAAAAGCTAAGAAGAAAAAAAAAAATAAATAAAATTGAAGGACGGGCCCATAAGGAGCTTAGATGTGGAACTACCATAGACTTCATAAATCAGACCTTACTAGCCTTCCCCAGCTCACCCAAAGACAGCAACATAGCAGGGAAACCAGCTCCCTCTCCGTAGGTCTAGCCTAGAGCCCTGCTGTACTTACCTGCCATCCCTCCGCAGGGCTGCTGGGCAGATGTTGACACTTACATTAAACTCCATTACTGCTCCACTACTCCCATGGATACAAGAGATGGGCACGTGCATGGGAAGGCATGAAATAGACCCATATATGAGTACTGAAATCTCATGGATTTGGTACCCCCATTCACAAAGTATTTTTCTAAGAGGATAAAAATAGCATTAAAAGAAGAGGCATTGATTTTCTTTTCTGATCTTAAATTCTCAGGGCAGACAGCCTGTTAAACCTGCTACCGTAGTACATCTGGGCAGTTGATCTTAGCAGATAGCTCCAGATGGTTTTTCAGCATTTCTGTTTTGAAACACAGAAAAGTCAACTAGCAGCCAGTAAAGCCAAATACCTACTAACTCGGCCAAGCTACTACCCCGACAAAGAGCCTGCAGCACTAGCACACTGCTCCACCGCCGCAGCTCTCCATCACACAGGTAGCCGCGTTCCTTTGCTCCATTCCCCTGAGCCATGTCGAGCACACTCCTCAATTATAAGAAAGTGCCTGTGAGCACACACAGTTCATCCACTGTGTTGCAAAAGAAAGTAGTATCCACACATACTGCCCAAGGGTAGGAACACTAAAGGCACTTCTGTAGGCCTAATCCTGTTCCCACTGAAACCACTACAAATCCCCTCTGCCAGGGCCGGGAGCAGAACTGGACCTTGTTCAGCTTTCATTTCTTTTTAAACTTGTCACCCCCAGCACCCAAGCAAGTTGAATGGGAATTTTTCAGAATCGTGTTTTGACACTAGAGCCAAAAACAAGTCAGGGAACCTGTGAACTTCCTACAGCTCTTAGGAGAAGGCAGGGGTGGAGTCTGGCGGTGTGAGCTGCGAGACCTCATGAAAACAGTGAGGACGGCAGTTGCACTGAATTATCATCGCTGTCATCTCCAGGGTCAGTATCAGCTGTTACGACATTATTGATTGCTCACAGGGTTCTAGAATTGGACATCAGTTTTATACGTTCTTCTGCTGGTCCATGTTTTTCCAAGCAGATTTAAGGGCTGGATAAATTGAAGGAATTCAGTTGACCTAAGAAGGCTACAGATCACTTCTGGGTGTGCAAGAATGAGAGAGCAGTCTCACAAAAATAGTTACTTCAGTGATTGCTCTTAGGCAAAAGCCAAAAGAGCAAGAAGTAGGATCCTATGGCTGAGATTCCTCGAGGCAGAGTACCATTTATTCACAGCAGGCTCTTGAAAGCAAACTCCTCTATTGTGCTCACACCTTCCCAATAATACTTGCTTCTCTTTTGGTGAGAAAAAAAGCAGGATGTACCTACATCATGGAATAAGACAAAAAAAAAAAAAAAAGCAAGATTTTCTTTCCATATTTCAGATTGTTTGCAGACTCTGCATCTGTGGGACTTTTTATTCCAAAATTAACTGTGTGCTGAAGAGAATCTGGAACAGCAGAGCCTTTATGCTTCCAAGTTTTGAGATGGCTTCAGAGTGCAGACCTCCTCTTCTCTCTCATTTCTGGAATACTTTTTGACAATTAACAGAATCAATGACCACAGGGCAAGAAGTCTGCCCAATCCATCAGGGCCTAAATGTGAAAAGAGGAGGAGGAGAGAGGGAACCTTCTGACGACAGGAAGGGGAGAAGAGGTGTAGATTTTTTTTGGCTTTATTCATGAGCATTTCCTCATGAATTCTGGAATAGAGTCAGGAAATAAAGATAGCAGCCAGAACTCACCTTCTGCATCTTTTTAAGGGAGAACTAGACAAATGCAGTGGTAGGAAATACACAAATAACCTTCTCCATGCAAGGATGCTATCCCAGTACACAGAATTGGCATAAAAACATGGTATAGAGGCTGTTTGGGAAATTATCAATAAATATTAAAAACACGAGTATGCTGATATCTGCATTTTTTCCAAAGCTGATGGAAAAATTAAAGCATGGGTTGATACTCCTGAGAATAGAGAAGTCAGTAAGATTCCCAGGTTTACAGGAAAGAACAAAGAGATGGAAAAACTACCTGTTACCTTGAATCTCTATTAATGTCAACAGACTCCAGAGAAGAGAGCAGAGTACCTGCACCGGAGCCAGGACCACAGCACCTTTTCTATCCTTTCAGAAAGGCTCACCCAACCTTTTGTAATGAGAGAGCAGTGGTGCCTGGACACATGTCAAGCGGACTCATGCCAGCAATAGCCAAGACACGGGACCTCCTCTTTCTATAGGGTTTGCCCTCTTCTCCTCTCTCCTCCTCACAGGTATATGCATTGCTTCTGTCCAGCCTACAAGGACAGAGGAGAAGGAAAGAAAAGAGACCAAGAGAAGGCAGTCCCCGTGCTCTGCAGTTATGCAGAGGAACAGCCGAGAGCAAGTGAGCAGCCACCACCTGGTATTTGTAGGGCATTAAGAGAATGTGCTCACCTTGAGCAGCATCTTAGAAGAAACACCACCTCTCCATCAGGACAGCAGCTGACTGAATCCCTAAGCAAAAACCCCAGACCTGCAACAAATCTGGATGGATGGCTCGTTAAAAAGAGTGAGTAAAATAGACTCTTTTTTTGGTAGAAATATTTAAAATATAGAAAAACACAACCACTTCCAGTACAAAAGTAACCAAGCATGTAGCAAGTGTATTACATCAACTTAAATAATAAATCTATCCTTCTAATATTTTCAACACCGTACCTTGTTCTCACACACTTTTGAATTACTCTAACACTATTTTTAAACAAATCCTTTCACTGAAGGAAACATCAATATATCCAAACTATTTTTTAAACTAATGAGTTTCCTCTTTTGCAAAGCAATTATTTTAAGTACTGAAAAGGTTTCCATGGTACCCTCCACTTCCAAATGACAAATATCAGCAATAGCTGGATTTAAAACAAACAAACTGAAAACCCCAAATCAGCAGCATTTGACTCAAGGAAAAACATTAAATATTTTTAAGCAGAAGAACTGAAAAACTTATTCTTACTTGAAGAAAAAAGTAGATACACACACCTGCTGTTCTATCAGTCTAAGCAGGAAACCATTTCACTGCTGCATCATAAGTAGAGAAAAGTGCTTATTAAAACATTAATCACAGTCCATTATATTCTGACTCCATGCCAGAAGTTCCCATTACATCACTGAAAATATCTATTAACCAAAACCTGATTCTGACAAGTTACAGAAGTGTAGTGTTTAGGATTTAGCAATGTAAAAGTCAGTTTTAGAAGAACAGTTACACAATTGATTTTGCAGCGGCAAGCAAGCATAATTAATTGTTTTTGTGACATTTATTACTGCAATGGGGTTGATTTAACTGGTGTTTCTACTGTAAAATTATTCAAAAATTATTTCAAACTTCATCTACTTTTATTAAACACATTTATTGTGAACGTATTTAATACCCGGGGCTGGCTAAACAATTTTAAAATGTGCTGGATATATTTGTACATGTAAAACTGCGTTGTCTTGTGTAAATATGGGCCTTGTTTAGAACTACGTCTCACAGGAAATTATGCCAAATGAAAACCATCTCCCCTTCTCCTCTCCCACTGAAAAGGATTTATGTTTTTACATTTAATACCAGTTAGGTAAAGAAACAAAAATATGGTGGGGCGTTACTTTCAAGCCTGAGCAATAGCTCATCTGTGAGGTCCGATTATGTTCAAACCCCTATTTTGTTATTAGAAATGTGGCCTAACTCAAACGCCCCAATTTGGAAGAGAGAGAAGTAAACAACCCCGTTCTTTCTGGAAGCCTGGCACTACACAGTTGTTTACCTAGAACAGTTTTCAACTATTAGCAAGGCTTTAAAACCAAAGCCATGAAAATCAGTTCCTAAACGTGTATATATAATCTCCAGCCAACCAACTTAATTGCATTTATTTCCCTGAACCCCCTGGAAGCAGCCCCACTCAAAAAAAATAAAAAAATTCAAAGCCAAAGAGCATGATACAAAACACATATGTCCCTAACCCAAGGGAGAAAAAAAGGGCGTATTTTAAAAATTGCTGAATTAATAATCGCCTCTGTAGCTGTACATTTAGTGCCACCAGTTTTCACAAGACCCCTGACCGCCCAGGGGCCAGGCTTCCGTTCTCAGCTCGAGCGGGTGCTGCTGCACGTTCTGCGCGTGTAAACGGACGGGGTCACCAGCCTTGCTGTGGGGTGTAAGGGCTGAGACACCGCACAGACAGCACCGCAACCCAGCTTCGGCGGTGCCAGCGACCTTATTGTGGGTGTCAAGCAACTGGGTAACACCTCAATCATTTGATGCAGAGACTGATTTGAAATGAACACATTAGATGCTTAAAATGCCTAGTATGTAGAGAACTCACTGATTATACCCCCATCCTGGCATTCAAGAATTCTGAATTAAAAGCACTTCATGTCGTTAGTGTTCATGATGAATAAAAGGTGTCCGGAACACACA
Source organism: Nyctibius grandis (assembly GCF_013368605.1). Classification (NCBI taxonomy): domain Eukaryota; kingdom Metazoa; phylum Chordata; class Aves; order Nyctibiiformes; family Nyctibiidae; genus Nyctibius; species Nyctibius grandis. The sequence continues at coordinate 67,207,138 of NC_090661.1, forward strand.
AACTGAAGAACAGCTGTGCTTTTTTGGGTTTTGTTTGTTTGTTTTTAGAAGGCTTGGGTTACTATTTTGCCCCCTTGACCCAACATATAAGAAGCACACCTGAGCTAATAACCTTTTACCTGTCCTTGGACATCTTCCAATTTCCAACATCCAAAGAACCTTCAGTTTTCCTCTCCTTTCTTTTTAAGTAGTGCCTTAAGCACCAGAACTATAATGCAGCCTGGCTTCCCACAGCTTGGTCTTGCGGGTGCTTGCAAGCTCCGACTGAAGCTTTTCTCAGGCAGTTAGGACATGTATGAGGTGTCTCACTCCCAGGAAGCTTCTCTGGTGGCTAATAAGTTATAAGCTTACCAGAAAGCCTTTTTTTTTGTCAGTCAAGGTACTTTTAGGGTCCCCCTCCATATCCAACCACTCTTCTTCATGCAGCAGCCAAGGTCTTAGTTATCCCTAAAATCTCTGCCACTTCACAAAGTGTGACTGCAATCAGTGAAAAGATAGAATCATAGAATCATAGAATGGTTTGGGTTGGAAGGGACCTTAAAGATCATCTAGTTCCAACCCCCTCGCCACAGGCAGGGACACCTTTCCTCTAGACCAGGTTGCTCAAAGCCTCATCCAACCTGGCCTTGAACACTGCCAGGGAGGGGGCATCCACAGCTTCTCTGGGCAACCTGTGCCAGTGTCTCACCACCCTCACAGGAAAGATGCACAAACTGCTGGAATGGAAGGAGCTATAAACTCCAATTCTTGTGGGTGTGTAAGACTTGGATTATTTTTTTTTTAAAGGAAACTAGAAAAAACAAAGAAGTGAACACCTGTGATCAGACACCATTAACACTAAGGAAAGTTCTCCAGTTCCACTCTTCCAAAAAGTTCCTCCAGTGTGATCTAATCTGATGTTCAGCGTCATTATCAAAATAAGAAAAGAGACTAGCAGGTCAAACCTTAAAAATCTTGCCATCTATCATATCAGGTGTGAGACCAGTTACATACATAGAATCAAGTTTACAAATGGAATCACTGACTTTGGCAAGTGGCATGCTCCTCCAGGAAGAGATCCCTCACTCCTACCGCGTAGCACTCTTCAGAGAAGCTTTCAATATTGGTGATTCCTGATTGCTGTGAGAAATACTACTCATGAAGCATAAGGCTGCAACAAAGCTCTCTGAAGAGGGTTAAAGAATCACGAGCAACAGCTTGAAAACCTGCACAAAGCTTCAAGCAAGACACCTCCATGCTTCTCTCTGCCATTTCAGGAAACTTGTAATTCACCTTTTCAGTCATTTGACACCTGAACAAACAATTTTCATTTGGAAGGCTGCTTTACAACTATGTTTATCAGTGTCAGAATCACGAAGATGCATCATTTCTGGCTTGCTTTTCCCCTTTAGTGGTCTGGTTTGTAGGCTGTCCCACTCAATCTATTTTCACTATACCCAACTCCCCCTTCTTGAAACAACAGTGTTGAAGGGTCTAGGAAGCCTCTCTCTCTTCCTCTTTTCAGACTTCTTTCTTGCATTTTTATTACAATGGATTTTTACAAATGCCTTAGAGAGCAAATTCAAAACAGGATGCTCCTCACCTTTCTACTTCAACTATGTCTGAGACTAAATAATAATTTAAAAGATTAATCCGTCCAAACAGATCCTTCAGAAAACCATGACAGCGTTTGCCTAGACTGCCCCAGAGCAACTCCTTGTCATGACATCTCTCTGCCGTTCCTTACAGCCAAGTACAAAGCACAAGTGATGCTCAGATATTGATCAAGCGGAGGAGCTCTCCCTCCCAGCAGTGGTCCTCAATGAGCTCCCATATTCTCCATGGCCATCATCAGACAGACTTTGCACCTCATCGCTAAGGTGTTCCTGCCTCTCTAGTCTAACTCTGCGCTTAAAGAAAGCATTTTGGGGCTCTGTCCTGGGAAGAACTACAAAACCTGAGGACATCGAGGCCCTTCTGTTGCTGAAGTGAGAAATATGCAGGAAATACTCCTGACCATGCAAAACATATTGTTTTTCTTGTGGCAACTACAGAATTCCCAGTGCAATTATACATCTGGCTGAGGAGTCAGAGGAAGACTCAAAAAGGACAATACGATGGAGTGCAGGAGAAGCAAGAAGAAAAAAAAGAAAAAGAAAATACTGAGCACAAAAACTCCTGACCTCAAACTTACCACATAATTTTAGAAAAGCAAGAGAAGATCTAAAGCCTAACTTCTACAAAAATATGTTTTGCTAAGCTGATGGAGGACAACTAAGGAGTAAAGTCTGTGGACATATAAAGACACAGGAGAACCATACATCAATAGTGATATCAATGCAGGGGATGAAGGGAAGGATGAAAGGCAAAGAAGGGCTTCCAGTAACAGATAAGAACTATCACAGACCATCAGCTATTTTTAAGTGGCTGGTAGTAACAAGGCTTTGATTTGGTGAGACAAAAGAGTGCAGAAAATAGGGCATTTGGCCCAGACAACTGCAGATACCTCCTGCCACATTATAATCCATCAGCAGACAGCTCTGCCTGACGCCGTTTCAGCTGCCCACTTAGTAGCATTGCCTCTACACCTGCAGAGACAGCTCAGGGTTCGCCTCCTACCAATTTTCAATAATAAAGCCAATATAACCATCCTGATTTTCTGAAGCAATTTTAAGTATTTACAGGTTAATCCTGTAGTACAGTTTGCCAGACAATTCTCCATTCCTTATATTAAGACTCTTGATTTTTTTTTTTCTTATTATTATATGTATTTTAATAAATGCATGATTTAGTATTCTGCAAGCCCACACTACAAAAAGACTATTCTGGAATAAATAGTATAATTACATTTCCTACAGTGACCTTGTAATCTCTCGAGTATTTATTCTAGACTAAACAGCCCTACTCAGCTGCCCTGTGTCTGATTGTCGATGAAAGAAGCTTGTTTGACAACTGCTTCGAGCAGAAACATATTTTTTCCATGATTGCATGAAAAAGTAAAAAAACATTACCAGACCAGTATTCTGAGCACAGAGACTCATGTTAGATCGATGAGTTAATTTTGAAGTCAAACGCCAACGAAAACAATTACTATGGACATTCTGCTGTCACGGCCAGCTTTTGAGGTTAATTTAGTGGTACATATACAACTACAGCCAACTTTACATATAAGAAACTACATGGTGTATGCAGGCTTCCTTCTTTGTTTCTTTATATATTTTCCATATTCTCTGCTTTTATAACCCTCCTGAGACCTTTTACAGTTACAGAACCCACACTATACCCACAGGTGGGCGGGCAGGAAGCAAAGCTCCCCGTTTCATAAGCCATCCACTTTTAATATATTCAATTGCTAATGACCTTGACAGAAGAGCTCCATGCAAAACACCATATACTACAGGGCGTCGTTTGAAATGTTCATAGATATTTGTGCCAGAAAGCTGATTTCTTAAACAGTAAGATTTGAGACTTACTAGAGGCTGTGCTCCTTTCCTCGATTTCCATTCAGTTGGAAAACTTTGTGCTGATCTACCTCCTCTATATTAAATTTGAGTCCTTCCAAAGCCCTACAACAAAACCTGTTGGATTTCTGTCATACGCTAAAGCGATACAAGGCAGTTTCTACATCAAACCAAATTAAGACAGTTGACACACGGTTCTACTTCTTTGTTGCATCCTCTCTTGAAAAAACAGCACACTTGGCCATATTCCCTATTCCAAAGCCAGTGTATCCATATAGTACTTCTATTGTCATTCATAGGTTTTTCTTCAGTTATTTGTGATTAAATGAACAAAAAGATATTTACTTTAAAAGGCTGTATGCAAATGGAGCTGTATTTAAAGCAATAATCACCTTTTACCTGCCAATTCTCATTCATTAAGTGCCTGATTCAAAACGCACTGCGGTCGACAGCAATCCTTCTACTGAGGATCAGGCACTGCAACAGGAGACACTGGGAAATTCAGACCATATGCCTTGGTAGCCAAGAGAATTCCTGCCAGAAGGAGCACAGCCCTCTCCGTGCCCTCCAAAGCAAGACAAGCTTTCCTTGCTCTTACTCAATCTTTTCGCTCTGACTACTGAGCTTATTGAGCAACTACATTCTATTCAAAGGAGCAGAATGAATTCAGTGTTCAAAATCAATGGGCCAAAGCAGATCAAATAAGTCCTTCATTTGTGGCTTTTCTCCTTTTCCAAGATTCATGAAAGATCTGCATACCCCAATGACAAAGAGAGCAGATATGAAAAATCACCTGTTACAACTTTTAAAGCCTGTCACCCGTTCAAAATCAATTCTCACTTATTTCACTGTCTCAAACGCAACACAGACACTGACACGGTTTTAGCAAAAACTAATCCAGCCCAAGACCAGATCAACTACGGTTTAAGAATAGTTTGGAGAGCATCCTTACTATTGCCTCACTTTAAAAAAAAAATCACTATGATTGACAGCAAAGAAGTTACACGAGTCATTTCCAGATTAAGTGCCAGAACTCTACATGTGTTTCAAATTACACTACAACACTGTACAACACAGAAATATGCAGAAATTTTCCACTTGAAATGAAGGTTAAAAATTAAACACTGACAAAGCTCTAACAGATATGAAAACCAACCTCCTCGTCTTAATTCAAAATTTAAAATGACTGAGCTGTCCTATACTAGGAAAAAAAAGGAACTAATCAATCCGGTTCTTCGTTACAAAAAGCACAGTGGGCTAAAACACATTCGTTGTACGTACAGACTTCCACAGCACTCTGACTCTGCTTCGGTACTTACCCTCGACTCTTAAAATGGCATTTTGCTTAGATTTAACTTTTAAATTATCAAAGTATATTGCCTATCCTCACTAGTGTTCACCATTGAACTTTATTTTTTGCATTATATTTAAACAAAACACTAATTAACTGGAGTGCTCCTAACAATGTGGTTATACATGAACACAAGTTGATATATCAAAGCAAAGTTATATTTTTCCCTAAAGAAAAGCAAAGATTTTTTGGAGCAAACCTCTCAGCCTGGAGAAGAGAAGGCTCTGGGGAGACCCCATAGCAGCCTTCCTGTATCTGAAGGGGCTTACAGGAAAGCTGGAGAGGGGTGTTTTACAAGGACAAGTAGAGAGAGGAAGAGGGGGAATGGTTTTAAACTGAAAGAGGAGAGATTTAGATTAGATATGAGGAAGAAATTCTTCCTGTGAGGGTGGTGAGACACTGGCACAGGTTGCCCAGAGACGCTGTGGATGCCCCCTCCCTGGCAGTGTTCAAGGCCAGGTTGGATGGGGCTTTGAGCAACCTGGTCTGGTGGAAGGTGTCCCTGCCTGTGGCAGGGGGGTTGGAACTAGATGATCTTTAAGGTCCCTTCCAACACAAACCATTCTGTGATTCTATGATTCAAACCTGATTTTTTATGTACACACGTATATATTCAGGATGTATCTCTCCAAATAAAGTTAAGTAGGCAAACACAATTTTATTTTAAGCAGCCCAGGCTTGACGTGATTACAAGGTCTGCACAAAAGGTCTCTGTTAAGGCAGAGAATTCTTAACTGGAGTGCAGACAGAAAATTTTAATCTTACTTGTAAATTACCTCTATTTTGTGAGGATGGTGAGAATAGGACTGGCACTGTGTTAAGAGTACGATCCACTTTGGATTAAAAGAGACTGTTTCTAAACTTTGAGACATGAAATTCACACTTCTTTACCCAAAAGGTTAATCACATAAGCAGATTTTCAATTTATAGTCAGTTTTTAAGTAGCCTGTGTACAGCTATTCCACAGCTGTAAATACTTGGTGTGAGAACACTGTGTGGCCACTCCTGCTAGCCATGTATACTTATAATTAATGCCAAAAATGTCTTTACATTTTTCAGGACCTCAATGTCTTGTTTTAGTCTTTCACTACTTGGCATGTCAAGAGTTTGTTATATTTTTCATTTCTTTTGTTTTGCAGTAAGAAAAATCCAGACCTCTAACCACACAAATTCAGTGTGCTCAGCTAAAACATTAGGGAGAAGGAAAAAAAAAAAAAAAAAAAGGGAAAAAAAAAAGAAAAAAAAAAAAAAAAGAGAGGCAAGCCTTTTTTACCCCTCTTAGAAAACCTTGAAGTAAAGCAATGGCAGTGAGTGCCAGAGCATCCAGGCGCTCATGGTCTCTCAACCACCCATCTCCTCTCCCCAAAAGCCATGGTAGGTCACACAGCCTTGCAATGCCTTTGGCAGTTCAACAGATTTGGACCGATTTGAACCAGAAGATGACACTCCCCACTTCAGTCAGACTACACCAACCTAACAGTTTCTGGTGACAGCAGAAGTGCCAGTAGGGCCTTTGATAAGACAGGGCTCTCTAAACACGACTCCCATCAGCAGGTTGCCTTCAACTCCACCCAGAAACCAACAATTTCCCAATGCACGTCACTGAACCCTTCAGTAATTTAAAGTAGTGACCAAGTCACACAGAACCAGGATTATTAGTCCTCATGGAAGGACAGGCAGCTATAGCTCTAAGATCCCACTTTTCTCCAAGGGCTGCGCCACAGGTTTGGGAGACGCTCTCATACATCTCTCCCCGTCTTCCTTCCACATCACGTTTCCATTTGACAGCTGAGATAGGCATGAGCTGCCCTCACAGGCTGAACGCCCAAAGTGACCTTGGCCACCCAGATCAACCCATCAGCAACCTGGCACGTTCAGTGTGTTTTCATGGGACTATCAGCCACTGAGACTTCCTTGCAGGAACCCCACAGACATGTAGTCAAGGGAACCTATATCAGACGGTGGCTCTGAGAAAGCTTCACTCCCCCTGCCAGAAGGTTAAATACTGTCTACAAGTTAGTGTAATACATATTGCTCCCAGAAAGCCATGTAATTCAGGATTATTGCCTACATTTCATTACTTCCAGAAAATTTTCCTCCATTAAAAACAACTGGGGGGGCACCCTGAAGGACACAAACCCCTACACATGATACCAATCGTTTGTGTTGGGGGGAGGGGGGATCTATTTCTTCAGTATTCTCTGACTTCCAACACAATAGCAAAAAATGCATCATATGGATATTAATGCTTTTCTGCAGTTCACAGAAAACAGAAAGTTTACAGCCCCAAGAGAAACTGAAAACAAATTTCTTAAAGCAGCTTGAAAATAAATCTCCTTTTTTTTGCAAAACATGCAAAATCCATACAGAAGAGCAGTGGGAGGATGCAGAATGAAGTTTATTGGACAGCACACAAAGTTTTTTGTAATGCTTAATGAGCAAATAATACAAGTAATAAAAAGCAATTTTTTTAAAATTATAAAAGATCCCTAACAAGCGTTCTAAATGATCCCTTAAGGATTCACCATTTTTCTTGCTCTTTGCTGGAAACCTTCTTGCCAGCTGTCTCCTCCTTTTTACCAAGAAAGAAATAGCAATGCTGATGCTGAAATCTAAAGTGAGTCTTGCAGAAGGTAAGAGGTTAAGATCTGAATATTCAAAAAGCCCATTATACTAAGCATTTTGAAAATAATAAACTGTACCTTAAAAAAAAAAAAAAAAATCAAGAAATTATGCTACTAGAAGTGAATTCAAAGTCTCCAGGTTGGCATTGTCTTTGCAATAATTCTGGTTCCAGAAACTCAGAGGACAACAGCCTGCACATTTGAGGGAACTATTTAGCAGCAACAAAAAGCTGGACTGCAACCTGCAAAGTAATTTACAAGAACATGAAAAGAGGGAGGAAAAAAAAAAATATAAAAAATTTTAGATTTAACCTGTCCTTATATGAGTCCAAATTAAGAGGAAACTAAAAATCTTTAGCAGGAGCGGATAACACTGCGCCCAGTTCTTCTGCCTCACCCAGGCAGCTGTATGCAGCTGCCTGAAGAAAACCAAAGCAGGGACAGAGGCACATTAGTTAAGCATTCATCATCAACGGGAAATGCGCACGAGTTCGTATAAACACAGCAACACAAATACATAAACGAATAGCTTTGTATGGTTTAAGGTATTTCAGACACCCCACGGAATAGGGTTAGAGCTGTACCGGCTGGGAACCCACAGCATGGATATATTTGTTTTGGAATTGCAAACAGTCTCAGGACTCAGAAGAACTCTTCTGGTGGGCACCACTGATCCACCCACACACCTCCCCTTGCTACCACAGCCACCCAGCACCCCTGCTGCTCTTAACTCCTTCATCACCTCCAGAACCAAGCGGAACAACCCCGGCTGTTCATGCGCGGAGGAGAAAAATGACACGTGTGTCAACGCATCTCCAAGGAAAGACTGTGAGCAGTGTTTGCAAACTCTGCTCCGAACACATTCACACACAGACGTTGCAACACAACTGCAGTATTTAAAGGATTTTGTTTTGCAAGGTGTTGGGATGCCTTCGAACCGGTGTCACAGGCAATTGGAAGGGATGGACACAGATAGCACGGGGTTCCTGCCAGACCTGGACACCAGCAATCACCTGACGGGGTCACAGGCAAAGGGACAGGGCCTGGGAATCCTTCCTGCACAAGTCATCTTTTTTTCCCCCCCAAGTATTTTCATTGGTGATGAGGCTTAGGGCTGAGAGGGCCCTCAAAGCTCCCCTCGCTTGGGGGGACCTTGGAGGTCCCTCACAGCTGTGCTTCACCCAAGCAGGTGGGGAAGGCCAAGCCTGGCTCTGCCCAAGTTCAAACTGCTAATTAATATTTGGTGTCAGAAGCTTGATATCAGATAATAAGAATTACAGGCATCAGGAGGACATAGAAACAACAAAAACGGAGACCACCTCAATTCCAGACAGCCTTGATTTTTCTGAAGCACCATTAGGTTGCTTATTTACTTTAAAAAGTCTATCTACCTCTATCATTTTCTGGATAGGTACAATTTCTCCTGTGCCAGTGAACGAGATGGGATTCCTGTTTGGATTTCAGTGGTCTCTGAAACTGCATACTGAAGTGTCTCAACTTTGTTCAGTACTTTGTGGCTTCAGTTTTCCTATATTGCACAGTAAAATGTAAACTGTTATTTTTTGAACTCTTTCTTGCCTTGCCAATCTGCACGTTCATTCTGTCGTGTAATTTTCCAGCCACTGTAAGTGCTGGTGACCTTGAAAGTCAGGCCACGACGAGCTGGGTGACACTCACTATCCCAGTAGCTACACATTTTCAGGTGGCATTTCAGCTCCAAACACATCTCTAGGAGAGCAGACACATCACTTCAGGACTTTCCAGCCTCCATTACCCGGGCACAGCAGGCTCCCAAACTCCCTTCCAAACATGGCTGTGCACCACAAGGCCGCCAAGCTGCTGGACCAGCCCTGTATTATATTTTTTGACAAAGTTAAGCTCTGTGCTTCATTTCTCACAAATGCAGTTTGACTGTAGACAGCAGTCGACAAGTAAATCTACCCTTTTCCATGGCAAACAGCCCAACTTTAATATTTTTACTGGCTTACAGCTGGGTAAATTAAGCCCCAGATTTTTATTTATTTATTTTTTAATACCGTGCAACTGAAAATGAACAGCTACTTCACTATGACTGCCAAGGACAACCTTAAAAACACTAATGCAATCCAGTCCAGCTCTCAATAGATCTATAAAGGCTAGAGGACTAAAAATTTCAGCTTATCCACCCAAACAAAATGTTGGTTGGGCAGGAAGTCTAATATTCCGTTAAGATCCTTAGAAAGAAAGAAAGAAAGAAAGAAAGAAAGAAAGAAAGAAAGAAAGAAAGAAAGAAAGAAAGAAAGAAAGAAAGAAAGAAAGAAAGAAAGAAAGAAAACCCTACGTGCTGGCAAACTGAAGATGGTAACAGTCCCAGCTATAATGCCATGAAATGGGAATTAAAACTTGCTGTGTTACTCACCCCAGCCTTCCCAGTATTTCAAGCTCTGGAACTTTTGGTCCATATGTCTCCACTTGCAGAGGCTGATACTCATACAAAGCTTCCTCTAGCTTTTGAATGGGAGCTAGTGAAATATGCTGACCCTGTTAAAAACCAACCAAACAAAAAAGTAAAACACTTCTACATACAGGGTCAAGGTTTTGACTTTTTTTCTAAATGCAATGCAAAAACGAGCTGATACCATTAATCTGGTCCAGACAAAGACCATCCCATTAAGAACATACTATCTACTATATCACTCATTTCTTCATGATTTAAATTTTTTACTGGGATCCTCAGTCTGGAGGTAATGTTTCATGAGCTATAACTGTTTGGACAAGGTAGGAAGGAAAGGGGAAAGCTTTACTGAAGGCAGGCTTAGTGTTAGAGAGCGCAGCTGCTTCCAGCGTCACTAGAAAAATTATTATCAGAAGTAATATCAAATGTCTCTGAGCAACCCTATTTGATTCTGTAATCAACAATTTCCTGAAAGCCTTAATTAGAAAGGGAAGCTGCTTTCATTTCTCTCTGCAGGCTTTGTAAGCTCCCATATATAATGGCTCTCAAGATAGACTTTTACAGCACAATACAATTAATTCATTCAGCAAATTCCCATTTGTTTCATAACTAAAAATATAGAAACACACAAACATAAAACTTTCATTCCAGATGGTACTTTTGCAAGCCCTTCAGACCACTGAGAAACAGCTCAACATTCTCCCCCCACTCCCCCCTCCCCGCCCTCCAAGTCCCTATCACTCAGAGCTCACACAAAACAGGAGACTTGTGGCTGGAAAGGAGGGGTCAGAAGGATATGAGATAGAGCCAAAGTTAACAGATGTTGCTGCGTGACATTCTACACTGATTTGTTGATCTTTCACACAGTTTCAATTTTCTACTGTATTCTATGGTGCTCACAAAAATTAGCAGCAGCAGCAAAAAGACAGAGCACTGTGAGCTCCCCCAAACCAGCCTGGCTTCCCCTGTAGAAAACTGAGCTTCACATCTGCAAAACACAGGAATTTAGGAAAGTAGTAGTATTGTTTTTGTAGACATTTTGTCTGCAACAGGAGATCGGAAGCTTTCCACGGTGTAATGCTGTGTATAACCACCCCGGCTCCCACTGGTGATCACTTACTGAGCTTCACTTCCTTGGGGCCACTGACGCAAGCATCACTCAAGTAAGTGGAAACTAAAGGCTCCTAATGTGGGATACTGGGTTAAAATTAACTAAAGAGAAAAAAGAAGTCAGTAGAAGGGGAAAGCTGTTAATTAAATTTGTGGTTGAGGACAGTGACCTTCCTGAATTTGGAGCATGAATGTTTTTGTTTAGAGAGTTGCAGAAAACAGTTAAGAAAATTGAAGATGTAAGTCCTTGAGAAGTCCTATCATGTATCTAGGCTGATCAGCAGCTCAAGTTTTCCACTGAAACAGCTCTGTATTTGTAATGAGAACAGATAGTTCTGGCCTTTTCCTGCACTGCCTGGGAGCCTGGCGAGGCTGCTGCTAACACCGTTACGGTGACAGTGTCCTGAAGGCAAAATGTGGTGAAGAAAGTTCTGAAGTCAGCCATGAGGCACTCCAACTCTCATAGTCAGCACACTGTTATTTCTCTGCCACAAACTATTGCTGCAACATTAAAACCAGACAACCACACATTTTAAAAAAAAAAGTAGGAAAAGAAAGGTTAAAAATTCAGCTTTAATCTCACTTCATGATATTTTAAGATACAAATGCAGGGTCTTTTTATATTGCTAGAAGTTGTCACTTTACAATCCATTCGAATTCATTAAAATATTATACTCTGTAACTACATTCATGTGGGCACGTTACACCCATTGTAAGAGATTAATGTTTAAATAAGACTTTTAGATTTAAATTTTTAACAATATCTATGTCTGTAACCAAACCGAAGGGAAAGACACATCAACATTTTACACATGTGCAGCCTCATCTGGTGAGTGAAAAGTCTTAGTCTCTCCAAATCCAGAGCAATTTTCTTACAGTCATAGAAAAGAAAATTCAGTTTCAGGCAAAGATCAAAACCATGATAAATATTTTGGGAAATTACTCATGTGTGAAAAAAAGGAGCAGCCCAGATTGCAGGAGCCACATCTCTGGAGAGCATCACCAGAACAGCTGCTCGCTGTTAGCGGAGTTGCCACTGGTGCATTCCTAACACTTTTTTAACAAGAGCGACTTCTGCCAATGTTGGCCAAGAGACACAGGAAGGCTCCTGACAAACGGACAGGGCTCATTGCAGGCCTCTTTCCCCACCACCATTTATGCTGCTACAGATGCCCATCGCTGTCTGGGGACTCCTGGGAGCATAGGATGAAAATGTTTCGTTTGCCTTCCCCTCTCTGTGGGGTCCCCAAGCTGCCAGGGGTCAGAAGGGATCATGATGGTCATTTACTCTCAGATGGTCAACCGGTAACTGCAAGGGAGCTCCCTGTGAATGGTGGGGAGGCTGACTGGTCAGCATGTCAGCTGTATGGTGGGCACTGGTGTACGTGTCATGGGGAAGCCACCGAACCATGCCAGGACCTTTCTGCGAAGTGCAGTATCACAAAAACAACGCACTGTGGTGGCCTGGAGAGCAGATGTAGAACATTGGGGTAGAAGAAGCATATCGAAACTGTCCATCCTTGAGCTGGTCTGACCTTATGCCCAGCACAGGTCAGGACATTTTGTGTTCCCGTACGAAGCCCAAGGACTGGCAGTGCAGCCAAAGCACCTTCTTTTGAAAGGCACCCAATCTAGACTTAAAGATTTCAGATCATAAAGGTCCAGGCACATCCCCTAGGTAAGTTGTTCCAACAGTTAATTATCTTCACCATTAAATATTGCCAGCTCATTTCTGGTTCATCAAGATCAGTTTCAAAGCACTGGTGCTCTCCTACATCCTTCTCACCTATATACTGGGTGAAGGTGCAAGTGTTAGGAACCAGTATGTACTTTTACGCGGCAGAACAACTGCATTGGTTTGTGTCCAGCCAGCAGATCTGCACCTCAAGGAGATTGTGCAGCTGTATGACACAGCTCGTTTGTTTTTGTTTCCCAAAATCACAACTTTAGCTGATGGGCTTTGGCAACATGGATTACATTCCACTTAGCAATTGGAAAAAAACCCCCACAACCGGCTGTTGTTCCTGCCCTATAGCTGTCTGGCCTTTAGGTAAAGGCCTTTTCCTAGAAACTGGATTTTAGCCTGCCCTGATTTGGGAAAGGGTTAGATGGAAGCGTAAGAGTTACAACATACTTTCCCATCTGAAAGGGGCTGAAGCCTGGTCAAGCCCTGCAACCACATCAGCTCTGTAGACGTTTTGGATACGAACAGGCTGTACCTACACCGCCAACTCCTCGTAATGCAAGTGCAGCGGCGTGGCCATGGCAGCTCATGGGCTGCCAACTTGTTTAGCCCTGTGTAGATTACAGTGTGGTCACAACACTGGGTATGGCATAGATGGGTGCAAAAAGGCTGGGATGGAAACCTATGAAAACCTACCAGTGAGAAGTGTTGCCTTTCCAATATCCACTGATGTTGGGATAAGGTGTATTTACAAAAAATCTTGTTGAAGTTAATATTGGTCGAGTTGAGCCTTTTATATCAGTTAAAAGCCATTTGACCAGTAGCCTCTCAGTTTTGTCTCCCTGTCCCCAGTGGTCCCTAGCCATTTCACAAGAGACTGGTATAAAAGGGAAGGTGTTGTGTAACTTCAGAGACATCACAAGAGACAATAACTGTTACTTAGGACTTACACAGCACTTTCACAGATCCAAAAAACCATTTCACGTCTATGAGGTAAGATTTTTAAATTTCCTGCATTCCACCTAGACAGCCAGCCTTACCTCTTTCCAGCATTAGGAAGCATTTATCAGCACACTAAAACCAAAATGAAAGCAGCGGGTCCAAGATCCTGCTTTTGCATTGCTTTCTCCTGACAAACCGAAGATCTGACATTGTGGTCATGGGTAAGTATTTCTAATTCCCCTTGGATGCTGTAATGTTTGTGTAAAAGAAGCTGACAGTATCCAAATGGAGATAGAAAAGGCTTCCAAGAACACAGACAACAGATTCTCCTGCCTCCTCTCCCTCCCACCCCTATCTTTGGGGCATATGAGTTTTTTCTCTGGGATTATTTTAGGCACCGTAGCTGTCTATTACACTTTGGAATGTATGGAACCACAAAACACGCTGCTAATTAGAAGGAAGGCATTTGCTTATCCTTACGACTTTGTTTATGTAAAAGACTGCACAGCAATGGATTTGTGAGCAAATGAGTTTCCATTCATGTACTGTACAGTTTTAGATGAGAGAAATACAGGATTAAATTGGGAGCGGGGGTTAAATAATGTCTTTGCATTACAAATGCTGGCTGATTTACTTTTCACTATCCTAGATATACTGTTTGAGGCATCTCTCAGTTTAAATAAGAAACAAAAGCAGCAGCCAATTTTTGTTTCAGACTGTGATACAAAATGGCATTAAGAAAAAAAAAAAGCCATGGATTATATACAGAGAAGAGCTGCCCCTAGAGTGACAAGGAGCTTATTTTAAACAAAAAAACCCAATGTCCTTTTAGGAAAAGTCACAGCTATCAGAGCATCAAAATTATAGTGTATCAGTGCACCTTTCACATGGGGGTTTGGGGAGGGATTCTTGGCAAATGCCAGGTATATCAGTATTTCCCTGCTAGCAGAAAGAGCTTATTTTAGCACACAAGGGTCCAGAAATATCAGCTCAAGGTGTAGCGTTCACACTTCTTCCCATCCTGTCATCTCTCCCTTTCCAAGTCTCCAAAACGACATTGCCTTCCTTCACCTCCTTCCCTCAGCAGCAAAAAGAAATAACAACTGAGAGTCTTCTCAGGAATCTCTCAAGTGCCAAGGAGGAGGAGAAAGGAGACTGACACCAAAAATGCACTAGTAGGGGAAAGAGGAGGAACAGCTATGCCGCAAAAACATCCCCAGGCGAGAGACAGAAGCCAGAGATTGGGGTCATTAAAACTTGTCCAGACAAAGCATGTTTCTGTACTAGAAGTGGCTGGACTAGACGATGTAGCCAATCTTTTTTGCTTTTTTAATTTCTCTCTGCTTAGGAACTTACTCAGGTCTGCTATCAGCACGCTACCAGAACACAGCACACATCAGATAACAGAAATAGTAATATTTACGTGCTACACCTCATTAAGTCAGTTTGCAGCAATGTTTTTTTCATTTAACTCTTTTCACCATCAGGCCGCCCTCCCCAGCCTGGCGTAAGGAGCACACGGCCAGTCAAAAAGAAACTGAGTGCTGGGAGATGCGAGGGCACGACGCTGCTAAAACACATCCCGAGCATCACTTCGATTGTATGCAACACAACCGAAAAGTTAACAGCCTTTTTGATACACTGTCATTTGAGTGTGTAATTATCCAAATGCTTTCAAGTGAATGTTAAAACAATACTACGGATTCCTTGAATTTTTCAGTATAACCATCCTTAGGAAACTATTTTACTGTTAAGCTCACAACAGAATTCAGGTTTTGGAAAGATTTCGTGTTAATAAAATTTCTTACAGAACAAAATTAATGCAAATATCTCAGGCAATGCAGTTTCAGCCAAAAGCTGGGGTTTGGGTGTTTTTTTTTCCATTCCCACCCTCCCAATTCACTATTGACAAATCCATGTCAGCAATGCTAATTTGGCTTTCTGATTCTGATTAACCACTTACTTTGACTACAGTAATACTCAGGAAAAGAAGAATGAAACTGATAGATTTGGAGGGCTCGGTTAATATTATTTTAACCTTTACCCTCCCTGTCTTCCACAGCTTTTTTAAATAAACACGAAAAATGTCAAACTAAAATGCGTAATTCCATTCCTTAGCCTAAAATTCCTATGCCAGTGAGGCTTTTCCAGAGACTTAAATATCTGAAAACAACCACTCTTTCTTCTGCTTTTGAAAAGCAACAATAAATGTAATTTCTTTACTCAATTGTGAAAAGTGCTATGGGGATATCCCCATAGCAAGACAGAAAGAGTACAAATGAGGGTACACAGAAACCACCAAAATCAACCAAAGTTTTCCTGTTGATCTCAAAGCCACAATCTGACCACACATGGCACGATAAGAGATATAAGATACACACCCCTCTTCCCTCTGGGGTAGATGATTTCAGATGCCTAGTAGCAATCTGACTAAATTTAGACTTTTCCCCCTCCAAACACAGTAACTTAATTCGATTTTTGAATGCCACAACAGGTTTAAAAGATGTGCTTTCTTTAAGAATTGCTGAAATACTGCAAGAGCTCAACAGCACCGAAGAAGCTATTAACAAAGACGGTCACATATATGTGATTTGTTACGTGCAAACAGGTATCTGGGAAATTAACCATGGAGTGACATGGGCTAAATCAGTTCTACTTGCCTCCAAAATTTTCCTTTACAACTTTCTGACATACATAATTACCTGGCCAGACTCGTCTTTAAGCTCCTGCCAAAAAGCCACATTTCTCTAATCTCTCAGAAGAAAGCCTGTGTCCATCTAACACATCGAAACACAATTCTTCTGGGTCAGTGCCAGGACCAGGATTTAGTGACTACTCTCTTCACAGAAACGCCTGGTGCCCTTTCTTCACATCAATGGATCGCAGTGCCTGTTTGGTACTGCCCTCTCCAGCGCTGGCTGCTGGAGCCCAGTCAGGATTCAGGGGATACTCTGGATGTTTGCTGCAACGAGTCACTCGCTCGTTTTCAGTGGAGACTCAAGTTCTGGCAAGAACTGCCAAGCCTTCCTCAAAATCTCCAGCACTTTCAAAGGACAGCCTGGTACACAAGACAGCATCGTTTTTAGAAACGAAGAATTAAAACAGCATTTTCCTGTAACTAATAAGCTCACAGGTCAGGTCACCATCCTGGTTTTCAGCACTCACTTCTCAATTTTGCTCCCAACTCAGTCTCAGCTCCTAAACACTTACTTGGTTTTGTGCAATCCACCGTGCTGTACGCAGAAGCTCAGCTGCTTCTGCACCTTTTGCTCTGGTACCCAGGAGCTCTACCCCGAACGTGATACTTATTCAGCCACTTTCAGCTAGACTGAAGAGCCATGCCATGAACTGGCTGCTGTGTGGTGTTCGGACACCCTGGGAGGGCCAATTGCATTTGCAAACCTCCCTGTCAGCTCACACCTTTTCCCTACTGTGGCTTTCACAGGGCTCGACACGGCCCTTCTTAGAGCACAAGCGCAGCTTCTTCCCATTTTTCAGAGACAAAGTTTCACCACAGGTGACTCAAAGTCAATGTTCTGTTCAGTTTGTTATGCCAATTCCCAATGTGCTATGTTAGTAATGCAGCATTAAGCAGAATTAAGCAAACTTTTATTGCATCTCTACCATCAGACTTCTGGAGCCTTGATCATTTTGATTTGGCTATCAACAAAGCACAAGCTCTGCAGCAGCCAGTCTAATTACAGGATTAAAGGCTTTAATATAACATTGTTTTAAATACTCGCATTAAGGGCATAATTTTTCAAGGGATGTGAAATAGAAATCAGTTTGACAAATGCCACTTCGTCTATCGCGATGCATAACACTAAGAGAGGGACAGACACACCAGCGGAGGTCAGAGCACAACAATAGCTGTGCATCGCTCACCGATAAGCAACAATTGCCCGAGTCTTGGTACAGCTCAATCTACTGGTGTTCCTATTTAGTTGCAGTAAAGCTGAGTGTTACGCTGATGTGACCCCTCCGTTACACAAGTAAATTATCTAGGATTTCCTGGAGAACAGTGGGACCTGCAAAATAAGCTGCTTTATTAGCAGAACAGAACCTATTGCTGTACTCCGCTATCTGCTGTTTCCTGGGATCCTGTAAAGCAGCTCTCCCCCATCCAAACAGCCACAGCTATACAGTATCGTTTTTAAGGAATGTAGAGTCTGATGGATGATTTAAAAAGAAAGACTGCTTAAAATAACAAAACCAAACAGAAAGCTGACATCAGTCTGTAGAAGATGAGAAACTCCATGTGTGTGTGAAAATCAGAGACATATTCCCTGTTTTACTGAGCGTACAGCCTAGACCCAGATAAATGTTGATAGATGCAGAACACCACATTCAGCATGGCTTATGTACGCCTGATAAAGAGAAGAAATAAAGTGAGATTCCTTGAATAGCTAGATTTTAAGGGAGGACTGCTAAAGGTTGATAACTGTCTGGCAGAAGAAAGCAGGGAAGTTTTTTTATAGCAACAGGGACCAGAAGAAGGAGTAAAATATGAAGAAAAGGACAATAAAGGCAGATGAAAGGAAGAGTACCAACAGAATAGGAAAAACAGGAAGAAAGAACAGCAGAGTCAATTATTACAAACAGGCAAAAAGATAAAAAGGAGGAATTTAGAAAAGCTGAAGTTTAAAGTAGAAAAATGAAGGAAGTGTCTTCAGGCATTAGCAGTACGTGAGACGCCTTCACAATATTTGTGCACTACATTTACATTTGTGGACAAATTTTACATGAAAACTGAAACCCGTTAGCAATATATTTAGAAACTACTACTTTTAAAAAAACGGAAAGTAGTTTACTTCTAGGCTTTTTTTCCTCATTTGCATGCAGAGTGCACAGGCAGACGTTAGCTCATTATTCTGGGGACAGGAAGAGACACACTGCAAATGTAACACACAGTTCACGGCACTGCTTTGAAAATGCACATTAATTTTGTCAAACTAAACAAAAAACTCCCTGGGGCAGAGGTAACTGTATTTTTAATCTGCATAAAACATACTCTTTTGTCTTTCCAGAGAGGTTTAGCCTCTTTCCGTGCACGTTCCCATCTATGTTTTAAATGGCTATACTAAAACGATGCTCAAACCCACAGACACACGACAGCTTTCAAAGTAGCGTACAACAGCACCTGAACGTTAGCAGTACTTTGGACGGGGTTCACAGAACTTCATGCGATCAGAAAGTCTCTTTGTAAGCCCTGGCTGATCCCAAGAGCGTTGCAGAAAGAGTTCTTCCACTTACCCAAGAACTACCACGGCCTACCGCACTATGGTTTCAGTGGCTACAGCTTTGTAACTCCTTGAAGCACAATAACCAGAAACATCTAAGGCATCCTTACTATAAAGGAAAAGGAATGGTTCCTGCCATGAAAAATCTACAATCTCACTCAGAGAAAATAGAAGTTGGCAGCAAAGCAGTGATACACACACATGGTAAGTTCAGTTAGTCCCAGAAAAATCCTATTTATTTATAAAATAAAGAGATGCCTCATGTGTTTTATCTTGTTCACTGGCTCCTTTGTGAAGCCTTTTGCTAAAACACTTGTATTCAAATAAAAAAAAAAAAAGCAAGTGTTGCCACAGATTCTGAAAGAGGAGACTGCTGTGAAAGCAACTGCAGCTCAAACATCAGGTTTCGAGCAAGTTAGAGAGGCTGCCCGAGTATTTCCTGCTATGGGCTTACAACAAGATAGTTTTGCCTTAAAAACAACACTTCCATTGTAGAAAGGAAGATCACTATATGCTCGGACATAAGTCCTGGATGAACCCACATCAGCAGAATGCCCTGAAATTTAATAATACACAACACAGGAGAAGAAATCACTCAGATGCAGAATGCTGAAGATCAGGGCTTGCACTGACATCGCATGCCACAGCTACTTACTGCTTCTTGGGAAACGACACAAGCTGTAATCCAAGAAAAAGGAAGCCCCAAGAACAGCTATCAAGAACATTTGTTAATCAAAGGACTAAACATATAGGAAGGTTTTCATTTCTTTGACTTTCATATATTATTTCCATACAGTAAAATATGTACTAAGCTCTCCACAGATTATGCAAATGTCTTACCCTGGGCTCAGGGCAGTTGCAGTTCTGAGAAACAAACCAAAATTAGCTGATCATTTGAATTCCCTTAAAACTCCTAATATTGGACCAAATAAAGCAAAGTAGAGCTTCCTATACAGTTTAAAAAGCCATGGTTAACATCTTTGTACACTTAAAAACTATAATTTAATTAACTTTACTTGTAAGCTTGGGTAGACCATGAGGGAGAAAATAAAGAAAATACAAACTCATTTTTCCTCAACTCTGAAAATAGTTCAGGGTCCAAATCCCTACACAAGAAGTAATAAAAATAGTTTGGTTTCTGGTAGCAATAACAAAAATGAGGGAAAGATTAATTCTTACACTTTTATGGCAAACAATCTAAAGCAGATGTTCGAGAATAAAAGCGAGATGTCAAAGTAGTTAATAAGCACTTTTCAAAACCAAACACAACAAGACAACTTGCAGCTTTATGTGCTTATATAAAACTCTAAATCACCTCAGTCAGCTTCCACCCTCGGCCTTCTCTGTTCTGTGAAGCTTTGCAATTACCGAAAAATGTTATATTCAAGTGTAAACCACCACAGATCGGTGTCTCCTGAATGAAAGCACAAGCAAGTGAGCTTTGCTGATTAGAGATCAGCTGCTGAATCTGGGCCCTTACGAACAGAAGTGTGTTTCCGTGGTTTGAATATCCAGGATCTCTGGAATAAAGTCCCTGTCTCTAAGACACACGGCATTATTTTAAAAAGTTCAGACTGTATTTACATTTCCGCTAGAATACTGCAGTTTTGAGACAGAGATCAAGCTTCACATTATAAGGTCAAAACCAACATAAGCATTCCTTAGAATCAGACTTCAAATAGATATTTGAAGTTATCCACACTTTCTTGTTTGCGAGTTCAAAGAATTGCCGATCACAAAGCAAACTTGAAGATATTAAATCTTCTAAGTACAAATTTCACAAAAGACTGTGTGTGCACGCAGGAGAATTGAGTCCTTCCACATTTAATACGGCAAAAGTTTGTATAAGGTAACCATAAGCACACCCTTTTCAAATGAAACTAGCTTTTATTGTGAACACGAAAGACACTGTGTTAACTTAAAACACCGTTCACTTAGATGTGCTTTCCAAAAGGCCTTAAGCAGGATTATATTGATTTAAATAAAGTAAATTAGGCAAGTTTTTGCACTCGAGCTTCCCACACAAATAGGATTTGCCAAGCCTTTTGAGTCTAATCAGTGGTACAATCATACAGGGATACAAGAGACTGACTCAGCGTGTGCACTTACTTCTAGACTCACCAGCAAGTGATTTTTGTCTGACCACAGAGAATTGTCTCCTAAGCCAGTCAGCCCAAGTCTCCATCTACCTGGAAGCCATCCATCCAGCAACACTGGGCTACTGTACATCTGCATCGCTGTTCCACTTCAGTACATGAAACACAAACCCGTCGCTACAGGCATCGCCGTAACTGATACCGTATCACTCAAGTCAATGGGAGCAAATCAGAAAGTCTGGAGTACATATGAGTAACAATAGGGTTTTGTGTCTTCCTTCCCAAGTGCTGACAGTTTGGAGGGGTATTTCCCCCACACACCATTGCTGGACTATAATCACATTAATTTCGTCGTGCCAAGGCAAGCTCTTCAAGAAGCTTTCACAGCACATTTGGCTTAATAATCCAGGGTGGATTTTTTGGGTTTTGTTTTGAACTGTCCAAGATTTGACAAGAAAAAGAAATTGAAGGTAAAATGTATAGCTCTCAGGAAAACTATATTTTCAGCAAAAGATGGCAAGGCCATATCTAAAAGCTTTAACAAACAACCAAACCCTTTAAATCACCAGCAGCCTCAATAACTTTGCCCTAGCTCTGGACATAAACTTTTATCAACTGGCAACATAGTGAGAAAACCATGTTTTCTCCTTTAGTTTCACATTAATCTTGGGTCACAGTTTAAACACGACACTGCATCAACTCTTCTCTCCCCCATCTCCTTTTCTCAGCCGTTGCTGTGTCGACTGAAACATTCATTGCTAGGACTGAGCGCCGATAGCCAGTGTGTCCAAGAGACCTCCAAGAAACAAAGCCTGCCAGAGCCTAAAAGCAGTTCACCTTATGAAACCACCCAAGCCTCAGCCTCAGCTACCCCAGCAGCTAAGCCGGTCCGCTCCAGGGCATTAGCAAAAGTAGGGAGTCGCAGTGACTGTTTGCTGCTATCAAGTCAAGGAAATTCAGACTTTGTTTAACCTTTCATAGCTTAGATTTAGACCAATACTAAAAGGCAACCCTCAGGTGCTACAAAGAGAGCTCTGTAATTCATACAAGCAGTTGAGTCATAGCAAACCAGCAGCCCAGCCTGGATAATGCACCGCTGAATGGACCTACATTTGTTTCTGTAACGGGCTACAGTTTGCTGTTAATTATTCATAATGCTTTGTAATGTACTTGGATACGTATATTGTATGTACACACAGCAGATTTAGTTTTAGGAAAATAACCAAGTCTCGGTAATTAGAGAGCTGATTGCAATGCTCAAATACTGTGTTTTTAAATTAGATGCTTTTTGTGTGCATGGGTGTTTCTGTTATATATGTATACACACAGATACACACACATAAATAATCAAAGGGCATGAGTTAAACAGTTTTTAACAAATACTATCACTGAACGTTTTGCAAGATGCTGTAATGCCCCAATCCTGTGCACATTTACACACAGGATTCATTTAAAGGCATGTGAAGCTAACAGATCTATTTGCTATCAGCAAACTTTAACATACACTTACTTGGGGCTTAGACCCAGATTCAGCAACACTGATCCAGCTTAGAAAGCTACCCAGCTTTAAGCACACGAAGAGCCTCGCCAAGTCAAAGGAGCAGTCACATACCGATTCCTTCGTCTGGATTGTGGCCCACAAGTCCAGTCCAACAAAGCCAAGCAAGCCTAAACCTGACCACATAAACTGAGCCCATCCGCTTCGCTGCAATTACCTATGGCGATAAACACAACGGCCTAGGAAGCAGAGGCTTGCAGAAACAGGCCTCCAGCAAAACAACCAGCACCCTGACGGCTCCAGTCTCAGCTCCTCGTCCTTCCGTAGAGCATTCCAGCAGCTCGGAAGTCAAGCAGCTCACAACCAGGTATCGGACACCAGCGTGTGCTATTGCCTGGTCCACAGACCTGCCGCAATACATCGATGGGCCCTAGGGACTGAAATGCAACGGGGACGAAGTAACAGAGCTGAGAGTTAAGCCAAGAGGAGTACATGCTTGCTTAATTTTAAAACACATGCTTAAGGGTTTTCTGGGTCAAAGCCAAGATGTTCCTTATCTTATGAGATCAAGCACCTCTGCCAGTTTTAGATCGAAATTTTTTAATATGAGTATTTCAGTGATACCATTAACTAGTCCACAGGGGTAGACTTTTGCTCAATACTCAGGACACTTATAGTAAGGTGAATTTTACCGGGCTAGTTAAGTCGCATGGGCCATTTCTGAAGCAAACACCCACTGGTATTGGTGTGAATTGTCTTACTGATTTAAATGGATGCTTGACTATGCCTCTCTAACTGAAGGTGGGCATCAAGAGACTAATACAATAATATTAAGAGAGATTTTAAGAAGTATACAGGGCTTCCAAGTACTCTCTCAAGAGTAGTTATTTATTACATAAATCATCTTAATTTTATTATCTGGGCCCCAATCCTATGGTCTACACAAATTGAGAAAATAGTCCCACTAGGCACTACATGTAATGGGGTCCATTACTCATACCAAATTGATCAAACATCCTTATAAAGCTAATTTACAGAGAAAGTTTCCAAATTTCTCTAATGATGTCTTTAAAAACCTTAAAATGAAGACAGTCAGCAATTATAAACCATGCAAACACACATACTCAGTAGTCCATATAATTTTAAAAGTATACTAGAATTTTTAAGAAATGGCTTACTGCAATAGCCATTGAATTAATTGTATTTACTTCAGTGTCTTTTTCGAATAAATCACATCTCAGCATTCGACAGTACCCTCGACATTTGTCTTCCTAGTAAAAAAAATTGCAAAACACACTGCAGACAAACCACCACCCTCTGTAAAGGTGTTCAGGGGCAGCACTGTGTGTTGATGGGGTGCACCTGATCACATCAAAACAATAAAAGAAAATTTGCTTTCTGTCCAAATGCACATCAGATTTCTTTAATCTGCGCATTTACTGAACTGCATAAATAGAAAACTGGTGGTTTGATGCAATCAGCACAGCGCCATTTAAAGCGTAGCACATCACAGCACTCTTAAGTCTTTCTGGACATACCTCCGCTGCTCAGCAGCGCTGGCTTTCCACCAGTTGCTGCTCCACATGCTATTGCCAATCAGCTGCATTTGCTGTAGCGCATTCCAAAGTTTACTAATTAATCTCTGCACTAAACCCCACCGATGGCCGCCTGCCATTTGAAATGGTCATCATCTTTTATTTAAAGTCATAGAGACCCTACGGTCAAGCTCAGACCTTATTTGTAAGAAAAGGTGTGCTAAATTTCAGGTAATTAAATCCACTTCAATATCAACAAGGGTTTTTTTTTAAACTGGACAGAGAGGCAACCGTTAATGGTTTGAGTGTCTATATCTTAGACAGACTAAGTTATTTCAATGTTAATTGTCAGGAATCGAGCAAACTCTTGCGTTTTGACCGAGGAGCTACATGCAGCAGAGGGTATGAGATGCAAACTTCTGGAAAAGAGACCATTCACCTCTTGCAAAACAGCATACACAGTTTGAAGTCATGTGTTTTAACGATTCCAGCTTATTGCTACATTTCATAGGAGGTTTTAAACATCGCTTTCACCCAGCCCAACCTCTCACACCATTGTTACAGGCTGCTCCCATTCAGCGGCGCACACTGGCTCCATGACCTTCACAATGACCTCTACAAAACCAGTTGTGCATTTTACTGTGGTGTAAATCCTCACAGACAAGTCGAACCTGTTCTTTTTGGCATCCAGCCCTTTAGATGAATACTCTGCGGAGATTTATTATGAAAGGGGAATGAAGGGGCATTATTGCACAACATTCATCCTTCGCATACGGCTAAGTTCCATCTTTTACAACTTCTGAAGGCTTTTAAATAAACAGATCTTTGTAATTACACAAATCGTTCTTGCTTCTCACCAATTTTCTGTAATTAAAATTCACTGTTCTTTATGAACATGCCCAGAAAAAAAGCATGTGTGCTAAGGTGTTTTATATTATTATTAATAAGTAATATTCATACTTCCTGTTACTATACATGAGGGATTAGTGTTTCCTAGCACACCATTCACTTCCAACACTGAAGTATTATTCCACATTGTGGCAACACACACTGCCCTAAAAGGGTCCATTAATTATTTTTGTAATGCCATGAAGTTGCTGCAGGATATTAGACTGTCTCCGTAAGAAATACAATCCTATGGTAAAATGATGAATGACAAAGTTTGCAGGTTTTTAATTAGATTTCAGAACAGTAAGAAAGTATTTACAAAGTTATTTTCCGTGGTCTTAGCTTAATACTTTGCATGCCCTTATGCAAATAATTTAAAAAAAAAAAAAAAAAAAATCAAGATTAATTGAATCAAAAACTATAAAAGTATAAAAGAATTGTGAAAAGGGCACATATTACAAATCAATGAATCTGCTGAAGTGGTCATAGTAGTAACCCTATCATTCACATTATCCACATTCCTTCGGGTTTTCTAATTGATCCTTCAGCAAAACGTGTCCTGCTAGGGAAGGTGGGGAAACCAAAACAAAAAACACCCAAAGCTGTGCTGCGACTCCAGTCCAAAAATCATGTTCAAACTGGCTTTATCTGATAGTATTAACCGGAAATGAAGCATTTTGATCGAAGCAAATATTCCCTGATGTAAATCTCTGAATTCCCCTCAAAAGCTCCCTCCCCGCACCGTCAGCTGCCACGGACAATTGACAATGCACAAACACATACCTCCGACTGCACAAATAAAGAACTGCTGTGTGTGTCTGCCTGTCACCCACAGGCGATGGCAGGTACGGGTTCCCTCTCCCCTTCCTAAAAGTCTCAGCTGGCCATTCCTCAGCTTTCCTGCTCCCCTTTTCTGCCAGCAAAATCAAAGACAACAGAATGCACAACAGCAAAGATTTCCCCATATAAAAATATAAGAAAATACACTCTCCCCCCACCTTTCCCAGGTCCATATTGCACTTTCATAGCTCCAGAGCTGCCGACAGAGGTTTCCCCAAACAGAATATGCAGCGGTGGTTTTTACCATCTAAATTCACTTCCCACCTCTAGGTCCAACTCTGCCACCTCCAGCACAGATCACCCATTCATTTCTAAGCCTGATGCTACCCGTGAGATGGAGCAGAGATAGGCTGAAGATAACAGAAGGTAAACCAGCATGGTCATGTAGTATTCAACAACAAAGATAAAATATCCTCAGTTCTAAAGGGGGTTTCTTCCTACAGAAGAAATTTCACATTTTGAAAAGCTGCAGTTGCTTTGTACTTTGCCTCTTCATAAATAAAAATAAACTAAATAAAAATTAATGAAAATGCAGCCACATTTGTTTGTTCTTCATGACAAACAAAATAACTCAGATACCACCACTATTTTATTCAGGATCCTTTTTAAAAAAAAAAATTCCACAGGTTTTCAATTAGGAGATAAACAGACAATGCCAAAGCTATACCTGGCACCTCAGCTACAGCTGAAGTTAGTTACACAGAGTTTAAAAGCAGCCAACAGTTAAATGGGTACAGCGCTCTTCCAGAATATTTGTTACTTTTACAGTGACTTATCTGTTTAATTTTGTATTTCAAATTCACTTAACTAACCAGACACAAAACAGGCTAAAATTAGCATAAAGCAGATGCTGTACACAACAGTATCAATGAAACTAAACTGATACAACATTAAGCTTTAGTATAAACTACACCTTAACGGTTTTTTTTTTTTTACTCTTTATTCCAAACAGATTTTAGAATTGCCTGATTTGAGATAAATTCTTGGCCTAATCCTGTCTAGGCTTCAGATCCTACATAAGTTAAAATAGGAATTCAAGCTCAAGGCACCATCCCATGAAGACGCAGACTAAGGTAAGTGAAAAATGAATGGGTGAAGATGAAGGAAGCATTAAGTTCCCATTGCAATCCCCTCTACATCATCCCATCAGCTCCTAAGCCAAGTACTCTTCCTCTCCCACCACAACGAAAGAAAACCCTAATCATGTTGTACTGGAAACGACCACAAAGGGGAATCCTTGGTGTGCAGGCACGGCCAAGATAGTGCCAACAGACTTTGAGCAGCAGGATCTAGATGTAGAAGATCTACGCCACAAGATCTCCTCTGTCAAGCAGACAATGCTGAAGCCCTCCAACTCTACCCATATTAGAGTTTGTGTGTGGCTGGTGGAAAATCCAACAACAAAACTCCCCAGCTTATCCCTTTTCTGAACTTGTAGTCATGATCTGGCTCAAATCCCACTTCAAATGCAAGTGGAGAAAACGTTGCCACTCCCAGAGTCACTGCCATCACGCTCTTACAGAAACTGCCACCTTTTTGGAAAGGCAGAAAATTCTTCCAATATTTACTAATCGATTATTCAGTTTGTTTGTCTCAATCCAAAGAGCCTATCGCAGGGCAGCATTACAAGCTGGACATCTTTATATAGTCTTGGATGCATGTGGCTTTTTTTTTATGCTAGTCATGAACACATGCCCACAGGTACACAAACACTGGCAGCCCTAAGCCCCAGTGCCAAAGGCTGCCTAACGATGGCGAGGATCAGATGGCTACATCGATCCCTTTTAGATCTGTCAGCACGTCTACACAGCCCAGAGCAGCAGCTCTTGTTTACTCGAGCACTGCCTCTGACAGTCTTGCAGAGGATCACATTTCTGTGATTCTCTTTCTATGCTTTGGAGAAGAGAGCAGTGCTCTATTTATTTATGTGTCTTTCAAGAAATGAAACAGGAGAATGGACCTCAGACCTAAAAATACATGCTGCTTCCCTCCTGTGCACAGCCCTGAGAGTTTTAAATTGTTCCTCCCTCCAACCTACTTACCTTTCCGCTATCTTCCAATTCCGCATGCGCCACCTTTAAATGTACCATCTGTCTCCCGCAGCATCTACCTCGCTGCCCCAGAATAATGCAAGAATCATTATTCTTACACAAACCCATCATTTCATTTTCTACTAATCACTGCAAACATTGCAAGTTCCAGTTCCCTGGCCCCCATCCAGCTAATTTAGATAGATGGTTCCACATGTGCTCTCTGTCCCTCCATTTCCTGCCCATACTGCTACACACATTTGTCTAAGTGAGTCAAAGCAGGTTTCTTTGTAGTCATAATATTCTTACATATTTTATATTTTTAAAAAGAGCCTGCATAAAATACAATGTATTACCACGCTATTATCCGCTTTGCAAGAGGCAGAGGCTTTCACTGCTCTGCCACACATTCTGCTGAACTATAATGCATGTCAAACACTACACCCGAGCCTCATGTTTCCCCAAAATGCAATGGATTACCTGTGTAGCAATTAAGTTCCAGCAAAGCAGAGCAATGAACTAAAATAGTCAAATTCTCCACTTTGATATACTCCATTATCCAGTTTTTTCTTCTGAAAAAAAAATTTAAGAGGAATAAAGATAAGCCAGACTTTCAGAGACCAAGGCACTTCTTCATGAGGATAATTTCTCTTTCATTAGTAGCCAATGCTGTCAATATTCCTTTCCAGAGACACCTTGACTGACACGCTGAGTCCAGACTAGGTATATATGGGGAAATCCACCTTTTGATGTCCAACACTGATTGCCTAAAACAATATTCCCTTCTCCTAGCCCCTGCACCTGAACAAGCATTCTTCAGGAAAATTACTTTTGAAGACTCCCTGGTACAGAACGTTGTCTCTTTGATCCAAAATGTCTTTTGCTGCAAGTACCCCAGCACAATACAAGTGCATCTTGGATGAGTACTGACTATTGAAAACTACGACCCCCAAACAGCTCTTTTGAAATACATCTTTATTTTCAAATGTATTTTTAATTTACCAATGTGCCTTTTTAAAGCTCAAAAATTGCTCCGAGACCCTGCAGCAAACATTCATTTTTTTGCTGCATTCACTTAGGCACGAGTTAAGGTGCTGAAAGGTGGTACATGCACACACGCAGCACGGCCTCAACCAACACACTGAAGATTTTTCTCCTTGTAGGGAATGAATATATTAGTAAGGCTGGTGTACCTTCTAACTGAGATTAAAGCAAAACAGAAGATGCTGTGGGAAACGCAAGTCCTGCATGTACACCCCTGCCTACAGCTAGAACCCTTGTTAACAAGTGGGGGGGTGTCACGTTTAAAACCACCCAAGTGTCCACACACCATCCCCTCCTGCCCTCAGAGACCAGACTTCTTACGCAAGAACTCATCCAGACAGATGAGTACCAGGACCCCCAATTCCTTCTGTCCCAGAGTCCTCCTGTAATTCCCAATCCCATGCAGGAGCCTCTTAGTCCCACTCACTCCCACCTTTCTGCCAAACTCTGCCTCAAATCTTCCCCCTCAGAGTGATGGCCCCATGTCTCCCCCATCTCTTTGTTCTCTCCAAAGCACCTCACATCCAAGTCCCCACCTCCTCCTCCATCCATCTCACCTGCTGCCCTATGCTTCCCCAGCCCTACAAGCCCTGACCCTATGCTCCACTCTGACACCACTGCTGCCAGCACTTGATATCGACTTCTCTGCCACGTTTCTTCCAGTGACGACCTCCCACTACAGCCATCTCTCTTGTCCTCCTCTTGGCTCCCCTTGCATGACTTTTTAAGTCTGGCAAGAATTTCATAAAAGCCAGACATAGGCTGTACTTACCCAAAATTTGTCTGAAGGCGGCCTTGAGAACAGGCCAGGAAGAAAATGGGAGATCTTTTTAACTGTGCTGCAAGGTGAATCTACTCCACAACATTGGCATATAGAGTCTAGTTCATTGGGAAATGGAATAACTAGAAATAAAACTAGTTTGTGAGATAAATCAGGCTAACAGGCAAGGCTAACAAATTGACCGCTGACTCAGAGGAATCTGTGAGGCCATTAGCCCAGCTCCGCCACTCCAGGTCACCAGCCCTCCTCCAGGTAAACAATACAGAAGATGAAGGGATGACACAAAACTACTTTGATCAGCAGCAACAGAAGAAAGGATTAAAAGAAAACATGTCGTGTTCTCACAAATGCAGACAAGCGCTAAGATAAAGGGATCATGGCAGAAAGATCACACATTGTTCTGTGCACGTATACAAACCTGCTATTTCAGCTTGCCTAAATGGCTTCAAATCCTTCATTGTTCTTACTACAATTCTTTAGATGTTCTTTACTGTTCTCTTTAAAAGAATTTTCCTCTCTAAAGAGTCCTCTTCTCAGCCTATAAAAGCCATTTCACATCTAGTCTGTAGAGTGGAGACATTCTATCAACCATTTGCAGGAGAAATCAATGTTTTATTGTTAAGTAACAATTAAGGCATCTGAACTATTTTTTTAAGACCTAAATTCTAAAATACTTAGCTCTGTGAAGTCCTCTTTACATTGTCATCTTCAAGTACATAAAAAGTTCCTGCAAAGATGCAGAGAACAACGTGCTTTTGACATCTACCTAGGCAGAAAATGAACTTGCATCGCATCAAGGAAACATACAGTTCTTAAGTTTCCTCTAAAATGTAAAAGCAAGAGTCTCCATCTCCGGAGGTCTTTAGGAACGGGTTAGACAGGTACCTGTCATGAAGTGCCCCCGATTCTGCCTCACAGCGAGGGGAAGGACCCCATGACCTCTCAAGACCCCCACCCAGCACTATGATTATACAATTCCACAAACACCCACTGCAATTTTGGCACAAAAGGTTTTCGTTTCATTCATTTTTCTTCCCTGACTTAAAATTCCACCCTTACAGAGGAACTCTGTCTGCTCTCTTTCTTTAATATCATCTCCATCAGGACATAAGGAGACCGCTTATACTCACACTTTTAGACAAGCTATTTATTTCTGTTTCACCCCAGCACTACTTTCTGGTATGTTTACTTTTAAACAGTGCATCAAGCAGCACTATTTAACAACTTTTTGCATTAAAAATGTGGTTCAATAACTTTGCACTGCTCATTTAGCACAAACTCTAATATTTAACATTTATGATGTTTGCAACTCTTGGCCACAGCATAGCATCAAAAGGGCATATAGGCACTGAATTCTATCTTGTTAAAAAGAACAGCAGCACTGAAAAAAAAATTATATTGGAACAATCTATAAATGTGTTTACATTATATGAATGATTTGCTGTTCCTTCACAAGGCATGTAGGAAGTCAGCACTTCTCAAATGTGTAAAGTATTTCCATGTGCTTAAAGCATGATCTTTCCAAAACAAACAATGATTGAGAAATTTTTTATTATTCTTTATTTCCCTGCCAGCTGTTTTTTTGGACTCTCCTCTCAGCCACCTTCTTTCTTTCAGTCAGATCTCTCCTTATTGCTCACAGTAACACCTACTCAAGCAACAGCATATTCAGAGCTATAAGACTCAAAAATAGGAAGATCTCAGGCCGATTTAAACAGCCTTTTCCTTAGATCACTTCACAACGTGTCTTTGTGCTATTGTAGCTAGTGGCAGGTCTGGCTGTTGCTTAGGATGGAATTTGGGCATCCTACATGAGGACCTAAAGCCCAGTTCCTGCTGCTCTGTCCCCATGCCTGCTCCCACAGAGGCACAGGAGCAGACGACAGCCTGGCTGAACCCTTCCCAGCAGCCTTCTCCCAACGAGCCTCGTCCTACGCAGCATCTTTTCATGGGACCAAAACAACATGCAGCATGACACACAGATGTACCTCTGACATTTGATGGTGAAGAGTCAGGTAAGCAAGCTCTTGGGCAACTCCATAAATCAAACAGGAGATTCAAAAACCCAAACAACAAAAAACCCTAAAAACAAACTAAAAAAAGAAAACCCCCAAACACCCAAACCCTAAGAACAGTTCCATTCTAAAAAGCAACAGCTGAAGGGTAGATCTGCTCCACTGCTGGCTACAGCCACTTTACTAACAAGTACATTTGTCTTGCTGTTCACTCCTGTACAATTAACAGTGTTGGCACTATTTCATTTACTAAGTTCCAGTCATTACAGCTGTGCAAACTTATGGGTCTAATTTGTATTTATACTAAAATGTGTATATAAACATGCGCTGCTTTAGCCACGTAAAGGAGCCTTGAAGCAAATGAACAAATATTTATTCTAACAGAGCAGTATACCATAAAACAGAATCAGGTCAAGCAGTTCTGATTATGTCTGTCCACCAAACAGTTTAATTTCAACAACGGCATCTTTCCTAAGGCATTCCAAACAGAAATCCTGCAAAGGGATACAGGGAGACAGAGAACTCCATTTTCAAAATCCAGTCTCCTTTGCCAAGGGGAGACTTGAGGGGAGGAGAAATGACAAATACTGTCATTTACTTTGGTTTTTTTTTCCCAAAAAACGTTTCTTACCTACATTAGGAAAAAAATTCATTAAGTCAACATAATGTGCTTAAAGTTTACACACTTTGATATAACAGTAATTACACAGTAAGGCCAGAACCCAATTAAATGTTTCAGCCTTCAGTCTGTGGGTTGGAGCGCACAGGAAGCGTTCCGATGATAGATCACTTAAATAAAGTTTAATCTGGCATACACATCAAAATCGGAGTTCAAAACCTTTAAGCACAGTTCTGCATGTATGTGCTTGACTCTTAACAAAACATCTTTATTTAAATGGAGGGACAGAGATTTAGTACGACAAATATATTTACTACCGTTAATCATTCTCCACCACGCTACTCGGAAGTTGCAGGCATATTGTATATATAATCCTCAGAGATTTAAGTGAGCAGTAGGTGGATCACAGGACTCCAGATCACTGTTAAAATCCAGCACGTTAGCCCTAACCTGAATTCTATCATTCAGTATTTTTGGTGTCCCTTAGCTCATATATTTGAATTCTGTATTGTCAGAGATGGTGGAGATCCAGCAGCCGCCAGTTCTTTTCCCTTTTTGCTTTTCAGAAACAGGTATCCTTCTCAGCGGATCAATGCAATGCTCATTGTCAAAAGCAAGTTATTGTTACTGATGACAAAAATTCAAAGCTAAAGCAAAATGCAATACATATTCTTACTAGGAATCACGAGAGGGTGCTTAGCAACTGCAGAATCCCACTAGCAGAACTGGTGTTAGAGGGGTACATGCACCCGCTCCCCAAACGTGCATCCCCTGCGAATCTCTGCTCCAGGGAAGCTGCTTGGCCAGCAGTGCTGGTTCTCTGAGCATCTTCATCCAGAGACCTGCTGGAAAGAGTCGATACTCCCCTCTCACCGGCACATTTGGGTTTCCTCCGCAATTGGACTCTGCTTCATGGGACTGACACCCAGCCCAGTGTGTCCGAGCACTGAGCAGGGACGCAGCCATCGTGCACGCAGACACCAAGGCTGCCAGGGCAATGCAGGAGCCTCATAGTACAGATTCAGCCAGACTCCTGCTAAAGGCCTGGATAATGCTCAGCGCCACTGAAGATTTTACATTTACATGCATGCTCTGTAAAACAAGTACGTCTATTCCGAGAGAATCTATATGCCTAAACACACTACTTGCTCTTGAAAATAAGTGTTGTGATTTTGTTGTGATATTAAACTATGAGGCATTATGAAAAGAGAAATATTCCACACAGCTGCAAGGAAGTGTGCATAGTATGAGCCAAATGAAGATTAAAAACAAAATACCAATTAAACTCAGACTGGCGTACATCTCAAAGAAATCAATTCCATCTGAAGTGTTTCAGCCTGAAGATAGACCAGCTGAGCTAGCAGCAAAGGAAGGAAATAGGCTTGATTTTTGTATTTATTTATTTATTAACTTCAGGCAAATACTAAAAGCACTTACCAAAACCAACCAAACCAACCAACCAAAGCAGAGCACTAAGAACTGGCAAAGCAAGGCTGGAAGGCTGAAATGGTTCCTGGCCACAGAGACAGGGTAGCAAAGCACTCTCAGGAGCTGCAGAACAGTTGTAGTCTAAACCGTAGTGCGACGTGCACTTCACTTACCTCAGAGTACCTGGCATATGTCTAAGCAACTTTGAAGGAGCACAATTGATTAAAAAGGTATTTTGACAGACTTTTTTGCGTTTGGAACAGGATTTTGGATAATTGCTCCACAAGCTATAAAACAAACAGACTGAAAAACAGGAGCAGTCGCCGAGCGGTTGTTTGCACAGGAAGCAATATTGGAGGAAAAGGCAGTAATGAAGAACAGTTAATTTGACCTGAGCTGATGAGGTCAACATTTTAAAAGAAATAGCTCTACATAACGTAAAATAAGAACGTTATTTCCCATTAGAATAATACTGCAAGTGTAACGCTGCAAGAAATCTATTCCCTAACACTTGCTATGCTCAGCTTAGTAGTAACGTGCATTCCTGGGGTGTCCTGGACATCCTGTGTCTGACGCAGATCCATTCCTCTGAAATACTGATTCGACTGCTCCCTCCTGCAAGCTCCGGCTGCTTCACACTGCACATCGCTCTCCCCAGCATTCAGCTACTAATAGCCTGAAACTACAAGAACTGCAACAAAATCCTGGTAATATTCAGACACACAGAAAAGCTAAATGTAACATCGCTGCTGTGATCTGGACAGGGAAGCAGAAGCTGAAGCAGATATTTCACTCTTAATTCGCTGCCATTCAGGGGTGCTGTTGACAGGAGATGGAGCCCGGCTCAGCGGAACAGACACCAGGTTAGGAATTTAGTAGGGCTGGATCCTATTCCTCCTTCCACCAGTGCTCTGCTGTCTACTCCTGGGTGAGTACATCCCCTCCGGGCATCTGGTTCCCCTCCCTCCCTGACACATCTATTTAAACTGCAATTTCAGAGGGGTAGTGACCAACTTGGTAATGACGAAGCATGTACAACACTCCGCACTAATATTTCTATTAATATATATCCCCCCTGCTACTAAGCAGTAAAACAAAAACCATGATAGAAATTGAATGGTCAATGATGCATTATATTAGTTTTGAGGTATTTAGGTATAAAATGCATAAGGCACACTCTCCAGGTGGTAGCAGGCCAGAGGACACCTGTGTTCTTTTCCTGCATATTTGGGCAATCCAATTAGAGGTAATTAGTTTTTAACTATGTGAAATTACTTCAAGAATACCATCACTAGAGGCTAAGTCTCCTGGGAGGCTGGGGAAAGGGAGCAAAGAACCATTATAAAACTGGAAGGAGCAGCAAAGGGACAGGGCATGCAGCCTGAAACGTGCTGAAGAGAGCACGCACCTGAGCCAGTCTAACGTGTTCATATTTTTTTACAAACGTGTAAATAGCTGGGCCACAGACTCAAATGTTTGCATGTTCCCAGTTCCCAATGAATTAAAGAGGAGTTAGATACATCCACACTTCTATGCATTTTTAACCGCAATGGTAATGCAAAGCAAAGATCTACAAGTACCAAAAGGCTCCTACAGTCCTGTAAACACCAGAGACGTAAAAAGAAAACTAAATTTCTGTAACAAAATGAATTCCTGCTGCATTTGCAAACTGCCATTCCTCTGCAATGCATACGAGCACCTCTTTTACACGTTAAAATTGGTTTCACATGTTAAAATTGGTTTCACATTCAAGCCACCTCCCAACCAGAAACGGTCACTATATTCACCAAGGAACAGAAGAACGGTTCTTTTGCCAGACCTTAGATGTGTTTTGCACGCCCTGATAAGCCCTAGAAACGTGAGAAATGTCATTCATTTCCGACAACCTTTGCTCTTTTTGATGGCTACTAAAATCTGAAGTACAAACATTGACAGGAAATAGTATTTTTAGCACTACTGCAACAATTAAGATCAAATTTCTTTTGTAGTTTTACAATGACTTGAGATTAGATTTAATAAGACTGTTCTAAATACTCAGATATGCTGAAAGCCTATTTCTTAATATGATGAGCATGACAAGCAGAAAACTCTGAAGCACTTTCTCCCCCCACTTACAGAGGTAAACCAAACTGAAGGTATGCTTCATGCAGAAAGATATAATTTACAGAAATAAAATTTAGTTAATGAGCAGACCACAAAGAAAAAACAGCTCCCACTTGAAAGGAGAAAAAAAAAACAACTTAACAAAAGGAAAAGTGAAGGAGACCCTATCCCCATGAGCTAATTGTCTGTCTTGTGCTATAGAGGATGCTCTTGCTTAGCTTACCAGTGAAAGGCACTCCCTCCTCCCCCTGCAAGCATAGGAACTCCACAGCACTAATATGACACCTTAAATGAGCCAACTTCCTTGAGCATTGCCCAGGAGACTAGAATGTACATGCCTCTGAATTCAGAAACCCAGAAACATGTCTAATTATCAGTCAGGCTGAAGAACACTCTGACCGAGACCATCCCAGGAAAAACACTCATGTTCAAGCTGGAAAAAAAAAATGTGTATTGCCACAACTGGCATATTTTTATAGCCGTTGTGTAAACACAAGCTCTGGATTAGCCAGCATCTCAGCTAGCTCTAGCTGGATTCCCTTCTTTTGAAACAGAATTAAGGAAAACACCCACCAGTGGCCAAACTATCAGGAAAAAATAAAAGCACAAGGGAAGAACGTACATAGTGGTTCATTAAATGTGTGTTGCTGAAACTCTAACAGCGAGCACCAAACAGACTTTTCACAGAAATTCTACCTAACTTGCACAACTGTTGAGCCAAACAGACCATTAATTAGAATTGTATTTTCTAAGAAATTCTCAGTACTCCCCCTAGAGCTGCCCCCACCAATGTAAGTGGTGTGAACCCCACGGCTTAGAGAGGAACAAAGCTAAAGTAACTATAAAGAGTGCTGCCCCTGAGGGGCAACGCAACAAAAGCTCTACCTATTTCAAGTGTACAACTATGCAAAACAAATGGACTGAGCATCTCAGGTTTTTAGAAAAAAACACTCAACCTGGAACACATGAAGCATCTCGTAAGGTGAGTGCCCAGGTGGGAATTCACCTTACGGTGTCCCTAGAATACACTGTCACGGATCATCAACTGCACCAAATCACATACAACGTGCAGTGTTGCTTTTTACAGAACTAACTCTGTTCTGAGCTGAACAGCTTGCATTTGACTGCAGTACCTTTCCAAGAGGCATCCCAGTCCTGATCTGCAAACACCAAGAATTAGAGATTTCATCACATTCCAGAGTCAATCTTAACAGTGAGGCCAATTAACCAGTGGAACATTGTGAACTTCAGGTCTTATTTGTTCCTTCAGTTCCTATTTAGATCCTATTTGTTTAACTAAGGTGACTGGTTCTTGCTACATTTACTGTTGCACTGTTCAGATTTGGCATGTTCTGTGTTGAGGAGGTACTTACTGTAAATTGAGTCATATCTTAACCTTCTCTTAAACTACAGGCAGAACACAGCACGAAGCATATCTTTCTGCCTTTGAATAGACCTTTGTGGCTCAGCTCCTCTTTGCATTCTTTCTGATTTTTGCATTCAAAATGCAGTCAGCAGAACCCTTCAGCCCATGAGTCTTGCCAGTACTGCACTCAGAAGGAAAAGTCTTCCCTATTTATTGCTCTACTATTCAAATATCCAATCCCCCCCCGACACACACGTGCTGTGGCTAAGGGTCAAATTGCTTTACTTGCTTAGCTAAACTTCCAGATCCTCTTCACAGAGCCTGTTATTTACTCTTCTATTTATAATTTTGCAGTTAGCCGTATTAAAACGCACTTCATTCAAATGAGGCCAGCTTGTCAAAGCGGTCGTGTAAACTGCCAATTTGCACGTCACCCATAGAAATTCAACATCTGCTTCCAAACACTGAACTGTGTCCTAGCAGGACACCCACAGAAATATTCCTATGTGGTGGTAACCAACAACTACTTTAGAAATTACAAGTTAGCCACTTAATTCATTTATTGTGCAGAATCTCAATATTGTTATTATTGTGTAATGTAATTTCTATATAATTCTAAAAATCAATGTCATGTAATAACTAAATCAAGCACCCCATAAAGAAAATATGGAAACATTCATCTTTCTCAACAAACCCTGTAATTTTATCAGTGTAAAATCTGTTTTGCTTTATGTAATCCATTTTCCAGAAATAGAAGTCACCAATTTCAAATATTCCTATCCTTAACTTTACTGTTAACTGTACTTATTCCTGATTTTTTTTTTAAGTTGTTCTTTTTTAATCTAGGACTAAGGTCAGTCAGGGTGAAGTTTTTTTTGTTTGTTTGTCTGGGACTGAACAAATTAAATTAGTCACCTACTCACACTTTCTGAACACCGATAAAGTAACAATTCATTATCTGGAGTATCCCCTGCTATTCCAAACGTTAAGATTTAAATGTCATGATGCTAGAAATCTCCTCATCCAAGTCTTTCACCATTCCTGGACAAAGTTTACTTAGGGCTGCAGATTTGAAGTGTCCGCTATCGCATACGGTATTTAATATCCATTTACAAACGCATTAGAAAGTACTTCCATTGTCTTCATCACGTAACACAAGCTTATCTTCTTCCTTTTCCCAGAAGAAATGCCAACAGCTTTAAGAAATGCTGACAATATATTTTAACAGCAAGAAAAAAGTATAGGCATTCAGTTAGAATATTTTTTAAACAGAACAATGAACATTTTCTGTCCACTAGCTTTTCTACACAAACAGAAAATGTCTCACAAAGCGTATCAAT